>NC_133326.1:737504522-738182022 GCF_042186555.1 Aquarana catesbeiana | reverse complement strand
CTTTGACGTCATGAAAAGTAAATGGTCTATCTTCTTCTTTTGGAGAATCCAATGTCTGTCATCCATCTTTCACATCTACAGTAGTGTTATAATAAAGGACAGGTTGAAGTGCTGCAGCCGTCACTCAGGAACAAGTGAAGTTTTATGACTTGTTTTATTTGAACTTTCTGGATATCAAAGCTGTTTGTCATCTTTATTACCATCGGGTTCACCTGCCTTCTTGTAAACGCATGTGGAGTCACAGCCGGGCTTATTCAACAAAGCAATTCAATGAGTAAAGCCTTATTTCTATTGGTTACAGCAATTTGCTCTTTGCTGACTGAATTCTCTTATAAAGATCCCGTATATGAACTCACAAAATACTTAAAGCCCAACTCCGAGAAACATGGAAATCCTCCTTTGCTGTGTGGCTACATTGTACAGGTTCATTATGAGTTTAGTCCCCATGAGAGTAAAAACACTTTCACTTACCTAATGCCGCGTACACACCACCGGACTTTCTGCCAGAAAAGGTCCGATGGAATCATTCCGTCAGACATTCCGATCGTGTGTGGGCTTCATCGGACTTTTTCTTTCTAAAATTCTGATGGACCTAGAAATAGAACATGTTTCAAATCTTCCCGACGGAATCAGTTCCTATCAGGAAGACCGCTCCTCTGTACGCTATTCTGACGGACCGAAAACAACGCAAGGGCAGCTATTGGCTACTGGCTATTGAACTTCCTTTTCCTAGTCCCGTCGTACGTCATCGAGTTCTAAACGATCGGACTTTGGTTGTGAACGTGTGTAGGCAAGTCCGTTTCAGCGGAACTTTGTCGGAAAGACCGTTGGAGTCTATTCTGATGGAAAGTCCGGTCGTGTGTACGCGGCGTAATCCTCCATTTCCCCAGCAGGCGGTGCTGCATCACACTCCAGCGGACTGTCCCTTGACAGCATCACAGCCAATGCAGGGCTATGAATCCTGCATTGGTCCTGATGATGTCATGACCTTAGACCAGTGTAAGTGAGAAGACCCTGCAGGGACCAATCTATCAGGGCACTGGAGTGGAGTATTGGGTAAGTAAATCTAACTAGTCCCCTAGATCTAAAGGAGCAATCAATACTTGCAATCGGGCACATCCCTACTGCAAGGGCTCATTTTCAGGTATCCTGGAGTTGGAATGTAAAACATGAAATGAATAGAGAGGTCAGTATACTTATCTCCCAACTTTCTGATGTGACCATGGAAACTTTTCACCTCAATGTATGTAGGCAGAATACACCCCCCTGCCATGCTTCCTAGTTATATGGAGCAGAAAGAATTAAGAATCATACAATGACTAGTTAAAGCTTTTTCTATCACTACTTTTCCTTTATAAAATGACAAATGTAATGATTTAATAAGAACTGACCGCTCTAGGCATCTATTCCATGATGACGCCTCCTGCTAGACAAGGCACAGGAGCCGGCCCTGCAAGTAGCATCAAAGAGAGAAGAAAAAGCTGGATGGCCGAACTCCAATGCAACACCTTAATCATGATTAAGCCCCCATCTGTGGTGTGAAACGCGTCAGCTTCTTGTCCTGTACCTCTGTGATCAGATGTGACTGCTTGGATTTTATCTGACTTCAAATAAAGGTGTTGCATTAAAGTGCAGCCATCCAGCTTTCTCTTGTCTCCTCCATGGAATCATTTAATGGTTGGATGAAAGTTTTAGTGCAGTATAACACTTCTGGCAGTTAAAGCCGATGTAACCCCTCCCCAAAAAAAAAAAAAAAAACATTAAGCCCTTCAGATTATATGTGTCTCCCAATGTGTGCCGTTATTTTTGTTTTCAGAATTTTACATTTAGTAAAAATATCCAGAGGCGTTGTTATGGGGGTGCGGGGGGTGCGGCCCGCACCGGGTGACACCCACCAGAGGGGTGACACCGGGGCCGCCGCTAAACACTACTATAGATTGCCTCGGAGTGGTGCGAGCAGGGCATCCAGCAGTGCGGGGGAAGCTGCCTATAACACTCCCCCTTCAGGTTAAGCTGTCACTCGGAGATCTCCAATATCTCCGAGGCAGCCGAAGTTGGTGGGCGGAGCTGGGGGTGTGGCCGCGCCGCCTCCTCCACTCCTCCCACAGACTCCTTCACACTGGCTGATCCCGCAGCTGAAGGAGATAGTGGGCGGAGCTGGGGGTGTGGCCGCGCCGCCTCCTCCACTCCCTCCACTCCTCCCACAGACCCCTTCACACTGGCTGATCCCGCAGCTGAAGGAGATAGTGGGCGGAGCTGGGGGTGTGGCCGCGCCGCCTCCTCCACTCCCTCCACTCCTTCCACAGACCTCTTCACACTGGCTGATCCCGAAGCTGAAGGAGATAGAGGCCAGGACACAGCAGACCCGCCCAAGTTCATCTGCAGGAATGAGGCATGCTGTAAGTTACTGCACAGCACACTCTCACTGCATAGAGTCCTAACCTGCCCTGTGACACCCCAACCTGCTCTATACTACCCCAACCTGCCCTGCGCCAGTCATCCAAACCTGCTCTATACCACCCCAACCTGACCTGTGTTACCCACACCTGCCCTGTGCCACCCCAACCTGCCCTATAGCACTCCAACCTGCCATGTGCCACCCTAGCCTGCCCTGTACCACCCCAACTTGTCCTGTGCCATTTCAACCTGCCCTGTACCACCCCAACTTGTCCTGTGCCATTTCAACCTGCCCTGTACCACCCCAACTTGTCCTGTGCCATTTCAACCTGCCCTGTGCCACCCCAACCTGCCCTTTACCACTCCAACCTGCCATGTGCCACCCCAACCTGCCCTGTGCCACTTCAACCTGCCCTATACCACTTCAACCTGCCCTATACCACTTCAACCTGCTCAGTACCACCCCAACCTGCCCTGTGCCACCCCAACCTGCCCTATACCACTTCAACCTGCCCTGTACCACCCCAACCTGCCCTGTGCCACTTCAACCTGCCCTATACCACTTCAACCTGCCCTATACCACTCCAACCTGCCCTGTACCACCCCAACTTGTCCTGTGCCACTCCAACCTCCCCTATACCACCCCAACCTGCCTTGTACCACCCCAACCTGCCCTATACCACCCTAACCTGCCCTGTGCCACCCTAACCTGCCCTGTACCACCCCAACTTATCCTGTGCCACTCCAACCTGCCCTGAGGAACCCCAACCTGCCCTATGCCACTCCAACCTGCCCTGTAACGCTCCAACCTGCCCTGTGCCATCCCAACCTGCCCTGTACCACCCCAACTTGCCTTTTACCACTCCAACCTGCCCTGTACCACCCCAACTTGCCTTTTACCACTCCAACCTGCCCTGTACCACCGCAACCTGCCCTGTACCACCCCAATCTGCCAATATACCACTCTAACCTTCCAATATACCACCACAACCTGCCCTTTACCACTCCAACCTGCCCTGTGCCACCCTAACCTGCCCTGTACCACCCCAACTTGTCCTGTGCCATTTCAACCTGCCCTGTGCCACCCCAACCTGCCCTATACCACTCCAACCTGCCATGTGCCACCCTAGCCTGCCCTGTACCACCCCAACTTGTCCTGTGCCATTTCAACCTGCCCTGTGCCACCCCAACCTGCCCTATACCACTTCAACCTGCCCTGTGCCACCCCATCTGCCCTATACCACTTCAACCTGCTCTGTACCACCCCAACCTGCCCTGTGCCACCCCAACCTGCCCTATACCACTTCAACCTGCCCTGTACCACCCCAACCTGCCCTTGCCACCCCAACCTGCCCTATACCACTTCAACCTGCCCTGTACCACCCCAACCTGCCCTGTGCCACTTCAACCTGCCCTATACCACTTCAACCTGCCCTATACCACTCCAACCTGCCCTGTACCACCCCAACTTGTCCTGTGCCACTCCAACCTCCCCTATACCACCCCAACCTGCCTTGTACCACCCCAACCTGCCCTATACCACCCTAACCTGCCCTGTGCCACCCTAACCTGCCCTGTACCACCCCAACTTATCCTGTGCCACTCCAACCTGCCCTGAGGAACCCCAACCTGCCCTATGCCACTCCAACCTGCCCTGTAACGCTCCAACCTGCCCTGTGCCATCCCAACCTGCCCTGTACCACCCCAACTTGCCTTTTACCACTCCAACCTGCCCTGTACCACCCCAACTTGCCTTTTACCACTCCAACCTGCCCTGTACCACCGCAACCTGCCCTGTACCACCCCAATCTGCCAATATACCACTCTAACCTTCCAATATACCACCACAACCTGCCCTTTACCACTCCAACCTGCCCTGTGCCACCCTAACCTGCCCTGTACCACCCCAACTTGTCCTGTGCCATTTCAACCTGCCCTGTGCCACCCCAACCTGCCCTATACCACTCCAACCTGCCATGTGCCACCCTAGCCTGCCCTGTACCACCCCAACTTGTCCTGTGCCATTTCAACCTGCCCTGTGCCACCCCAACCTGCCCTATACCACTTCAACCTGCCCTGTGCCACCCCATCTGCCCTATACCACTTCAACCTGCTCTGTACCACCCCAACCTGCCCTGTGCCACCCCAACCTGCCCTATACCACTTCAACCTGCCCTGTGCCACCCCATCTGCCCTATACCACTTCAACCTGCCCTGTACCACCCCAACCTGCCCTTGCCACCCCAACCTGCCCTATACCACTTCAACCTGCCCTGTACCACCCCAACCTGCCCTGTGCCACTTCAACCTGCCCTATACCACTTCAACCTGCCCTATACCACTCCAACCTGCCCTGTACCACCCCAACTTGTCCTGTGCCACTCCAACCTCCCCTATACCACCCCAACCTGCCTTGTACCACCCCAACCTGCCCTATACCACCCTAACCTGCCCTGTGCCACCCTAACCTGCCCTGTACCACCCCAACTTGTCCTGTGCCACTCCAACCTGCCCTGAGGAACCCCAACCTGCCCTATGCCACTCCAACCTGCCCTGTAACGCTCCAACCTGCCCTGTGCCATCCCAACCTGCCCTGTACCACCCCAACTTGCCTTTTACCACTCCAACCTGCCCTGTACCACCCCAACTTGCCTTTTACCACTCCAACCTGCCCTGTACCACCGCAACCTGCCCTGTACCACCCCAATCTGCCAATATACCACTCTAACCTTCCAATATACCACCACAACCTGCCCTTTACCACTCCAACCTGCCCTGTGCCACCCTAACCTGCCCTGTACCACCCCAACTTGTCCTGTGCCATTTCAACCTGCCCTGTGCCACCCCAACCTGCCCTATACCACTCCAACCTGCCATGTGCCACCCTAGCCTGCCCTGTACCACCCCAACTTGTCCTGTGCCATTTCAACCTGCCCTGTGCCACCCCAACCTGCCCTATACCACTTCAACCTGCCCTGTGCCACCCCATCTGCCCTATACCACTTCAACCTGCTCTGTACCACCCCAACCTGCCCTGTGCCACCCCAACCTGCCCTATACCACTTCAACCTGCCCTGTACCACCCCAACCTGCCCTTGCCACCCCAACCTGCCCTATACCACTTCAACCTGCCCTGTACCACCCCAACCTGCCCTGTGCCACTTCAACCTGCCCTATACCACTTCAATCTGCCCTATACCACTCCAACCTGCCCTGTACCACCCCAACTTGTCCTGTGCCACTCCAACCTCCCCTATACCACCCCAACCTGCCTTGTACCACCCCAACCTGCCCTATACCACCCTAACCTGCCCTGTGCCACCCTAACCTGCCCTGTACCACCCCAACTTATCCTGTGCCACTCCAACCTGCCCTGAGGAACCCCAACCTGCCCTATGCCACTCCAACCTGCCCTGTAACGCTCCAACCTGCCCTGTGCCATCCCAACCTGCCCTGTACCACCCCAACTTGCCTTTTACCACTCCAACCTGCCCTGTACCACCCCAACTTGCCTTTTACCACTCCAACCTGCCCTGTACCACCGCAACCTGCCCTGTACCACCCCAATCTGCCAATATACCACTCTAACCTTCCAATATACCACCACAACCTGCCCTTTACCACTCCAACCTGCCCTGTGCCACCCTAACCTGCCCTGTACCACCCCAACTTGTCCTGTGCCATTTCAACCTGCCCTGTGCCACCCCAACCTGCCCTATACCACTTCAACCTGCCCTGTGCCACCCCATCTGCCCTATACCACTTCAACCTGCCCTGTACCACCCCAACCTGCCCTGTGCCACCCCAACCTGCCCTGTGCCACCCCAACCTGCACTATACCACTTCAACCTGCCCTGTGCCACCCCAACCTGCCCTATACCACCCCAACCTGCCCTATACCACCCCAACCTGCCTTGTACCACCCCAACCTGCCCTATACCACCACAACCTGCCCTATACCACTCCAACCTGCCCCATGCCACCCTAACCTGCCCTGTACCACCCCAACTTGTCCTGTGCCACTCCAACCTGCCCTGAGCCACCCCAACCTGCCCTATGCCACTCCAACCTGCCCTGTACCACCCCAACTTGCCTTTTACCACTCCAACCTGCCCTGTACCACCCCAACTTGCCTTTTACCACTCCAACCTGCCCTGTACCACCCCAACTTGCCTTTTACCACTCCAACCTGCCCTGTACCACCCCAATCTGCCAATATATCACCCATACCTTCCAATATACCACCACAACCTGCCCTATACCACCCCAACCTGCCACTATACCACCCTATACTACCCTAACCTGCCACTATATCACCCTACACTAAATATTACAGGGGCCGGTTTGGGGTGCGTCCCATGACCGTGCGCTACATGCAGGGTGCTGGGCAGCCTAGACATGAGGGGGGTGACACCATGTTTTACCGCACCAGGTGACACCAACCCTAGTGACGCCACTGAAAATATCTGTTGATCCTGCCAATGACTTCCTACTCCTTTTCCACAATAGTAACAATCTGCAGACTCAGGTCCCCTCTGCAGCATTGCCCCTGCATTGTGCATGCGCCTGAAGAGCTTTGCTATTATTACTATTGTACATAAAAAGTGCAGCACAATAGTAAGAATCAGTCCAGCACAATAAAATATCTCCGTCCAAATGAGGTCATTAATTAGTAGAACCACAAAGCCCAGAGAGCAGTAAGGGACATTCCACGTGAGTGAAAAGAAGATCCAGTATGCTCGCTCACCTCAAGATATGGAGCCCTCAATCATCAGAAGGTCCAACACACTTGTCCTACCTTGGGGTATGCATGTTGGTGGAGGGCATTGTCACCTGCATTTCATACTGGATCTTCTTTTCACTCATGTGAATGTCCCTTATTGCTCTCCGGGCTTTGTGGTTCTACTAATTAATGACCTCATTTGGACGGAGATATTTTATTGTGCTGGACGGATTCTTACTATTGCGCTGCACTTTTTATGTACATAGGTTTTATTTTTGGATGATGTGAAATCTCCTTTAGTGTTCAGCAATAGAATGTATTGAATTGACATTTCAGTAATCTTAGTACTTTTGTCTGTGATAATTGTAGCTGATTTATAATCCTATCATTGCTATTGTCTGGAGGAGTGTTTGGTGACATCATTAGGGGGATGTGCTGTGGCTCGGTCCCTCCCCCACCTCCTAAGAGCCAGGCAGAGTCCGGAATAGAATTAAATAGAGCATTTTATAGGAAAGTAACATCAGACCAAAAAGATGGGACAACCATGGCACAGAGCAATTTGGTTCCGAAAAGTACCTGTCAATTAGAGCTGCAAAGATTCTGGATAAAATGAGAATCACAATTGTTCTGCTGACTCTCTGCTAAAATAAATAAAATTTTCTTTTTTAACCACATCAGCTCCAGAAGGTTTTACCCCCTTCCTGACCAGGCCATTTCTTACTATTTAGCACTGTGCTACTTTGACTTGAAATTGCGCAGTCATGCGATGCTATACACAAAAGAAATTTGTATAATTTGTTCACACAAATAGAGCTTTATTTTGATGGTATTTGATCACTTCTGGGTTTTTTATTTGTTATTATATAAATGAAAAAAGGCAGATTTAAAAAAAAAATAAAAAATTATTTTACTTTTCGGCTATTAAACATATTCAATAAAAGAAAGGAAAAAAAAAACATGGGGACAAGGTGCTGTGGGGACCCCAAAGCATCCTCCCCATGTTGAGGGCATGTGGCCTGCTACGGTTCAGGAGGGGGGGGCGCTCTCTCTCTTCCCCCATCTTTTCCTGCGGCCTGCCAGGTTGTGTGCTCGGATAAGGGTCTGGTATGGATTTTGGGGGGACCCCTACGCCATTTTTTAAAATTTTGGCTCGGGGTTCCCCATAAAATCCATACCAGACCTGAAGGGCCTGGTAATGGACTGGGGGGAACCCATGCCGTTTTTTTCAATGATTTTTATTTATATTGCCGGGAGCCGGCGATGCATTACAGCCACATGCAGTTTTAAATGACTTTTTTTCCTTTAGAAATGTCGTTTTGCTGTGGTATTATTATAAACACGTGAAAAATGCGCCACTTAACAGGCATACTATAGACACCCACCAGGCATGATATTTAAAGGAATATTTCATTTTTATTGTTTCATTTTAAGCATTATTAAAATCACTGCTCCCGAAAAAAATTACATTTTTAAAACTTTTTTTTGCATTGATCCATGTCCCCTGGGGCAGGACCCGGGTCCCCAAACACTTTTTATGACAATAACTTGCATATAAGCCTTTAAAATTAGCACTTTTGGTTTTTCATGTTAGTGTCCCATAGACTTAACGGCGTTCCGCGGCTTTCCAATTTGCAGCGAATGTCGCATATTGTTCGCTTTTTGGCGAATGGACGAACCCCCAATGTTTGAGTCAAACTTACATTTGACTCAAACATCGTGCTCAACCCTATTTACAGTTAATCAGAAGCTGGTATGCTAGAATTATTGCTCTCACTCTGACCTTTGTGGCAATAGCTCACATGGGTGGGGGTGTGACCCTGATTTATATACACATTTGCACCCTTAACTGCGCTTGCATTTGTTGGTGTGTGGGGGGTAACAGGGGTTATGGTTATTAATTTATTTTTTTTAATACGTTTTATTATAATTTTATTAACTTTTTTATTTATTTTTATTTTATAGCTATCACAAGGGGGTAATAAACCCTTATATGATAGCATTGGGAAGGTGACAAGTTTTTTTTTTTTTGGAGACATCGGGGGGTCTATTAGACCCCAGTGTCTCCCCTGCCCCTCCAATGCATGTAACCAAGTACAGATCTGGCTGTATCAGCCAGGAAATGGTGAATCTAAACCCAGAAGGGACTAAACCATCATGGCTTCTGGTTTCTTTGTTTTCAGGGGAGATCTAGGCATGGATATGGCTTGGTCTCTCTCCGCTCTCCATCCTGAAGCAGCTTGATGTGGTCCTGGGCTTCCAGTAAGAGCAGGAGAGCCTGGTAACCATGCAGGGGGGTGCCCATTGGATTGTGGGGGGCCGCCATCTTGACTAAGGGAAACCAGCAGTGAAGCAATGTGGCTTCACAGCCAGTTTCCTACTGCGCATGCGTAAAGCATGTTGCATTTTGTGAATGGGCCACAGTCTTCTGGGACCTGTGAAGTGTCCCAGAAGTCTGCGGGGGAAGAAGGGGGGACAAGCTTAGTTTGCCACGGTGAACTGAGTCGAAAGTGGGAGTTAAAACCAGGTACCTGCTCCCCCCTCCCCCCCAAAACGTGGCAAATGTGGCAGCAGGGGGATAGGGGGCAGACAAGCAGAGATTTCCCTTTTGGGTAGAGCTCCACTTTAAGGACAGTTTTAAATTGTATGTAAACCCCCTCTCATCCTTTCTAAATGACTGCCATAGGGGTTATCTATAAGGATATAAATCAATTTGCTTGAAGGGTTAGTTCACCTTTACAAAAAAAAAAAAAAACGCCTATGCAGATAAGAGGTGTCTGCAGATAAAAATAAAAAACTGTGCAGCTTTGACTAAAAGGCCATCTGCATAGCTCCCGAAGCCTGGTATATGCCCAGTACATTGCTAAGTGAGGCCTAGTCATTACTGCTCCCCTTCACAGGAGCCAAGCTTTTTCTGATTCAGACCCCCCTCACGTGTTCCTACTCTCCCCTGACATTAGTTCTGAGCTCAGCATTTCCACAGCTCACTCCTATGATGGTGGAGGTGAGCAGGAATGAGTAGGCCTCACTTAGCAATGTCCTACCAACGTCCTGAGACAGTCAGGCTTCAGGAGGTCCAGAAATGACCCACATCTATAGCGAGGGCATTATTCAACTTTACTTAGCTGCACAGTTTGTTTTCTATCTACAGACACCCCTTATCTGTAGTTTTCTGGTAAAGGTTAAATAAGAAAACTGTATACACCATGAGAAACATACTGAAAACTAGGTTTTGGATTGACATACACTTCAATGTTTCTTTTTTTATTGAATACATACAGTACGTGTGTGTTGTATGTGTGTTGTGTGTGTGTTGTGTGTGTGTTGTGTGTGTGTTGTATGTGTGTTGTGTGTGTGTTGTGTGTGGTGTGTGTGTGTTGTGTGTGTTGTGTGTGTTGTGTGTGTTGTGTGTTGTGTGTGTTGTGTGTGTGTTGTGTGTGTTGTGTGTGTTGTGTTGTGTGTTGTGTGTTGTGTTGTGTGTGTGTTGTGTGTGTGTTGTGTGTTGTGTGTGTGTTGTGTGTGTTGTGTGTGTTGTGTGTGTGTTGTGTGTGTTGTGTGTGTTGTGTGTGTTGTGTGTGTTGTGTGTGTTTTGTGTGTTTTGTGTGTTGTGTTTTTTTTTGTTTTTGAGATGCCTGGAATACAGAATGTATGAAATATGTGACAAGAACAAAGAATACCTAAAAATATAAATTGGCAGATATGACGGGTATGAAAAGCGTGTCACAAACGTGACTGAAAATGTTGAGTACAACAAACACAACTACTGCTGTCTCTAGAATTACATAACACGACAGCAAGGAAAATCCTCATCTAAAAAACAAACAAAAACCAGAGAAATGGTTAGACCCCCTGACAGGTCTTTTATTATATTAAATATGGAACCAATTTTATCAGTTTATTTGCCTTTCCATAAAAGTTGTAGACCAATCAATATAAACAATACGACTGTTTGCTGTAAAGTGGGGAACACACTATAAAAAAAACAGGCGAATGAGCGGCCGGTTCTCCTCCATGTTTCACAGCAAGTCGGAAATGAGGCCGGAAATAATGTAGGAAAATTCTCCTACCACATCATGCGCAGTCTTTCATATTCGATATTTCTTGTATGAAAATCGTATAAAAGCGCTACACATTAAACACTTCAGCCCCGGAAGGATTTACCCCCTTAATGCCCAGGCCATTTTTTTGCTATATGGCACTGCGTTACTTTAACTGACAATTGCGCGGTCGTGCGACGTTGTACCCAAATAAAATTTATGATCTCTTTCTCCCGCAAATAGAGATTTCTTTTGGTGGTATTTGATCACCTCTGTGCTTTTTATTTTTTTTCGCTATAAACAAAAAAAACTCCGACAATTTTGAAAAAAAAAAAACAATATTTTTTTCCTTTCTGCTATAAAACATCCCCTATAAAAAAATTAAAAATCAAATTTCTTCATCAATTTAGGCCAATATGTATTCTGCTACATATTTTTGGTAAAAAAAACCCCAATAAGTGTATATTGATTGGTTTACGCAAAAGTTATATCATCTACAAAATAGGTATTAGATTTATGGCATTTTTATTATTATTATTATTTTTTTACTAGTAATGGCGGTGATCAGTGATTTTTAGTGGGTCTGCGACATTGCGGCGGACAGATCGGACACCTAACTGACATTCTTGACACTTTTTTGGGAACCAGTGACATTATTATGCCCCGTACACACGGTCGGATTTTCCGATGGACAATGTCCGATCGGAGCGTGTTGTCGGAAATTCCGACCGTGTGTGGGCGCCATCGGACATTTTCCATCGGATTTTCCGACACACAAAGTTGGACAGCAGGAGATAAAATTTTCCGACAACAAAATCCGATCGCGTCAATTCCGACCGTGTGTGGCCTGTTCCGACGCACAAAGTGCCACGCATGCTCAGAAGAAATTCCGACACGGGACAGCTCGTTCTGGTAAACTTAGCGTTCGTAATGGATACAGCACTTTCGTCACGCTACAATGTTAAAAATGGTTTAATACAGCGCACGCTCTTCTTCTTTATAATGTGACAAGAATTAAGTAGTTTTGATGCTCATATTCACACACACTTCTCACAAACTTATTTTGTTACTATTTATCGGGATTCCCTCAATATATTTTGATTTCTCACATCTGACAACATATTTTTTTTTTTTTGGTGATTTTGATTTGTACTCCCGAAAATGTTTGTGTGTTTTTTGTGACAAGTTCCCACAACACCATTGATATGTTGTTCTATTTAATCTGTAGGAGGAGATTGTTTGGTGTTGTTGTCCCTTGTTAATTTCACATTGTACTTTAGAAATGTACCTGAATCGTCACCAACAAACTGTCCTTTTTGGATGAAAACACACACAGGAGAGTAGAATTTACCTAAAAATATTTTATTAAGGGGTCACAACTATAAACAAAGAGGGAGGCAACGCTGGAGAAACTGCAGAAGTTGGCGAAGCCTTGGACTCCCAGGGCAGACATCAATTATTTAAAAGCAAAATTGGTGGCCTGAGGAGTCCTTATCTAAGGGAGTGCAGTCTGGTCCAGAAGTCCCAGAGATCCGGAAAGCAGCAGATGACATCTGTGTCCCCAGGCTGTGGTCATACGAGAGACTGCATCTTCTGTCAGACCAGACTGAACCCAGGGTCATCACTCTCAGGTCTTCTTTCCACGCTTCCTTCCAGCCTTTGGCTGTGGTGGTGGAGTTGTGGCAGCAGGAGGAGGAGGAGGAGGAGGAGGAGGATCGTCCCTCTCCATGACATCCGTCTTGTGTGTCAGTTCCCCACTCTCCCCCTTCCGAAGGACTTTATAAATCAGGTCCTCAGAAATCTTGCGTTGGCCCTCCTGCATGCCCAGCAATTTGGTGGCAGCCATGCAGGCAAAGGCCTCTGCAGGACTGGGGAAGGCTCTGAGGGACGCCAAAGCCTCCTGGATCAGCCTGTACACTGAATCCTGCACAGGACTGGGAGTGGCCTTCCTGGCCCTTTTATATGGCAGGCGGAGGGGAGGAACCTGAGACTCAGTCAGGCTGCGACTTGTCCCAGGCTTCTCTTGGCTGCCACTTAGCCCCGCCTCCTCCTGGCTGCCACTAATCCCCGCCTCCTCCTGGCTGCCACTAATCCCCGCCTCCTCCTGGCTGCCACTAATCCCCGCCTCCTCCTGACTGCCACATTCCACAGCCTCCTCCTGGCTGAGGTCTTCCTGTGTATGAAAAAGGGACATAGTTTTAGTATTGTTTTCATCAATCACACACAATTTTCACCTCCTGACTGCTGCAAATTCAATGTTAACAAATATAACAGACTATCATTCTGAGCCCAGCATTTTGCATTCTTGTCCCAATTATTTTTGCCCACTACTGTCTATTGATATGTAAAACACTTTTTTTAAGCAGCAATTAGTGATCAATAATAACATCTAGTAAACATAATTTCTTTATTGCTCAGAAATCAGTAGAAGAATGCTATACCTGACTCCAGCTGGGCTCCTCCACTTCTTCCTGGCTGGAAGGCCCAGGTTGGACATCGGAAGCCTCAGCTGGTATGGAAGGAAGCGTGGAAGGAAGAGTAGAGAGGTATTCCCTGACTTCAGTGTGGTCTGACAGAAATCGCAGTCTCTCATAGTACCAGAGCCTGGGGACATAAACGTCATCTGCTGCAGCTCCGGACCTCTGGGAATCTGTGACCTTCTTGCGCGCCCTAAGATAAGTGCTCCTTAGGCCACCAATTTTAGCTTTTAAATAAGGGATGGTTGCTGTGGGGACCACCGGCTTCACCAACTCCAGCAGTTTCTCCAGCGCTGCCTGCCTCTTCTGTTTATGGTTATAGTGGGGGTGTCTGACCTGCCACAGACAGGGCAGCTCTCTGTACTTGTCAATAAACAGGGGCAGGAAATTGTGGTCGTTGAACCCATCCATTTTCTCTGCAAGACACAACACAAGACAAACCCTAATGTCAGGCCAAACTCCCCTAATCTTGTTACAATATAGGCTTCCATTTCGAAGCAGTATAGGCCCAAGTTTAGATCCTACCTTCATTAGCACGATCGGCGTCTCCGATGCTCCTTCCTCCGCTCACAGATCGTACGTAAGACGGCGTTACGATTTATACACACTGCGCATGCGTATAACTCCGCCCGCCCCTGACGTTCTTTCTAGTCTATTCCCCGCCCCTTTTCGTTCGGCGCAGTGGAGGAAGAGCACATGGCGGAGAGACAGCAGGATAGTGCTAAGTACAGCAACGAGGAGGAGGAGGAAATGCCGGAGCCTGAAACGTCCCGATCCAGAAGGAGATTGAAGGACTCAAATATGTCCTTTGGGGAGATGTTGGAAATGGTGGACATCCTGAAGAAGGCCGACTATGAAGGAAAGTATGGGCCTTACCCCAACCACAATGTCCGAAAGGCCAAGATCATGGCGAATGTGGTCAGGAGTCTGCAACGGAAATTCGGGGTACGACGATCGAAAGATCAGCTCAGGAAGCGGTGGTCAGACCTGAAATTACGAGAACATGAGCAGTACAGAAAGATCCGGAGAGTGCTGCAAAAAAGTAAGTAGTTGTGCTGTGTTCCTATTGTTCTTGTGTTTATTACGTTCGTGCTGCTCCATGTGCTTTTAGGAACTGTTGTACAGTTTAAAATGGCAACTTTCATGTTCATGGGCACATTATTCGTTCAGATCACACATTTTTCGTTGCAAATATAAAATACCATTGTTTAGCCCATATGCATTTGGCCACCATTTTGACGCCCTATACTTGTCTTCAAAGAATTGGGTTGTGTAGATGGCTTTGTTACTAGAATGAAATGCAAACTAGATTGTGTGTAAGGAGAGGATACTCAGCAGCTGTTTTCACATCTGGACACTGGAGCACTATAGTTTGGGACCCCAGAACACCCTTTTTACTAGGGGGGGGCACACAGGTGCTCCAGTGTATACTATAGGGGGGCTACATCTGTGAAGCTTGTACAAAACAGGTAAAGTATTGCAGCTTGACAAAGGACACTAAAAAAGCTACATCTTGGAACTCTGCTAAAATAGATCATTGTACCCCACTTCCAAGCAATGTTTCATCTTTATAGTTCTGCCATCAAATATCTGTGTGCTAATTATACCATTTTTGTTTTACATAGGGGAGAAAAGACTCGGAGGACACCCCTCATCTGAGGAGACCAGAGCCCCCCCCTCTGGAAGAAGGGAAAATCCCCCCAACACAATCTGAGCAGGAGGAGGAAGACGTGGTGGAACTAGTCACCACAACAGGTGAGTGTCTGCAACCACAGGCTCAGATAAGAGATGGATGGCGGCATTTTTTTTAGACCTAATTTATTTTGGTTTTCCTTTCTTTTTAGGTGATCGCGAGGTTGTGGATCCAGATCCTTTCACATCCGAAAGTGCCCAGATCCTGATCGGGGAGATCATGGGGTGTAATTTACAATTGGAAAACATCCAGCAAAACATCAATAATGTTATTCCAAAATATAAAAACATCATTGATGTTTTGGGGCGAGTTTAAAGCCCCTCCAAATCACTTTCTTCTTTTGTCTGCTACAATGTGCGAAATGTTTTTGTGATTTTTCCCAAAGCCAAATTTTGAGGATGCACACAGTGTGCCAACATGTGCTATCTGCCATCACGGGAGATCAATGGACGCGTTTTGGGGGTGCGACCCCTTCCTCAATAATAAAGTAGCTGAGAGGAAGGGCTTTCTACCCCAAAACACGTCCCTTGATCCCCCGTGATGGCAGATAGCACATGTTGACATTGGGAAATGTGTGTGCATCTTCTATATTTGGCTTTTCCAGGGGTGATTTCCCCCCATCTGAACGCAATATCAAACACAGTTCCTAAATACTCATGTTGCTGATATTGCCTTCCAGTTCTACCAAATGTGAACTTTGTAAGATCGAGATTTGTGTCTTTCTTGTTGGTTTTACACAGGCCTGTTTTCTATAAAATGGACATTTTGATTTTGGATAATGACACCACAAAAATTGTTATACAACAAACATGTCGGTTTGTCAGAAAAACCTTTGGTAAATGCACATGTGATTGTGCAGGTATTAAAAAGATTGTTCATCAAGAATGTGTGGATTATTGTCTCAATGCTACAACACTTTTGGGGTGATGTAATTGTTGTTTGATGAGAAAATGGGGGTAATTTCCTAAGAGCAAATCCACTTTGCACTACAAGTGCTGTTTCAGTGCAGTTGCAAGTGCACTTGTAGTGAAAAGTGTCTTTGCATTTAGTAAATAACAGCCAACAGTGCTTTGTATAAGGTTACCCAATCACGACATTTTCTGGACTCAAAACATTTCTGTCAGGGTCAGCTCAAACAAACACAAGCAGTAAATGTCCACAAAGAAGAGCCTGGGGGGAGATGCCTGTCGAGAACTTGAGGTCCTGCAGACTTCTCCCTGTGGCCAAATACCGCAGGGTAGCGACCAACCTCTGCTCCGCAGTGATGGCTTGCCTCATGCAGGTATCCTGCCTGCTAATATAGGGGGTCAGCGAAGCCAACAAACGGTGAAACATGGGGTCCGTCATCCTGAGAAAGTTCCTGAAATCATCAGGATTATTCTCACGGATCTCACAGAGCAAAGGCATATGACAGAACTGGTCACGCTGAAGCAACCAATTCTTGGTCCATGAACTCCTCCTCGCCCTGTTCATGGACTGGACTTGTGTCAAGGTCAGGACCCCAACACCAAGCCCCCGCACAGCACGAACTCTACAAGGAGTACGCATACGCAACATGGCTAGAAAACGGTCGGCTGCTCAGAACGAAGTAACAGAACGCACTGAAGAACAGCAAGGCCTGTGAAGAGCGACCTGAAAAACAGCAACGAGCAGGCAAGATCACACAGAAAACTCCGATACGAACTGACTGCACGCACTGAAGAGCAGATACAAACCCACAAGCACAAACTGAACGGCAGAAAACGATCTGAAAGCCATGAGTCTGAAAAAGCGCGAATCGTCTCTCACCAAACTTTTACTAACACGAGATTAGCAAAAGGAGCCCAAAGGGTGCCGCGCTTGGTTCTGAACCGGCCTTTTCTAGTCTCATCGTACGTGGTGTACGTGACCGCGTTGTTGGCGATCGGAAATTCTGACAACTTTGTGCGACCGTGTGTAGGCAAAACAAGTTTGAGCCAACATCCGTCGGAAAAAATCCTAGGATTTTGTTGTCGGAATGTCCGAACAAAGTCCGACCGTGTGTACGGGGCATTACTTTTTGTTTGCTGGGCTGCATTTTTGGGGCTTTTCCTTTTAGCTTTTCAATCACCTGTTTCTGTCACTTTTTAAATAGCTTTTTTTTTTTTTCTTCTTTGGTTCCTTCAGGCTATTAATTAGGGGGAGGGGGTAATTGCTCACAGGTGCCTGCAGTCTATATAATTGTGTGTAGGACTCATCCTGAGCCTGCTCATTGGGAGTCTGCTGGAACGTAAACCAAGTGGAACTTTTCTAAGTGGTGAGTTAAAAACCAGAGTTTAAAACAGGAGATTATAACAGGGGTCATAGTACCTGTGTAGTGTGAGTACATGAGTGTTGTCTGAGTAGTGTGTGTGGATCGTTAGTACTTGTGTATTGTGTACTGTATACTTGAGTATTGTGAGTGCACGTAGGTCTGCGACTGTTCTGCGATTGCACGTAGGTCTGTGAGTACCTGTGTATTGTCTTGTTGAGTATTAGTGCCAGGAAGCTAGCTGTTAGGTAATTCGGACAGGGTAAAATCCCCAATCCTCACTAAATTTAATAGGTACGATGCCCGGCGGGTGTGGAGAGGCGACTCTTTGTACATCTTGAAGAAGAAAATATTACAGCGCACACATGCAAAAAAGACATTTACCTCAAGCAAGGCTAGTTTAAAACACCTAAGCATTTCTAGAAAAACATTATCAAAAAATATGGGGATTTGGTCACACCATATTGCTATATGGTGCTAAGCCCACTTACTGCGACAAAGTACCCCATAATCAGTGGGTCCTACACTATCCATGGAGTGGGAGAACCTGCATCTCTGAACCATGAGAGCATTGCACTCTTCTAAATGGGAGAATCATAAGGTCTCCACCCATGACACAAGTGGACACTAATTGAAGAGTGCAATGCTCTCATGGTTCAGAGATGCAGGTTCTCCCACTCCATGGATAGTGTAGGACCCACTGATTATGGGGTACTTTGTCGCAGTAAGTGGGCTTAGCACCATATAGCAATATGGTGTGACCAAATCCCCATATTTTTTGATAATGTTTTTCTAGAAATGCTTAGGTGTTTTAAACTAGCCTTGCTTGAGGTAAATGTCTTTTTTGCATGTGTGCGCTGTAATATTTTCTTCTTCTACTGTATGGTCTTATGGCTGCACCATCTTTATGGAATTTTTTAGAGTGTGCCCCCCAAATATCTTGTTTGTTCTTTGTACATCTTGCCGCATGTATGCGTTCCTTGATCATCCGATCGAGGGCGAATACTGCTGTGCAAAATGTAAGCACATTGTTTCCCTGGAAGCCCAGGTTCTGAATCTGAGGAAGCAACTGTCAGCACTGAGAAGTCCCTCCATACTAAAGGAGAGCCAGGAACGTACACGGCAGGTGCCGGCAGGGACCAGCACAGAGGTGGGTGGAGACAAAGAGGTGCTGGCACTAGCAAAGAGTAGATGGGTGACAGTCAGGAGGGGTAGAGGGGGAAGTGCCAGGGAGGCGGATCCAGGACTGGAGCATCCCAATAAGTACGCTACTTTGAGTGACATTGGTGAAACCAGTCAGGGACCAGCACTGCTGGAGCTGAGGGACTCTCCTAGCTGCCGGGGGAAGAACTCCTCCAGTGAGAGTGGGGGGGCAGCAAAGGGAAAGGATAGACAGATTCTGGTGGTAGGGGACTCAATTCTTAGAAGGACAGAGAGGGCAATCTGTAACCAAGACCTGAAGCGCCGAACAGTATGTTGTCTACCGGGCGCTCGGGTTTGGCACATCACGGATCTTGTGGACAGATTACTGGGAGGGGCTGGGGAAGACCCGGCTGTCATGGTGCACGTTGGCACCAATGACAAAGTCAGAGGCAGATGGAGTGTTCTAAAGACCGATTTTAGGGACTTAGGAGCTAAATTGAGGAAAAGGACCTCCAAGGTAGTATTCTCAGGAATACTACCGGTACATCGAGCCACACCAGAGAGGCAGAGGGAGATTAGGGAAGAAAACAAGTGGCTGAAGAGCTGGTGTAGTAAGGAGGGGTTTGGTTTCCTGGAGGACTGTGCCGACTTCTCAGTCGGTAACCGGTACTATAGAAGGGACGGACTGCACCTAAATGAGGAGGGTGCAGATCTGCTGGGAATGAAGATGGCCAAAAAGTTAGAGGCTTTTTTAAACTAGGCGATGGGGGGGAGGGGTCCAGAGACAGTGATAGCCAGTGCAGAAGATATTCCAGAGGGTAGTATTGGGGGCATTAGTGGTAGGTTAACCAAAGCACAAAAACACAAGGTGAGTATAGTAGCAAGTCCTAGTTGCAATCTCAAAACACCCAATACGAGGACAATATGCGACTGGTCTAAACTATGTGGCATGTTCACCAATGCCAGGAGCCTGGAGGACAAGATGGGTGAACTAGAGATACTGTTGTACAAGGAGGATTTGGATTTTGTGGGAATTTCAGAGACCTGGTTCAACAGCTCTCATGATTGGCTGGCAAACATTCAAGGGTATACCCTATACCGCAAGGATAGAGAGGGTAAAAAAGGGGGAGGGGTATGCCTATATATCAAGAATAATGTACAAGTGAATGTGAGAGATGACATCACTGAGGGAGCTAGGGAGGAGGTGGAATCTTTATGGTTAGAGCTCCAAAGGGATGAAGCCAAGGGGAAAATAATACTGGGAGTATGCTATAGGCCCCCTAACCTGAGGGAGGAAGTGGAGACGGATCTCCTATCACAAATTGGATTAGCAGCAAGGATGGGAAGTGTTATCATAATGGGGGATTTTAATTATCTAGACATAGACTGGGCGGAGGGAACTGCGTATTCATTTAACCACTTAAGGACCGCCTCACGCCGATGTACGTCGGCAAGGCGGCACGGGCAAGCAAAATCACGTACATGTACGTGATTTGCCTCCCGCGGGTGGGGGGTCCCGTTTTGTTCCCCGGCGATCGAAGACGAGGGGGAGGCCATCCGTTCGTGGCCCCCCCCCTCGCGATCGCCGCCGGCCAATGGGAACACTCCTTTGCTGCTGTATGCTAAACAGCAGCAAAGGAAGTGATGTCATCTCTCCTCGGCTCGGTAGTTTCCGTTCCGGCCCGAGGAGAGAAGACAGGTATGTGAGTGCACCAACACACACACACACACAGTAGAACATGCCAGGCACACAACACCCCGATCACCCCCCCCCCCCCCGTCACAAACTGACACCAGCAGTTTTTTTTTTTTTCTGATTACTGCTAGGTGTCAGTTTGTGACAGTTACAGTGTTAGCACAGTTACTGTTACCCCCTGTAGGTCTAGGGTACCCCCCTAACCCCCCCTAATAAAGTTTTAACCCCTTGATCACCCCCCGTCACCAGTGTCGCTAAGCGATCATTTTTCTGATTGCTGTATTAGTGTCACTGGTTCCGCTAGTTAGGGAGGTAAATATTTAGGTTCGCCGTCAGCGTTTTATAGCGACAGGGACCCCCATATACTACCTAATAAATGTTTTAACCCCTTGATTGCCCCCTAGTTAACCCTTTCACCACTGATCACCGTATAACCGTTACGGGTGACGCTGGTTAGTTTGTTTATTTTTTATAGTGTCAGGGCACCCGCCGTTTATTACCAAATAAAGGTTTAGCCCCCTGATCGCCCGGTGGTGATATGCGTCGCCCCAGGCAACGTCAGATTAGCGCCAGTACTGCTAACACCCACGCACGCAGCATGCGCCTCCCTTAGTGGTATAGTATCTGAACGGATCAATATCTGATCCGATCAGATCTATACTAGCGTCCCCAGCAGTTTAGGGTTCCCAAAAACGCAGTGTTAGCGGGATCAGCCCAGATACCTGCTAGCACCTGCGTTTTGCGCCTCCGCCCAGCCCACCCAAGTGCAGTATCGATCGATCACTGTCACTTACAAAACACTAAATGCATAACTGCAGCGTTCACAGAGTCAGGCCTGATCCCTGCGATCGCTAACAGTTTTTTTGGTAGCATTTTGGTGAACTGGCAAGCACCAGCCCCAGGCAGCGTCAGGTTAGCGCCAGTACCGCTAACACCCACGCACGCACCGTACACCTCCCTTAGTGGTATAGTATCTGATCGCATCAATATCTGATCCGATCAGATCTATACTAGCGTCACCAGCAGTTTAGGGTTCCCAAAAACGCAGTGTTAGCGGGATCAGCCCAGATACCTGCTAGCACCTGCGTTTTGCGCCTCCGCCCGGCCCAGCCCACCCAAGTGCAGTATCGATCGATCACTGTCACTTACAAAACACTAAATGCATAACTGCAGCGTTCACAGAGTCAGGCCTGATCCCTGCGATCGCTAACAGTTTTTTTGGTAGCATTTTGGTGAACTGGCAAGCACCAGCCCCAGGCAGCGTCAGGTTAGCGCCAGTACCGCTAACACCCACGCACGCACCGTACACCTCCCTTAGTGGTATAGTATCTGATCGCATCAATATCTGATCCGATCAGATCTATACTAGCGTCACCAGCAGTTTAGGGTTCCCAAAAACGCAGTGTTAGCGGGATCAGCCCAGATACCTGCTAGCACCTGCGTTTTGCCCCTCCGCCCGGCCCAGCCCAGCCCACCCAAGTGCAGTATCGATCGATCACTGTCACTTACAAAACACTAAACACATAACTGCAGTGTTCGCAGAGTCAGGCCTAATCCCTGCGATCGCTAACAGTTTTTTTTTGGTAGCGTTTTGGGGAACTGGCAAGCGCCAGCGGCCTAGTACACCCCGGTCGTAGTCAAACCAGCACTGCAGTAACACTTGGTGACGTGGCGAGTCCCATAAGTGCAGTTCAAGCTGGTGAGGTGACAAGCACAAGTAGTGTCCCGCTGCCACCAAGAAGACAAACACAGGCCCATCGTGCCCATAATGCCCTTCCTGTTGCATTCACCAATCCTAATTGAGAACCCACCGCTTCTGCAGCGCCCGTACTTCCCCCATTCACATCCCCAACCAAATGCAGTCAGCTGCATGAGAGGCATTTTTATGTCCTCCCGAGTACCCCTACCCAGCGAACCCCCCAAAAAAGATGTTGTGTCTGCAGCAAGCGCGGATATAGACGTGACACCCGCTATTATTGTCCCTCCTGTCCTGACAATCCTGGTCTTTGCATTGGTGAATGTTTTGAACGCTACCATTCACTAGTTGAGTATTAGCGTAGGGTACAGCATTGCACAGACTAGGCACACTAACACAGGGTCTCCCAAGATGCCATCGCATTTTGAGAGACCCGAACCTGGAACCGGTTACAGTTATAAAAGTTACAGTTACAAAAAAAGTGTAAAAAAAAAAAAAAATATAAAATAAAAAAAATAGTTGTCGTTTTATTGTTCTCTCTCTCTCTCTATTCTCTCTCTATTGTTCTGCTCTTTTTTACTGTATTCTATTCTGCAATGTTTTATTGTTATTGTTATTATGTTTTATCATGTTTGTTTTTCAGGTATGTAATTATTTATACTTTACTGTTTACTGTGCTTTATTGTTAACCATTGTTAACCATTTTTTTGTCTTCAGGTACGCCATTCACGACTTTGAGTGGTTATACCAGAATGATGCCTGCAGGTTTAGGTATCATCTTGGTATCATTCTTTTCAGCCAGCGGTCGGCTTTCATGTAAAAGCAATCCTAGCGGCTAATTAGCCTCTAGACTGCTTTTACAAGCCGTGGGAGGGAATACCCCCCCCACCGTCTTCCGTGTTTTTCTCTGGCTCTCCTGTCTCAACAGGGAACCTGAGAATGCAGCCGGTGATTCAGCCAGCTGACCATAGAGCTGATCAGAGACCAGAGTGGCTCCAAACATCTCTATGGCCTAAGAAACCGGAAGCTACGAGCATTTTATGACTTAGATTTCGCCGGATGTAAATAGCGCCATTGGGAAATTGGGGAAGCATTTTATCACACCGATCTTGGTGTGGTCAGATGCTTTGAGGGCAGAGGAGAGATCTAGGGTCTAATAGACCCCAATTTTTTCAAAAAAGAGTACCTGTCACTACCTATTGCTATCATAGGGGATATTTACATTCCCCGAGATAACAATAAAAATGATAAAAAAAAAAAAATATGAAAGGAACAGTTTAAAAGTAAGATTAAAAAAGCAAAAAAATAATAAAGAAAAAAAAAAAAAAGCACCCCTGTCGCCCCCTGCTCTCGCGCTAAGGCGAACGCAAGCGGCGGTCTGTCGTCAAATGTAAACAGCAATTGCACCATGCATGTGAGGTATCACCACGAAGGCCAGATCGAGTGCAGTAATTTTTCCAGTAGACCTCCTCTGTAAATCTAAAGTGGTAACCTGTAAAGGCTTTTAAACATGTATTTATTTTGTTGCCACTGCACGTTTTGTGCGCAATTTTAAAGCATGTCATGTTTGGTATCCATGTACTCGGCCTAAGATCATCTTTTTTATTTCATCAAACATTTGGGCAATATAGTGTGTTTTAGTGCATTAAAATTTAAAAAAGTGTGTTTTTTCCCCAAAAAATGCGTTTGAAAAATCGCTGCGCAATTACTGTGTGAAAAAAAAAAATGAAACACCCACCATTCTAATCTGTAGGGCATTGCAATGCTTTAAAAAAAATATATATAGTTTGGGGGTTCAAAGTAATTTTTTTGCAAAAAAAAATAACTTTTTCATGTAAACAAAAAGTGTCAGAAAGGGCTTTGTCTTCAAGTGGTTAGAAGAGTGGGTGATGTGTGACATAAGCTTCTAAATGTTGTGCATAAAATGCCAGGACAGTTCAAAACCCCCCCCAAATGACCCCATTTTGGAAAGTAGACACCCCAAGCTATTTGCTGAGAGGTATAGTGAGTATTTTGCAGACCTCCCTTTTTGTCACAAAGTTTTGAAAATTGAAAAAAGAAAAAAAAAAATGTTTTTTCTTGTCTTTCTTCATTTTCAAAAACAAATGAGAGCTGCAAAATACTCACCATGCCTCTCAGCAAATAGCTTGGGGTGTCTACTTTCCAAAATGGGGTCATTTGGGGGGGGGTTTGTGCCACCTGGGCATTCCATGGCCTCCGAAACTGTGATAGGCAGTAAAGAGTGAAATCAAAAATTTTCACCCTTAGAAATCCTGAAGGCAGTGATTGGTTTTCGGGGTCCCGTACGCGGCTAGGCTCACAAAAAGTCCCACACATGTGGTATCCCCATACTCAGGAGAAGCAGTTAAATGTATTTTGGGGTGCAATTCCACATATGCCCATGGCCTATGTGAGCAATATATCATTTAGTGACAACTTTTTGTAAATATTTTTTTTTTTTTTGTCATTTTTTAATCACTTGGGACAAAAAAAATAAATATTCAATGGGTTCAACATGCCTCTCAGCAATTTCCTTGGGGTGTCTGCTTTCCAAAATGGGGTCATTTGGGGGGGTTTTGTACTGCCCTGCCATTTTAGCACCTCAAGAAATGACATAGGCAGTCATAAATTAAAGGCTGTGTAAATTACAGAAAATGTACCCTAGTTTGTAGACGCTATAACTTTTGCGCAAACCAATAAATATACGCTTATTGACATTTTTTTTACCAAAGACATGTGGCCGAATACATTTTGGCCTAAATGTATGACTAAAATTTAGTTTATTGGATTTTTTTTATAACAAAAAGTAGAAAATATCATTTTTTTTCAAAATTTTCGGTCTTTTTCCGTTTATAGCGCAAAAAATAAAAACCGCAGAGGTGATCAAATACCATCAAAAGAAAGCTCTATTTGTGGGAAGAAAAGGACGCAAATTTCGTTTGGGTACAGCATTGCATGACCGCGCAATTAGCAGTTAAAGCGACGCAGTGCCAAATTGGAAAAAGACCTCTGGTCCTTAGGCAGCATAATGGTCCGGGGCTCAAGTGGTTAAGGCTCGCCAGTTCCTTAATGTCTTGCAGGACAATTTTATGGGTCAGATGGTAGATGCACCAACTAGAAATAAAACATTACTGGATCTACTGATTACCAACAATACAGACCTGATCACGGATGTGGAAATACGGGGCAATTTAGGTAACAGCGATCACAGGTCAATTAGTTTCAGTATAAATCACACAAATAGGAAACATAAAGGGAATACAAAGACACTGAATTTCAAAAGAGCCAACTTCCCTAAACTACAAACCTTGCTAAAAGGCATAAATTGGGATAAAATATTAGGAACAAAAAATACGGAGAGGAGATGGGTTTGCTTTAAGAGCATATTAAATAAGGGCATTAGCCAATGTATCCCATTGGGTAATACATTTAAAAGAGCGAACAAAAGTCCTGGATGGCTTAACTCCAATGTAAAAATGCATATAAAAGCAAAGGAGAAGGCCTTCAAAAAATACAAGGTTGAGGGATCATCCTCAGCATTCAGACTTTATAAAGAATGCAACAGGAAATTTAAGGGTGCAATTAGGACAGCTAAGATAGAACATGAAAGACACATAGCGGAGGAGAGCAAAAAAAATCCCAAGAAATTCTTTAAGTATGTAAACAGTAAAAAAGGGAGGACAGACCATATTGGCCCCATAAAGAATGAGGAAGGACATCTGGTTACAAAGGATGGGGAGATGGCAAAGGTTTTGAATTTATTCTTCTCCTCAGTCTTCACGTGTGAATCGGGGGGCTTCAGTAACCAAAACTGTAGTGTTTATCCTCATGACACAACACAGGAAGCACCTCCATGGTTAACAGAGGAGGGAATTAAAATTAGACTTGAGAAACTTAACATTAATAAATCACCGGGACCAGATGGCTTGCATCCGAGGGTACTTAGGGAACTCAGTCAAGTGATTGCCAGACTGTTGTTCCTAATTTTTACAGACAGTCTATTGACTGGAATGGTACCAGCTGATTGGAGAAATACCAATGTAGCACCAATATTTAAAAAGGGCCCAAAATACATCCCTGGGAATTACAGACCAGTTAGCCTAACATCAATAGTATGTAAACTCTTGGAAGGGATGATAAGGGACTATATACAAGATTTTAGTAATAAGAATGGTATCATTAGCAGTAATCAGCATGGATTCATGAAGAATCGTTCATGCTAAACCAATCTATTAACCTTCTATGAGGAGGTGAGTTACCCTCTAGATAAAGGAAGGCCCATAGACGTGGTGTATCTGGATTTTGCAAAAGCATTTGACACAGTTCCCCATAAATGTTTACTGTACAAGATAAGGTCCGTTGGCATGGACCATAGGGTGAGCACATGGATTGAAAACTGGCTACAAGGGCGAGTTCAGAGGGTGGTGATAAATGGGGAGTACTCGGAATGGTCAGGGGTGGGTAGTGGGGTTCCCCAGGGTTCTGTGCTGGGACCAATCCTATTTAATTTGTTCATAAACGATCTGGAGGATGGGATAAACAGTTCAATCTCTGTATTTGCAGACGATACTAAGCTAAGCAGGGCAATAACTTCTCCGCAGGATGTGGAAACTCTGCAAAAAGACCTGAACAAATTAATGGGGGAGGGGCAACTACATGGCAAATGAGGTTCAATGTAGAAAAATGTAAAATAATGCATTTGGGTGGCAAAAATATATGAATGCAATCTATACACTGGGGGGAGAACCTGTGGGGGAATCTAGGATGGAAAAGGACCTGGGGGTCCTAGTAGATGATAGGCTCAGCAATGGCAGGCAATGGCAAGTTGCTGCTAACAAAGCAAACAGAATATTGGCATTAAAAGGGGGGTCAACTCCAGAGATAAAACGATAATTCTCCCGCTCTACAAGACTCTGGTCCGGCCGCACCTAGAGTATGCTGTCCAGTTCTGGGCACCAGTCCTCAGGAAGGATGTACTGGAAATGGAGCGAGTACAAAGAAGGGCAACAAAGCTAATAAAGGGTCTGGAGGATCTTAGGTATGAGGAAAGGTTGCGAGCACTGAACTTATTCTCTCTGGAGAAGAGATGCTTGAGAGGGGATATGATTTCAATTTACAAATACTGTACTGGTGACCCCACAATAGGGATAAAACTTTTTCGCAGAAGAGAGTTTAAAAAGACTCGTGGCCACTCATTAAAATTAGAAGAAAAGAGGTTTAACCTTAAACTACGTAGAGGGTTCTTTACTGTAATGCCCCGTACACACGGTCGGACTTTGTTCGGACATTCCGACAACAAAATCCTAGGATTTTTTCTGACGGATGTTGGCTCAAACTTGTCTTGCATACACACAGTCACACAAAGTTGTCGGAAAATCCGATCGTTCTGAACGTGGTGACGTAAAACATGTACGTTGGGACTATAAACGGGGCAGTGGCCAATAGCTTTCATCCCTTTATTTATTCTGAGGATGCGTGGCACTTTGCCCGTTGGATTTGTGTACACACGATCGGAATTTCCGACAACGGATTTTGTTGTCGGAGAATTTTATATCCTGCTCTCAAAGTTTGTGGGTCGGAAAATCCGATGGAAAATGTGTGATGGAGCCTACACACGGTTGGAATTTCAGACAACAAGGTCCTATCACACATTTTCCATTGGAAAATCCGACCGTGTGTACGGGGCATAAGAGCGGCAAGGATGTGGAATTCCCTTCCACAGGCGGTGGTCTCACCGGGGAGCATTGATAGCTTCAAGAAACTATTAGATAAGCACCTGAATGACCACAACATACAGGGATATACAATGCAATACTGACACATAATCACACACATAGGTTGGACTTGATGGACTTGTGTCTTTTTTCAACCTCACCTACTATGTAACTATGTAACAAGGGGACCCCCAGATCCCGCCCCCCCTGTGTGAAATGGTAAGGGGGTACAAAAATTTCACTAGAAGAAAGAAGAAGCATTTAAATAAAGGAATTGTTAAAAACTGTCTCTTGTCATTTTTAACATTTTTGACAGTTTTTTAGTGAAATGGTAGGGGTACCCCCTTACCATTTCACACGGGGGGGCGGGATCTGGGGGTCCCCTTGTTAAAGGGGGCTTCCAGATTCTGAAAAGCCCCCGCCTGCAGACCTCCACAACCACCGGCCAGGGTTGTGGGGATGAGGCCCTTGTCCTCATCAACATGGGGACAAGGTGTTTTGGGGGGCTACCCCAAAGCACCCTCCCAATGTTGAGGGCATGTGGCCTGTTATGGTTCAGGAGGGGGGGCTCTCTCATTCCCCCCTCTTTTCCTGCGGCCTGCCAGGTTGCATGCTCGGATAAGGGTCTGGTATGGATTTTTGGGGGGACCCCACGCCATTTTTTTTTTAAATTTTGGCGCGGGGTTCCCCTTAAAATCCATACCAGACCTGAAGGGCCTGGTATGGAATTTAGGGGGACCCCCATGCCATTTTTTTTTAAATTTTGGTTTGGGGTTCCCCTGTGGGGAATTCCCATGCCGTTTTTATCAATGAACTTTTATGTGTATTGTCGGACCGGCAATGCAATAGCCGCGAGTAGTTTTAAATGCCTTTTTTTCTATTTGAAATGTCATTTTGCTGTCAGACTGTTCTAAACACGGGAAACATGCGCCCCTTTACAGGCATACTATAGACACCTCCCAGCTATGAAATTTAAAGGGATATTACACTTTTATTGTTTCACTTTCAGCATTATTAAAATCACTGCTCCTGAAAAAACGGTAGTTTTTAAAACTTTTTTTTGCATTGATCCATGTCCCCTGGGGCAGGACCCAGGTCCCCAATCACTTTTTATGACAATAACTTGCCTATAAGCCTTTAAAATTAGCACTTTTGATTATCCATGTTCGTGTCCCATAGACTTTAACGGTGTTCGCGTGTTCGAACAAACTTTTTTCCTGTTCGCATGTTCTGGTGCGAACCGAACAGGGGGGTATTCGGCTCATCCCTATTAGGCACTGGTGCCACAACACTGCAACCCCTCACAGATACTCTAGTTGGAACGCAGAAAGTATTGCATCAAAAATTGTAATTACACGCCCCTGTTAAATAGGGGCTGAAAAATTGGGCCTTAGGCACTGGTGGTGGTGCCCAGAACCAAAAATGTTCTTACAAGCTATCAGCGTGATCATTGAGGAAGAGGATAATTACTCAGGATAGTCACTCAGCATCAGCATAGGCAGTCTTTGAAGGGATCTGAGATTTAAAAAAAAAAAATTAGGTTACATCAGCATCAGGTGCTTGGTAGCTGGTGGTGATCCAAGACTTACTCATTTTTAAGAAGGTCAGTCGATCGACCGAGTCGGTGGACAGATGCACCCTGTGATCGATTACAAAGTCTCCAGCAGCACTGAATGTGCGTTCCGAAAGAACGCTGGATGCAGGACAGGCCAGTAGCTCAATTGCATACTGTGCAAGCTCTGGCCAGTGATCCATTCTCAAGACCCAGTGGAATTTTCAGTGGGAAAGGAGTCCAAGTCAGATCTTGCCCCTAGGTATTCCTGCATCTGTAAAACAGACGCTGGCGATGGTTGCTGGAACCAATCATACCTTGGGGCTGCGAACCAAAAATTTGTCTGAACGCATCGGTCAGACGGCCACCTTCTCCACCGCTCCTTCTTTGACTGACCGAAGCCTCAGCAACACGTTGTCCAGAAACAGGAGTTTGTAACCTCCCAGTCTCTGGGAACGTGTTGCACAGACCTTTCTGCAAGGCCTCCCGAAGATATTTCATCCTCTGCTCCCTATGCGATGGCAAGATAAGGTCTGCAACCTTACCCTTGTAATGTGGATCAAGGAGGGTTACACAAGAAAAAAGACCTCTCCTGCGCTCAGGTGTCCATGAACTGGATATGTGGTGCAGCCACCTATAGAAGTAATGCCTAGCGTCTTGCAGCCCTCATTTGAACAATGGGTATTCAAGCTAAAAAACACAAAAAAGAAAGAGGGCGCACTAACCTAGTGCATTACCACTGATAAACTTTAATGCAGCATAAAAACAGTAAAAATTATACTCACAAACGAGCTAGTATAAATAGCTTTCAAAAGGGCGCAAAAGCGCTGTTTCTGTGGATCGACACCCCAGGACCTGTTGCCGAGAGGATAAGACCAGCGCAAATGGCTGATGGCTTACGCGTTTCGGGGGAGCACCCCTTTCTTCAGAGCCTAAGCGGGCAATGGTTGGTCTCTCGAGTTGCTCTCTCTATAAATGTATGTATGTGCCTGTGTCTACCCCACCCAATTAGTGACGACGCCCCCTCCCACAGATATTGGGCACCACCCACCCATTCGGGTTAACCCCCCCTATCCCATCCCTCTGAGTGTGATTCCCCATTTGTAGCCAAAATATAGAGGGCAAACATCACTCTGTTATCTGCTAAAAAGATAATGATAGTAGTAATACTAGTACAAAAAGAAATTGATTAATTGAAAAAATAAATAGATATAAATATAGAAACACTGGACCAGTAGATCAGTTTCACTCTCACCATAGGCTATGTGCAACAGGGCAGGGGAAGGGGGATTGGGTGCACCAAAACAAAGACACCTCACCTCCTGCATGCAGCTCTAATTGTGTCCCCATGCCTCTGATCTACTGGGGTGGATGATGCTGGGCTCCTCCGGCTCCCAGGAGCCATAATAGTGCCGCATGCCATGTGTGGAACGCACGCCATTCAAAAGACCAGGAAGTGCGGGCGTACCTGCGTTCCACCCGCAACTTCCGGCCGATCGTGGCGTCATTTCCCCCTCCTCCACAGGCGTCAGAGGTCCCTGTGCGCCAGGAACATGGCCCGGAAGCGTGGGTGTGTTTGCGTTCCACCCACTGCTTCCGACCGTCAACCTGTGGTAAATAATGCGCGCGCATCTCAGTATGGTCGTGCGCTCTCTATCAATCGCTCCACTACTAACATTATCATTGGCAGAGACGCGATCTGGCTAAGCAGGACAAGCAGCATTCTGGCGGGGGCTACTAGCAGTGCTCAACCCACTTTTCTCTAAAGAAACATTGATGAAAAATGGAGGGGAAAAGGAATGTATAATTTAAAAACTTAATTAATTAATTAAAAAATAAAAATAAAATTGAAAATATTATAATGTGAATATCGATTCCCAAATAAGAAAGTGGAAAAAGGGATAATGGAAAATGGATTCCAAACCTATAGGTTGATCATAATGTAAAATTATTAGATTAATAGAAGGAGTCCGCAGAAATATCCCTCCAAGGTACAGTAGATCATACCATATCCATAAAATTCATAGATTGAAATATAACATATAATATACTTAATGTTAAAAGAACAACACATGGGAGTCCATAACGATTAGTCGTTATGATATCAACATGATACTAATCTAGAGGAGGAAGGATTATAAAATAATAAATAATACATAGTATAAAATACTAAAAATACATATGGGATCTCAAAGTGAATACTGAACCTCATCAGCCTATACCAACATTAGTCACCATTAGACACAGCAATAGAGTGTTCCTACTGAAAGGCTACACCCCACTCCATGTAGATATAAAATATATATAAATATAGTGACAAATATGTATATAAACCATATAATAGTAAACCATACTGTGCCAAATGACAGTGGTACCCATCACCTCAGCTTATACCCTGGAAGATACCTCTGCGGACCGGCATACCATAGACAAGAGAGAGAGAGGCACCATTACCCGCTAGCATCTGGTGGGAATAGACACTAAACTCCAATGGCGGTAAATTACATTGGTCGGTAAATTGCATAAAATTACAAAAAGTACATCATGTAGTCAAATAGGCCAATAGGCGACTATCTGAAACCAACCACAACCTAAACCTAATAACTACCTTCTAAACAAATACCTAGCGGCTAAAACCTATTACTACACCTGCCAAATGGTCTACCCAATTCCTAGTCCTTGACCTTAGTGCATCCCATAAACCCCAAGAATGAGCCCCTACCAACATGGTGGAGGCGAAGGACACACTAGAGAAGTCACATCAGAATTAACTAACTGATGTTAATAATGGCTCGAAAGCTTGGACGGGAACTGAAGGAATTATGCTACATTGTGTAGTTCAATTTCCTCGTTCAGACCTTTCGGGGCCAAAGTTCCTAGGGAAAATATCCAGAAGGCCTCTCTACTACACAGCATTTGATATTTTTTACCACTATCTAGGTCGCTCGGCATTGCTTCTATGCCGAACACTTTGAGGCCCTCTGTACTGCTACTGTGGGTTTCTTTGAAATGTTTCGGTATTGAGTAGTTATCCTTTTCTGTCAGAATACTACTCCTGTGCTCGTTCATTCTTATACTCATAACTCTTGACGTCGGTCCAACGTAAAGGAGGCCACAGGGGCACAGAAGGCCGTAGATGACATATGGGGTACCGCAGTTGATGAACTGCTTAATCTTGTGGACCCTACCGTCTGTTCCAAAGACTTCTTTCTTTCTGTGGCACATATGCACGCAGTTCCCACAGTTGCTGCTCCCACATCTGTAACTGCCCTTCTGGTCAAAAATTGTACTCCAGGTGCTGCTGAGTCCTCCATTTCTTTGTTTTCTTACCCTACTAGGGGCAATGATGCTCCTAAGGTCCACAAGATTAAGCAGTTAATGTTAAGTTAAGTTAATGTTAATGAGTGACCTAGATAGTGGTAAAAAATATCAAATGCTGTGTAGTAGAGAGGCCTTCTGGATATTTTCCCTAGGAACTTTGGCCCCGAAAGGTCTGAACGAGGAAATTGAACTACACAATGTAGCATAATTCCTTCAGTTCCCGTCCAAGCTTTCGAGCCATTATTAACACCAGTTAGTTAATTCTGATGTGACTTCTCTAGTGTGTCCTTCGCCTCCACCATGTTGGTAGGGGCTCATTCTTGGGGTTTATGGGATGCACTAAGGTCAAGGACTAGGAATTGGGTAGACCATTTGGCAGGTGTAGTAATAGGTTTTAGCCGCTAGGTATTTGTTTAGAAGGTAGTTATTAGGTTTAGGTTGTGGTTGGTTTCAGATAGTCGCCTATTGGCCTATTTGACTACATGATGTACGTTTTGTAATTTTATGCAATTTACCGCCAATGTAATTTACCGCCATTGGAGTTTAGTGTCTATTCCCACCAGATGCTAGCGGGTAATGGTGCCTCTCTCTCTCTTGTCTATGGTATGCCGGTCCGCAGAGGTATCTTCCAGGGTATATGCTGAGGTGATGGGTACCACTGTCATTTGGCACAGTATGGTTTACTATTATATGGTTTATATACATATTTGTCACTATATTTATATATATTTTATATCTACATGGAGTGGGGTGTAGCCTTTCAGTAGGAACACTCTATTGCTGTGTCTAATGGTGACTAATGTTGGTATAGGCTGAGGTTCAGTATTCACTTTGAGATCCCATATGTATTTTTAGTATTTTATACTATATATTATTTATTATTTTATAATCCTTCCTCCTCTAGATTAGTATCGTGCTGATATCATAACGACTAATTGTTATGGACTCCCATGTGTTGTTCTTTTAACATTAAGTATATTATATGTTATATTTCAATCTATGAATTTTATGGATATGGTATGATCTACTGTACCTTGGAGGGATATTTCTGCGGACTCCTTCTATTAATCTAATAATTTTACATTATGATCAACCTATAGGTTTGGAATCCATTTTCCATTATCCCTTTTTCCACTTCCTTATTTGGGAATCGATATTCACATTATAATATTTTCAATTTTATTTTTATTTTTTAATTAATTAAGTTTTTAAATTATACATTCCTTTTCCCCTCCATTTTTCATCAATGTTTCTTTAGAGAAAAGTGGGTTGAGCGCTGCTAGTAGCCCCCGCCAGAATGCTGCTTGTCCTGCTTAGCCAGATCGCGTCTCTGCCAATGATAATGTTAGTAGTGGAGCGATTGATAGAGAGCGCGCGACCATACTGAGATGCGCGCGCATTATTTACCACAGGTTGACGGTCGGAAGCAGTGGGTGGAACGCAAACACACCCACGCTTCCGGGCCATGTTCCTGGCGCACAGGGACCTCTGACGCCTGTGGAGGAGGGGGAAATGACGCCACGATCGGCCGGAAGTTGCGAGTGGAACGCAGGTACGCCCGCACTTCCTGGTCTTTTGAATGGCGTGCGTTCCACACATGGCATGCGGCACTATTATGGCTCCTGGGAGCCGGAGGAGCCCGGCATCATCCACCCCAGTAGATCAGAGGCATGGGGACACAATTAGAGCTGCATGCAGGAGGTGAGGTGTCTTTGTTTTGGCGCACCCAATCCCCCTTCCCCTGCCCTGTTGCACATAGCCTATGGTGATAGTGAAACTGATCTACTGGTCCAGTGTTTCTATATTTATATTTATATCTATTTATTTTTTCAATTAATCAATTTCTTTTTGTACTAGTATTACTACTATCATTATCTTTTTAGCAGATAACATAGAGTGATGTTTGCCCTCTATATTTTGGCTACAAATGGGGAATCACACTCAGAGGGATGGGATAGGGGGGGTTAACCCGAATGGGTGGGTGGTGCCCAATATCTGTGGGAGGGGGCGTCGTCACTATTTGGGTGGGGTAGACACAGGCACATACATACATTTATAGAAAGAGCAACTCGAGAGACCAACCATTGCCCGCTTAGGCTCTGAAGAAAGGGGTGCTCCCCCGAAACGCGTAAGCCATCAGCCATTTGCGCTGGTCTTATCCTCTCGGCAACAGGTCCTGGGGTGTCGATCCACAGAAACAGCGCTTTTGCGCCCTTTTGAAAGCTATTTATACTAGCTCGTTTGTGAGTATAATTTTTACTGTTTTTATGCTGCATTAAAGTTTATCAGTGGTAATGCACTAGGTTGGTGCGCCCTCTTTCTTTTTTGTGATCAAGGAGGGTTGCCAGCCAGCATTGGTCCTTCTCCTTGATACCACGAATACGAGGATCCTTACGCAGGCTTTGCAGGATCAGGAAGGCCATGAAGCGTAGGTTTGCTGAGGCATTCGGTCCGGAGTCCTTTGGGTCACTAAAGATGACATGGTCCGCAGCCACCTCCTCCCAGCCACGTACAAGTCCATCTGTTTCTTGGGACTGATCCCTTAAACACTGCTGCTGATGCTGAGTGCCAGGCTCCACCTCCATACCGACACAATCCTCCTCCTCCTCTTCCTGTGTGATCGGCGGGCATGCAGGAACACTGTCTGGATAAAGGGGGCCTTGAGAGCTAAGGAAGTACTCCTCTTCCTGCCTCTGTTCTGCCTCAAGTGCCCTGTCCATTATTCCACGCAGTGTGTGCTCCAACAGGTGGACAAGGGGGACAATGTCACTGATGCATGCACTGTCACTGCTCACCATCCTCGTGGCCTCCTCAAATGGTGACAGGACAGTGCATGCATCCCTGATCATGGCCCACTGGCGTGGGAAAAAAAAAACAAGCTCCCCTGACCCTGTCCTGGTGCCATAGTCGCACAGGTACTCATTGATGGCCCTCTGCTGCATGTGCAGCCGCTGCAGCATGGCCAATGTTGAGTTCCACCTGGTGGGCATGTCACAGATTAGGCGGTTCTTGGGCAGGTTAAACTCCTTTTGGAGGTCTGCCAGCCGAGCACTGGCATTACATGACCGGCAGAAATGCACACAGACTTTCCTGACCTGCCTCAGGACATCCTGTAAGCCCGGGTACCTGCCCAAGAACCGCTGCACCACCAAGTTAAGGACGTGAGCCAAACAGGGCACATGGGTCATTTGTCTGTCGGAGGGCAGAGAGGAGGTTGGTGCCATTGTCGCAAACCACCATTCCTGCCTTAAGTTGGCGTGGCGTCAACCACCTCTGAACCTGCCCCTGCAGAGCTGACAGAACCTCTGCCCCAGTGTGGCTCCTGTCCCCCAAGCACACCAGCTCAAGCACCGCATGGCATCTTTTGGCCTGCATACTTGCGTACCCCCTTGAACGGCTATGGAGCACCGCTGGTTCTGAGGACAAAGCACAGGAAGAGGCCATGGAGGAAGAAGAAGAGGAGGGGGTGGAGGAGAGAGGTGTGTCACAATCATTAGTAGTGGCATTTTGGAGGCGTGGTGGCGGAACAACCTCCAACACTACTGCACCTTGTCCTGCATCCTTCCCAGCTGCCAGCAGAGTCACTCAATGCGCGGTGAAACTTAGGTAACGTCCCTGTTCATGCCTGCTGGACCATGAGTCAGCGGTAATATGCACCTTACCACTGACCGCCCTGTCCATCGAGGCCAAGACATTGCCTTCCACATGCTGGTAGACAGCCGGAATCGCCTTCCGTGAAAAAAAAGTGGCATTTGGGTACCTGCCACTGAGGAACCGCACATTCCACAAACTCACGGAAGGGGACAGAGTCTACCAACTGAAAAGGCAGCAGTTGAAGTACTAGCAATTTTGCCAAGCTAGCATTCAACCGCTGGGCATGTGGATGGCTGGGAGCGAACTTCTTTCGGCGGTGCAGCAGCCGGGGCAGGGAAATTTGCCTGGTACAATCTGATGTCGGTGTACTGAAAGCAGATTGCCCACAATACTTGGCTGTGACACACCTAATTCTACACCTTCATTCCTCTCAGTGCAGGTCTCAGAGAGGACTGAAGGTATAGTGGGGTTGGAGATCTCAGCTGATGAGGAGCAAGGAGAGGTCCTCTTTGTTCTTTGGTGTGGGTCTTTTAAATACGCTTGCACACTAACTGCATGGCAGGTCAACATATGTCTGGTCAAGCATGTGGTGCCCAAGCGGGAGATGCTTTGGCCAAGTGAGATACGCTTGAGACATATGCTGCAAATAGCAGCGATGCGATCTGATGCACTCGTCTCAAAAAAGGCCCACACCAAAGAACTTTTTGAATAACGTGCAGAGACTGCAGCGCCCTGCACATGCGGTGTGGTTTGGGGTGTGATGCAGTCAGTGTGCTGCCCTTAGGCTGGCCCCTGGAGGGCATCCTGCCTCATTGGTGATGTGCCGCCTTCTCCTCCTCCTCCTCCCCTCTCCTATCAGGCACCCACGTTGAGTCAGTGACCTCATCATCCCCTCCCTTCTCATCACTGGAGCAAACCTGGCAGTATGCTGCAGCAGGGGGAACATGACTGCCAGATTGCTGTCCTTCTAAGGCACCCCCTCTGTCCGTGCTCACGTTATTGCCTTCATCTAGCTCAGTATCATCATCAGAGCCTTCCAAAGGCTGGGCATCCTCCTGGAGCATGTACCCAACACTGTGGTCAAACAGTTCGAGGGACTGCTCAGGAGGACATGGTGGGGCTAGGGAAGGAGTCACTGATGACATTGAGCCAAGGGAAGAGGCTGCTGCTTTGCCAGACAAAGTACCCTGAGCATGGGTGAGAGAGGATGAGGAGGATGAGGACGGCTTGGTCATCCACTCGACCAAGTCTTCCGCATGTTTGGGGCTCAACGCGGCTAGCTGCCAAAAAAAGGCCAAGCGCGTCCCACAGCCATGTGCTGATGAGGATGCACCGTCTCCATGACCAGCACTGTTGCCTCTAGACACAGAGCCTGCTTGCCCTCTTTTATTGGCTTGTGACTGTCTGCCTCTCCTTGTTGGCCTTCCAGACATACTAATGGCCTGTAGCTGCACTAAGCTGGGATATATATATATATATATATATATATATATATATATATATATATATATATATATATATATATATATATACTGATACTGCAGATAGCAAAATCAACTGCCTGCCTGTAGTATGAGAACACCACCAACCTTCTACAGGTAGCTTTAGCTGAACATTGTGCAGAGCTCGCAAAAAACTAACTTGTAGCTTATTTAGCTGCCTGCGGTAGTGAAAGGATCAGGAAAACACCACCAACCTTCTACAGGTAGCTTTAGATGAACACTGTGCAGAGCTCACCAAAAAATAACTTGTAGCTTATTTAGCTACCTGCGGTAGTGAAAGGATCAGGAAAACACCACCAACCTTCTACAGGTAGCTTTCGGTGAACACTGTGCAGAGCTCGCACTACACCAGCTTGTAGCTTATTTAGCTGCCTGCGGTAGTGATAGGATCAGGAAAACACCACCAACCTTTGACAGGTAGCTTTAGCTGAACACTGTGCAGAGCTCGCAAAAAATAACTTGTAGGTTAAGCTGAACACTGTGAGGAGGACGCACTACACTAACTTGTAGCTTTAGCTGAACACTGTGCAGAGGTCGCACTACACTAACTTGTAGTTTTAAATGAACACTGTGCAGAGGTCTCACTACACTAACTTGTAACTTTAGCTGAACACTGTGCAGAGGTCGCACTACACTAACTTGTAGCTTTAGCTGAACACTGTGCAGAGGTCGCACTACACTAACTTGTAGTTTTAGCTGAACACTGTGAGCAGGACGCACTACACTAACTTGTAGCTTTAGCTGAACACTGTGCAGAGGTCGCACTACACTAACTTGTAGTTTTAGCTGAACACTGTGAGCAGGACGCACTACACTAACTTGTAGCTTTAGCTGAACACTGTGCAGAGGTCGCACTACACTAACTTGTAGTTTTAGCTGAACACTGTGAGGAGGACGCACTACACTAACTTGTAGTTTTAGCTGAACACTGTGCAGAGGTCGCACTACACTAACTTGTAGTTTTAGCTGAACACTGTGAGGAGGACGCACTACACTAACTTGTAGTTTTAGCTGAACACTGTGCAGAGGTCGCACTACACTAACTTGTAGCTTTAGCTGAACACTGTGCAGAGGTCTCACTACACTAACTTGTAGCTTTAGCTGAACACTGTGCAGAGGTCTCACTACACTAACTTGTAGTTTTAGCTGAACACTGTGAGCAGGACGCACTACACTAACTTGTAGCTTTAGCTGAACACTGTGCAGAGGTCGCACTACACTAACTTGTAGTTTTAGCTGAACATGTAGTGATCGGGTATATGTATGGGTGTATAGATAATTAATATTTAGGTATAATAAGGATGATGATGTAAGTACTCTTCCGCAGCAACCCAATTCTTCCAGAGAGATGCACTTTATTGACTTCCAACACAGAACAAAGTCCAAAGTCCACAGATGACAAAGAAATCCGACAGAGTAGATATAATTCAGAACCCCATGTTTTAGGTCTGAGTGTTCCCAGCCATACACAGACAAGCCTCACTCCAAACTAAAAACCAGCTTGAATGTCCTCTATGAAATACTAGTCCACTAGGAGGGAGTTTCTGCTAGGTCAACCCAAAATACTCTTTGATCTTATTGTTACCCCCCTCAAGTCTAATTACCATCAATAAATACTTCTTCTATGGTCCTTTAAACAATGTACCCTTTGAAATGTTCAATTAGGTTACCAGCCCATACCTAACACCCCTAGGTAGACTTGCATAAGACTAACACCTGAAAGGGTCTTCAGCTGTTATCTTGCTATGTTAAAATTCAGTTGGACAAATCAACCATTGTCATTCTGGCCTGGTCAACATTGACTGCATGTGTACATACACACAACAATGTCCCACATAAATCGGTGAACATATTACAACATATACAACATATACCCCCACTTGGGTCGGTTCTAACTACTAGAACTGACCCATAAATAAAACAACAAAAAATATCATTACGATTTAAGGTACTGGATGCTTTACAATGGCTCAAATAAAATATGAAGTTGAAACTGGTTACATCTCTCTTCGCCAGCCTCTAAAATATCCCCATGAAACAGTTATTAGATAATATAACTTTTAGACCATGACTATAAAAGGATTGGGTAAACATCAGTGGCCCATATAGCTGTTAGGCCTTATTATATCACATCAAGATCTTGAATATTGCACAAAGACGAGCTGATGTCACAGTCCATCCTTTGGTCTGACTTCATCACATCTCTCACCATCTCACTGAAAGTAAACTTGGTATGCTCTGGGAACTCCAATCCACATAACTCCAGGATTTTTTTCATCTCCAGGCTCAAGCTTTCCATTTTTAAAGATGCTTTTACGCAAACACTCTACTTTCATCTTTATAGTAAGAAGAACTATCAATGTGCCAGCACTCACTTTCAAGGTAGAAAAGGTTTGGATATGGCAGTAAAAACTGTGCTTCAAACTATTTTCTTGTGCTTGACATTCATGAGTCCATCTTGCAAGCATTTTACAATTCACATCTGCTTCTTTCCATTTCCACAATTTGAACAACGATGACCGGGTTGTGTACCTGTCAAGTACCAGAATTTGTTGATTGCCAGCCACAATTTGCTTTTGTAATTTGCTGTAGGCCGACCCCTCATTGCCTTCAATAAAGCAGTTACTTGGATCATTCAGTCCACAATTACACTTGAATGGTATACCAACATATACATATACCCCCACACGATGGTTCAGATAGAATCAGCTTGACATCAGTGTTTATCAGATCTTCTATCCAGACAAAGCGGCAGTGGAAATTCTTGCTAGTATCTTCACCATGAAAGGTAGAAAGGTCTTTTCCATCCATATATGTCATGGCCTTTAGCATATTATAAACAACTGAATCAACAAAGTTTCAAATCATGACTAGAGTGATGAATTTCACTCACCCCTCTTATAAATTTAGGAAAACCACCCAACATACTAAAATTTATGCTATGCCAAGCCGCTGTGAAGCATCTCACCTTAGATGTCAAATATATTGATCAATACGCATTATGTAATATGTAAAGATGTTATGAAAATTATTTTAGGTTAAAATGCTTCTCTTTGGTTTTAAGATAAAGTTCAAGAAATAAAACATAAAGAAAATAAAAAAAATGAAAAGCAAAATATATCAGGAAAAGGGAGAAAAATTAAAAATTAGGGCGTTGAAGAAAAAAGAAAAAAAGGTCCATTGCTTGATGAATTTCGAGAGAGTCCATGAATACTTTATAATTCCATGTATAGTGATATATTGTCTATTCAGCATTTCTCCCATAATTCTCCCCCACTAGCCAGCAATTTCAGACTGTGCTATTTCAGACTTCTGCTATTCACATGCAAGCATCTTCAGACGTCCCTGAAAGACAAAACTCTCCAACAAAACTAATTAGCAAGGTCTTTAAACGTTGTTTGAAGTTAAAACAAAACACTATTTACACGTTTACAGTTTGAAGGTAATTCACCCCCACTGCTAGAGAAGTGTCATTTGCATTCAAAAACAGATCTGGAGAATATACATCTTCTGCCTTTATGACACCCTGTACCCCCTTCAGCTGCTCTAATAATGTATCACGTTCCCCTCTCATCTTGTCATACTCAATCTTCAGGTGGTCATATTTCTGTTTTAACTGAGAAAACGGTATCCAAGTCTTGGACCTTTTCTTATTATTATTTTGGTCAGCTCTGTTTTTCATATTAATATCACCTATGTTTGACCCGGAGTGTCCTCTCTGGGTGTTATCATAGGATATTATCTTCTGATCTTTATGTTCAGTATTTGTCCTAAACAATGTGGCTAAATCAATTTTGACAGCCTGCTCATTTGACTTTCTCCATAAATGGTCTGCTCTCAACAATATGTCTTTTAAATCATGAGGATTTGGGGTAACTAATAAAATATTTTGTTTGATATCTTAATGCAACGCATCTAGAAACATACTCATATGTATCAAGCCACCACGCTCAAATGCAAGATTATTACCGACCAATAATTCCATAATAGTTGCTATCCTGTGTGACAATTCATAGGGAGATTCATTTTGCATTTGTTGGATCTTCCCATGAATAGTAACATCAGAACGTACACCATACAAAACACATAATAATTCCAGTAATATGTCCCTTGTCCTCAGAGGCTGAATACAGATTTGTTTAATTCTCATCCAAAGACCACTTCCTAAAGAATGTTGCAAAACTCTTTCTAAGTCAGATGGGTTGAGATTGTACATATCTCTGACTTGCTGCACGTCACAAAACCATTTTAAAAATCTGTTTAAATCATGGTATGGAACCATTCCTATTTCTTTAAGAATTGCGTCTAATAATTTTGGTTTCAAAGGCTTCATTACAAGCTGAACTTCACCTGTATTATTATTATTGTTATAAAATGTGGTAGCCACAGTGGGGGCAGCTGGTAATGAATTATCAGATTTAATATGAGGTTCTGTTTCATTTGATAGAGAGTCTGTGTCTGTATTTTGCTGCAGATTGCCGAATCCAAGATTTGATGCATATCTGCATTCCTGAGATCTCTTCTCTAATTCCATAATTCTTAATTTTAATCTCTCATTTTCCTCTGATAATTCATCACAACGTTTAGATTTCTCAATTAATGCCGCGTACACACGAGCGGACTTTACGGCAGACTTTTCGACGTACTTTACGACGGACTTTCTGAATGAACGGACTTGCCTACACACAATCCACCAAAGTCCATCGAATTCGTACGTGATGACGTACGACTGGACTAAAACAAGGAAGTTTATAGCCAGTAGCCAATAGCTGCCCTAGCGTGGCTTTTTGTCCGTCGAACTAGCATACAGACGGCGGACTTTTCGACCGGACTCAATTTCAACTGATTAATTTAAAACATGTTTCAAATCTAAATATTCAGTAAGAAGCAGCGCTGTGACAACAATGGTTTGTATGATATAGACCAAATCAAATAAAATGAATATTAGACCCAAAATTGGGATTAATTACAAAGTTCATAATAAAGTTCATAATAACCAAGAGGTAAAAAGTCCTATCCAGAATCAATTTCAGATAGTAGATATAGTGAGAAACGTAGATGGGTGGGAATACAAATAAATCAGTGTGTCCTTCACCGCACCACTGTGGTATTGGTAGGAATGCGCGCTTACCAAACGGCAAGCTTAGGGGAGCTTGCGACCTTAACCCGGTCGGGGCCTTTCAGGATGGAAACACCAAAAAACACACCACCTCCGCTTGGAATAAGCACGCTGTTCACCAATTATCCACTATTCACTGTATTGTAGAGATGTGACCTCCTGGCTAGGGGTAAATCTCAAGGGAGGTACACCAAAGAAAGAAGAAGAGCAACATAGCGTAATCCTGCTTTCAACATTTATTAAAGGAATATTTAAATCGCACTTACACTCAGATGAATAAACAAAAGCACATAAAGCCGGCCGGCTAGAAGCGAACGCCTGTCCTGCAGACGGTAGATGCAGCACGTCAGCACGCCCAACGTACGTTTCGTCACACTCTGACGTCGTCTTGGGCATGGGCGACGCACTGACGTGTCGCACATAAATAATAAAACACTGTAACCAGGCCTCGTACTGAAGACGGGACCGGAAATCACCTTGCGTTCCACTAGATAGGGGCGGATGGCAAAGAAACGCCATCTTAGATGAGGGATTATACATTACATCATATACCCGTTTCTAGTGCAAACAAGTATGGACCAAATGATAATATCAGGTATATATTACCATTATAAGTAGGTAGATCCATAGGCTGACAGAAGAATCAAAACCTTAAAGATAAAATAAACAAAATTAAAAAATAATTAAAAATAATTAAAAATTAATAATTGAATGACATCCTTCCACAGTATAACAAACTTAATTGGAATTAAGTAGTTAAATGGCATCCTTATACGATATACCACGTGTGGGTGGCTCATTACAGCAGGAAGTCAATCGCTTAGAGGGTATGCCTCTGGCAAACATGGACGACATCTTCCTCCCACAGGGCCATAAACAGGTTTGCAAGACTGGGGGCATACTTAGCCCCCATCGCAACTCCACGGTCCTGTCGATAAAAACACTTATCAAACCAAAAATAATTGTGGGACGCGGCATATCTTAGGAGTGCCATAATAAAGTTGATTTGTTCATCATATAATTCAGAGTCCCTTCTTAGGTAATATTCGACCGCATAAAAACCCAACTCATGGGGAATAATCGTGTATAAGGACGTCGTCCATGTTTGCCAGAGGCCCCAGTTAAAACTGTGGGCTAGGTACATTGACGACATCCTCCTCCTGTGGGATGGCGATCGCAGTGACCTAGACCTCTTTATGGAGGAACTTAATTCTAATAATAGGGGCATTGTGCTTAATTTTGAAGCCAGCCAGTCTAATATCCATTTTTTGGATCTTAATATTGATATACAAGGGGACCGGTTTGTAACTTCTACTTTTTTCAAAAAAACAGACCGCAACTCGTATATTCCTTTGAACAGCTGTCACCACAGATCATGGCTCCGGTCAGTACCCAAGAGTCAATTTTTGCGACTTAAATGTAACTGTACTGACGATTCCCAGTTCTTGCAACAGGCCGGAGTCCTGATGAACCGTTTTGTGGAAAAAGGGTACAATATGGAATTTCTAACCCAAACCTTGGATGTTGTTAAGGATATTGACAGGGAACAGCTACTTAGCCAGGGGGTACCTCCCAGAGAGAATTCCGTTGCTCTCCCCTTTATTACTACCTACTCAATACAGCACATCAACATTAAAAGCCTACTTAACAAACATTGGCACCTATTGGGGAATGATCCGGTCTTGAGAACTGTTGTCCCAGATAAACCACAAGTGATCTTTAGGGGAGCATCGTCACTTAGGAATAGATTAGCTCCTAATGTTCTTGATCCCCCTATTAGAGGCACTCAGGGCCTTTTTGACAATTTGAAGGGGTATTATAAATGTGGTAGATATCGTGTCTGTAAGCTTAATTCTGCGACATCCAGGCGAACCCAGAAATTCACTTCCTATAGTACTCATGAGGAGCATGATATTAGGCCCTTTATCACTTGCGCAACGGAGGGGGTCGTCTACCTGCTGCAGTGCCCGTGCAGGTTACAGTATGTGGGCAGGACTAGGCGACCCCTTTCCGTTCGTCTAAATGAACATATCACCAACATTTTAAATGGCTTTCCTAAGCATTCTGTTTCAAAGCATTACTTGACCACCCATAGTAAGGACCCCTCCAAAACACTTTTTTTGGGAATTGATAGATATCGGCCCCATTGGGGGGGTAGCTCTTTGGTTAGGAGCTTCTCAAAACTTGAGATGCTCTGGATACATAAAATTAAGTGCTATGCCCCACACGGGCTCAATGTAGATACTGACACCAATGCTTTTATTGACAACTCATAGGAAATAATTAAACCCTCTAAATCTCTGGTCTAACAAACAGTCCTTTATTCACTTAGTGTCCTGGGATACTTCTAAGAATTATTTTCATACATCTAATAAATGGCCATTATTATTTATACATTATTCCTGGGTGGGTATATGCTCCATTAGTTATTCCTAGACTCTACATAATGGGGTATGTGCCCCATTATTGGTTTTGTAGACTCGTTATCCTAGGTTTGGGATTGGTTAATGTCCAATGATATTCTGTTTTGTTATTTATTATGTGATTAAGGTCTATGGTGTATTAAGTGCTCTGTATATCTACACTTGGGGAACAAAATCACCTTCCTCTCCCCTAGGACTATCCATCTAGCCTAATTTATATCGGGGTATGTTGTGCGTTTTGGTTCACCTGTCCTTTAGAATCTAGAACAGATAAGAGTGGCTTTAAGTACGCTCCTGTCATACCCTCTAAGCGATTGACTTCCTGCTTTAATGAGCCACCCACACGTGGTATATCGTATAAGGATGCCATTTAACTACTTAATTCCAATTAAGTTTGTTATACTGTGGAAGGATGTCATTCAATAATTAATTTTTAATTATTTTTAATTAATTTTAATTTTGTTTATTTTATCTTTAAGGTTTTGAGTCTTCTGTCAGCCTATGGATCTACTTACTTATAATGTTAATATATACCTGATATTATCATTTGGTCCATACTTGTTTGCACTAGAAACGGGTATATGATGTAATGTATAATCCCTCATCTAAGATGGCGTTTCTTTGCCATCCGCCCCTATCTAGTGGAACGCAAGGTGATTTCCGGTCCCGTCTTCAGTACGAGGCCTGGTTACGGTGTTTTATTATTTATGTGCGACACGTCAGTGCGTCGCCCGTGCCCCAGACGACGTCAGAGAGTGATGAAACGTACGTCGGGCGTGCTGACGTGCTGACGTGCTGCATCTACCGTCTGCAGGACAGGCGTTCGCTTCTAGCCGGCCGGCTTTATGTGCTTTTGTTTATTCATCTGAGTGTAAGTGCGATTTTAATATTCCTTTAATAAATGTTGAAAGCAGGATTACGCTATGTTGCTCTTCTTCTTTCTTTGGTGTACCTCCCTTGAGATTTACCCCTAGCCAGGAGGTCACATCTCTACAATACAGTGAATACTGGATAATTGGTGAACAGCGTGCTTATTCCAAGTGGAGGTGGTGTGTTTTTTGGTGTTTCCATCCTGAAAGGCCCCGACCGGGTTAAGGTCACAAGCTCCCCTAAGCTTGCCGTTTGGTAAGCGCGCATTCCTACCAATACCACAGTGGTGCAGTGAAGGACACACTGATTTATTTGTATACCCATCTATCTACGTTTCTCACTATATCTACTATCTGAAATTGATTCTGGATAGGACTTTTTACCTCTTGGTTATTATGAACTTTATTATGAACTTTGTAATTAATCCCAATTTTGGGTCTAATATTCATTTTATTTTATTTGGTCTATATCATACAAACCATTGTTGTCACAGCGCTGCTTCTTATTGAATATTTTGTAATGTGTGTATCTCACTTTTAGCGGCTGCTTGTATATTTATTCTACTCACTGATTTGTCACTTTTGGTTTTTTCATTTTTTCATTTTCTCAATATGTTTTGTATGTACTAATTTTTATATATAGCGCGGTGGTTTGCCCTTTCTTATGTTTCAAATCTAAGTCCGTCCAACTTTTGAGAAAACAAAGTCCGCTGGAGCCCACACACGATCGAATTGTCCGACCAAATCCCGTCCGCCGGGCAAAGTCTGCCGTAAAGTCCGCTCGTGTGTACGCGGCATTAGGCTTCACCAATGGTAACCGCATGCAACTTTAAATTTACTGTCTCAGTGTCTGATTGGTTTTGTAACCTCTCACAAACATTGTTGCTATTATCAACTTCCTTCTGCAACCTTACCATTCAAAGAACTTTCCATTGTTAAACAGCAAGATAACAAGCCCTGTATAATACAACCTTTTCTTTTACTTTCTGAAATTTTGCTATCAAAAACATTTTTCTCTAAAAATTCCTTCATCATCGTCCACGTCTGCTTACATTTTTCTGGAATTTCATAAGGACCGCCATGGCGCTTAATACATTTTAATACCCATCTGTTAACTTTATCAGAACTGACACTAGCTTCACACTGAGTAAGCATTTTGACTATATTACTAATAATTTAAAAAAAAGGAAATATTTTACTCACCGCATTAGTTACTCTTCAGCTTCCACTTCAGGTCTTCTGGTACACGACACAGTCCTTTTTTTGTTGTTTCCAGTCTCCAGAGAATAATTCTGTGGTTCCCAACTTGTTTAAATTTGTAGACCAGACTCTTTTATGTCACAATCAGACATTAGAGTCACAGCACAGCTCTTGGTTCTTCATCAGACTTCTGCCCACCTCACAGGATTGTTGTCACCACCGACTTCTGTTACTAAGTCCGAAAATGCTCTTCTGGTCATTTGAACGGCACCAATGTAGTGATCGGGTATAGTATTGGGTGGATATTGTGTAGAGTGGGTATGATAATTAATTAGTGGTTATTATAATGATGATGTAAGTACTCTTCCGCAGCAACCCAATTCTTCCAGAGAGATGCACTTTATTGACTTCCAACACAGAACAAAGTCCAAAGTCCACAGATGAAAAAGAAATCCGACAGAGTAGATATAATTCAGAACCCCATGTTTTAGGTCTGAGTGTTCCCAGCCATACACAGACAAGCCTCACTCCAAACTAAAAACCAGCTTGAATGTCCTCTATGAAATACTAGTCCACTAGGAGGGAGTTTCTGCTAGGTCAACCCAAAATACTCTTTGATCTTATTGTTACCCCCCTCAAGTCTAATTACCATCAATAAATACTTCTTCTATGGTCCTTTAAACAATGTACCCTTTGAAATGTTCAATTAGGTTACCAGCCTATACCTCACACACCTAGGTAGACTTGCATAAGACTAACACCTCAAAGGGTCTTCAGCTGTTATCTTGCTATGTTAAAATTCAGTTGGACAAATCAACCATTGTCATTCTGGCCTGGTCAACATTGACTGCATATGTACATACACACAACAATGTCCCACATAAATCGGTGAACATATTACAACATATACAACAGAACACTATGAGCAGGACGCACTACACTAACTTGTAGCTTTAGCTGAACACTGTGCAGAGGTCTCACTACACTAACTTATAGTTTTAGCTGAACACTGTGAGCAGGACGCACTACACTAACTTGTAGCTTTAGCTGAACACTGTGCAGAGGTCTCACTACACCAACTTGTAACTTTAGCTGAACACTGTGCAGAGGTCGCACTACACTAACTTGTAGTTTTAGCTGAACACTGTGAGCAGGACGCGCTACACTAACTTGTAGCTTTAGCTGAACACTGTGCAGAGGTCTCACTACACTAACTTATAGTTTTAGCTGAACACTGTGAGCAGGTCTCACTACACTAACTTTTAGCTTTAGCTGAACACTGTGCAGAGGTCGCACTACACTAACTTGTAGTTTTAGCTGAACACTGTGAGCAGGACACACTACACTAACTTGTAGCTTTAGCTGAACACTGTGCAGAGGTCGCACTACACTAACTTGTAGTTTTAGCTGAACACTGTGAGCAGGACGCACTACACTAACTTGTAGCTTTAGCTGAACACTGTGCAGAGGTCTCACTACACTAACTTGTAGTTTTAGCTGAACACTGTGAGCAGGACGCACTACACTAACTTTGTAGCTTTAGCTGAACACTGTGCAGAGGTCTCACCACACTAACTTGTAGCTTTAGCTGAACACTGTGAGCAGGATGCACTACACTAACTTGTAGCTTTAGCTGAACACTGTGCAGAGGTCTCACTACACTAACTTGTAGTTTTAGCTGAACACTGTGAGGAGGACGCAGTACACTAACTTGTAGTTTTAGCTGAACACTGTGCAGAGGTCTCACTACACTAACTTGTAGTTTTAGCTGAACACTGTGAGGAGGACGCACTACACTAACTTGTAGTTTTAGCTGAACACTGTGAGCAGGGTGCACTACACTAACTTGTAGCTTTAGCTGGACACTGTGCAGAGGTCTCAGTACACTAAGTTGTAGTTTTAGCTGAACACTGTGAGGGGGACGCACTACACTAACTTGTAGCTTTAGCTGAACACTGTGCATAGGTCTCACTACACTAACTTGTAGTTTTAGCTGAACACTGTGCAGAGGTCGCACTACACTAACTTGTAGTTTTAGCTGAACACTGTGAGCAGGATGCACTACACTAACTAGTAGCTTTAGCTGAACACTGTGCAGAGGTCTCACTACACTAACTTGTACTTTTAGCTGAACACTGTGCAGAGGTCGCACTACACTAACTTGTAGTTTTAGCTGAACACTGTGAGCAGGATGCACTACACTAACTTGTAGCTTTAGCTGTACACTGTGCAGAGGTCTCACTACACTAACTTGTAGCTTTAGCTGAACACTGTGCAGAGGTCTCACTACACGAACTTGTAGTTTTAGCTGAACACTGTGCAGAGGTCGCACTACACTAACTTGTAGTTTTAGCTGAACACTGTGAGCAGGACGCACTACACTAACTTGTAGCTTTAGCTGAACACTGTGCAGAGGTCTCACTACACTAACTTGTAGTTTTAGCTGAACACTGTGAGCAGGATGCACTACACTAACTTGTAGCTTTAGCTGAATACTGTGCAGAGGTCTCACTACACTAACTTGTAGTTTTAGCTGAACACTGTGCAGAGGTTTCACTACACTAACTTGTAGCTTTAGCCGAACACTGTGCAGAGGTCTCACTACACTAACTTGTAGTTTTAGCTGAACACTGTGCAGAGGTCGCACTACACTAACTTGTAGTTTTAGCTGAACACTGTGAGCAGGACGCACTACACTAACTTGTAGCTTTAGCTGAACACTGTGCAGAGGTCTCACTACACCAACTTGTAACTTTAGCTGAACACTGTGCAGAGGTCGCACTACACTAACTTGTAGTTTTAGCTGAACACTGTGAGCAGGACGCGCTACACTAACTTGTAGCTTTAGCTGAACACTGTGCAGAGGTCTCACTACACTAACTTGTAGCTTTAGCTGAACACTGTGCAGAGGTCGCACTGCACTAACTTGTAGTTTTAGCTGAACACTGTGAGCAGGTCTCACTACACTAACTTTTAGCTTTAGCTGAACACTGTGCAGAGGTCGCACTACACTAACTTGTAGTTTTAGCTGAACACTGTGAGCAGGACACACTACACTAACTTGTAGCTTTAGCTGAACACTGTGCAGAGGTCGCACTACACTAACTTGTAGTTTTAGCTGAACACTGTGAGCAGGACGCACTACACTAACTTTGTAGCTTTAGCTGAACACAGTGCAGAGGTCTCACTACACTAACTTGTAGTTTTAGCTGAACACTGTGAGCAGGACGCACTACACTAACTTTGTAGCTTTAGCTGAACACTGTGCAGAGGTCTCACCACACTAACTTGTAGCTTTAGCTAAACACTGTGAGCAGGATGCACTACACTAACTTGTAGCTTTAGCTGAACACTGTGCAGAGGTCTCACTACACTAACTTGTAGTTTTAGCTGAACACTGTGAGGAGGACGCAGTACACTAACTTGTAGTTTTAGCTGAACACTGTGCAGAGGTCGCACTACACTAACTTGTAGTTTTAGCTGAACACTGTGCAGAGGTCTCACTACACTAACTTGTAGTTTTAGCTGAACACTGTGAGGAGGACGCACTACACTAACTTGTAGTTTTAGCTGAACACTGTGAGCAGGGTGCACTACACTAACTTGTAGCTTTAGCTGGACACTGTGCAGAGGTCTCAGTACACTAACTTGTAGTTTTAGCTGAACACTGTGAGGAGGACGCACTACACTAACTTGTAGCTTTAGCTGAACACTGTGCATAGGTCTCACTACACTAACTTGTAGTTTTAGCTGAACACTGCGCAGAGGTCGCACTACACTAACTTGTAGTTTTAGCTGAACACTGTGAGCAGGATGCACTACACTAACTAGTAGCTTTAGCTGAACACTGTGCAGAGGTCTCACTACACTAACTTGTACTTTTAGCTGAACACTGTGCAGAGGTCGCACTACACTAACTTGTAGTTTTAGCTGAACACTGTGAGCAGGATGCACTACACTAACTTGTAGCTTTAGCTGAACACTGTGCAGAGGTCTCACTACACTAATTTGTAGTTTTAGCTGAACACTGTGCAGAGGTTTCACTACACTAACTTGTAGCTTTAGCTGAACACTGTGCAGAGGTCTCACTACACTAACTTGTAGTTTTAGCTGAACACTGTGCAGAGGTCGCACTACACTAACTTGTAGTTTTAGCTGAACACTGTGAGCAGGACGCACTACACTAACTTGTAGCTTTAGCTGAACACTGTGCAGAGGTCTCACTACACTAACTTGTAGTTTTAGCTGAACACTGTGAGCAGGATGCACTACACTAACTTGTAGCTTTAGCTGAACACTGTGCAGAGGTCTCACTACACTAACTTGTAGTTTTAGCTGAACACTGTGCAGAGGTTTCACTACACTAACTTGTAGCTTTAGCTGAACACTGTGCAGAGTTCTCACTACACTAACTTGTAGTTTTAGCTGAACACTGTGCAGAGGTCGCACTACACTAACTTGTAGTTTTAGCTGAACACTGTGAGCAGGACGCACTACACTAACTTGTAGCTTTAGCTGAACACTGTGCAGAGGTCTCACTACACTAACTTGTAGCTTTAGCTGAACACTGTGCAGAGGTCTCACTACACTAACTTGTAGCTTTAGCTGAACACTGTGCAGAGGTCTCACTACACTAACTTGTAGTTTTAGCTGAACACTGTGTAGAGGACGCACCACACTAACTTGTAGTTTTAGCTGAACACTGTGAGCAGGACGCACTACACTAACTTGTAGCTTTAGATGAACACTGTGCAGAGGTCTCACTACACTAACTTGTAGTTTTAGCTGAACACTGTGAGCAGGGCGCACTACACTAACTTGTAGCTTTAGCTGAACACTGTGCAGAGGTCACAATAAACTAACTTGTAGTTTTAACTGAACACTGTGAGCAGGACGCACTACACTAACTGTAAATAGTCTAGCTGCCTGACTGTGGTACTAATAGGATCAAAAGAACACCAGCAATTTTCTTCAGGTAGCTGTAAATACTGTAACAAGACAAGCCTGCCTGTCAGTAGGAAGTTAACAGGAACGGATCTAGCTAAACTGAATACAGTGTATATATGTATATATATATATATATATATATATATATATATATACACAACACCTGGGATGCATATATATATATATATACACAATACGCTATAAGTGCAGTTAACTCACTGACTGTCCTGCCTAATCTAGCTAACTCAAATTAAATGACACTGTCTCTCTCGCTCTATCTAAGCAGCCGAAGCACACTACACAGGGCCGCCGTGCAGGCGGCCTTATATAGTGTGGGGCGTGCTCTAAACCCTCTGAGCCATAATTGGCCAAAGCCACCCTGGCTTTGGCCAATTACAGCTCTCTCTACTGACGGCGCTGTGATTGGCCAAGCATGCGGGTCATAGTGCATGCTTGACCAATCATCAGCCAGCAATGCACTGCGATGCCGCAGTGAATTATGGGCCGTGACGCGCCACACGAATTTGGCACGAACGGCCCATATCGTTTGCAATTCGGCAAACGATCGAACAGCCGATGTTCGAGTCGTACATGGGTTCGACATGAATACGAAGCTCATCCCTAGTGAGGAGTATGTAATGTACAGAGTGCAGGGTCAGGAGTATATAATGTACACAGTACAGGGGTGAGGAGTGTGTAATTTACAGAGTGCAGGGTCAGGAGTGTGCAATATACAGAGTACAGGGGTCAGGAGTGTGTAATGTACAGAGTACAGAGCACAGGAGTGTGTAATGTACAGAGTTCAGGGGTCAGGAGTGTGCAATATACAGAGTACAGGGGTCAGGAGTTTGTAATGTATAGAGTACAGGGGTCAGGAGTGTGTAATGTACAGAGTACAGGGGTCAGGCGTGTGTAATGTACAGTGTACAGGGGTCAGGAGTGTGTAATGTACAGAGTACAGAGGACAGGAGTATGTAATGTAGAGTTCTGGGGACAGGAGTGTGTAATGTACAGAGTACAGAGGACAGGAGTATGTAATGTAGAGTTCAGGGGTCCGGCATGTGTAATGTACAGAGTACAGGGGTCAGGAGTGTGTAATGTATAGAGTACAGGGGTCAGGAGTGTGTAATATACAGAGTACAGGGGTCAGGAGTGTGTAATGTACAGAGTACAGGGGTCAGGAGTGTGTAATGTACAGGGTACAGGGGTCAGGAGTGTGTAATGTATAGAGTACAGGGGTCAGGAGTGTGTAATGTACAGAGTACAGGGGTCAGGGGTGTGTAATGTACAGAGTACAGAGGACAGGAGTGTGTAATGTAGAGTTCAGGGGACAGGAGTGTGTAATGTACAGAGTACAGGGGTCAGGAGTGTGTGATGTACAGAGTACAGGGGTCAGGAGTGTGTAATGTACAGAGTACAGGGGTCAGGCGTGTGTAATGTACAGAGTACAGGGGTCAGGAGTGTGTAATGTACAGAGTACAGAGGACAGGAGTGTGTAATCTACAGAGTACAGAGGACAGGAGTATGTAATGTAGAGTTCAGGGGTCCGGCGTGTGTAATGTACAGAGTACAGGGGTCAGGAGTGTATAATGTATAGAGTACAGGGGTCAGGAGTGTGTAATGTACAGAGTACAGGGTTCAGGAGTGTGTAATGTACAGAGTAGAGGGGTCAGGAGTGTGTAATGTACAGAGTACAGGGGTCAGGAGTGTGTAATGTACAGAGTACAGGGGTCAGGGGTGTGTAATGTACAGAGGACAGAAGGGTGTAATGTAGAGTTCAGGGGTCAGGAGTGTGTAATTTACAGAGTACAGAGGACAGGAGTGTGTAATGTACAGAGTACAGGGGTCAGGAGTGTGTAATGTACAGAGTACAGAGGACAGAAGTGTGTAATGTACAGAGTACAGGGGTCAGGAGTGTGTAATGTACAGAGTGCAGGGGTCAGGAGTAGGGATGAGCCGAACACCCCCCTGTTCGGTTCACACCAGAACATGCGAACAGGAAAAAAGTTCGTTCGAACATGCGAACACCGTTAAAGTCTATGGGACACGAACATGGATAATCAAAAGTGCTAATTTTCAAGGCTTATATGCAAGTTATTGTCATAAAAAGTGTTTGGGGACCTGGGTCCTGCCCCAGGGGACATGGATCAATGCAAAAAAAAGTTTTAAAAACGGCCGTTTTTTCAGGAGCAGTGATTTTAATAATGCTTAAAGTCAAACAATAAAAGTGTAATATCCCTTTAAATTTCGTACCTGGGGGGTGTCTATAGTGTGCCTGTAAAGGGGCGCATGTTTCCTGTGTTTAGAACAGTCTGACAGCAAAATGACATTTTGAAGGAAAAAACTCATTTAAAACTACCCGCGGCTATTGCATTGCCGACAATACACATAGAAGTTCATTGATAAAAACGGCATGGGAATTCCCCAAAGGGGAACCCCGAACCAAAATTAAAAAAAAAAAATGACGTGGGGGTCCCCCTAAATTCCATACCAGACCCTTCAGGTCTGGTATGGATTTTAAGGGGAACCCCGCGCCAAAAAAAAAAAAAAAACGGCGTGGGGTCCCCCCAGTAATCCATACCAGACCCTTATCCGAGCACGCAACCTGGCAGGCCGCAGGAAAAGAGGGGGGACGAGAGTGCGGCCCCCCCTCCCTCCTGAACCGTACCAGGCCACATGCCCTCAACATTGGGAGGGTGCTTTGGGGTAGCCCCCCAAAACACCTTGTCCCCATGTTGATGAGGACAAGGGCCTCATCCCCACAACCCTGGCCGGTGGTTGTGGGGGTCTGCGGGCGGGGGGCTTATCGGAATCTGGAAGCCCCCTTTAACAAGGTGACCCCCAGATCCCGGCCCCCCCCCTGTGTGAAATGGTAAGGGGGTACATAAGTACCCCTACCATTTCACGAAAAAAGTGTCAAAAATGTTAAAAATGACAAGAGACAGTTTTTGACAATTCCTTTATTTAAATACTTCTTCTTTCTTCTATCTTGCTTCATCTTCTGGTTCTTCTGGCTCTTCTGGTTCTTCCTCCGGCGTTCTCGTCCAGCATCTCCTCCGCGGCGTCTTCTGTCTTCTTCTCCTCGGGCCGCTCCGCACCCATGGCATGGGGGGAGGCTCCCGCTCTTCTCTTCTTCTCTTCTTCTTTTCTTCTTTTCTTCTTTTCTTCTCTTCTTCTCTTCTTCTTCATTTTCTTCTCCGGGCCGCTCCGCAATCCATGCTGACATGGAGGGAGGCTCCCGCTGTGTGACGGCGCTCCTCGTCTGACAGTTCTTAAATAACGGGGGGGGCGGGGCCACCCGGTGACCCCGCCCCCCTCTGACGCACGGTGACTTGACGGGACTTCCCTGTGACGTCACGGGGAATGCCACAGGGAAGTCCCGTCAAGTCACCGTGCGTCAGAGGGGGGCGGGGTCACCGGGTGGCCCCGCCCCCCGTTATTTAAGAACTGTCAGACGAGGAGCGCCGTCACACAGCGGGAGCCTCCCTCCATGTCAGCATGGATTGCGGAGCGGCCCGGAGAAGAAAATGAAGAAGAAGAGAAGAAGAGAAGAAAAGAAGAAAAGAAGAAAAGAAGAAGAGAAGAAGAGAAGAGCGGGAGCCTCCCCCCCATGCCATGGGTGCGGAGCGGCCCGAGGAGAAGAAGACAGAAGACGCCGCGGAGGAGATGCTGGACGAGAACGCCGGAGGAAGAACCAGAAGAACCAGAAGAGCCAGAAGAACCAGAAGATGAAGCAAGATAGAAGAAAGAAGAAGCATTTAAATAAAGGAATTGTCAAAAACTGTCTCTTGTCATTTTTAACATTTTTGACACTTTTTTCGTGAAATGGTAGGGATACTTATGTACCCCCTTACCATTTCACACAGGGGGGGGGCCGGGATCTGGGGGTCACCTTGTTAAAGGGGGCTTCCAGATTCCGATAAGCCCCCCGCCCGCAGACCCCCACAACCACCGGCCAGGGTTGTGGGGATGAGGCCCTTGTCCTCATCAACATGGGGACAAGGTGTTTTGGGGGGCTACCCCAAAGCACCCTCCCAATGTTGAGGGCATGTGGCCTGGTACGGTTCAGGAGGGAGGGGGGGCCGCACTCTTGTCCCCCCCTCTTTTCCTGCGGCCTTCCAGGTTGCGTGCTCGGATAAGGGTCTGGTATGGATTTTTGGGGGGGCCCCACGCCGTTTTTTTTTTTTTTTTTGGCGCGGGGTTCCCCTTAAAATCCATACCAGACCTGAAGGGTCTGGTATGGAATTTAGGGGGAACCCCACGTCATTTTTTTTTTTTAATTTTGGCCGGGGTTCCCCTTAATATCCATACCAGACCTGAAGGGCCTGGTATGGAATTTAGGGGGACCCCCACGTCATTTTTTTTTTTTAATTTTGGTTCGGGGTTCCCCTTTGGGGAATTCCCATGCCGTTTTTATCAATGAACTTCTATGTGTATTGTCGGCAATGCAATAGCCGCGGGTAGTTTTAAATGAGTTTTTTCCTTCAAAATGTCATTTTGCTGTCAGACTGTTCTAAACACAGGAAACATGCGCCCCTTTACAGGCACACTATAGACACCCCCCAGGTACGAAATTTAAAGGGATATTACACTTTTATTGATTGACTTTAAGTATTATTAAAATCACTGCTCCTGAAAAAACGGCCGTTTTTAAAACTTTTTTTTGCATTGATCCATGTCCCCTGGGGCAGGACCCAGGTCCCCAAACACTTTTTATGACAATAACTTGCATATTAGCCTTTAAAATTAGCACTTTTGATTTCTCCCATAGACTTTTAAAGGGTGTTCCGCGGCATTCGAATTTGCCGCGAACACCCCAAATTGTTCGCTGTTCGGTGAACTTGCGAACAGCCAATGTTCGAGTCGAACATGAGTTCGACTCGAACTCGAAGCTCATCCCTAGTCAGGAGTGTGCAATATACAGAGTACAGGGGTCAGGAGTTTGTAATGTACAGAGTACAGGGGTCAGGCGTGTGTAATGTACAGAGTACAGGGGTCAGGCGTGTGTAATGTACAGAGTAGAGGGGTCCGGCGTGTGTAATGTACAGAGTACAGGGGTCAGGAGTATGTAATGTACAGAGTACAGGGGTCAGGAGTGTGTAATGTACAGAGTAGAGGGGTCAGGAGTGTGTAATGTACAGAGTACAGGGGTCAGGAGTGTGTAATGTACAGAGTACAGGGGTCAGGGGTGTGTAATGTACAGAGGACAGAAGGGTGTAATGTAGAGTTCAGGGGTCAGGAGTGTGTAATTTACAGAGTACAGAGGACAGGAGTGTGTAATGTACAGAGTACAGGGGTCAGGCGTGTGTAATGTACAGAGTACAGGGGTCAGGCGTGTGTAATGTACAGAGTAGAGGGGTCCGGCGTGTGTAATGTACAGAGTACAGGGGTCAGGAGTATGTAATGTACAGAGTACAGGGGTCAGGAGTGTGTAATGTACAGAGTAGAGGGGTCAGGAGTGTGTAATGTACAGAGTACAGGGGTCAGGAGTGTGTAATGTACAGAGTACAGGGGTCAGGGGTGTGTAATGTACAGAGGACAGAAGGGTGTAATGTAGAGTTCAGGGGTCAGGAGTGTGTAATTTACAGAGTACAGAGGACAGGAGTGTGTAATGTACAGAGTACAGGGGTCAGGAGTGTGTAATGTACAGAGTACAGAGGACAGAAGTGTGTAATGTACAGAGTACAGGGGTCAGGAGTGTGTAATGTACAGAGTACAGGGGTCAGAAGTGTGCAATGTACAGAGTGCAGGCGTCCGGAGTGTATAATATACAGAGTGCAGGATCAAGAGTAAAAGTAACTGCTACTGAGTAAACATGTTTGCAGGATGCCGCTAGCCGAGCTGTCTGAGCCTCAGACCCCCCCCACACACACCAATCTGTCCCCAATCCCTGCAACACAAAGCAGAGACAGAGCCTGGTGTCTCCACAAAGTGCACCTGTCACCACCTGCGTATGATGTTATATAGTGGGTATGAGAAAGAAAGAAAGAAAGAAAGAAAGAAAGAGAAAGAAAGAAAGAAAGAAAGAAAGAAAGAAAGAAAGAAAGAAAGAAAGAAAGAAAGAAAGAAAGAAAGAAAGAAAGAAAGAAAGAAAGAAAGAAAGAATTGCCTACCTGGCAGTGTCCCGGCAGTTAATATCTGGCAGGTTTGGAGCTCTCTGGTCCTAAGAATTTCGGTTTGCTTCTGTTTTTGCTCTCCGTGTCCCCTCCCTCCTTCCTATTATCCTTTCCAGAAAACATTTCCTCATCCCAGAGGACAGATGTGTGAGTCATAATAACCGGTCCCCTCACATGTCACAATACCAGAAACATTCCTATACTATACAATATGTAACAATATTCTGACCAGAACTTCCACCTGGACTACACAGCAACCAGTGTTTCCGCTTATCTCCTTCTAATCCAAGAAGTTCTATCTGACCCCTGTCCCCCATTGTTACTGCCAATGCTACACCTCCCTTAGCCAGCGCCTATGTCACTATCACCCCCCTGGTCCCTGGACCCACCTTCCTCTCCTAGGAGTCCAGGACCTCTGGCACTATGAAACCCATCCCTACACTCCATGCCAGAGTTACACCTTCCCTAGTATGTCCCCTGTACCATTATCACCATTCCTGGTTCCTGGACCCACCTTCCTATCCTAGGAGCCCAGGATGTCTGGCACTGTGAAACCCATCCCTACACTCCCTGCCAGAGCTACACATTCCCTAGTATGCCCCCTGTACCACTATCACCATTCCTGGTTCCTGGACCCACCTTCCTCTCCTAGGAGCCCAGGACATCTGGCACTGTGAAACCCATCCCTACACTCCCTGCCAGAGCTACACATTCCCTAGTATGTCCCCTGTACCACTATCACCGTTCCTGGTTCCTGGACCCACCTTCCTCTCCTAGGAGCCCAGGACGTCTGGCACTGTGAAACCCATCCCTACACTCCCTGCCAGAGCTAAACCTTCCCTAGTATGTCCCCTGTACCACTATCACCATTCCTGGTTCCTGGACCCACCTTCCTCTCCTAGGAGCCCAGGACGTCTGACACTGTGAAACCCATACCTACACTCTCTGCCAGAGCTACACCTTCCCTAGTATGTCCCCTGTACCACTATCACCATTCCTGGTGTTACTGGCGCAAGGAATTGTATTCAAAACACTCCAGCCAACTAAAAGCGACGTCTCTAGAAACAATGATATGGGATGAAAAGGCAGTCCGTAAGGATCCCTTGGCTGTGATAATGAATATATGCTGAGATGGTATATGGGGGACCACCTGCGGCTGCTGTCCTCAGAGTTGTCACAGCTCTGTGTAAATCAAGAGAAGCAAGAAAGACGGAAGGACGCGCCGACTAAGTGTAGTATCCCAAGGTTTAATACATTTAATACATACATACATTTAATACATAAGGCAGGATTTAGAACACTTACAAGATAAATAATGTAAATGGGCTCATTTGTAAATGGATTTCCAGGCTGTTTTCCGGGCAGCCATCATGAACATGCCATCGGTGTGTGAGATGGTTCCAACTGGTCAGTGTGAAGAGAGGGAGGCAGTTCCTGGAGTCTCAAATGGTCAGGAAGTCACACTCTGGCTGTGTGGACCATCCCACGGGTATGATGTCACTCGGAGATCCACTTACATGTAGTGCCCTGGGGTTTAGTCAGGGAGCTCCTCACCAAATTCCTTGTCAGGAGTAGCTGCTGTAGTTAATTACTAGGGATCTATTGACTTCTCCCTAAGTTTGGCCTGGTTGTACTTTCCTCTTCTACCACCAGGTGACCAGGCACTTGGAGGTACTAGAGTGAGAAGGACAACTCAAGGTCAGGTTATGGGTATGTGTGGTATCTCTGCCAATGGCCAGGGATTTTGTTGAATCCCTTGGCATGCTGGGAAAGTCTATATAGTTGGGTGAGGTCAAGTGATCCAGGCTCTTCTGAGCAACCCAGACCGTGGTCTGGGTGGATGTGTGTCATACGCCCCAGGCTGCTAGGCCGGAGATTGGGCCTACCCCAGGGGCATCTGGCTGCCAGGCTGTGTGAGGGCCTATCCAGAAGTAAGAGGGCAGAGCAGGGTTGGGACTGTGGATTGCAGTACAAACAAAAGTGCCAGCCGGAGAATCTGTCAGTGGTCGGAGGTAGAAGGGAAGCTGTCGTCACGAAGGGACCAACCACCCTATTACCAGGGACCACAATGAGTAACTGAAGCAAGTACCGGAGCAGTATTCTCACCGAACGGGCAGGGTGGAGAATCGGGAAACTTCAGATGGTAATCAAGTCAGGGACCCAACTCGCAGAGGAGACGCTTGCAGAGCAGCCTTGTGTGTCAATCCAGGGACTGGGAGCTCAAGAGGCTAAAGTACTGTTACCATAGGAGAAAGAAATTCTGCACGTGCACCTTGCTGGGGCCTTTCCCTCTACGGCTGTTCTCCTATTGAAGTCTCAGAGTCTGCCATTTGAAATTGAAACTACTTAAGGGTGTCCTGGCCCTAACTCTCTTTCCCCTACAAAATATAAAAAGGACTGTCAAAGAAATAAAACCTCTATGCATCCAAGAAGTGTCTGGCGCCCAATGACTTTTCCTGGTGCCTCCCATGGCAGCATACCCATGGTTGGTTGCTCCGCCCCCTACCAACCCACAGGACCATTTAACTCTATAAAAAAGAGTTGCTCCTCTCAGTCAGTATTCTTTACTTTGTCCTCATGCCAGCAGGTTAGTTACTCCCGAAATTCGTTTTTATTGATTTAGTTTTTCGTTAAAAATTGCATTCGTCTGAAAATCCAAATTAAGGTGGAATCTGTCATTGAAGGCTTATGGTGTCTGTTGAATGTTCAGAGAAGATTCGACGGAGCAGCTAAACTGTATGACGCTTTAAAGTTTACCTGCTCCGTCAAATCTTCTTAGAACTTTCAACAGACACCATAAGCCAAAGTACGTGTGTACTTAGTTCTAGCTATTTTACTGCTCCTCCTCTTTGGTTACAATCAGCCAAAAACATTCATCATCATCATTATTTTTATTTATCTTTTCTCCCCTACGTCGAATCTTTTCTCTCTTTGTCGAATCTTTTCTCTCTATGTAGAATAATCTTGGACTAATAGAGTTAAGGTTAGGCACATTCGACCACAGGTTTGATGGACATAGATTGTTATCGTCATCATCATGTCGAATCTCCTATCTATATCAAACTGTTGTAGAAACGAAAACGAAAATAAAGCATTTGTTTATGTCGGATCTTTCGTTTTTCGGATTCTGCACCTTCGTTATCGTTTGTTAAAACGATAACGAAAATACCTGAAATTCGGACAAAAATGCATTAGGACGAAAACGAATGCACATGTCTAGTAACCGTTGCAGGTTCATGCTCTCCTGCAGTATGGAGTCCCATCGCTTGGGCTGCTAAAGCTGCCAGATAAGTATGGGAGGCCGTTTTTTTCTGTGGATCTTTTTTTGGGCCATATTAGAAGATTAACAGGAGCTTAGCCTCTCCTCTATGTTCTTCCCTGATGGCATGTCTCATATCCTTACAGTATGTGAGCAGGCTGTTACCTGCCTTTCAGCGTCCCTCCATGGATTATGTCCCCCCCTCCTCCTGTAGCAGTGTGCGGCGTTTCGCACATGCCGATCTGCTCTGTTTTACTCAGCGGGGGGGGGGCGGAGTCACGGCGTGACATCATGTGACAATATGGCACATGCACCGTAGTGAACTGAAGACGTTGGCGGCCATCTTGGTACTCCCAAAGCGCTCTCTGCATAAATGGAGAGCCTGGGATTCATTACAGAGCCAGCTATCAAGGTGAAAACATCTCCCTAAGTGTCTTCCCTATTTTTTGCAGGGGGAAAGGACCTTGCAGTCATCTGTACTGTAACTTTTTTTTTGTTTAATTAAATTTCTTTATTGCAGTACCCTCCATGTAAGCGAGTTATTTACCATGGGTATGCTGCCATGGGAGACACCAGGAAAATGGAAAATTGAATACTCATCTTTCCGTAATTTTCCTTTCCTGGTACCTGCCCATGGCAGCATACACCCTCCCTTCAATGATACTTAGCGTTATGAGATCTAGTTACAAGAATACTGCTTGAGGGGAGCAACTCTTTTTTATAGAGTTAAAATAGTCCTGTGGGTTGGTAGGGGCGAAGCAACCAACCATGGGTATGCTGCCATGGGCAGGCACCAGGAAAGGAAAATTACGGAAAGGTGAGTATTCAATTTTCCGTTTTACCACCTTTGCACCCACTATGCCTCACAACCCACCACTTATTGAAGGATGTCAGTTATCTTTGGCCTTGAAGGTTCCCTTTAGACTGGAAAAGGGCAGAGATTCTGCTAATACAGATGAGCCCATTTACATGATTTATCTTGTAAGTGTTCTTAATCCTGCCTCTTGTATTAACCACTTGAGGTCTGGGCCATAGCCGAATGACGGCCACAGCGTGGACCTCAATTTCCGGGAGGCCATCATGGGATTGTCTCCCCTGTGCACGCGCACCACAAGCACCCTGCATTGCATGCGGTGAGCGCGCTGTGATCACCGAGTCACGGAGACTCGGATGATTACAGATCTGAGTAACGGGCCGATCCCGAGTAAGGGGCTTATCACATGATGTAAACAAAAGCTCTGTAATCATTTTTTTTTCTCCTCACGCTGACAGCGTGAGGAGAAAAAAAAGCCGATCACCGGCTTATGTTAAAGGGACATTGGTCCTGAAGAGGAAGGAGGCACATAAGCCTTATCTGTGCCTGCCAGTGCCACCTGCCAGTGCCACCTGCCAGTGGCCTGAAGTGCCACCTATCAATGCCCACAAGTGCCACCTATCAATGCCCACCAGTGGTGCCAATCAGTGCCACCTAGCAGTGCTGCCATCAGTGTAAGCAATCAGTGCCCTTCACTGCCACCCATCAGTGCCCATCACTGCCACCTATCAGTGCCCATCAGTGCCGCCTCATCAGCGTACATCAATGAAGGAGAAAAATTATCTGTAAAAACCGCAGAGGTGATCAAATACCACCAAAAGGAAGCACTATTTGTGGGGAAAAAAATGAAAAAATTCTCATTTGAGTACAGTGTTATATGACCGCGCAATTGTCATTCAAAGTGCGACAGCGCTGAAAGCTGAAAATTGGTCTGGACAGGAGGGGGTTTAAGTGCCCAGTAAGCAAGTGGTTAAACCTTGGGATACTACACTTAGTTGGCGCATTCTTCCCTCTTTCTTATTACCCAGGAGTAGAGATGAGCTTCGAGATCGAGTCAAACTCATGTTCGACTCGAACATTGGCTGTTCGCAAGTTCGCCGAACAGCAAACAATTTGGGGCATTCGAATTTGCCGCGGAACACCCTTTAAAAGTCTATGGAGAAACCAAAAGTGCTAATTTTAAAGGCTTATATGCAAGTTATTGTCATAAAAAGTGTTTGGGGACCCGGGTCCTGCCACAGGGGACATGGATCAATGCAAAAAAAAGTTTTAAAAACGGCCGTTTTTTTCAGGAGCAGTGATTTTAATAATGCTTAAAGTCAAACAATAAAAGTGTAATATCCCTTTAAATTTCGTAGCTGGGGGGTGTCAATAGTATGCCTGTAAAGGGGCGCATGTTTCCCGTGTTTAGAACAGTCTGACAGCATAATGACATTTCGAAGGAAAAAACCCATTTAAAACTACTCGCGGCTATTGCATTGCTGACAATACACATAGAAGTTCATTGATAAAAACGGCATGGGAATTCCCCACAGGGAAACCCCGAAACAAAATTAAAAAAAAAAAGATGTGGGAGTCCCCCTAAATTCCATACCAGGCCCTTCAGGTCTGGTATGGATTTTAAGGGGAACCCCGCGTCAAAAAAAAAAAAAAACAGCGTGGGGTCCCCCCAAAAATCCATACCAGACCCTTATCTGAGCACGCAACCTGGCAGGCCGCAGGAAAAGAGGGGGGATGAGAGTGTGGCCCCCCCTCCTGAACCGTACCAGGCCACATGCCCTCAACATTGGCAGGTTGCTTTGGGGAAGCCCCCCAAAACACCTTGTCCCCATGTTGATGAGGACAAGGGCCTCATCCCCACAACCCTGGCTGGTGGTTGTGGGGGTCTGCGGGCGGGGGGTTTATCGGAATCTGGAAGCCCCTTTAACAAGGGGACCCCAAGATTCCGGCCCCCCCTGTGTGAAATGGTAAGGGGGTACTTACCCCTACCATTTCACTAAAAAACTGTCAAAAATGTTAAAAATGACAAGAGACAGTTTTTGACAATTCCTTTATTTAAATGCTTCTTCTTTCTTCTATCTTCCTTCATCTTCTAGTTCTTCTGGTTCTTCTGGTTCTTCCTCCGGCATTCTCGTCCAGCATCTCCTCCGTGGCGTCTTCTATCTTCTTCTCCTTGGGCCGCTCCGCACCCATGGCATGGGGGGAGGCTCCCGCTCTTTTCTTCATCTTCTCTTCTTCCTTCTTTTCTTTTTCTCTTCTTCTCTTCTTCATTTTCTTCTCCAGGCCACTCCGCATCCATGCTGGCATGGAGGGAGGCTCCCGCTGTGTGACGGCGTCTCCTCGTCTGACGGTTCTTAAATAACAGGGAGCGGGACATGACGGGACTTCCTTGTGGCATTCCCCGTGACATCACAGGGAAGTCCCGTCAAGTCACCGTGCGTCAGAGGGGGGTGGGGTCACCAGGTGGCCCCGCCCCCGTTATTTAAGAACCGTCAGACAAGGAGACGCCGTCACACAGCGGGAGCCTCCCTCCATGCCAGCATGGGTGCAGAGCGGCCCGGAGAAGAAAATGAAGAAGAGAAGAAGAGAAGAAAAGAAGAAGAGAAGAGCGGGAGCCTCCCCCCATGCCATGGGTGCGGAGCGGCCTGAGGAGAAGAAGATAGAAGAACCCCACGTCATTTTTTTTTTAAATTGTGGCTGGGGTTCCCCTTAATATCCATACCAGACCTGAAGGGCCTGGTATGGAATTTATGGGGACACCCACGTCTTTTTTTTTTTTTTTTTAATTTTGGTTCGGGATTTCCCTGCGGGGAATTCCCATGCCATTTTTATCAATGAACTTCTATGTGTATTGTCGGCAATGCAATAGCCGCGGGTAGTTTTAAGTGGGTTTTTTCCTTCGAAATATCATTTTGCTGTCAGACTGTTCTAAACACTGGAAACATGTGCCCCTTTACAGGCATACTATAGACACCCCCCAGCTACGAAATTTAAAGGGATATTACACTTTTATTGTTTGACTTTAAGCATTATTAAAATCACTGCTCCTGAAAAAACGGCCGTTTTTAAAACTTTTTTTTGCATTGATCCATGTCCCCTGGGGCAGGACCCGGTCCCCAAACACTTTTTATGACAATAACTTGCCTATAAGCCTTTAAAATTAGCACTTTTGATTATTCATGTTCGTGTCCCATAGACTTTAACGGTGTTCGCGCGTTCGAACAAACTTTTTTCCTGTTCGCATGTTCTGGTGCGAACCGAACAGGGGGGTGTTCGGCTCATCCCTACCCAGGAGCTCTGCCACTGCTCATTCTGAACCTACACCCCCTTCCAGAGTTAAATATCCCCTAGTCACTCACAATGTCACTATCACCACGCCTGGTGTTTGGACCCACTGTCCTCTCCTTGGGACTCAGGACCTCTGCCACTGCTCAATCTACACCTAGGCCCCTTCCCAGGGCTACATATCCCCTAATCAATTACGATGCCACTATTATCACCCCTCGTGCTTGGACCTACCTTCCTCTCCTAGGAGCCCAGGATCTCTGCCACTGTTTATCCCCCACCTATACAACCCTCCCGGGGCTACAAACCCCTATCCAACACCTTTGCTGTTATCAGATCCCCTGGCTCTTGGACCCACCTGTCTCTCCTAAGAACCCAGGACCTCTGCCACTGCTTAACTCATACCAACAATCCTTCCAAGAGCTATGGTTCCCATAGTCAACCCCTGTGCCTCTATCACCACTCCTGGTCCTTGGGCCTCTGACACTGCTCATCCTGTACCTATATTCCCTCCCAGAACTACACATCCTGTAGCTAACCCCTGTACAAAAATCACCTTCTCTGCTCCCTGGACCACTTTCTTTTTATTCTAGGAGCCCAGGATTTCTGCCACTGCTCATTGCCTACCTATATCTCATTCCAGAGATACGATCCTCTATCAAACCCCTGTACTTCTATCACATTCTCTGGCTCTTGGAACCACCTGTCTCTCCTAGTAACCCAAGACCTCTGCCGCTGCTTAACCCTCAACAACAACCCTTCCCAGAGCTTTGTTTCCCATAGTCAACCCCTGTGCCTCTATCACCACCCCTGGTCCTTGGAGCCAACTGTCTTTCCCAGGGGTCCAGGGACCTCTGACACTCCTCATCCTGTTCCCCTTTTCCCTTCCAAAGCTACACATCCTGTTGACAACCCCTGTGATGCTATTGCCACCTCTGGTCCCTGGACCACTTTTCTCTTCTCGGAGCCCAGGAACTCTGCCACTCCTCATCCCCTATCTATAGATCCTTCCAGTGATACAATCCTCTATCCAACCCCTGCACTTCTATCACATCCTCAGGTCTCTGGACCTACCTTCCTGTGCAAAGGGCCCAGGACTATTGCCACTGGTCATCCCCTACCTATACCTCCTTCCAGAGATATAATCCTCTATCCAACCCCTGTACTTCTATCACATCTTCAGGTCTCTGGACCTACCTTCCTGTGCAAAGGGCCAAGGTCCATTGCCACTGCTCATCCTCTACTTATACCTCTTTCTGGAGATAAAATACTTTATAACCCCTATACCTCTATCATCACCCTTGGTCCTTGGACCCAACTGTCTTTCTCCAGGGTTCAGGGCCTCTGAAACTGCTCATCCCATACCTATATTCCCTCCCAGAGCTATACATCCTGTAGCCAAACCCTGTGCTGCTATCACCACCTCTGGTCCTGGACCCACCTGTCTCTTCTAGAAGCACGGGATCACTTAAATCTAACCGGTTTACCATCTCCCATCTGCCCCAGTCAGTCTTCCTTGGAACCAAAGTTGGGAACTCTAGGCCCAGAGGGGGTACCTGGGTATCTTTTTGGATTGGGCACAGGTGGCAGAAGAGACATGTTCTCTATCCACCCTGGGGAGGGACCTCTTCAGTGGCCACAGTTTCCCTTTATCCCTTTCTCTGGGATCTTTGTGGATTGGGGGAGGTAGGAGCATAGACATGTCTCTATCCACCCTGAGGAGGGGACGTTTAGTGGCCATGGTCTCCCTTCATTCCTCTCTCTGGGATCTTTGTGAATTGTGGACAGGTGGGAGCAGAGAAATGTACTCTATCCACCCTGGGGAGAGGACATTCAGTGGCCACGGTTTCCCTTCATCCCTCTCTCTGGCATCTTTATGGATTGAGGATAGAGATGGGCCCGATGTTAGAGTCGAACGTAAGTTTGACTCGAACATCGGGTGTTTGTTTAAATTAGATTAAAAGAACATATGGGGCGCTCACGGAATCGCAGTGCATTGATGGCTGCTGATTAGCCAAAGCATGCACCTGACCTGTATGCTTTAGCCAATCACAGCGCGATGTATAGTGAGAGCCAAGATTGGCCAAAGGCAGCGTGCCTTTGGCCAATCATGGCTCAGGGATCCACGCCAAACACTATATAATGCTCATCACGGGATACTTTCTTTTTTAATAAAGGAATTGTCAAAAACTTTCTTGTGGATTTTACTTTTTGACACTTTTTTGGTGAATGGGTAGGGGTACGATGTACCGATGACTTGTATGTAAACTGCGCTTAGGACAAGTTTATATGGCGAGAAACCACAGGTTGCTGCCCCCCTTACACAGAGTGCCCAATAAGGTACCCTGTCAAGCGTGTGTGAAAATAAAAAATGGGCTTGTATGGCACTACCTGAAAACCTAAATAATTAGGTCTGTATTGGGATAGCCTTGTAAAGTACTTAAACCGTTACACTCTTATATATCTATATGTATTCATTAACATGGAGTCCATACCTCCTAAAGTGTTAAATTTGGGGATGGAATACTGTATATGAGTGTGTTCACACTAGTATGTGATTAAAGGTGTGCAGTTTGAAAGCCAATATAATTGTATCTGAATATCTGCCCAACAATGAGAGGTTTGCAATATAACAGTCACTACTAGGACTAAAGGCTACACCTCAACATGTGCACCTGCTCAAAAGATGTTCCTTATATTGCAAGACACCTCCAAATAAAACCAGTTACATATTCGTAAGTATGGTGTGCATCATGGAGTGGATATTGCTCATAGATCAATAAGGATATCGTATGCAATGCACCTTGGTTAAATAGCCTTAAACATAAACCATGTATACATCAACTTGTGGAGTAGAAATCGCATACATGCATAGCAGTTTATATTGTTAGGAGTTGCAGCCAGTACATCTCAACAGAATATATTAGTCCCATAAATTAAGTTAGGAGTTTCCAAAAGGTGACTTTGGTGCAGAGACAATTGCCTGGTGACTTTGGTGCTCCCCCTGATGGTTGTCTACTCACCTGAAGGGTCTGGTATGGAATTTAGGGGGAACCCCAGGTCATTTTTTTTTTAATTTTGGCCGGGGTTCCCCTTAATATCCATACCAGACCTGAAGGGCCTGGTATGGAATTTAGGGGGACTCCCACGTCATTTTTTTAAAAATTTTGGTTCGGGGTTCCCCTGTGGGGAATTCCCATGCCGTTTTTATCAATGAACTTCTATGTGTATTGTCGGCAATGCAATAGCCGCAAGTAGTTTTAAATGGGTTTTTTCCTTCGAAATGTCATTTTGCTGTCAGACTGTTCTAAACACGGGAAACATGCGCCCCTTTACAGGCATGCTATAGACACCCCCCAGCTACGAAATTTAAAGGGATATTACACTTTTATTGTTTGACTTTAAGCATTATTAAAATCACTGCTCCTGAAAAAACGGCCGTTTTTAAAACTTTTTTTTGCATTGATCTATGTCCCCTGGGGCAGGACCCGAGTCCCCAAACACTTTTTATGACAATAACTTGCCTATAAGCCTTTAAAATTAGCACTTTTGATTATTCATGTTCGTGTCCCATAGACTTTAACGGTGTTTGCGTGTTCGAACAAACTTTTTTCCTGTTCGCATGTTCTGGTGCGAACCGAACAGGGGGGTGTTCGGCTCATCCCTAGTACCCACTTTCAATACTAAAAATATGAGTCCAACCATCCTGCACGGGGTCTACTTAAGTACCCCATGTGGTGAGAAGTTGGACTTAATAATAAACACACCTATATTTAATAGTGGGATCTCCAGTAATATCCTATTTGGATATTACTACGTGACGTTATCTATGTGTATGTAAAAAAGTGTTATAAACACTGATTGCATGTGCTAGTGTTTGCAATAAGCAACCTCATTTTGAACAACCCAGTGACATTTAAGTAGATACAATTAAATAAAATTGAATATAGTACCCTCATATGTATGGGGTGTGTACCCATAAATTATACTAGTATTATAAAAACACCTATAGAGAGGGCCCTTGTATAAATGTGCCATGTGCCCTGTGTGGTATAGGTAAAGATGATAAACAACTGTTATAATAAATCACTGTGATAAGAACTAAATTAAATCTGTGTAGTGGGCTAATTTGCCCCATAAACCCAGAATAAAAGGGAGGGAGGAAGGGAGGGAAAAACAAAGATAAAAGGGAAGGGGAGGTAGAATGGGAGGGAGCGAGGCATATATATCTCCCCCAAACAATTTTAAAGTATTCTGGCCTATGTTATAGAGTACCCCACCTCCCCCTTAGTGGTGCATCAACATTGCACCCATACCACTTACACCTATGTCCCCAGATGGTACAAGTATATGTAATACATAAAATCTAAGAGGGAGGGGCCCTCATGGATTGGCTATAAAGCAGTTGAGATCTATATCTAAGTTGAGGCCCCTGGGGGCCAGGGACCTCAGCCTATATATCCAGGCTGTCTCATTCTGTGAAATAAGGGTAGTTTTATTACTTCCCCTCCAGTGTGCTTTGATGGAATCGATACCATAGAAGATTAAACCAGATGGATCTCTATTGTGCACCTGATCAAAATGGCGTGACAAGTTATGTTTAGGGAATCCTTTTCTTATGTTCTTAATATGTTTGCGTATTCGTACGTATAAGGGCCTGGTGGTTCTACCCACGTACTGAAGGTGGCACGGGCACTCTATGACATATGTCACATGAGTACTGTGACACGTAATTAGATTTCTGATCTTATATTCTTTCTGATCTACCTTTGATTTAAAGGTTTCTCTTCTGCGGGGTGTCTTCTTGCTAACCCTACAAGGTAAGCATTTTTGGCACTTATAGAAACCTTTTAAATTTGGAAAGATCTCTATTTGCTTAGGGGGATTGATGACATTGTGGACCAGATGATCACAGAGGTTAGGGGCTCTTCTGTAAATAAAGTTTGGTTTGTTCGGCAGAATCTTAGCCAGCACTCTGTCTTCCTTAAGGATAGGCCAGTATTTCCTAAAAATCTGCTGTAGGTTTTTATATTGGCTGTTGAATCCTGTTATGAATGCTGTATCCATTGGTTTGTCCTTTCTTGTATTTTTTCTAAACAGGTGATTTCTATCCATACTTGCTACGTTAGCTTTTAATTGTACCAGCCTATCCTTATTGTAGCCTTTTTCATAAAATTGTTCAATCAGCCTGTCTGCTTGTACCAGGAAGTTCTCAGTGGTGTCACAATTCCTCCGCAATCTTAATAGCTGTCCTTTTGGAATGTTTCCTTTCCATTGGGGGTGATGGCAACTGGTGGAAGGTATATATCCATTTTTATCGGTAGCCTTGAAATAGGTTTTTGTGTGTAATCTATCTCCGTTCTTGAAGATCTCTAAATCTAAATACTCAACATGTTGGTAATTCCATTTTCCAGTGAAGGTGAGGCCATATTTGTTGGTGTTGAGATTATTTAGTAATCGTTCAAATTCCTCAGGTGTCCCTTCCCAAATTACAATCAGGTCATCGATATATCTCTGATAGAACTTGAGGTGAGGAATGTTTCTTGCATATAAATACTCCTCCTCCCACATATTCATAAGCAGATTCGCTACGCTCGGTGCGTAGCGTGCCCCCATTGCGACTCCTTTTTGTTGGACATAATAGTTGTTATTATGCCAGAAATAGTTACAGCTCATCGCGAGCTCTAAGCCCTCCAATATGTAGTCAATCTGTGATTGTCTCATCCCAGTGTGTTCATGTAGTGCTTTCTTCACACCTAGTAGGCCATCTTTTTGCACAATACTGGTGTAGAGAGAATTGACATCGATTGTGGCAAGTATATAGTTTTGAACTCCATTTATTTCCCGTAGATCTTGTAAGAGTTGTGAGCTGTCACGTAGATAAGATTTACCTTTACAAACCAATGGTTTTAGAAATGTATCCAAATACTCACCCAGTCTCGAGAAGATGGAATTTATCCCGCTGACAATAGGTCTCCCGGGAGGCTTATCCAGCCTTTTGTGGATCTTAGGAGTGTAATAGATTACTGGGGTCTTTGTAGAGTTGGACACCAGGTATTCAGCTTCTTGGGTATTAAGTATTCTGCTGTCCTTACCTTTTTGTACGAAGGCCTTGAGTTTTCTCTCATACCTCTTCTTAGGATTCCCTTTTAGTTTCTTGTATGTGTTCTCTACTTGTAACAGATTATTCATTTCCTCCTCATAATCTTCCTTATTAAGGATCACCAGTCCTCCCCCCTTATCTGCTGGTCATATAACCACCTCATTTTTCTTGCTTAGTGCCTTAATGGTTTTCCAGACCTTTTTGGCTTTGTGATTGTAGTTAATTTCCAATTTCCTTAGGTCCTCTTCTACCATTTTTTTCAAATGCTGCCATACATTGGTTGCCTGGGGTATTTGGAGTAAAGATAGATTTATTCTTGAGTTGGGTATGTACATAGAGCGATTCCACACTTGACCGTGTACCTTCATTTAGGGCAAAATGTTTTTTAAGATTAAGCTTTCTCATAAACTTTTTGAGGTCTATGTATGTTTGAAATTTGTCCAAAGATTTCTCTGGTGCATACTTCAGCCCTAAATTCAGGATCTTCATTTCCTCCTCTGTAAACTGGATCTTACTGAGATTGTATATTCCCTTTCCTAGTACTCCCTTCTTCTTTTTCTTCTTCCCCCCTCTGGTTCCTCTGGTCTGTTTCCTCTTTCGATGGGTCTCTGGGTTGGTCCTATATTCCCTTCGTATTGGTTGTCCCTCTCTCTTCTGGGGTATCCGTAAGTTCTCTGTTCTTGATGTTCTACATGATAGTGGTCTTCCCTTGGATTTCAGCAGATAAGGGGGGAGGACTGGTGATCCTTAATGAGGAAGATTATGAGGAGGAAATGAATAATCTGTTACAAGTAGAGAACACATACAAGAAACTAAAAGGGAATCCTAAGAAGAGGTATGAGAGAAAACTCAAGGCCTTCGTACAAAAAGGTAAGGACAGCAGAATACTTAATACCCAAGAAGCTGAATACCTGGTGTCCAACTCTACAAATACCCCAGTAATCTATTACACTCCTAAGATCCACAAAAGGCTGGATAAGCCTCCCGGGAGACCTATTGTCAGCGGGATAAATTCCATCTTCTCGAGACTGGGTGAGTATTTGGATACGTTTCTAAAACCATTGGTTTGTAAAGGTAAATCCTATCTACGACAGCTCACAACTCTTACAAGATCTATGGGAAATAAATGGAGTTCAAAACTATATACTTGCCACAATCTATGTCAATTCTCTCTACACCAGTATTGTGCAAAAAGATGGCCTACTAGGTGTGGAGAAAGCACTACATGAACACAATGGGATGAGACAATCACAGATTGACTACATATTGGAGGGCTTAGAGCTCGCGATGAGCTGTAACTATTTCTGGCATAATAACAACTATTATGTCCAACAGAAAGGAGTCGCAATGGGGGCACGCTACGCACCGAGCGTAGCGAATCTGCTTATGAATATGTGGGAGGAGGAGTATTTATATGCAAGAAACATTCCTCACCTCAAGTTCTATCGGAGATATATCGATGACCTGATTGTAATTTCGGAAGGGACACCTGAGGAATTTGAACGATTTCTAAATAATCTCAACACCAACAAATGTGGCCTCACCTTCACTGGAAAATGGAATTACCAACATATTGAGTATTTAGATTTAGAGATCTTCAAGAACAGAGATAGATTACACACAAAAACCTATTTCAAGGCTACCGATAAAAATGGATATATACCTTCCACCAGTTGCCATCACCCCCAATGGAAAGGAAACATTCCAAAAGGACAGCTATTAAGATTGCGGAGGAATTGTGACACCACTGAGGACTTCCTGGTACAAGCAGACAGACTGATTGAACAATTTTATGAAAAAGGCTACAATAAGGATAGGCTGGTACAATTAAAAGCTGATGTATGGATAGAAATCACCTCTTTAGAAAAAATACAAGAAAGGACAAACCAATGGATACAGCATTCATAACAGGATTCAACAGCCAATATAAAAACCTACAGCAGATTTTTAGGAAATACTGGCCTATCCTTAAGGAAGACAGAGTGCTGGCTAAGATTCTGCCGAACAAACAAAACTTTATTTACAGAAGAGCCCCTAACCTCTGTGATCATCTGGTCCACAATGTCATCAATCCCCCTAAGCAAATAGAGATCTTTCCAAATTTAAAAGGTTTCTATAAGTGCCAAAAATGCTTACCTTGTAGGGTTAGCAAGAAGACACCCCGCAGAAGAGAAACCTTTAAATCAAAGGTAGATCAGAAAGAATATAAGATCAGAAATCTGATTACGTGTCACAGTACTCATGTGACATATGTCATAGAGTGCCCGTGCCACCTTCAGTACGTGGGTAGAACCACCAGGCCCCTATACGTATGAATACGCAAACATATTAAGAACATAAGAAAAGGATTCCCTAAACATAACTTGTCACGCCATTTTGATCAGGCACACAATAGAGATCCATCTGGTTTAATCTTCTATGGTATCCATTCCATCAAAGCACACTGGAGGGGAAGTAATAAAACTACCCTTATTTCACAGAATGAGACAGCCTGGATATATAGGATGAGGTCCCGGGCCCCCATGGGCCTCAACTTAGATATAGATCTCAACTGCTTTATAGCCAATCCATGAGGGCCCCTCCCTCTTAGATTTTATGTAATACATATACTTGTGCCATCTGGGGACATAGGTCTAAGTGGTATGGGTGCAATGTTGATGCACCACTAAGAGGGAGGTGGGGTACTCTATAACATAGGCTAGAATACTTTAAAATTGTTTGGGGGCGATAAATATGCCTCGCTCCCTCCCATTCTACCTCCCTTCCCTTTTCTCTTTGTTTTTCCCTCCCTTCCTCCCTCCCTTTTATTCTGGGTTTATGGGGCAAATTAGCCCACTACACAGATTTAATTTAGTTCTTATCACAGTGATTTATTATAACAGTTGTTTATCATCTTTACCTAAACCACACAGGGCACATGGCACATTTATACAAGGGCCCTCTCTATAGGTGTTTTTATAATACTAGTATAATTTATGGGTACACACCCCATACATATGAGGGTACTATATTCAATTTTATTTAATTGTATCTACTTAAATGTCACTGGGTTGTTCAAAATGAGGTTGCTTATTGCAAACACTAGCACATGCAATCAGTGTTTATAACACTTTTTTACATACACATAGATAACGTCACGTAGTAATATCCAAATAGGATATTACTGGAGATCCCACTATTAAATATAGGTGTGTTTATTATTAAGTCCAACTTCTCACCACATGGGGTACTTAAGTGGACCCCGTGCAGGATGGTTGGACTCATATTTTTAGTATTGAAAGTGGGTACTAGGGATGAGCCGAACACCCCCCTGTTCGGTTCGCACCAGAACATGCGAACAGGAAAAAAGTTTGTTCGAACACGCAAACACCGTTAAAGTCTATGGGACACGAACATGAATAATCAAAAGTGCTAATTTTAAAGGCTTATAGGCAAGTTATTGTCATAAAAAGTGTTTGGGGACCCGGGTCCTGCCCCAGGGGACATGGATCAGTGCAAAAAAAAGTTTTAAAAACGGCCGTTTTTTCAGGAGCAGTGATTTTAATAATGCTTAAAGTCAAACAATAAAAGTGTAATATCCCTTTAAATTTCGTAGCTGGGGGGTGTCTATAGTATGCCTGTAAAGGGACGCATGTTTCCTGTGTTTAGAACAGTCTGACAGCAAAATGACATTTCGAAGGAAAAAACCTATTCAAAACTACTTGCGGCTATTGCATTGCCGACAATACACATAGAAGTTCATTGATAAAAACGGAATGGGAATTCCCCACAGGGGAACCCCAAACCAAAATTAAAAAAAAAAAATGACGTGGGAGTCCCCCTAAATTCCATACCAGGCCCTTCAGGTCTGGTATGGATATTAAGGGGAACCCCGGCCACAATTTAAAAAAAAATGACGTGGGAGTCCCCCTAAATTCCATACCAGGCCTTTCAGGTCTGGTATGGATATTAAGGGGAACCCCGGCCAAAATTTCAAAAAAAATGACGTGGGGTTCCCCCTAAATTCCATACCAGACCCTTCAGGTCTGGTATGGATTTTAAGGGGAACCCCGCGCCAAAAAAAAAAAAAAACGGCGTGGGGTCCCTCCAAAAGTCCATACCAGACCCTTATCCGAGCACGCAACCTGGCAGGCCACAGGAAAAGAGGGGGGACGAGAGTGCGGCCCCCCCTCCTGAACCGTACCAGGCCACATGTCCTCAACATTGGGAGGGTGCTTTGGGGTAGTCCCCCAAAACACCTTGTCCCCATGTTGATGAGGACAAGGGCCTCATCCCCACAACCCTGGCCGGTGGTTGTGGGGGTCTGCGGGCGGGGGGCTTATTGGAATCTGGAAGCCCCCTTTAACAAGGGGACCCCCAGATCCCGGCCCCCCCTGTGTGAAATGGTAAGGGGGTACTTACCCCTACCATTTCACTAAAAAACTGTCAAAAATGTTAAAAATGACAAGAGACAGTTTTTGACAATTCCTTTATTTAAATGCTTCTTTCTTCTATCTTCCTTCATCTTCTTCTTCTGGTTCTTCTGGCTCTTCTGGTTCTTCCTCCGGCGTTCTCGTCCAGCATCTCCTCCGCGGCATCTTCTATCTTCTTCTCCTCGGGCCGCTCCACACCCATGGCATGGGGGGAGGCTCCCGCTCTTCTCTTCTTCTTTTCTTCTTCTCTTCTTCTCTTATTCATTTTCTTCCCTGGGTCGCTCCGCACCCATGCTGGCATGGAGGGAGGCTCCCGCTGTGTGACGGCGTCTCCTCGTCTGACGGTTCCTAAATAACGGTGGGCGGGGCCACCCGGTGACCCCACCCCCCTCTGATGCACGGTGACTTGACGGGACTTCCCTGTGACGTCACGGGGAATGCCACAGGGAAGTCCCGTCATGTCCCGTGCGTCAGAAGGGGGCGGGGTCACCGGGTGGCCCCACCCCCCATTATTTAAGAACCGTCAGACGAGGAGACGCCGTCACACAGCGGGAGCCTCCCTCCATGCCAGAAAAAGAGAAGAAGGAAGAAGAGAAGAAGATGAAGAAGAAGATGAAGAGAAGAGCGGGAGCCTCCCCCATGCCATGGGTGCAGAGCGGCCCGAGGAGAAGAAGATAGAAGACGCCGCGGAGGAGATGCTGGACGAGAATGCCGGAGGAAGAACCAGAAGAACCAGAAGATGAAGGAAGATAGAAGAAAGAAGAAGCATTTAAATAAAGGAATTGTCAAAAACTGTCTCTTGTCATTTTTAACATTTTTGACAGTTTTTTAGTGAAATGGTAGGGGTAAGTACCCCCTTACCATTTCACACAGGGGGGGCAGGATCTGGGGGTCCCCTTGTTAAAGGGGGCTTCCAGATTCCGATAAGCCCCCCGCCCGCAGACCCCCACAACCACCGGCCAGGGTTGTGGGGATGAGGCCCTTGTCCTCATCAACATGGGGACAAGGTGTTTTGGGGGGCTACCCCAAAGCACCCTCCCAATGTTGAGGGCATGTGGCCTGGTACGGTTCAGGAGGGGAGGCCGCACTCTCGTCCCCCCCTCTTTTCCTGTGGCCTGCCAGGTTGCTTGCTCGGATAAGGGTCTGGTATGGATTTTTGGGAGGACCCCACACCGTTTTCTTTTTTTTGGCGCAGGGTTCCCCTTAAAATCCATACCAGACCTGAAGGGTCTGGTATGGAATTTAGGGGGAACCCCACGTCATTTTTTTTTTAATTTTGGCCGGGGTTCCCCTTAATATCCATACCAGACCTGAAAGGCCTGGTATGGAATTTAGGGGGACTCCCACGTCATTTTTTTTTTAAATTTTGGTTCGGGGTTCCCCTGTGGGGAATTCCCATGCCGTTTTTTTCAATGAACTTCTATGTGTATTTTCGGCAATGCAATAGCCGCGGGTAGTTTTAAATGGGTTTTTTCCTTTGAAATGTCATTTTGCTGTTAGACTGTTCTAAACACTGGAAATATGCGCCCCTTTACAGGCATACTATAGACACCCCCCAGCTACGAAATTTAAAGGGATATTACACTTTTATTGTTTGACTTTAAGCATTATTAAAATCACTGCTCCTGAAAAAACAGCCATTTTTAAAACTTTTTTTTGCATTGATCCATGTCCCCTGGGGCAGGACCCAGGTCCCCAAACACTTTTTACGACAATAACTTGCATATAAGCCTTTAAAATTAGCACTTTTGATTTCTCCCATAGACTTTTAAGGGTGTTCCGCGGCATTCGAATTTGCCGCGAAATCCCCAAATTGTTCGCTGTTCGGCGAACTTGCGAACAGCCAATGTTCGAGTCGAACATGAGTTCGACTCGAACTCGAAGCTCATCCCTAGTGGGTACTCACCATTTATGCACTTATATTCACTCATTTCTGGGTTCAACTTTTTATAAATTCTTTATTATTTTTTATTATGTAGATATTAATTTTTGTGGGATAAATGGAGATTTTATATGGGTCAGATGCCCCCCACCCCATAGGTGGTAACACATCTATAGTAATATAACTTCAAAGTCTAGCTCTATATATGTACTATTGGTGGGCACTGGATGCCTTAATTATTGCTGGTATTATCATGCTATCTTCTATCTTCTGGGCATGAAAATTGCACTTTATATTATATGCCTAATGTTATTGCATATTATCTTAGATGTACTGTATGTGTACACTTATAACATCGGTTACTATATTGACCTGACTTATACGTTTTTTTCCACCTGTGTACTAGCAGGGGTAGTTATTTCAATTGCATATATTATGAATTAATTTTTATTAATATTAAAAATATATTTCGCGCAATATTAATAGTAGATGTGTGCCGAGGTGAGTGATGGTTGTTGCAGCTAATTAATACTGGGATCTATGATCTCTACTTGTATTATGAAGCAGTCCCTGCTATTAGCTGGTGAAATGACACTGATAAGTATAGACGTAAAAATTTGCAAATAAATCAACAGTAGTAAACCATAATACTATACTATTGACGTGCCTAAATAACGTGAATAAAGTGCATGACTGTGAATAAATATCTCCTGTGAATAAAAAAATTAATCTCCTAAAATCATTAATTAATATGTGAATTAATTTGCAATTGATTATAAATAATACCATAAAATAATATTCATGCAATAGTGACCATATAAATCAATAATAATCCTCTTCTGTGCTATAATAAAGTGCCGGTGCTCAAAACAAGGTATGGTATGTAAAGGGTTAATATATGGAGAGTCTATAAATAATTCTTCTAGTGAATCTTGATATAAGTGATGTGATAAATCTGTTTCCTTCTGCTGCTGCTGTCTCTTAGTATGGTCTCACAGGACCCTCACCTTCAGTCTGTGGTATTCAGGCATTCAGTGGTGTGACTTTAGAATGTAGGGGTGATCTCTGGGAGCTTTTCCTTCTTTGCTTATTTTTTCTCCATCATTGTCTTTATGTTGTTCCGCTCTGGTAAACTCAGCAAAGGGGAGATAAAATAGAAAAGAGGCTCCACTAGTGTATTAAAGTTTTCAAATAGTAAAGGGGGATGTTTATTAAGTAGTGCTCTTACATTTAAAATGTTAAAAACAAGCAAAGTATTGCATAAAACGAACTGGCGTTCTCAGCGCCCTCTCACTTGTGCTTCAGATGTGTGTGTATCGCTCCAGCCAATCCCTACGCGTTACGACACCGTCACGTGTCTTCATCTGGGGAACTGGATTGGCTGTTCTGTGTAAGCTTATGTATTGTGAAACCGGAAGTTCCGAAACCGCCATTTTGCTTGTGGTTTGTATTGATTTCGCTCGGCGGCCATTTTTCTTGGAGGTATATACTCTATTTCTTGGACATTCATGTGAGCAGCCATTCTTTTGGTGGCAATTTGTTTTAATAGTTTTAATATATTGCGGCTGCTGTGTGTCACGAACATGTTTGTATTGCAGCGATTGTATATTAAAGTTACCGCGACTTATGTTTTATATAACAATATATGTTAGGATTATATACACACTCTGTATTCATTGTGCAACCTTTCAAATTGAATGTTTACTATTAAATAAGTTCAGAAATCTTTTCTTACATTGTTTTTCTTTGTATATACATGAAGCTGATATGAGAGTGCTCTGGTACATTAACCAGATGATCTATTAAAAACTCATACATTTAATTAATTATATAATATCTTCCTCTTATATATAAAAATAATAAAATTAAAACATAATTATATTGATGCACATAATACTAATGCATTCTACAATACACCATGAGACTAACTTTATATTAGGCTAATTATTGTTGGGAAAATATATATTAAAGCCTATATATATAGAAAATATTAAATTTTTTTTTTTTTGCCTTCACCATAGCGGAGAGTGCTTCCATGATTTTCATTTTATCTTATTTTAATAATCTCTGTTAAAAAGGGAAGAGCATACTAGCTGCATAAAATTCCTAATTTGGCTAAAAAGGAATCCATTTTGAAATAAACTATGTGAGCAGCAGCCCCGCAGTAGATAAATATGTAAATCCTCGCTCGTATTCCGAGGGGTGGGCTTCACATGGATGCTCTCTCCCTTTAAACTTCACAACAAGTAGGAGCGTGGTACCGTTGCTAAGGACGTCATGTGACAAAGCGCACACGACGGCATCACGCTCTTCACGTCACCTACGGGCACACGAGAGGGAGGAAACGCTGTATCAGCGTCTGGCTGGATTACCCCCATCTCGCTTTTTGCTCTGCAAGAGTGACTTTTAAAACTTTGCCTTTCTGTCAGGAACTATCAGTATCCTATCCCAGTCACCTACTGGGCAGGAAACACACACGGTTTTGGGACATTTATTTTATATATTTTTTATTTATTTTTTTTTTTACTTTTTATAATTTATTTTTTATATTTTTTATTAATTTGGTTATACATGTTTTCTAAATAAAGTGGCTTTACTTTATCACGCTATGGAAGCTCTTCTCATTATGTTTCGATACATGTGGGATCGTAACACCTCCACTAATCGGAACACATACTAGGCATTCATCGCAATCAGCAGGAAGCGGAGATTTTCTTCTACACCTTATGACAGGCGCACTACCCCTGTAAAGGGGATGGGGATCTGGTCACACTGAAGTGACCCACCGCAACAAGCAGCAAGCAGCGAGTCCCATTCTAACATACTACAGGCGTATTACCCCTGCAGGGGTTCCGGGAGCTGGTGAGTAGACAACCATCAGGGGGAGCACCAAAGTCACCAGGCAATTGTCTCTGCACCAAAGTCACCTTTTGGAAACTCCTAACTTAATTTATGGGACTAATATATTCTGTTGAGATGTACTGGCTGCAACTCCTAACAATATAAACTGCTATGCATGTATGCGATTTCTACTCCACAAGTTGATGTATACATGGTTTATGTCTAAGACTATTTAACCAAGGTGCATTGCATACGATATCCTTATTGATCTATGAGCAATATCCACTCCATGATGCACACCATACTTACAGATATGTAACTGGTTTTATTTGGAGGTGTCTTGCATTATAAGGAACATCTTTTGAGCAGGTGCACATGTTGAGGTGCAGCCTTTAGTCCTAGTAGTGACTGTTATATTGCAAACCTCTCATTGTTGGGCAGATATTCAGATACAATTATATTGGCTTTCAAACTGCACACCTTTAATCACATACTAGTGTGAACACACTCATATACAGTATTCCATCCCTAAATGTAACACTTTAGGAGGTATGGACTCCATGTTAATGAATACCATATAGATATATAAGAGTGTAACGGTTTAAGTACTTCACAAGGCTATCCCGATACAGACCTAATTATTTAGGTTTTCAGGTAGCGCCATACAAGCCCATTTTTTATTTTCACATACGATGTACCGATACCCATTTACATGGGGGGCCGGGATCTGGGAGCCCCCTTGTTAAAGCAGAGTCCCACCCAGAAGTGGAACTTCTGCTCATTTGTCTCCTCTCCCCCTCCGGTGGTACAATTGGCCCCTTTCAGGGGGAGGGGGGACAGGTTACACTTCCGGGAGTCCAGGCCGTGGTCCGTGACATTACCGTGGGGCTCCGTGCTCCTCCCTCTTCCTCTCCCTGTCGCTGGGCCAGTAGGAGAGAGGAGCGGGGCCTCGCGCATGCCCAGTTGGGTTCCCCGCATGAAGCCATAAGGCTACACTGCAGGGTACCCTTACCCACAATGGCGACAGCTAATGGAAACATCAGCTGCAGTGCCAACATCGCTGGACTCCAGGACAGGTCAGAACCCCACTTTAAAGGGGGATTCCAGATTCCGATAAGCCCCCTCCTGCAGACCCTGACAACCACAGCCCAGGGTTGTTGGGAAGAGGCCCTTGTCCCCATCGACATGGGGACAAGGTACTTTGGGGTGGAGGGGCACAGAACAGCCCCCCCTGCCTCAAAGCACCCACCCCCCATGTTGAGGGCATGTTGGTATGGTTCAGGAGGGGGGCGCTCGTTCGCCCCCCTCTTTTCCTGACCTGCCAGGCTAAATGATCAGATAAGGGTCTGGTATGGATTTTGGGGGGGGGGGACCGCACGCTTGATTTTTAAAAACATTTTAAATCTGTGATGCCGGGATCCGGCAATACATTACAGCCGTGAGCAGGTTTAAATGACATTTTTTCCTTTAGAAATCTCATTATTGATGCAGCGGGTCTATATATCACACAGATGTGTGGATTGGGGAGAGGTGGGAGCCGCAACATGTACTATATCCACCCTGGGGAGGGGACATTCACCCTGGGGACATCATTAAGTTGACCACGAGGTTGGAGAGAATTCCTCATGTACAGTATCTCACAAAAGTAAGTACACCCCTCAGTCAGATTTTCGTAAATCTTTTCTTCTATCTTTTCATGTGACAATACTGAAGAAATGACACTTGTCTACAATGTAAAGTAGTGAGTGTACAGCTTGTATAACAGTGTAAATTTGCTGCCCCCTCAAAATAACTCAACACACAGCCATTAATGTCTAAACCACTGGCAACAAAAGTGAGTACACCCCTAAGTGAAAATCTCCAAATTGGGCCAAAAGTGTCAATATTTTGTGTGGCCACCATTATTTTCCAGCACTGCTTTAACCCTCTTGGACATGGAGGTCACCAGAGCTTCACAGGTTGTCACTGGAGTCCTCTTCCTCTCCTCCATGATGACATCACAGAGCTGATGGATGTTAGAGACCTTGCGCTCCTCCACCTTCCGTTTGAGGATGCCCCACAGATGATCAATAGGGTTTACGTCTGGAGACATACTTGGCCAGTCCATCACCTGGGGGCATTAGTGGTAGGTTAACCACTTGAGCCCCGGACCATTATGCTGCCTAAGGACCAGAGGTCTTTTTCCAATTTGGCACTGCGTCGCTTTAACTGCTAATTGCGCGGTCATGCAATGCTGTACCCAAACGAAATTTGCGTCCTTTTCTTCCCACAAATAGAGCTTTCTTTTGATGGTATTTGATCACCTCTGCGGTTTTTATTTTTTGCGCTATAAATGGAAAAAGACCGAAAATTTGAAAAAAAAATGATATTTTCTACTTTTTGTTATAATAAAAATCCAATAAACTAAATTTTAGTCATACATTTAGGCCAAAATGTATTCGGCCACATATCTTTGGTAAAAAAAATGTCAATAAGCGTATATTTATTGGTTTGCGCAAAAGTTATAGCGTCTACAAACTAGGGTACATTTTCTGTAATTTACACAGCTTTTAGTTTATGACTGCCTATGTCATTTCTTGAGGTGCTAAAATGGCAGGGCAGTACAAAACCCCCCCAAATGACCCCATTTTGGAAAGTAGACACCCCAAGGAAATTGCTGAGAGGCATGTTGAACCCATTGAATATTTATTTTTTTTGTCCCAAGTGATTGAAAAATGACAAAAAAAAAAAATATTTACAAAAAGTTGTCACTAAATTATATATTGCTCACACAGGCCATGGGCCTATGTGGAATTGCACCCCAAAATACATTCAACTGCTTCTCCTGAGTATGGGGATACCACATGTGTGGGACTTTTTGGGAGCCTAGCCGCGTACGGGGCCCCGAAAACCAATCACCGCCTTCAGGATTTCTAAGGGTGTAAATTTTTGATTTCACTCTTCACTGCCTATCACAGTTTCGGAGGCCATGGAATGCCCAGGTGGCACAAAACCCCCCAAAATGACCCCATTTTGGAAAGTAGACACCCCAAGCTATTTGCTGAGAGGCATATTGAGTCCATGGAATATTTTATATTTTGACACAAGTTGCGGGAAAGTGACACTTTTTTTTTTTTTTTTTCATAAAGTTGTCACTAAATGATATATTGCTCACACAGGCCATGGGCATATGTGGAATTGCACCCCAAAATACATTTAGCTGCTTCTCCTGAGTATGGGGATACCACATGTGTGGGACTTTTTGGGAGCCTAGCCGCGTACGTGACCCCGAAAACCAATCACTGCCTTCAGGATTTCTAAGGGTGAAAATTTTTGATTTCACTCTTTACTGCCTATCACAGTTTCGGAGGCCATGGAATGCCCAGGTGGCACAAACCCCCCCCAAATGACCCCATTTTGGAAAGTAGACACCCCAAGCTATTTGCTGAGAGGCATGGTGAGTATTTTGCAGCTCTCATTTGTTTTTGAAAATGAAGAAAGACAAGAAAAAACATTTTTTTTTCTTTTTTCAATTTTCAAAACTTTGTGACAAAAAGTGAGGTAAAAATACTCACTATACCTCTCAGTAAATAGCTTGGGGTGTCTACTTTCCAAAATGGGGTCATTTGGGGGGGTTTGTGCCATCTGGGCATTCCATGGCCTCCGAAACTGTGATAGGCAGTGAGGAGTGAAATCAAAAAGTCACGCCCTTAGAAAGCCTGAAGGCGGTGCTTGGATTTCGGGGTCCCGTACGCGGCTAGGCTCCCAAAAAGTCTCACACATGTGGTATCCCCGTACTCAGGAGAAGCAGCAGAATGTATTTTGGGGTGTAATTTCACATATTTCCATGGTATGTTTGAGCAATATATCATTTAGTGACAACTTTGTGCAAAAAAAAAAAAATTTGTCTCTTTCCCGCAACTTGTGTCGCAATATAAAATATTCCATGGACTCGACATGCCTCTCAGCAAATAGCTTGGGGTGTCTACTTTCCAAAATGGGGTCATTTGGGGGGGGTTTTGAACTGTCCTGGCATTTTATGCACAACATTTAGAAGCTTATGTCACACATCACCCACTCTTCTAACCACTTGAAGACAAAGCCCTTTCTGACACTTATTGTTTACATGAAAAAGTTATTTTTTTTTGCAAAAAAATTACTTTGAACCCCCAAACATTATATATTTTTTTAAAGAAAATGCCCTACAGATTAAAATGGTGGGTGTTTCATTTTTTTTTTTCACACAGTAATTGCGCAGCGATTTTTCAAACGCATTTTTTGGGGAAAAAACACACTTTTTTAAATTTTAATGCACTAAAACACACTATATTGCCCAAATGTTTGATGAAATAAAAAAGATGATCTTAGGCCGAGTACATGGATACCAAACATGACATGCTTTAAAATTGCGCACAAACGTGCAGTGGCAACAAAATAAATACATGTTTAAAAGCCTTTAAAAGCCTTTACAGGTTACCACTTTAGATTTACAGAGGAGGTCTACTGGAAAAATTACTGCACTCGATCTGGCCTTCGCGGTGATACCTCGCATGCATGGTGCAATTGCTGTTTACGTTTGACGACAGACCGCCGCTTGCGTTCGCCTTAGCGCGAGAGCAGGGGGCAACAGGGGTGCTTTTTTTTTTTTTTTTTTTTTCTTTATTTTTTTTTGGTTTTTTAATCTTACTTTTAAACTGTTCCTTTCATATTTTTTTTTTTAATCATTTTTATTGTTATCTCGGGGAATGTAAATATCCCCTATGATAGCAATAGGTAGTGACAGGTACTCTTTTTTGAAAAAATTGGGGTCTATTAGACCCTAGATCTCTCCTCTGCCCTCAAAGCATCTGACCACACCAAGATCGGTGTGATAAAATGCTTCCCCAATTTCCCAATGGCGCTATTTACATCCGGCGAAATCTAAGTCATGAAATGCTCATAGCTTCCGGTTTCTTAGGCCATAGAGATGTTTGGAGCCACTCTGGTCTCTGATCAGCTCTATGGTCAGCTGGCTGAATCACCGGCTGCATTCTCAGGTTCCCTGTTGAGACAGGAGAGCCGGAGAAAAACACGAAAGACGGTGGGGGGGGTCATTCCCTCCCACGGCTTGTAAAAGCAGTCTAGAGGCTAATTAGCCGCTAGGATTGCTTTTACATGAAAGCCGACCGCTGGCTGAAAAGAATGATACCAAGATGATACCTAAACCTGCAGGCATCATTCTGGTATAACCACTCAAAGTCGTGAATGGCGTACCTGAAGACAAAAAAATGGTTAACAATGGTTAACAATAAAGCACAGTAAACAGTAAAGTATAAATAATTACATACCTGAAAAACAAACATGATAAAACATAATAACAATAACAATAACAATAAAACATTGCAGAATAGAATACAGTAAAAAAGAGCGGAACAATAGAGAGAGAGAGTAGAGAGAGAAAACAATAAAACGACAACTATTTTTTTTTATTTTATATATTTTTTTTTTTTTTACACTTTTTTTGTAACTAACTTTTATAACTGTAACCGGTTCCAGGTTCGGGTCTCTCAAAATACGATGGCATCTTGGGAGACCCTGTGAAAGTGTGCCTAGTATGTGCAATGCTGTACCCTACGCTAATACTCAACTAGTGAATGGTAGCGTTCAAAACATTCACCAATGCAAAGACCAGGATTGTCAGGACAGGAGGGACAATAATAGCGGGTGTCTTGCCTATATCTGCACTTGCTGCAGACACGACATCTTTTTTGGGGGGTGTTCGTTGGGTAGGGGTACTCGGGAGGACATAAAGAAAATGCCTCTCATGCAGCCGACTGCATTTGGTTGGGGATGTGAATGGGGGAAGTACGGGCGCTGCAGAAGCGGTGGGTTCCCAATTAGGATTGGCGAATGCAGCAGGAAGGGCATTATGGGCATGACCAGTGTAGTCAAAATGACCCCCATGAATTAACTGTTATGCACCTAAACTCCAACCCACTTTAATATCCATTTATAATAATTGAGTCCACACCTTGTTTTGGAGTATAAATGGCCATAACAGCTTTTATTAGACAAACCAACCAGATAACTCCACTATCAAATCAACATAAAACCCATACCATAACATTTTACCCCAGTCCGTTGGTCTCTGACGGCGACTCACCTTGTTTACCAAATATGTATACCAAAAATATATATACCACCACGCACTGCGGGTACCATTTTGAAAACCGTTAGGCCTCCCGCTGTAGCCGCTCGGAGACACCCCCTTTCCCGCAGTGCCACCATCTCCTTATTCCATCCACCATGATGGAATACACCGGAGGGGCTGATCTTGCCGATGAGCCCCCCACCCCTTTTGGATTACCAACTTCTTACTGCCACCGTCAGAGACCAACAAGCAACTCCGCCACCCTCTGTAAACACCCCTTATTTGCTGTTATGACGACCGTCTTCCACCTGGAATACAAAAAGAAAAATCACAACAAACACCCAACATAAATTGTATACACTTCTGATTTTATATATATCTATATATAGGGAGGGAGGGTGGGAAAACTGCCTCCTCCTGTGTCTTCTTTCTCTCCACTGCCCCTTCCTGGCTCCACCTCTCCCCTTAAGTAATGCCACTCCCCCTTTTACAAGTTCCTATCTTCCACCACCCTTCCTAGACACTCCCATTCCCTATTTCTAATTAACCCCTCTTGTGTCTCCTTCTCCACACTGTCATGCCCGGCCCTCCTTTATCATTCCTTCCTCATTTTCACTCCGGGCCTCCCTTGACCAGTGTAGTCAAAATGACCTCCATGAATTAACTGTTATGCACCTAAACTCCAACCCACTTTAATATCCATTTATAATAATTGAGTCCACACCTTGTTTTGGAGTATAAATGGCCATAACAGCTTTTATTAGACAAACCAACCAGATAACTCCACTATCAAATCAACATAAAACCCATACCATAACATTTTACCCCAGTCCGTTGGTCTCTGACGGCGACTCACCTTGTTTACCAAATATGTATACCAAAAATATATATACCACCACGCACTGCGGGTACCATTTTGAAAACCGTTAGGCCTCCCGCTGTAGCCGCTCGGAGACACCCCCTTTCCCGCAGTGCCACCATCTCCTTATTCCATCCACCATGATGGAATACACCGGAGGGGCTGATCTTGCCGATGAGCCCCCCACCCCTTTTGGATTACCAACTTCTTACTGCCACCGTCAGAGACCAACAAGCAACTCCGCCACAGCCTGAAAGAGTGACCAACTTACTCTTGAAGGCACCTCCACACCCACAGGGCCCTTTGAATCCCTTCCTGCAAGCCCAGACTAGAGGTCAATCCCCCATCTGAAAGATGAACTCCAACCTTTATCCAATAGAGCCCAACATTGGTCTCTAATTCTAGATGCCCAATGACTAAACCTCCATTATTAACCACAACCTCCCCACCATTTTGTTTATGCATATGCGTGTTTTCTGAATGCTAGTCACTAATCTAGCCCGTCTCCAAATTGTCCGGGCAAATATGTCCGACCATAGCCGCAGAGTACCCGGAAAATCAGCCTTTAACTGCAGAAAATCAGCCTTGATGTCTGTGATCAGCTCCCTGACCGGACGTACCCCCCAAACCACTAACCCCTGCATGGATTACCAAAACATCGGGAGGTCTGTCCAACTTTCATATCATACCACTTCCCGAACTACTCTCTCCCACCTCATACCAGGCGTACCCAACCACCGCAAATGAGCTTCTTTCCGCGAAATGCCCAATCCCAGCACACATAGAAATGACCGAGGATCCAAATGAGGCGTGTGGAACCTCCATCTGAAAATGAGGCGTGTGGAACCTCCATCTGAAATGAGACGACAAAACATCCAAGGTAGCAATACTCCAGCATATCCCCACATACTGACAACCTCATTTAAAACACCCCGTAAATCCGGTTTACCTCCCCCTGTTCTCTTTCTTTAAAATTGTATTTTATTTATTTATTTATTTTTTTTTTTTAAATGCGGAATCTCCTTGATTCCCACCTCCCGTTCCTCCACACCGCCGCCTCATCCTACCCACACCTGGCAGCTTCAGTAGCCGCCCCTATGCGGAAGGAGTGTGAAGCGTATTGTTCCCCCTCCAAGCCTGCCCTGAAAAGGCATTTGCTGAACACCGACATAAATTGGAATTTTTGATAAATAGGACCCATCTTTATGCCTTAGTCATAAAATGCCAGCGAAGATACCGCAGTAAAACAGTAAGACCTCATAGCTTGAGATACATACTGAACACAACATCCCACATATGGCCCTCAGACTGGCAAACGTGACAGGCCGTCTCATAACCAATTTCATGTGACCCCTCCGGAAAACCCCCCCCCCCTTTTTTTTTTTTTTTTTTTTTTTAAGCCTGTTTCACCCAAACTCTTTTGTTGCGTCCTCCTCCCCCATCAGTTGTAAAATCATGACAGGCCTGCCATCTTCCGCTCAATGGCAGAGACCAATCCCCCACGTTCCATGTTCCTAGACACAAAATACAAAACCCACAACCTTACCTCCGCCCTGTCCTTACCAATCCTGGCCTCCTGTACCATTAACAACCACTCCTTCCATACCTTAGTATAATGCGCCCGCGTGGCTACACTCACTGACTGCCGAATCCATCCCGCGGCGACTCCAATGCCAGCTCCCACATCCAATCTGTGTAAGGGACTCCCTCCTGCTCTGCGCCCGGGGTCAACTCTCTGAATCTGTCCCACTGAAAGCGAGACCGTGCATCAGCCAGTGTATTATACACTCCAGGTATGTGACCAGCATACAAGACAATGTGCAGTCCCAAGCACCTAAACACCAACCTACGCAATAGCCTTAGTACAGGTGGTGATGACGCCGACATGCGGTTGATCACCTGGACCACTCCCCTGTTGGCACAATTCAGTCCCGATTTCATATTCCTACAAGCCTCACCCCCAAAGTTCCAACGCCGGTACTACTGGAAAGAGTTCCAGTAACACCAGGTTACGCGAACCCTGCCTCCACCCATACTTGCGGCCAAGGACCCGCACTCCACTGCCCTTGAAAAAAACGCCCCATAACCCTTAGCCCCTACCGCGTCTGTAGTTAAATCCATGTCACCGGGCCCGACATCCACAACGATCTGCCGTTGTACGACTCCAGAAACTCATACCATACCTTCAAGTCCTCCCGGTGTTCCCTATTAAGCCCGACCAAATATGTAGGTGCCTTGACCCCTACCGTTGCTGCCGACAGCCGTCGACAGAACACCCTCCCCATTGGGATTATCCTACAAGCGAAAGTCAACTTACCTAGTAACCACTGCAAAGCCCTCAACTGGACTTACCACAGTCTGTGGATCCCTCAAATTACTTTGTATAAGTTCTCCAACTTACCTCTGGGCAGGCGACATTCCACTGTTTCCACATCTACCACTATCCCCCCAACAAACTGAGTTCCGTCGTCGGGGCTTCTGTTTATCCTCTGCTAAAGGCACTCCAAAAAACCTGCCCGCGAAGTGCTGCAACGTGGATAGCAGAATCGCACACACGTCGGAGGCAGTAATGTATGACCGAATCTAGGCCCGACACATCCCTAACCACCCACTCCCAAAATGAGCTAAATGCTTCAAACATGGCACCATAAATGAAGCAACCCATAGGTAAGCATTTGTCTACATAAAACTGTTCTTGCCAATAACAACCCAACGGCCGGAAACTATCCGGATGCCCCGGAAGCAAGCGGAAGGCGGATTCTATGTCCGACTTGCCATCAATGGCTCTTTTGCTATACTTCCTCACCCATCATACTGCCACGTTGAATGACGTGTAAGACCCAGTGCATGCTTCCGGATCGATAAATCATTCACCAAACTCCCTTAGGAAATGACCAATGATGAATAAGTCGGAACTTGTTCGGTTCCTTCATAGGCCCCACCCCCCAAGGTGAAACAACTAAATCCTGTATAGGTATTATCCACAAACGGCCCCCCATCCGACCCAAAGCCACTTCCTTTGCCAATTTTTTTCCCCCCCACTAACCTTCTAATTTCTTGTCAGTGGTGGAACCACTGCCCATGAACATGGTATACGAAAACCTTCCCCAAACCCCGTGACCAATAGCCTCATCGCTACCTAGTCCGGATACCTACTTAGAAAAGGCTGCTTCCTTTTCACCTTTCCGGCGTCGTCCCTTTCATGTGCAGGCTCGCTGTGACGCCTCCCTTTTTTTTTTTTTTTTTTTGAAGCACTCGTGCTTAAAATTACAGGACCCCCCAAATTTACAATTTGTAAATGTCCGCGGAATCAGCCTGTACCTCCTTTTTCTTCATCCCCCCTTCTTGGAATTATCCGGTTTTACCCTATTACAGGTTAAATTTTTCCAGCGGCAATAGGGAAAAATATCTCCACATATTCACCCTTGACAATATTATCCCGAACCTCCTGCTTTAAGTGTGTTCCCAGTGGACCCTCAAAGCACCCATATACCTCGCCCTTCGCCGCATCCGCAATACTCACCACCTCCACTCTGGCCGTTGTTGCCGCCCCCTCTGTAGCCCCCCTTTTTTCCTTGACCCGCTCCTTCTGCTGCCGCCCCCGAGGGGTCCGGCACCCTCTGCACCCTTACCCTAGTCGCCTTAGCACCTCTTTCCCCCCCGGTTACCGTTCCCTTCCAAGGGCCACCTGCGGCAGCTGTTCCTGTACCAGTTCAAATCTACCCACCAAATTCTGCAATCCTTTCGATAAATCCTTCAATTGCGCCCCTGATCCAGAACTGGCCGGCCTTGGAGCCGCCAATTGCTGATCAGGCGCCCCCCCCCCCCTTTATCCCCACTGTACCCGCTGTTACGACCCCTAATAAGTCATGTAATGTCTCAATCACAGATAAATCATTGCTGGACTCACCGGGCTGTCTGGGAGCACGCCCCCACCGCCTCCGATTGGTCTCTCCTGCTGGCACTTGTTGTTCTTCGCTGTCGGACACCTCACCTTCCGAGCGATCGTCCTGCTCCCTGACAGTTGGCGTTGTCAGCCCCCCGGGTGAAGAGGCCCCGGAAGCCGTGAAGATCTGATCATATAAGGGCCGACTCTCTCCTGCCGCTATACTTCTTCCTGAACCGCCACTAGGAGTCGCCCTGGCTGCACCGATCGGCCTGCTTGTGACCACCACCGCCATCCTTCTGTCCATGTGCCAGTCTGTTGGCTAAGCCCCGCCCACCCACAGCCTTGCTGACCGCTCTAATCCCCCTCCGGTGGCCACTGTGTCCTCACTACTCCCCCCCTTAGCCCCCCTGCCTGTTCTGCCACCCCCATGTGTTAAACCCTCACTCTGAGGCCTGTGAAACTCTGGCGGTGAAGCGGCGCCATAACGGCCCGTGGCCCCGCCCCCCGGAGTAGGCCTGCGGCGTGCAGACCGCCCGGGCCCTGAGTTATCCTGTCGCTGTGTCCGCTTCGCTGGGGGCGCTGATCGGTCCCCCCGAGGGCTCCCTGTCTGCCGAGCAGGCCGCGATGGCGGCCCTGGTGAAAAACACGCCGGAGGCCGCGACCTCCGCACGTGATGGGTCTCTTCCACTGTCCACGATCCCTCCTCATCCAATATCAGTGCCCCGACTTGCCTCTTCAGCCAGTCCACTCCTCTCGTCGCCGTCGCAGCCCTCAGCCTCGCCAGGATGGTGTCCTGTCCTCCATGCTGATGCTGGAGGAGCAGTGAATAAAACTGCCTCCTCCTGTGTCTTCTTTCTCTCCACTGCCCCTTCCTGGCTCCACCTCTCCCCTTAAGTAATGCCACTCCCCCTTTTACAAGTTCCTATCTTCCACCACCCTTCCTAGACACTCCCATTCCCTATTTCTAATTAACCCCTCTTGTGTCTCCTTCTCCACACTGTCATGCCCGGCCCTCCTTTATCATTCCTTCCTCATTTTCACTCCGGGCCTCCCTCGACGGGCCTGTGTTTGTCTTCTTGGTGGCAGCGGGACACTACTTGTGCTTGCCACCTCACCAGCTTGAACTGCACTTATGGGACTCGCCACGTCACCAAGTGTTACTGCAGTGCTGGTTTGACTATGACCGGGGTGTACTACGCCGCTGGTGCTTGCCAGTTCACCAAAACGCTACCAAAAAAACTGTTAGCGATCGCAGGGATCAGGCCTGACTCTGCGAACGCTGCAGTTATGCGTTTAGAGTTTTGTAAGTGACAGTGATCGATCGATACTGCACTTGGGTGGGCTGGGCCGGGCCAGGCGGAGGGGCAAAACGCAGGTGCTAGCAGGTATCTGGGCTGATCCCACTAACACTGCATTTTTGGGAACCCTAAACTGCTGGTGATGCTATTATAGATCTGATCGGATCAGATATTGATCCGTTCAGATACTATACCACTAAGGGAGGCGTATGCTGCGTGCGTGGGTGTTAGCGGTACTGGCACTAACCTGACGCTGCCTGGGGCTGGTGCTTGCCAGTTCACCAAAATGCTACCAAAAAAACTGTTAGCGATCGCAGGGATCAGGCCTGACTCTGCGAACGCTGCAGTTATGCGTTTAGTGTTTTGTAAGTGACAGTGATCGATCGATACTGCACTTGGGTGGGCTGGGCCGGGCGGAGGCGCAAAACACAGGTGCTAGCGGGTATCTGGGCTGATCCCGCTAACACTGCGTTTTTGGGAACCCTAAACTGCTGGGGACGCTAGTATAGATCTGATCGGATCAGATATTGATCCGTACAGATACTATACCACTAAGGGAGGCGCATGCTGCGTGCGTGGGTGTTAGCGGTACTGGCGCTAATCTGACGCTGCCTGGGGCAACGCATATCACCACCGGGCGATCAGGGGGCTAAACCTTTATTCGGTAATAAACGGCGGGTGCCCTGACACTATAAAAAATAAACAAACTAACCAGCGTCACCCGTAACGGTTATAGGGTGATCAGTGGTGAAAGGGTTAACTAGGGGGCAATCAAGGGGTTAAAACATTTATTAGATAGTATATGGGGGTCCCTGACGCTATAAAACGCTGACGGCGAACCTAAATATTTACCTCACTAACTAGCGTCACCAGCGACACTAATACAGCGATCAGAAAAATGATCGCTTAGCGACACTGGTGACGGGGGGTGATCAAGGGGTTAAAACTTTATTAGGGGGGGTTAGGGGGGTACCCTAGACCTACAGGGGGGTAACAGTAACTGTGCTAACACAGTAACTGTCACAAACTGACACCTAGCAGTAATCAGAAAAAAAAAAAAACTGCTGGTGTCAGTTTGTGACAGGGGGGGGGGGGGTGATCGGGGGGATCGGGGTGTAATGTGTGCCTGGCATGTTCTACTGTGTGTGTGTTGGTGCACTCACATACCTGTCTTCTCTCCTCGGGCCGGAACGGAAACTACCGACCCGGGGGGAGATGACATCACTTCCTTTGGTCCTGTTTAGCATACAGCAGCAAAGGAGTGTTCCCATTGGCCGGCGGCAATCGCGAGGGGGGGGCCACGAACGGATGGCCTCCCCCTCGTCTCCGATCGCCGGGGAACAAAACGGGACCGCCTCTGGCGGCGGGGGGGGTCCGATTGGACCCCCCACCCGTGTGAGGCAAATCACGTACATGTACGTGATTTTGCCTGCCCGTGCCGCCTTGCCGACGTACATCGGCGTGAGGTGGTCCTTAAGTGGTTAACCAAAGCACAAAAACACAAGGTGAGTATAGTAGCAAGTCCTAGTTGCAATCTTGAAACCAGTACGAGGACAATATGCGACCGGTCTAAACTATGTGGCATGTTCACTAATGCCAGGAGCATGGCGGACAAGATGCGTGAACTAGAGATACTGTTGTACAAGGAGGATTTGGATTTTGTGGGAATTTCAGAGACCTGGTTCAACAGCTCTCATGATTGGCTGGCAAACTTTCAAGGGTATACCCTATACCGCAAGGATAGAGAGGGTAAAAAAGGGGGAGGGGTATGCCTATATATCAAGAATAATGTACAAGTGAATGTGAGAGATGACATCACTGAGGGAGCTAGGGAGGTGGTGGAATCTTTATGGGTAGAGCTCCAAAGGGATGAAGCTAAGGGGAAAATAATACTGGGAGTATGCTATAGGCCCCCTAACCTGAGGGAGGAAGTGGAGACGGATCTCCTATCACAAATTGGATTAGCAGCAAGGATGGGAAGTGTTATCATAATGGGGGATTTTAATTATCCAGACATAGACTGGGCGGAGGAAACTGCGCATTCATTTAAGGCTCGCCAGTTCCTTAATGTCTTGCAGGACAATTTTATGGGTCAGATGGTAGACGCACCAACTAGAAATAAAACATTACTGGATCTACTGATTACCAACAATACAGACCTGATCACAGATGTGGAAATACGGGGCAATTTAGGTAACAGCGATCACAGGTCAATTAGTTTCAGTATAAATCACACAAATAGGAAACATGAAGGGAACACAAAGACACTGAATTTCAAAAGAGCCAACTTCCCTAAACTACAAACCTTGCTAAAAGGCATAAATTGGGATAAAATATTAGGAACAAAGAATACGGAGGAGAGATGGGTTTGCTTTAAGAGCATATTAAATAAGGGCATTAGCCAATGTATCCCATTGGGTAATAAATTTAAAAGAGCAAACAAAAATCCTGGATGGCTTAACTCCAATGTAAAAATGCATATAAAAGCAAAGGAGAAGGCCTTCAAAAAATACAAGGTTGAGGGATCATCCTCAGCATTCAGACTTTATAAAGAATGCAATAAGAAATGTAAGGGTGCAATTAGGACGGCTAAGATAGAACATGAAAGACACATAGCGGAGGAGAGCAAAAAAAATCCCAAGAAATTCTTTAAGTATGTAAACAGTAAAAAAGGGAGGATAGACCATGTTGGCCTAGTAGTGGGGTTCCCCAGGGTTCTGTGCTGGGACCAATCCTATTTAATTTGTTCATAAACGACCTGGAGGATGGGATAAACAGTTCAATCTCTATATTTGCAGACGATACTAAGCTAAGCAGGATGTGGAAATCTTGCAAAAAGACCTGAACAAATTAATGGGGTGGGCGACTACATGGCAAATGAGGTTCAATGTAGAAAAATGCAAAATAATGCATTTGGGTGGCAAAAATATGAATGCAATCTATACACTGGGGGAGAACCTCTGGGGGAATCTAGGATGGAAAAGGACCTGGGGGTCCTAGTAGATGATAGGCTCAGCAATGGCATGCAATGCCAAGCTGCTGCTAATAAAGCAAACAGAATATTGGCATGCATTAAAAGGGGGATCAACTCCAGAGATAAAACGATAATTCTCCCGCTCTACAAGACTCTGGTTCGGCCGCACCTGGAGTATGCTGTCTAGTTCTGGGCACCAGTCCTCAGGAGGGATGTACTGGAAATGGAGCGAGTACAAAGAAAGGCAACAAAGCTAATAAAGGGTCTGGAGGATCTTAGTTATGAGGAAAGGTTGCGAGCACTGAACTTATTCTCTCTGGAGAAGAGACGCTTGAGAGGGGATATGATTTCAATTTACAAATACTGTACTGGTGACCCCACAATAGGGATAAAACTTTTTCGCAGAAGAGAGTTTAATAAGACTCGTAGCCACTCATTACAATTAGAAGAAAAGAGGTTTAACCTTAAACTACGTAGAGGGTTCTTTACTGTAAGAGCGGCAAGGATGTGGAATTCCCTTCCACAGGCGGTGGTCTCAGCGGGGAGCATTGATAGCTTCAAGAAACTATTAGATAATCACCTGAATGACCGCAACATACAGGGATATACAATGTAATCTGACATATAATCACACACATAGGTTGGACTTGATGGACTTGTGTCTTTTTTCAACCTCACCTACTATGTAACTATGTAACTATGTAACTATGTAACCTTTACCCTCAGCTTGTTTAGCAAGGCAGTGGTGGTCTTGGAGGTGTCTTTGGGGTGGTTATCATGTTGGAATACTGCCCTGCGGCCCAGTCTCTGAAGGGAGGGGATCATTCTCTGCTTCAGTATGTCACAGTACATGTTGGCATTCATGGTTCCCTCAATGATCTGTAGCTCCCCAGTGCCGGCAGCACTCATGCAGCCCCAGATCATGACACTCCCACCACCATGCTTGACTGTAGACAAGACACACTTGTCTTTGTACTCCTCACCTGGTTGTACCCACACACGCTTGTCACCATCTGAACCAAATAAGTTTATCTTGGTCTCATCAGACCACAGGACATGGTTCCAGTAATCCATGTCCTTAGTCTGCTTGTCTTCAGCAAACTGTTTGCGGACTTTCTTGTGCATCATCTTTAGAAGAGGCTTCCTTCTGGGACGACAGCCATGCAGACCAATTTGATGCAGTGTGCGGCGTATGGTCTGAGCACTGACAGGCTGACCCCCCACCCCTACAACCTCTGCAGCAATGTTGGCAGCACTCATACGTCTATTTCCCAAAGACAACCTCTGGATATGACGCTGAGCATGTGCACTCAACTTCTTTGGTGGACCATGGTGAGGCCTGTTCTGAGTGGAACCTGTCCTGTTATACCGCTGTATGGTCTTGGCCACCGTGCTGCAGCTCAGTTTCAGGGTCTTGGCAATCTTCTTATAGCCTAGGCCATCTTTATGTAGAGTAAAAATTATTTTTTATCAGATCTCCAGAGAGTTCTTTGCCATGAGGTGCCATGTTGTACTTCCAGTGACCAGTATGAGAGAGTGAGAGCGATAACACCAAATTTAACACACCTGCTCCCCATTCACACCTGAGACCTTGTAACAATAATGAGTCACATGACACCGGGGAGGGAAAATGGCTAATTGGGCCCAATTTGGAGATTTTCACTTAGGGGTGTACTGACTTTTGTTGCCAGCGGTTTAGACATTAATGGCTGTGTGTTGAGGTATTTTGAGGGGACAGCAAATTTACACTGTTATACAAGCTGTACACTCACTACTTTACATTGTAGCAAAGTGTAATTTCTTCAGTGTTGTCACATGAAAAGATAGAAGAAAAGATTTACACAAATGTCAGTGAGGGGTGTACTTACTTTTGTGATATATTTTCATTGGTGGATCAGGCTGAAGTTCTGTCAGAATGTGAAGGACCCGTCTGCTACTACAATGTTTTTGAACAAATCTGTCAATGAAGGTCATACGGAAGGAACTTAGTCATCCTGTATGAAAAACAATCATTCCTGGGTAGTGGTACGCCTATTTCCTTTCTCTAGGTGATAAATAGTGACAAACAGGCATTTCCCTGCCAAGATGGTTCACAGAGAATTCCATTTCAAAGCAAAGAATTCCCAGTAAGTCCAATCAGCAAAACCTCTCCGGCCTCTCCAGCCTCTCCAGCCTCGCTTTTCTATGTTACAGCCTTCTGTGACTTCTTCATATCCTCTATTCCTAAGACATCTGGTCTTCTCTCAACACTTCCAATGAACTTGCCGCAGTACAACCGTACCCCACCCCCAGCACACAATGATCCTTTCTAGACATGTGCAGAACACAAAAAATCGTTTTGTTTCATTATGGAATTAATTTAGCTTTGTTTCGTTTTCGTTAAATTTGGTTAAAATTCGTCTCATTTATTAATTTTCTAACAAATTCCAACTTTTAAGAGCGATTACAATTCGGATCGGTCGAAAAATAGTTGACCGATCCAAATTCTGTGTGAAGAAATAGCTGGTTGTTAAGCAGCGGGACGGGAAGCCGGCCGCCGTGCCCTTAGCAACCATAAGTCATCAGCTGTCAATGGGCTTTCCTACTGACAGAGCAATGTAAAGAAAAGAATGCCGGTGTTCTGCTGAGAAAGTGGATAAGGACTCCCTTGTACTGCGCAGGCGCAGCGCTTCCGCAGTACGAGCCACTGAAAATAGCCAAAGCTGAACAGCTGAGCATCAGCTGTACAGGAAGCCTGTAACAGGGCCCCTCGTGGGCTCACTTCGCTCTGCATAGTTTTATTCAAATTATTCCATGTCCACTTGGATGGTGGGGCTTGCACAGGCACTGTGTAGAGCTGACGATCAGCTGTTCAACTTCGGAGACTTTCGGCGGCTCCGTAGTCATTCGTACTGTGCAAGCGCAGTGCATGCGCAGTACAGAGGGGTCCTTATCCGCCAGGGGGAACTTTCTTGGCAAGACACCGGTAATAGAAAAATGTAAAAAAACGGGTGCCCCCCAGTCCATACCAGGCCAAAATTTTTAAAAACGCCGTGGGGTCCCACCCAAAATCTATACCAGACCCTGATCCGAGGATGCAACCTGACAGGTCAGAAAAGGGGGGGAGAGATGAGCGAGTGCCACATGCCCTCAACATGGGGGGTCGGTGCTTTGGGGCTCTGCCCCCCCGCCCCAAAGCACCTTGTCCCCATGTTGATGGGGACAGGGGCCTCCCCCCTTCAACCCTGGGCTGTGGTTGTCGGGTCTCCCAGATCCCACCCCCCTATGTGAATGGGTATCGGGTACATCGTACCCATTCACCAAAAATGTGTAAAAAAATAATAAAAACACAGAGACAGTTTTTGACAATTCCTTTATTAAAAAATAAAATAATAAAATAATAATAAAAAAAAAAAAAAAACAGTGTCCCCCGATGTAGATCCGTCATCAATCATGCCGCCCGCCGACCCCAAAAAAAAATCACTCCCGCCGACACAGAGTCGCTATGCCTACTGCGGGCTCCTCTGTTTGACAGGTCCTTTATAGGGAAGGGGGGGCACCTGTCTACCTCACCTGGTGGCGCCACCCCCTTTTGATGTCATGGACTAGTGCATGTTGGGTCCGTGACATCAGAAAGGGGCGGTTCCGCCAGGTGAGGTAGACAGGTGGCTCCACCCATTCCCTATAAAAGACCTGTCAGACAGAGGAGCCTGCAGTTGGCATAGCGACTCTGTGTCGGCGAGAGTGATTTTTTTTTCCTTTTCTTTTTTTTTTCGAGTGGGTGGGCGGCATTATTGATGACGGATCTACATCGGGGGGCAATTTTTAAATAAAGGATTTGTCAAAAACTGTCTCTGTGTTTTTATTATTTTTTGACACTTTTTTACGATGTACCTGATAAACATTCACATAGAGGGTGGGGCGGAATCTGGAGGCCCCCTTGTTAAAGGGGGCTTCCGATAAGCTCCCCCCGCCCGCAGACCCCATAACCACAGCCCAGGGTTGTCGGTAAGAGGTCCTTGTTCCAATGGGGACCATATATGGACTATAGATGGACTATATATGGCTATATATGGGCTATATATGGGCTATATATAGTCTATATATAAACTATATATGGGCTATATATGGCTATATATGGACTGTATATGGACTATATATGGTCTATATATGGACTATATATGGACTAGATATGGTCTCTGAATCATCGCAAGTATGATGATGAATGTGAGAAAAGTCCTGGACAGCCACACTCAAAATGATAATCGCCTTTATTGATAAAAACAACAAAAGTACATGCCACAGCAAGAAGTACAGGAAACTGACGCGTTTCACACTATAGTTAGTGCCTAATCATCGCAAGTAATTAAAACATTTTGTAACTATATTTTTTTATGTTTTTTCATTGTTTTCCATCATATTTTTGTCTTTTCAGGTCTAAAATATAGGACACCTTTAACCATTTGCCGACCGCCTAACGACGATATACGTTGGCAGAATGGCACGGGCAGGCAAAATCACGTACCTATACGTGATCTGCCTCCCGCGGGCGGGGGGTCCGATCAGACCCCCCTGGTGCCCGAGGTGGTTGGCTTTTGTCTGGGAGCGATGAGAAGTGAGGGGGAGACCATCCATTCGTGGACCCCCTCGCGATCGCTCCCAGCCAATGAGAATCATTCCTCTGCTGCTTTATGCTAAACAGCAGCAAAGGAAATGATGTCATCTCTCCTCGGCTCTGTATTTTCCGTTTCGGCGCCGAGGAGAGAAGACTTCAATGTGAGTGTAACACATACACACACAGTAGAACGTGCCAGACACACAAAACACCTCCGATCCCCCCCGATCATCCCCCAATCACCCCTCCCCCCCTGTCACACTGACACCAAGCAGTTTTTTTTTCTGATTACTGCATTGGGGTCAGTTTGTAACAGTTAGTGTGGTAGGGCAGTTAGTATTAGCCCCCTTTAGCTCTAGGATAACCCCCTAACCCCCTCTAATAAAGTTTTAACCCCTTGATCACCCCCCTCACCAGTGTCACTAAGCGATAATTTTTCTGATCGCTGTATTAGTGTCACTGGTTACGCTGGTTAGGGAGGTAAATATTTAGGTTCGCCGTCAGCGTTTTATAGCGACAGGGACCTCCATATACTACCTAATAAATGTTTTAACCCCTTGATTGCCCCCTAGTTAACCCTTTCACCACTGATCACCATGTAAGTGTTAGGGATGACGCTGGTTAGTTCGTTTATTTTTTATAGTGTCAGGGCACCCGCCGTTTATTACCGAATAAAGGTTTAGCCCCCTGATCACCCGGCAGTGATATGCGTTGCCCCAGGCAGCGTCAGATTAGCGCCAGTACCGCTAACACCCACGCACGCAGCATACGCCTCCCTTAGTGGTATAGTATCTGAACGGATCAATATCTGATCCGATCAGATCTATACTAGCGTCACCAGCAGTTTAGGGTTCCCAAAAATGCAGTGTTAGCGGGATCAGCCCAGATACCTGCTAGCACCTGCCTTTTGCCCCTCCGCCCGGCCCAGCCCAGCCCACCCAAGTGCAGTATCGATCGATCACTGTCACTTACAAAACACTAAACGCATAACTGCAGTGTTCGCAGAGTCAGGCCTGATCCCTGCGATCACTAACAGTTTTTTTGGTAGCATTTTGGTGAACTGGCAAGCACCAGCCCCAGGCAGAGTCAGGTTAGCGCCAGCAGCGCTAACACCCACACACACACTGCACACCTCCCTTAGTGCTATAGTATCTGAACGGATCAATATCTGATCCGATCAGATCTGTACTAGTGAAAATAGGTCTAGAAATCCGCACTTTAGACAATGAAAGGGCTGCTGCCTTTCCCTAATTAGTTCCCTAAGGGTGCTAATTGATAAATATAAGGAATGGTTGGGAAAAATTGGCGCTGCCCTATTAACAATATTTAATTAATTAAGGATGTAAAATCCGTTAAAACAAGCAATATCTAAGTGAGGTATACAAATAAAAGACTGTCTCCTATAACCATATGTGAAATTAACTATGATCTATAAAAGAACTGCCATAAGTGTAAAGGTCAAAATAAAGAAAAAAAACAATAAAAATAAATAAGGCTATGTATACATCCTTGTGTATTAGAAAAATGAAGGTAAGTGGCGTGTATAATTAGAATTATATAAATAAATGTGTAAAAAATATGTATTAAAAATAATATCCCCAAAGATCTAAAGTTTTGTGACAGTGTAGCGCCCCTATGGGGCTAGCAGCAATAATAGTGAAAAACTCTAATTAATATTAAGTAACAGTACCATATTATATATGTGACCTCCCAAAAATGTTAATTTAAACCGGTCAGTACACCTGACCTCTGTGCTACTATATATTAAATCGCAGTGAGGCTCATGTGACATAAAAACAGATTTATAACAACCAACTGTGTACGTGCATACGCAATTGTTAATAAGGCTCTACCATTTAATCATATATGTTAAAAATCCCAGAGAATCTCTATGAGAAATAGAAATAAGGAACAAAGCCCGGTAAATGTGCAGTTCATGGATGCCAGGAGCAGTAAACAGTGACTTCCGTGCTCATATCAGCGGGTGACCCCCTGTTTCTTTCTTTCTTTATGATGGAGGATAAAACAGATTGATGGTGGGAAGTCACCAAGACACCCACTCCTTCACTCGGTACCCCTGTGGGGGTGATTGTTTCTGGTGAGTGGGGGAGCACGGGGGGAGCACTTCAAGTCACCAGCTGATATGAGCACGGAAGTCACTGTTTACTGCTGCTGGCATCCATGAACTGCACATTTACCGGACTTTGTTCCTTACTTCTATTTCTCATAGAGACTCTCGGGGATTTTTAACATATATGATTATATGGTATTATATTTTTTTGCTTTCAAAGAAACGCTGTTAAACACAACTGCAAAAAATGGCAATAAAGGAGACTGTGTACATGGTCACATAGGATAACATTGAATGAGTTCAGAGGCAGTTGAAAAAGCATCCAACTACCTCTGAACGTGCGTTTAACAGCGGCCAGGGGACATGGGGGCCTAAAAGCCAAATTGAGGAATACATGGAGGGCTCATGCACACTGCATCTCAAAGGAGCTCAAAGAAGCTCAAAGGAGCTCAAATAAGTGGCTCTTAAAGGGCTTTTGAGCTCTTATTTTTTTTCTGCCTAGAAACTCCCCTCCATGTCAACCAATGTGTCCATACACACGATGGCTATTTCTGGCGTTTTCAGGGATATACAGAGGCAGGTAGGCAGAAAAAAAAATCCCACCGCCAAACTCGCATTTTTGAGTTGCGCTCGTGACCCACAGAGCTCAAAAGTGCTCAAAAAAGCATGAAAACCTTTGTTTCAGATTTTTGTTTTGTTTATAGAGTGGTTAAGAAAATACTATCTAGGAGGGTTTGTGAAAAAAAAAAAAAACGCTTATGCTCAAAAAAGTTCGAAAGAGCTCGATACAAATTATGAGAAAGATCACAAAAAAGAACAAACTTCTTCAAGCTTTTACAGGCAGAAATAAAAGCTCAAAACGCCTGTAAAAAGCAGCTTTTTTATTTTTGAGCTGCAGTGTGCATGAGCCCCTAACGCCGCGTTCACACCACCGGTTTAGCCGTCAGAATAAACTCCCTAGAGAATAAAATGGCCCTAGAGAATAAAATGGCGGTCGTTGCAATACTTTGTCACATCTTATTTGCGCAGCGGTCTTACAAGTGCAATTATTTTGGGGAAAAAAATGCACATTTTTTAATTAAAAAATAAGACAACAGTAAAGTTAACCCAAGATGATGTTACGCCAAGTAGATTGATACCCAACATGTCACGCTTCATATTAGAATGGCAATCAGTGCCTATTAGTAACACCTGTCAGTGCCCTTCACAGATGCCCATCAGTAATGCCTTTAGTACCTCCTCATCAGTGCCACCTATGAGTGCCCATCAGTTCCCTTCAGTGCTGCCTAGCAGTGCCCATCAGTGCCACATATTAGTGCCCATCAGTGCCTCCTATTAGTGCCCATTAGTGCTGCCTATCAGTGCCCCTCAGTGCTGCCTATCAGTGCCCCTCAGTGCCGCCTATCAGTGCCCTACAGTTCAGCCTATCAGTGCCCTACAGTTCAGCCTATCAGTGCCACCTAATAGTGCCCATCAGTGCCACATATTAGTGCCCATCAGTGCAACCTATCAGTGCCCACCAGTGCTGCCTATCAGTGCCCATTATTGCCACCTATCAGTGCCACCTATCAGTGCCCATCAGTCCTGCATATCAGTGTAGCCTATCAGTTCCCATCAGTGCTGCCTATCAGTGCCCACCATTGCCACCTATCAGTGCTGCCTATCAGTGCCCATCATTGCCACCTATCAGTGCCCATCAGTGCTGCATATCAGTGTAGCCTATGAGTGCCCATCAGTGCTGCATATCAGTGCCCATCAATTCAACATATTAGTGGCTCCTCATTAGTGCCACCTTATCAGTGCCGACTCATCAGTGCCCATCAGTGCCGACTCATCAGTGCCCATCAGTGCCACTTCATCAGTGCCACCTCATCAGTGCCACCTATTAGTGCCCATCATTGCTGCCTATCAGTGCCCATCAGTGCTGCCTAAACTTTTTTTTTAAATGTTGGTCTTTTTTTAGTTTGTTTAGCAAAAAATAAACCCCCAGAAGTGATTAAATTTCACCAAAAGATAGTTCTAGTTGTGTGAAAAAATGATAAAAATGTCCTATGTGTACAGTGTTGTATGACCAAGTAATTGTCATTCAAAGTGTGAGAGCGCCAAAAACTGAAAATTGTCCTGGGCAGGAAGGGGGGAAGTGCCCGGTATTGAAGGGGTTAAGTACCAAAGTTTGGCGTCATTCCACGAGCATGTGCAATTTTGAAGCGTGACATGTTTGGTATCTATGTACTCAGCGTAACATCATCCTTCATAAAACAGTTTTTTTTCAAACATTTTCCACATTGGGAAAATTGTTGCGCAAATACCGTGTGACGTAAAAAGTTTAATCCCCAGGGTCTCTGCTAGAAACTGATAAATATATATATATATATATATATATATATATATATATATATATATTCACTTGTAGAGGAGAACCGCACTCTGCTTACAGTTTAGTGCCAGCAATCAGGTCTTCCTACCGACCTTGTATATAGAAAAAAAGTCCAAGAGGTTGCTGCACTTAAAAACTTCTTTGCTTTATTTCACAATATCTTCAGGAGAGATTTACAAAGCAAGTATAATCCTTTCAAGCAATATCATAGGCAACAAATGCCTACACAGTTTCAGACATGAGTAGACTCAGATATGGATGGATGGATGGATTACGTTTTGGGCTAGTCAGCTTACGCCCTTCCTGAGATCCATTGAAGCACATCTCATGTGAATCTACTCATGTCTGAAACTGTGTAGGCACTTGTTGCCTATGATATTGCTTGAAAGGATTATACTTGCTTTGTAAATCTCTCCTGAAGATATTGTGAAATAAAGCAAAGAAGTTTTTAAGTGCAGCAACCTCTTGGACTTTTTATATATATATATATATATATATATATATATGTATATATATATGTATATATATATATATATATATATATATATATATGTATATATATATGTATATATATATATATATATATATATATATGTATATATATATATATATGTATATATATATATATATATATATATATATATATATGTATATATATATATATATATACACATATAAATAATATAATAGATAAATAATAATAAATAAATAATATATATATATATTGGGGGGGTACTGAGTCATTTTCCAGCAAAAAAAATGCTGATTTTTACATGTAGGAGAGAAGTGCCGGAAAAGCCGCGGTATGGAAGGGGTTAAATACAGGAAAGACCAAGGAAGTGACATTAGATTTTAGGAAGAAGAAAACTGACCCGGCACCACTCTATATCGGAGGGGAATTGGTAGAACGAGTCCCGTTTTTTACGTTTTTAGGTGTTTATGTCACCAAAAACTTAACTTGGTCAGCGAGCGTGAGAGCGATTACTAAAAAGTGTCAGCAACGTTTGTATTTTCTGCAACTCCTTGGGAAACATGGTCTAGATCAGGGGGAGGCAGCCAGCTGTTGCAGAACTACAAGTCCCATCATGTCTCTGGGAGTAATTGTAACTGACAAGCCTTGCAATGCCTCATGGGAAATGTAGTTGGAGGGCCCCCAAGTTGCCTCCCCTTGATCTAGAGATGTATGCCTGCCTGCAAAATAATGAAGTGAATGAAGTTGGTGAGCGCGATTTGTGAGTCCAAAGTAGGGATGAGCTTCGAGTTTGAGTCGAACTCATGTTCGACTCGAACATCGGCCGTTCGCCAGTTCGCCGAACAGCGAACAATTTGGCGTGTTCGTGGCAAATTCAAAAGCCGTGGAACACCCTTTGTCATAAAAAGTGTTTGGAGACCTGGGTCCTGCCCCAGGGGACATGGATCAATGCAAAAAAAAGTTTTAAAAACGACTGTTTTTTCAGATACAGTGATTTTAATAATGCTTAAAGTGAAACAATAAAAGTTTAATATTCCTTTAAATTTCGTACCTGGGGGGGTGTCTATAGTATGCCTGTAAAGGGGCACATGTTTCCCGTGTTTAGAACAGTCCGAGAGCAAAATGACATTTCAAAGGAAAAAAGAGTCATTTAGAACTACTCGCGGCTATTAATGAATTGTCGGTCCGACAATACACATAAAAGTTCATTAATAAGAACTGCATGGGATTTCCCCACAGGGGAACCCCGAACCAAAATTTTAAAAAAATGGCGTGGAGGGTCCCCCTAAATTCCATACCAGGCCCTTCAGGTCTGGTATGGATATTAAGGGGAACCCAGGCCAAAATTGAAAAAAAAATGGCGTGGGGGTCTCCCTCAAAATCTATACCAGACCCTTCAGGTCTGGTATGGATTTTAAGAGGAACCCCGTGCCAAAATTTTTTAAAAAATGGCGTGGGGTCCCCCCAAAAATCCATACCAGACCCTTATCCGAGCACGCAACCTGGCAGGCAGCAGGAAAAGAGGGGGGACGAGAGAGTGCAGGCCACATGTCCTCAACATTGAGAGGGTGCTTTGGGGTCCCCCCAAAGCACCTTGTCCCCATGTTGATGGGGACAAGGGCCTCATCCCCACAACCCTTGCCCGGTGGTTGTGGGGGTCTGCGGGCAGGGGGCTTATCGGAATCTGGAAGCCCCCTTTAACAAGGGTACCCCCAGATCCCACCCCCCCGTGTGAAATGGTAAGGGGGTACAAAAGTACCCCTACCATTTCACAAAAAAACTGTCAAAAATGTTAAAAATGACAAGAGACAGTATTTGACAATTCCTATATTTAAAGTCTTTTTTCTTTTCCATCTTCTTTCTTTTATCTTCTTTCTTCTATGTTCCTTCGGTTTCTTCCTCCATCTTCTTCTTCCTCTGGTTCTTCCTCCGATCCTCTGCTTCTTGCTCCGGTGTTCTCATCCAGCATCTTCCTCCGCGGCGTCTTCTTCCCTTCTTCGTTCTCAGGCTGCTCCACATCCATGATGGGAGGCTCCCGCTGTGTGACACTTCTCGTCTTCTGACACTTCTTAAATAACGGATGGCGGGGCCACCCGGTGACCCTGCCCCCCCTCTGACGCACGGGGACTAAACGGGGACTAGACGGGGACTTCCCTGTGGCATTCCCTGTGATGTCAGAAGGGGGTGGGTCACCTGGCTGCAGGTAGCTATACTGTAGGTCAGACTGTGCAGGGTACACAGTACAGTAGCTGGAAATACTTCAATGAGCCTACACAAGCACCTGGCTACACAGTACAGTAATTAGAAATACTGTAAAAACACCTGCCTGCCTGTCAGCATATTAGGAAGAGAAGAACAGGATCTGGCTAAACTGAATACAGTATATATATATATATATATATATATATATATATATATATATATATATACACAACACCTGGGATGCATATATATATATATATATATATATATACACACAATACACTGTAACTGCAGCTAACTGACTCGACCAGCCTACTCTATCTAAATGAAATCAAATGACACTGTCTCTCTCTCTCTATCTCTGAACGCCGGAACACACCACACAGGGCCGCTGTGCAGGAGGCCTTATATAGTGTGGGGTGTATACTAAACCCCCTGAGCAATAATTGGCCAAAGCCTCCTTGGCTTTTGCCAATTACGGCTCTCTGTTCAGATGGCGCTGTGATTGGCCAAGCATGCGGGTCATAGTCCATGCTTGGCCAATCATCAGCCAGCAATGCACTGCAGTGCTGCAGTGAATTATGAGCCGTGACGCGCCACTCCAATTTGGCGCGAAGGGCCCATATCGTTCGTAATTCGGAGAACGACCAAACAGCCGATGTTCGAGTCGAACATGCGTTCGACTCGAACACGAAGCTCATCCCTAATTAGGATATTAATAAGAACATTGCGTTTTAAATGAATATAACGTACATACTGATATATGTAGTATTTGATTTAGAAGTTAAAGGAAACTTATATTGTATATGTTAAATGGTGTTACATATAGCTCCGCTTGGCCCACTCCTCAGGTATGTCAAAGTTTAGTGACTGAATAACCCCCACCCTTGCGGGAGAGGTGGGAGGAAAGATATGTCCCAGGAAAGCCCGCCATTTTCTGTAGGACTACAAGTCAATTAAGAACCTTTCCTTTTTAGGAAGAAGGGTTCGGATTTTAGGAGAAGGTGGGGCTGAATTTAGGAGTATAAAGCTAGTAACAGAGAGTTTTGGGAGACACTCACGCACACCAGGAGGACATTGCTGTCACATCTACACACACACATCTGATTCAATCTTCATCTTAAGTATATTATACATTATTATTAATGACATTCTATACTTTGATATTGTTCTTGTAATATTTTGCTATTTTTATTATTAAATCAATTTTTGAGTTTTTACACAAGAACTGAACGGACTTTCTTGGAACTTTCCTCATCAATATGAATTATTGAAATATTAATATTATTACCGTAAAAACGAAAATTCAACATACTGACATTTATAGGTAAAGGTGGTCCAGGGAATATCTGATTGCCTCTCGTGGGATCAGGAAGGAATTTTTCCCCTGCTGTAGTAAATTGGATCATACTTTGCTGGAGTTTTTTCACCTTCTTCTGGATCAACTGTGGGTGAAGGATTGTGTGTATGAGATTGTGTGATTTTTTTTTTATTAATTGAACTGGATGGACTTGTGTCTTTTTTCAATATGACTAATTATGTAACTATGTATGTCTGATATTGTAACACGGGTCTCTTATATTGTAATGTGTGCGTGTTCTCTAATAATGGGAGGCGTGTTCTGTAGTAATAGGGGGTGTTCTCTAGTAATGGGGGTGTGTTCTGTAGTAATGTGGAGCGTGTTCTCTAGTAATATGGGGGTGTTCTCTAGTAATGGGGGTGTGTTCTCTAATAATGTGGGGGGTGTTCTCTAGTAATGGGGGTGTGTTCTGTAGTAATGGGGGGCATATTCTCTAGTAATTGGGGGCGTGTTCTGTAGTAATGGGGGCGTGTTCTGTAGTAATGTGGGTGTGTTCTGTAGTAATAGGGGTGTGCTCTCTAGTAATGGGGGCATGTTCTCTAGTATTGTGGGGCATGTTCTCTAGTAATGGGGGGGTGTGTTCTCTATTAATGTGGGGTGTGTTCTGTAGTAATGTGGGGTGTGTTCTCTAGTAATGGGGGCGTGTTCTCTAGTATTGTGGAAACAAACAAGATATTTGGGGGGCACACTCTAAAAAATGCATTAAAGATGGTGCAGCCATAAGACCATACAGTAGAAGAAAATATTACAGTGCACACATGCAAAAAAGACATTTACCTCAAGCAAGGCTAGTTTAAAACACCTAAGCATTTCTAGAAAAACATTGTCAAAAAATATGGGGATTTGGTCACACCATATTGCTATATGGTGCTAAGCCCACTTACTGCGGTGCGGAGCACCTCACTACATAACATAAGTACCTTTAATTAGTGTCCACTTGTGTCATGGGTGGAGACCTTATGATTCTCCCATTTAGAAGTGTAATGCTCTCATGGTTCAGAGATGCAGGATCTCCCACTCCATGGATAGTGTAGGACCCACTGATTATGGGGTACTTTGTCGCAGTAAGTGGGCTTAGCACCATATAGCAATATGGTGTGACCAAATCCCCATATTTTTTGATAATGTTTTTCTAGAAATGCTTATGTGTTTTAAACTAGCCTTGCTTGAGGTAAATGTCTTTTTTGCATGTGTGCGCTGTAATATTTTCTTCTTCTCTAGTATTGTGGGGCGAGTTCTCTAGTAATGGGGGGTGTTCTCTAGTAATGTGGGGGCGTGTTATCTAGTAATGGGGGTGTGCTCTCTAGTAATGGGGGTGTGTTCTCTAGTATTGTGGGGCGTGTTCTCTAGTAATGGGGGGTGTGTTCTCTATTAATGTGGGGTGTGTTCTGTAGTAATGTGAGGTGTGTTCTCTAGTAATGGGGGCGTGTTCTCTAGTATTGTGGGGCGTGTTCTCTAGTATTGTGGGGCGTGTTCTCTAGTAATAGGGGGTGTGTTCTCTAGTAATTTGGGGCGTGTTCTCTAGTAATGTGAGGTGTGTTCTGTAGTAATGTGGGGTGTGTTCTCTAGTAATGGTGGAGTGTTCTGTGTATTGCAGGGCGATGCGTATCCTGAACTGCACAGGTAGAAGTCACAGGTAAGTCACTATAATGACATATCGATTAATAGGGAGCGTCTACCTTCCCAGCATGCTCTGCACACCATGGCTCAGTGTTCTTATTGTAAATGGTTCTGTTCAGCCTGTCAGTTTCCCCCACCCCCAGAAAACAGATCACCCCCAGTATAAATGGGAGAGGTATGCAGGTGATTAGCTCTACTCTGTCCCTCAGAACACAGCCAATCAATATACAGCCCCTCAGTGCCCATTCCCTCTCTACCCAGCCCCTCAGTGCTCAGCCCCTCTCTACCCAGCCCCTCAGTGCTCAGCTCCTCCGTACCTATCCTTGAAATATCCAGCCCATCAGTGCCTAACTCATCAGTATCCAGACCCCCAGTGCCCAATCCCTCAGTATCCAGCCCTTCAGTACCTAGCACATCACTGCGCATTCCTTCAGTTCCAGTCTCCTGGCACCCAGCCCCTCTGTACCCAGCCCCTCAGTACCGTCTCCTGGCACCCAACCCCTCAGTACCCAGCCTCATGGTACCCAGCCCCTCAGTACCCAGCCTCATGGTACCCAGCCCTTCAGCACCTAGCACATCCCTGCCCATTCTTTCCGTACCCAGTTTCCTGGTGCCTAGACCCTCAGTTCCCAGCCCTCAGTACCAAACTTCCTGGTATCCAGCATCCCAGTACCCAGCCCCTCTGTTCTCAGCCCCTCTGTTCTCAGACCCTCTGTTCTCAGACCCTCAGTTCCAAGCCCCTCATTATCCAGTCTCCGGGTACCCAGCCCCTCAGTACCCAGTCTCCGGGTACCCAGCCCCTCAGTACCCAGTCTCCGGGTACCTAACCCCTCAGTACTCAGTCTCCGGGTACCCAGCCCCTCAGTACCCAGTCTCCTGCTACCCAAGCCCTCAGTACCCAGTCTCCTGGTACCCAAGCCCTCAGTACCCAGTCTCCTGGTACCCAATCTCTCAGTACCCAGTCTCCTGGTACCCAGCCCCTCAGTACCCAGTCTCCTGGTACCCAGCCCCCCAGTACCCCACCTCTCGGTTCCCTAGCACTTTGGTACCCAGCCCCTCAGTACCCAGCCTCTACATGTGTTATGTGAAATATGGAGAATTTGATGTCTTCTAGTACAATGTTCCGAGCATTATGTGCTATCTACCATCATTTTTGCTTTTATTTTTTTATCACTGGGGGCTCAGCAGACCTCTAGGTTTTTTACTCAACCCATTCTCCGGTGGATGGAAACTAGAGAAAGCTCCCTATCCCCCTCCAGGTCAGTTTCCTCCTGAACAGGGAGAGGGAACCTCTGAGACTGGACATGGTAGATCTATTGGTCTACATCCTCCTTTGCTTTTAATGCCCGCTGAACGTTAGCACACCAATTGTACTCAATCAGGGGAGGCTCTAGGTGCTCTTCATGGGTGGACTGACAACTGTTCATTATATGAAAGAACACGTCCTCAGTTTCCCTTTAGATGTGCATGTTCCTCCCTGCTGGCTACTGGGTTCTACAGATTTTAGCCGTGCATTCTGCTGACCAGTTCCCTGATTACACAGAGCATAACCGAGTAATCAGCAGATTGCACAGGTAACATCAGCACCCAATCACCAGCATGCACTTCTAAAGGGATGTTGGGGATGTGTTCTTTTATGGGAACAGAAGTACAGTGCCTGACACCAGCCCTAGGTCACACCAACACACGACAAAGGGCAAAAATGATTGATAGCAGAGAATTTTAATAACTGCAAGAGGTGGGCCAACACCAGTATGGATCAGGAGGGTAGGGAATTGATGAGGGGCTTTGTGCTGGAGTACCTGAGATTGCTACTCCTCGTAAGTGGACCATAGAGCTGCTCCTCTCTCTGCAATGACATCCAGAGGCTTTGTTTTGATGTATCTGAGCTAGCTGATCCTCATGGGCGGGCCATTGAGCTGCTCCCCTCCCTGCGGTGACACTTAGAGGCTGTGTGTTGAATTACCTGAGCTAGCTGATCCTTGTGGGTAGGCCACAGAGCTGTTTCTCTCTCTCTCGAGTAACATCCAGAAGCTGTGTGTTAAAGTACCTGAGGTAGCTAATCCTTATGGGTGGGCTACAGAACTGCTGCTTTCTCTGCAGTGACACTCAGATTCTGTGTGTTGGAATACCTAAGCTAGCTGATCCTCATGGGTGGGTCACAGAGCTGGTTATCACTATGCAGTGACATTCAGAGGCTGTGTGCTGAAGTACTTGAGCTAGCTGTTCCTCATGGGTGAGCCATAGATCTGCTCCCTTCTCTGCAGTGACACCCAGAGGCTGTGTGCTGAAGTACCTAAGCTAGCTATAACTCATGGGCGAGCCATAGAGCTGCTCCCTTCTCTACAGTGACACCCAGAGGCTGTGTGCTAAAGTACCTGAGCTAGCTGTTCCTCATGGGAGGGCCATAGAGCTGTTCTCTTCTCTACAGTAATAACCAGAGGCTGTGTGCTGAAGTACCTGAGCTAGGTGCTAAGTAATGGAGAGATTTATTTTGTTTCAGATTATGAGAATCCTGGATGAGAGTGAAGAGGCATTTTGAACTTCCCTCCAGCGGGGGCATCGCATCATAGAGCGCACTCTACAGCTGGAAGGTGCTGGTAAAACTATTTCTCCTCCCTAGTTAGTGGTGGGTTTGGGGGACTCTTTATCGTCCCTGGTAAGTGGTTGGATTGGTGGACATCTCCTCCCTGGTTAGTGGTGGGATTGGTGGACATCTACTCCCTGGTTAGGGGTAGGATTGGTGGACATCTACTCCCTGGTTAGTGGTGGGATAGGTGGACTCTTTCTCCTCCCTAGTTAATGGTGGGATTAGGGGACTCTTTCTCTTTCCTGGTTAGTGGTAGGATTGGTGGACTCTCCTTCCTGGTTGGTAATAGGAGTTCCACATTAGTTTTTTTGCACCTGTTTACATGGAACCCCCCAAAACAACAAAAAAAGCAAACTATTGAATCTTCTGTAAAGCCCCTCCCATGAGGTCTCAGGGAATAACGCCTCTTCTGTTCTCAGAAAGCCCCTCCCAGGAGGTCTCTGGGAATGTCCCCTTTCTGGGTGTTTTTATGCTGACAGATTATTTGTCCCTTTTTGTATATTCTCTCACTCAGTTTGTATATTTTAGGGGCCGGTGAACGGTCAGCAGCTGCAGGAAGTTGAGAAGAAGTTCCAAGACATGATTGGACAGAATCAGGAAGTTTATACTGCGGAGATCCCACTTACAGATGCCAAAAGTATTATGGGTCTTCGCAGTGTGGACGAGGTATGTCATTTACATCACAATGCCTTAAATAGGTGTAATCCATTTAGAGTCCGGGGAGAGAACTCACAAGTTCTTTTACTTTTGAGAATCAGAACAACAACCCCTCCCCCTCCAGAACTGTGACTCCTCCCCCTTCTCCAAAGCACTGACTCCTACCCTTTCAGAGCACTGACTCCTTCTCTTCGAGAGCAATGACTCCTCACCCTCTCTTTATAGCAGTGACTCCTCCCCCTACCTACTCTGTTCAGGCTCTGTAGGAAGTTTTCAGTCAGAGAGTGACAGTCTGAAAGGAAGCAGCTTCCGCTGTGCACCGTCTGTAGATAACCCACAGTGCTTTGGGAATTCCGTGTTAGAAGTACGTCTGTTAAATGTTTATTTGTGAAGCTTCTTTCTTGTGAGAGAAATTCAAAATTCATATTTTTTGCTATATTTTAATTGGACCAAAAACTTCCAATGGATTTGGGGGTGTAGTGCTCTATCCTCCACCATCTAGTCTGGGAACCCTTTCCTTTCCTGTTTGTGATGTATCAATACCTCAGCCACCAATCAGATACAAACCACCTATAAATCTCTGAATCTGATTGGTAGTATATTAGGAGAGTGGAAGGATTTATGAAGAAGGCCACCTATACCACATGTCAGCTTTCCTCTGCAATCTGTCTGCAGGGATTGCACAAAACTTAGTGTTTTTCCACTTTTTTTTTTTTTTAATTATGATTTTTATTGAAAAAAAAATTTATACAAGCATACATGTGTAGAATCATTCAAGTTTTGTATACAACATGTATCATATCTGAAAAAAGCAGTCACATCGCTACCAATATAACGAAAATCTAGACATAAGCCATTAGGCAGATAGATGAGTATCCAATGAGAGGTCAGTTCAGAGGAGTGGTACATCAGCGGGGGATAAGGAACTAATACCAGGATTAAGGTCCAAATGATCCCACAGATCCCAGATTTTGGAAAATTGTGGGAGGGTATCATGTACAATTGCGGTAAGGCGTTCCATTCTACAGATCTGCTCCAAAGTTTGTAGGACCTGTGAGAGAGAAGGCTGGGAGGGGGAAAGCCATCGTAAAGGTATTGCCTGTTTTGCAGCAAGTAAAATAAAGGTGGCCAATTTTTGAGCACATTTAGAGAGGCCAGGGATCGGTAGACCTAACAGAAAGTGGATGGGATCCAGTGGGAGAGAGACACTAAACAAGTCCTGTATAAAGGTTTGAATGGCCATCCAAAATGAGCGTATTAGGGGGCAGTCCCAAAAAATGTAGAAATGCTAGTCAATGTCTCCACGGCATCTTCAGCATACCCGAGGAGTATTGGGATCGTATCTATGCAAAATTTCAGGGGTTTTATACCAAAAAAATAATATTTTATAAGCCGTCTCTTTTTGTTCCACACATTGTGATGATTTGGAAATAGCCTCCCAAATCTTCTGCCATTGAGGGAGAGAGATAGAGCAATTTATTAACTGGGACTAGGGATGAGCCGAACACCCCCCTGTTCGGTTCGCACCAGAACATGCGAACAGGAAAAAAATTTGTTCGAACATGCGAACACCGTTAAAGTCTATGGGACACGAACATGAATAATCAAAAGTGCTAATTTTAAAGGCTTATATGCAAGTTATTGTCATAAAAAGTGTTTGGGGACCCGGGTCCTGCCCCAGGGGACATGGATCAATGCAAAAAAAAGTTTTAAAAACGGCCGTTTTTTCAGGAGCAGTGATTTTAATAATGCTTAAAGTCAAACAATAAAAGTGTAATATCCCTTTAAATTTCATAGGTGGGGGGTGTCTATAGTATGCCTGTAAAGGGGCGCATGTTTCCTGTGTTTAGAACAGTCTGACAGCAAAATGACATTTCGAAGGTAAAAAAGCCATTTAAAACTACCCGTGGCTATTGCATTGCTGACAATACACATAGAAGTTCATTGATAAAAACGGCATGGGAATTCCCCACAGGGCAACCCTGAACCAAAATTTAAAAAAAAAAATGATGTAGGAGTCCCCCTAAATTCCATACAAGGCCCTTCAGGTCTGGTATGGATATTAAGGGGAACCCCGGCCAAAATTTAAAAAAAAATGACGTGGGGTTCCCCCTAAATTCCATACCAGACCCTTAAGGCTGGTATGGATTTTAAGGGGAACCCCGCGCCAAAAAAAACAAAAAAAAACGGCGTGGGGTCCCCCCAAAAATTCATACAAGACCCTTATCCGAGCACGCAACCTGGCAGGCCGCAGGAAAAGAGGGGGGACGAGAGTGCGCCCCCCCTCTTGAACCGTACCAGGCCACATGCCCTCAACATTGGGAGGGTGCTTTGGGGTAGCCCCCCAAAACACCTTGTCCCCATGTTGATGAGGACAAGGGCCTCATCCCCACAACCCTGGTCGGTGGTTGTGGGGGTCTGTGGGCGCGGGGATTATCGGAATCTGGAAGCCCCCTTTAACAAGGGGACCCCCAGATCCCGCCCCCCCCGTGTGAAATGGTAAGGGGGTACTTACCCCTACCATTTCACTAAAAAACTGTCAAAAATGTTAAAAATGACAAGAGACAGTTTTTGACAATTCCTTTATTTAAATGCTTCTTCTTTCTTCTATCTTCCTTCATCTTCTTTTTCTGGTTCTTCTGGCTCTTCTAGTTCTTCCTCCGGCGTTCTCGTCCAGCATCTCCTCCGCGGCGTCTTCTATCTTCTTCTCCTCGGGCCGCTCCGCACCCATGACATGGGGGGAGGCTCCCGCTCTTCTCTTCATCTTCTTCTTCATCTTCTTCTCTTCTTCCTTCTTCTCTTCTTCTCTTCTTCATTTTCTTCTCCGGGCCGCTCCGCACCCAGGCTGGCATGGAGGGAGGCTCCCGCTGTGTGACGCGTCTCTTCGTCTGACGGTTCTTAAATAACGGGGGACTTGACGGGACTTCCCTGTGACGTCACGGGGAATGCCACAGGGAAGTTCCGTCATGTCCCGTGCGTCAGAGGGGGTGGGGTCACCGGGTGGCCCCACCCCCCGTTATTTAAGAACCGTCAGACAAGGAGATGCCGTCACACAGCGGGAGCCTCCCTCCATGCCAGCATGGGTTCGGAGCAGCCCGGAGAAGAAAATGAAGAAGAGAAGAAGAGAAGAAGAGAAGAAGGAAGAAGAGAAGAAGAAGAAGATGAAGAGAAGAGCGGGAGCCTCCCCCCATGCCATGGGTGCGGAGCAGCCCGAGGAGAAGAAGATAGAAGACGCCGCAGAGGAGATGCTGGACGAGAAAGCCGGAGGAAGAACCAGAAGAGCCAGAAGAACCAGAAGAAGAAGATGAAGGAAGATAGAAGAAAGAAGCATTTAAATAAAGGAATTGTCAAAAACTGTCTCTTGTCATTTTTAACATTTTTGACAGTTTTTTAGTGAAATGGTAGGGGTAAGTACCCCCTTACCATTTCACACAGGGGGGGGGGGCCGGGATCTGGGGGTCCCCTTGTTAAAGGGGGCTTCCAGATTCCGATAAGCCCCCCGCCCGCAGACCCCCACAACCACCGGCCACGGTTGTGGGGATGAGGCCCTTGTCTTCATCAACATGGGGACAAGGTGTTTTGGGGGGCTACCCCAAAGTACCCTCCCAATGTTGAGGGCATGTGGCCTGGTATGGTTCAGGATGGGGGGGCGCACTCTCGTCCCCCCTCTTTTCCTGCGGCCTGCCAAGTTGCGTGCTCGGATAGGGGTCTGGTATGGATTTTTGGGGGGACCCCACGCCGTTTTTTTTTTTTTGGCGCGGGGTTCCCCTTAAAATCCATACCAGACCTGAAGGGTCTGGTATGGAATTTAGGGGGAACCCCACGTCATTTTTTTTTAAATTTTGGCCGCGGTTCCCCTTAATATCCATACCAGACCTGAAGGGCCTTGTATGGAATTTAGGGGGACTTCCACGTCATTTTTTTTTTTAATTTTGGTTCGGGGTTGCCCTGTGGGGAATTCCCATGCCGTTTTTATCAATGAACTTCTATGTGTATTGTCGGCAATGCAATAGCCGCGGGTAGTTTTAAATGGCTTTTTTTCCTTCGAAATGTCATTTTGCTGTCAGACTGTTCTAAACACGGGAAACATGCGCCCCTTCACAGGCATACTATAGACACCCCCCAGCTACGAAATTTAAAGGGATATTACACTTTTATTGTTTGACTTTAAGCATTATTAAAATCACTGCTCCTGAAAAAACAGACGTTTTTGAAACTTTTTTTTGCATTGATCCATGTCCCCTGGGGCAGGACCCGGGTCCCCAAACACTTTTTATGACAATAACTTGCATATAAGCCTTTAAAATTAGCACTTTTGATTTCTCCCATAGACTTTTAAAGGGTGTTCCGCGGCATTCGAATTTGCCGCGATCACCCCAAAGTGTTCGCTGTTCGGCAAACTTGCGAACAGCCAGTGTTCGAAGCTCATCCCTAACTGGGACCATTTTTGCATATAAGAATGGAAAGTGTCTGTAAGGAAAATGGCTGCACTTTGGTTCACTTGGTTCACTATATATATATATATTTTTGATAATAGGCCTGAACTCCTTTTTGAAACGCTTTTTATGCAAGGCTTTGACAATGTTTAAGTGGAAATTTTACTGCGAGCTGTCTGCAAAAACAGAAGGTTTGTGGTGACAGATCTTGTACATATGTACAGGAACAAGACAGGACATCTCACCACAAGTCTGGGCCTAATGCCAGGAGGCACCTTATCGAAAGTACCTTTAAAGGTTATTTCTATATTAAACTTTGGGGTACCTTTTTTTATTAGGTACTTTTTAAGCACGTCATCTAGCAGAAAGGTCATTGTCTTTTTTCTATATGCCATATACCATGTAACTTGTGATACTTGTACTCTTGTGATTGGATAAGCTAAGGGACCGCCCCTTGGTTTGCCCCTTATGATGTATATTGAATTGTTATCATATATACCAGGGAAAGAGAAACATAAAGATATATTTGCGATATCCAACTGACTTGTGTGGTGTCGTTCATATCACTCATTTTTCCAATCGATTGAAGAGGCCTTCTTGATGTCCAAGTTCAGCTCGAGCAAGGAAAAGGTTTGGGGGCGCACTTGACCAGTTGACCAGTTGACCACTACCCTCACAAATGGTACCAGAAGTGGGGTATATATTCTGAGGTCCGGTGGTCAAGCCAAAGCCAAAAGAATTTTGGCCAAAGCCAAAAAGGTAAGGTCTCTTTAAATTTCTTTTGCAAGGTGGTTTTCTTGTGCTTGACCGGACTTCAGAATATGTAAGGTCGGATCTGGTAAGGTCAAGTAGCTCGTCATAATATAAGAGGAAAGTTATTGTATAAATGTCCCCGCTAGGTTGGCCAGGACTGGTAGAATATTGTAAATATTTTACTAAGAAATAGGACTGGACATCAAGAACGTCTATGTTGTATTGAGTTATGTCTGATAAACTTAAGGTGGCCACCAAGAGTGAGAGGTTTCACGCAGGACGCTGCGATAATTTTAGTCTTGGATTATTATTTGTGTCATAATCAGGTTCCTTTAAGACAGTAGGTGCTGTAAGAAGTTTTATAAAGATATCTGATGGAGTGTGCCAGAAAAACCCAAACCTCTTTGCTTGCCTTTCTTTCGCTTAGGAGATAAAATAAGTACATAAAATAAGGTAATCTGTTTGTCTGTGTGGAATTTGTCAGGTGTCATAAGGTAAGATGACACCTTTCCACTGCATTGTATTATCATTGTATTATAATGAAACGTAGAGTGATGTTATAATATTTGGTGATGTATTGATGCTGACTTTTAATGATTTATATATAAATGCTTTGACTCTAAAGTATAAGATATATATAGTTGGCAGGATGATTCTGGCATTGATGCAGTGAGTAAAAATATTTTCTTTGCCTTGCTGTAATCAGGCGTTTGGTGTCATCTTAGGGAAAGTTAAAAAAAAAAAAAAAAAAAAAGTGTCCTGATTGTATTACTGGTTTACACAAATTTGTGTTTCAAGAAGGATTGACAGTGCAGGGAGTAATGTCACTTATTGGAAGAGCAGGGGAGACTTATCAAGTCTGTCCCCGGTCTTTGAAGTATTGTGACATTAGGGACGTTTTTACCATTTAAAATATGGGTAGAGCGTTAACACTTTTTTAAGGTAATACATAAATTGGTAAGGCTAACTTTTGATTAAAACATGTTATTTGAATAATTCTTTTTGCTACTGACATCTCTTGCAAAGAGGAAGTCAGGTGCAAAATTTGGACATTTGCTTTTTGCCAACAGGGTACAAGTACTAATATCTCACTGACTGTAATAGATGGTGGGGAATTGTTTGCGGCATTAGTACTACCGCAATTGAAGGCACTGTTTGAACCTGTTGGCATACTGCAAAAAGGAAAAAAGAGACTCAGTATCTAATTAGAATGTTTAGAAAGAAAAAAAATAAATATATATGTTGTGGAGATCGGCTGGACCGAGGCTCCCTATAGTATCCTAGCCCATACATTGTTCATGATGGGTTTAGCAGAGTCATGGGATGGTAAATTAAGGTTTAAATCTTACATACCACAACGCAGAAATTGAAAGCTGCAGAGGCTGCACACGCTGTAGAAAGCCAGAATACAAAACACGTAGTTTTAAAGCAAGCAGAGAGCACAGAGAAAAAAAAAAAAAAAAAAAAGGAAATAACTACGCAGTTAGTTAGTGCTCTAGGTTTCCTTTCATTACACGCCAGATTTAACACTTAAGATAAAATACACAGTCTTTTAATACAGACTTATTAAAGTCTGTCTTCAAAAAAAAAAAAAAAACGATGAAAATTTTTTTTTATGTGAAGATTGTACGGAGGGTTGCTCTATAGGGATCAATGGAACTGATGTGGTACACAAAATTACACCTCTCCTAGAGGTCTGTGACTTGGAGAACAGAGTGTTAACCAAATCTAAGTTTGCAATATTACCACAATGTCCCCTATGCCTAATGGGCAGGGACCGAATGTCTAAATTAAAACTGAATATAACTTTTACAGCAGAAGGAGGGATTATTGCCAAATCCCCTCACTGTGATTTACAGATGCCAAAAAGACAAGATTTTTTGTGTTACTTCATGTCAGTTCCTACATACTTAGAAACACATCCCATCTGGGCAAAGTCCAAAACCGATGTAGGACACATACCTTGTAAACCATATGTGCCTACCTTCACAGTACCAGAAACAATACCCTTTGCCAAAAGAAAAGATCATGGGACTTCAGCCTCTGATAGAAGAATACCTAACATTAGGTATTCTAAGGCCTATAATTAGTCCCTGGAACACACCAATTAATCCAGTAAGGAAGGCTAACGGGGAATGGAGGATGGTGCAGGATCTTAGGGTAGTCAACAAAAGTATACAACCCTTACCCCCACTAGTGGCAGACATTTCAGGGATATTCATCAATATTCCTGCACGGTCCTCCATATACACGGTACTAGACCTGTCAAACGCATTTTTCAGTATAGAAGTGCATGAGGACTTCCAAGACATCTTTTCTTTCACATGGTCCACCGAGCAGGCCATTGGCCAGCAACTAACCTGGACCAGGCTTCCGCAAGGTTATGTGGACAGTCAGGCAGCCTTCTCAATGGTGCTTAAAGCCACCTTGGATGACTGGGTCCCCCCAATGAAATCCACACTCTTGCAGTATGTTGATGATCTACTGATATGTAGTGAAAGTAGGGCACAATGTGAGGTCGATTCCGAGAGTCTGATGTCGCACCTAGCACTCAAGGGTCATCTCGAGTCTAGAAAGAAGATTCAATGGGCCCAAGAGCAGGTAGAGTACCTGGGGTGCGTCATTGCAGAGGGAACACGGATGGTGTCTCCAAAACGGGTCGAAGCCCTCACTTGTCTCGGCCCACCAAAGGACAAAGCATCACTATTGTCCTTTCTAGGTTCAATAGTTTACTGCAGACAGTGGATTCCTGATTGTTCCTACTATGACTCTCTGCTAAGGCAGGCTACAACAGCACAGGCACCAAAGCTGATCACATACACCCCAGAAATGACTGAAGCCTTTCAAATTCTTTTGAAATCACTAGCCTCGGCCCCGGCCCTCGGCTTGGCAAATTATGAAAAGCCCTGTGCCCTATACTGTGTGGTCAGGGGTCATGCCTTTGCTGCAGTTCTAGCCCAAATGCATGGCACCCACTACCGCCCCGTAGCCTACATCTCAAAAAAATTACCAGTGACAGTCCAAGGGATGCCGGGCTGCTTGCAAGCGTTGGCAGCCTGTGCAATGACTGTAAAAGAAGCACAAAAGATCACTTTAAGGACTCCAACCACCCTATACACATCACACAGTGTCCTCCATTTGTTACAAAACATGAACACCCAACACATGACTACGCAACGTTCATCAGGGTATGAAATCATTCTTACAAACACGCACAACTTAACTGTCAAAAGCTGTGCTGAAGTAACACCGGCAATCAAACTCTTACACGCTTTGCTAAAACTCCCAGTCACTCCCCAAGACTGTCATGACTGTACACAAGAACTTCTCACTGTCACAGCACCTTGAGGAGATCTCACTGATCTGCCTAATCCAGACTACCCTAATGTCTTTATAGATGGTAGCTGCACACGTCCAGCAGACAATCAATACAAGACAGGCTATTCGGTGGTAATGCTACCGGATCTCATTCTAGAGGATGGTTACCTTACTGGCGCAACCTCCGCACAACAAGCTGAGCTGTATGCACTCACCAGGGCATGTTTAATACACAAAGGAAAAAAGGTGAACATTTACACAGACAGTAGGTACGCATTCGGAGTCGCGCACGATTATTGCATGATCTGGTTTAGGCGTGGTTTCCGCACCGCAGATAACAAAAAAATAAATAACAGTGGTTACGTGTACGATCTAATTAATGCAATACAACAGCCCGATAAATTAAACATTGTCAAAGTTAAGGGACATGCCACTGACGGATCTCTAGAGTCACAGGGAAACGCTCTAGCAGACAGAGTAGCAAAAGCTGCAGCAGAAAGGCAGCCACAACCACATGACACAAAGCTCCTATTATTCCAGAATGACTTTAACACCCCCTCGTTCCAACACACATCTGCACTCTTGCAAAAACAGGCATCTGCTGATGACCTGGACTACTGGAGCGATTCAGGTTTGACCAGAGACCCTACAGGTCTCTGGACAAACAAGGAGGGAGTCATAGGGATACCTAGAGCAGCAGCGCCCCTATTGCTGTCTTATCTCCACGGCTTTCAGTAAGGCTAGGGGTCCTCTTCCAGATAAGAACCACCCCCCACAGTAGGACAGGCTTATCCCCATATGAAATACTAATGGGAAGGCCGGCCCAAAAGAAAGCAATTGAGGGAGAGGAGGTTAATCTTTATTCCTTACAGGAAGAGTACGTGAAACATCTGGTAAGTAGCCTTACTGAAAACTATGACAAGGTAGCTGTCACTTTTTCCTCCTCTTTCCACAGAACCTACACACCCCTTCATACCCGGTGACAGAGTCTTGATAAAGCAGCTTGCAGCAAGGAAGGTACCAGGGCCCATCTACCAAGGACCTTTTGAAGTACTCAAAGCAACCCGGACTGCTATCCTCACAGACCAAGGACCACAATGGATCCACGCATCAAGGATAAAGAAAGCACCAAGCCTGGAAGCAAGCCAAGGACCACGAAAGAAAAAGAAACCAAGCCTAGAAGCAAGCCAAGGACCACAAAAGAAAGAGACATTGAACTCAAACCCCTGCCCAAGCTCTCTACTATCTCCACCCGAAAGCCCCCCAATCCCCCCCAAAAGCCCCCCAACCCCCCCTCAATCCCTAGAGATCTTAAACAAACCCCCTGCAGCACCCTCCCTAAAGGACTCCGGAGCCCCAGAGACCTTAGACCTAATGACATTCGAGTAATAGATGTTCAGGTATTTCCCCCAGGTTCCCAGGACCCATCTGAACAGCCCTGGAAATGTACCACTCAAATAATTTTAGTCTTTGCCATCCTGGTTACTTTTGAAATTATTCTGATAACTACCTTTGTATGTTGGATGACTAACAGTTGTAATTTTCAACTCCCTTCTAATTATACTAACCGTACTCGGCGAGGTTTTATGGGAAATTCTATTTATCCCTGCTGCACTCAGATAGCCGGACAGATGTCCAAAGCCCAATCTCAAGCCGTTACGGGGTATCATATTCAAAGGAGGGATGGGAATTGTCACATAGCAGCCATTGTCTTTACAGCCAAATATAAGGGAGTAGAAAGGACTTGGTGTATGGATCCCAATCATAAACCAAGTCAGAGCCTGGTGTCCAAGTTTAAAAAGGCCAAACTCAGAGATATAGGAATCAGCCAAGTTATTCAAAACAAAAGATCAAATTATGCTCCCTTTGCACCATTAAATGATACTAGTATGAAAAAGGCCCCCAAATCAGAATTCCAATTTTTAGAATCCAGAAGGGAACTCCTAAGATCAGACTTTAGAAGTATTAATAATGGGGCACAGCTAGATCCTGAAACTTATTCAGTACCCGGGACCTCACAACCAATAGTAAACCCCTTCTCTTTACAGGATACACCAGGAGTCCACAATTTAATCTTAATGGAGCAGGTAAAGACTTGTATAACGGTAGATTTTGCAGAGACACAGTAGTAAATTTTACACTGGTGGATTTGGGGCTCATAGCCAATGGGACACTAGATATAGAGGGACTTCTCACACACAACATAACAGACCCTGATGAACGCATTGGGAACATGTCCTCCTACAGTATTTCAAATTGTATGAAAGGGAATAGCTCGATCACAGAATCTTGGCTTATCAGCACACATATGAATAGTTCATGGATGGAGGAGCAGGAGGATGAGGCACCCTCCATAGGGGACTGGATGTGCCTAGTGGGACTAAGGTTCAACCTACATTCAACTGGGGATGTACCCACCCCTCATATGCCCCACGGATGGATGGTGTGCTGCGGCCTTTGGTGCCACACCACCATCCCATATCCCCTTGATAGAAAGACCTCAGGGTGGTGCACCCTGGTAGAAATGATTCCTTTCATGGGTGCTACTCCAGGGGACTCCCCTGTTGAGATGATACAAGCACATGGTCATTTAGAGTTTGGGAGGCACAAAAGAGAGGTCACAGTGTAATAGTGGGATAGTGTAATGGGTTTCTTTAAAAAGGCAGGCATGATATTGATCATGATAGTACTCCTGGGTATCGCCATTTATGCCACTATTAAATTCCTATTCTATATAACCAGTAAAGTCCCTGATATTACAGCAAAGATTAAATCGGACTCTGAGCTCAAGGAAACTATGGCCATGTTCTACATTGACCCCCTCTACATTGAGCCAGAGGAAGCCACGGCTATGTTCTACACAGAACATACCTGGTACTCCAAACATTAGGAAATTTATGATCAGGGAGAATGAAATCCTCCCTGATCAAAGGAGGGATTGTAAGGAAAATGGCTGCACTTTGGTTCACTTGGTTCACTATATATATATATATTTTTGATAATAGGCCTGAACTCCTTTTTGAAACGCTTTTTATGCAAGGCTTTGACAATGTTTAAGTGGAAATTTTACTGCGAGCTGTCTGCAAAAACAGAAGGTTTGTGGTGACAGATCTTGTACATATGTACAGGAACAAGACAGGACATCTCACCACAAGTCTGGGCCTAATGCCAGGAGGCACCTTATCGAAAGTACCTTTAAAGGTTATTTCTATATTAAACTTTGGGGTAACTTTTTTTATTAGGTACTTTTTAAGCACGTCATCTAGCAGAAAGGTCATTGTCTTTTTTCTATATGCCATATACCATGTAACTTGTGATACTTGTACTCTTGTGATTGGATAAGCTAAGGGACCGCCCCTTGGTTTGCCCCTTATGATGTATATTGAATTGTTATCATATATACCAGGGAAAGAGAAACATAAAGATATATTTGCGATATCCAACTGACTTGTGTGGTGTCGTTCATATCACTCATTTTTCCAATCGATTGAAGAGGCCTTCTTGATGTCCAAGTTCAGCTCGAGCAAGGAAAAGGTTTGGGGGCGCACTTGACCAGTTGACCAGTTGACCACTACCCTCACAGTGTCGGTAATAGGGTTTGCGTTATGTAAGAACCTGTAGATGTCAGTAATGGGATGTGTTTGATATGGTCCTTGAGCACATAGAAGTTCAAACAGGGTAGGTCTATCACGGCTCAAAGTAGAGGATTTAGAGGCAACGTAGTGTCTAATCTGAAGGTAGGAATAAAATAATTGTTTAGGGATCTGGTATTTCTTTCGCAGTTCTTCAAAGGGTAGAAGTATATGGGTGAGGGGATGTACAATGTTTTGAAGCTGGAAAATGCCTGCCTGTGTCCATGGAAGCATTCTACTGTATGATAGGCTGTCAGGGATATCAGGATTGAACAACACATTTAACAGCGGAGGACATGGGGATGCGAGAGAGAACTGATGGGGGCATTTCTTCCATATGGCAAGGGAGAATAACATTGGGCTTAGGCATATGCTTCTAAGTTGACCTATGGAAGAGTTCAGATATGCCCAGATCAAGGCATAGGGATGTACCGGTCTAGTGATGCTCATTTCAATCTCTGCCCATATGTTGGGTGCCATTCTGGAGGACCAAGTGATAATTGTTTTAAGATGTGTGGCAAAATAATATTTAATAATATCTGGGCCGCCCCATGACTTGGGGGCAAACATTACTGAGCTTGCGATCCTATCTGCTTTATAGTGCCAAATGAAGTTAAGACATGCTCTCTGCATGGCTTTAAGTTGTGACATGGGAATAGGGACCGGGAGGGTATCAAATAGGTAAAGGAGTTTTGGCATTATAGACATCTTCAGGACATTGATGCAGCCCAAGAGAGAAATGGGATCCCATTGTCGCAAGAGCTGGTCAATGTCCCGAAAGAATGAGGGATAGTTAGCTTGATATAAAGTTGAGTACGAGGAGGTTATGTTTACACCTAAATATTTGATGGAGTCTGGACACCAATGAAAAGAGTAGTTTTGTTTGAGAATGATGAGATCTGAACGCAGGATGTGTAGAGGTAGCGCTTCTGTTTTACTTGTATTGATTTTATATCCAGACATAGAGCTGAAGTCCTTCAACAAAGCTATGAGATTAGGGAGAGAAATATGAGGTCTAGTCCAATCTAAAAGGACATCATCTGCAAACAAGGACAGCTTATATTCTTTTTGGCGTAACAGAACTCACTGTATATCAGGGTGAATGCGAATGGCTGCAGCTAGGGGTTCTAGACAAAGAATGAAAAGGAGGGGGGATAAAGGGCATCCTTGTCTGGTTCCATTACTTAACGAGAAAGATGACGATAAGTAAGAAGCTAGTTGAACTTGGGATGAAGGACAGGAATATAGGGCACTTAGGGCTGCTATGAAAGGACCTTCAAATCCATAGTTGGAGAGGGTAGCAAACAGATATGGCCAGCTAAGCAGGTCGAAGGCTTTTTGCGCATCAAGACTTAAGATTAGGGCTGGCCGGATGTCTTGTTTAATAGGTCCATGAGGTCAACTGTACGTCTCGTATTGTCCCCTGCATGTCTGGCTCGTACAAAGCCCACCTGGTCCTTATGTATAAGCCTAGGGATTTTATGGGATAGTCTATTAGCCAGGACTTTTGTGAATATCTTGTAGTCTGAATTAAGTAATGCAATGGGCCTATAATTATCAGGGATGGAGGGATCTTTGCCAGGTTCTGGGATCACAGAAATATGGGCATGAAGAAATTGAGGGTGTGGTGTAGTCCCTTTGAATAGTGAAGCAAATAGAGAGATCATACGGGGCTTAAAATAGGTAGGAAAGTTTTATAATTAGAATAAGGTAGACCGTCCGGGCCAGAAGATTTCTGGGTAGGAAGATGTTTAACTACCTCTTCCAACTCTTTGGGCGTGACTGCTGAATTCAGAGATGCAAGGTGTTCGGGTGAAAGTTTGGGTAGCTGTAGGTATTCAAAGAATAGATCAAATTTCTCTTGTGTGAAACTATAGTAAGGATCTGTCTGTAGACAGTTGGATAGTTGTAGATAAAATTCTCCAAAAAGTTTAGACATAGTAAAGGGGCAATAGGTGGGAGTTCCATCGGTTTGTCTGAGAGAGTCAAGTCAGGGGAGGATTGAAAGGGACGGGGTTTCAACTTGTTTACCAACATTTTATGAGGCTTATTTGAATATTCTTAGAATTTCCGCTTGGACCATAGAAGAGATTTATCAATTTTGCTCATCGTCAGGGATTTAAGTTGGTTTCGTAATGATACCACAGTCCGGAGTCCAACCACCGTGGGGGAGGTTAACAATAGTTTCTCAGCCGATCGGAGTTTAGACATAATAGACGAGTATTGGAATGCTGCATCCTTTTTTAGACGGGAACCTATAGCTATACATTGTCCCCAAAAGACGGCTTTATGCACCTCCCACAGGGTGGAGGGCTCCGAGACTGTGCCTACGTTAAGTTGAAAATCCGTTAGTCCATTAGATAGGGGGTCTTTAGGTTCAGGGGTGCGAAGAAACGACTCATTGAGTCTCCAGTGACAGTTTTTAGGGGAAGCAGAGGAGGGGTAAGTGTCAAGATAGACGGAGGAATGGTCCGACCATGTTATGAGGTTGATGTCAGGAGAGGTGTAGAAATAAAAAAGTGATCCAGTCTAGAATAGAGTTTGTGGGAGTGTGAATAAAGCGTATATTGTTTGTGGGTGGGGTGTTTAATCCTCCAAATGTTCAATAGATTTTTAGCTCTCATTAGTTTACGAAATGATTTAGAGAGGCGGTTAGTTTTTGAAGGTGAAGTTGATGTGAACAATGTACGTCTATCTTTGTCAGGAGACATAGTCACATTAAAATCCCCTCCAATCACCATAAAGGGTTGGGAAAATTTGTCTATAGTGTCAAACATAGAGGATAGGAAGCTGATCTGACCAGAGTTGGGAGCCTAGACATTGACAATAGTGAGGGATTGGGTGTGAAAATGGCATTTCAGAATAATAAATCTGCCCTGGGGGTCCAAGTGGGAAGATGTAACTCGTAGAGGGCAAAGTTGGTTAATCAAAATAGCCACGCCCGCCTTTCCAGATGGATCGGAAGCCAGAAAAGATGTCGGGAAGTGCTTGCTAGCGAATTTGAGGGATCCCCCAGGGCGGAAATGAGTCTCCTGAACAAGGATTATGTCTGCCTTGGAAGCTTTAAACTCTTTCAAAGCCAGCCATCTTTTTGGAATAGAGTTTAAACCTTTAACATTATACGTCAGAAATTTCAGTGCCATAAAATCTTAGTCAAAAGAAAAAGCATTAAATATTTTATACAACATACGATACGGTAGGGATTCCATGGTATACTGTAAAAGAAATACATATCAAGTATCTTAAGAACATGTGCAACAGTGGTAGAAAAGTGACTGAGTGATGTTGATTCTATGAAGATTAGCAGCCTCGGGTTAAGAAAAAAGGGAACCTGAGGAAAAAACTAAATGAAGAAGAAAAAATAAAAGTCAAAAGGAAAAAAAAATTCTCAACGTCCAACAAGTAGAAACCTGGAAGGCTGGATGCCACCAGGAAGCCCAGGTCTAAGTCATGGGTCAGGAGGGGGAGCATGGGGACTTCCGAACATAGGGAACGGGAGGTCTCCCACCACTCTTCGGAGTAAAAATTGCCCAGAATCCAAAAACAAAAAATGAACTATTAACAAACCATTTATCCAGGGCAGCTGTAGTATAACAAGCCGCACATCCCCTGGGTCAGGGGGTGTATGAACCCACTAGTGGGTTGTTAACCACTCAAAAAAAAAAAAACACAGTGACTGGGGGTCAAATAAAATGGTATATTCAGCCTCAGTCAGTGGAAAGGGTATTCAAATTGGAAATCTTGAGGCGTGGCGCTTCTGGGGTGTGAATATTGACTTGGGTGGCTTTTGTCTCACCGGTGTCCAAATGTGACTCAGAGCCATCGGTGGTTTAGGAGTAGTTGGGAGAGGCGGAGGGTCTTCGTCAGGGAGGGGTGGTAAACCCAAGTTGGGCAGAAAGGTGTCACTCTCCTGTAGATCACCTAAGGAGTATTGTATGCCATCCTGCGATGCAGAAAGGCGAAAGGGTAAACCCCATCGATACATTACTTTGTGGAATTGAAGATGCAGGGTTAAAGGGCGAAGATTTCTCCTTCTCGCTGGAGTAATAGGTGAGAGGTCGCTAAAGATTTGGATCTTGGATTTCTTGAATTCAATTCGGGATTGGTTGCGGGTAACCAAGGTCAGAGCTTCTTTACTATCATAATAATGGAACCTGACAATCACATCTCTGGGGTTAGCCCCTGTTGGAGGTTTAGGGGCAAGTGACCTGTGAGCCCTGTCCAAATGCCAGTCTATGTCAGGGATATTGGGGCAACCACATTGAAAAGACTTAAAAGGTAGGAATGGAGGTCTTTATCTTCCACAGCTTCAGGAATACCTCTAAATCTCAAATTTTGCCTGCGCTCTCTGTTTTCCAGGTCTTCCTGCTGGGCTTGGAGCTGGGTGATTATGTTTTTTGTGGTAGCATTGTCTTCCTCCAGCGCCTGTACATACTGCACCATCTCATCAAATTTATATTCTAGGGAGTCGGTGCATTCTCCTAGTTGGTCAATTTCCGCTCTCAATTCTTTGGCTAGTTTTCCCACTTCTTGTGCGATGTTGTGGGTGATAGCCTGGAGCAGGGAGTGTAGATTAGCATCTAAAACTTAGAAAGTGATCCATCTTGGAGGAGGCCTGAGGCTTTAGGGTTGCTGAGTAGTTGTGTCTTTGATCCCCAATTTTGCCCATGGGGTGTGCGGCTGCTGTGGAAGGCTGAAGAGGTGACTCCTGTGTATATTGTAGCTATAGGTCAATCAGCGGGGGTCTTGGAGAGATGGTGGGAGACGGAGCCCCAGTCTCACATGTCTGTCATGATCAGAATCTTCACGTATCAAGCGTTTTGCTCTTTGAGGACATGAGCATAAGGATTAGTGTCTTTAAATCTAATTGTAGGGGGAGGAATGTCCCTTTAAAGGCCTGATGTCAGTTCAGTAGAGAGTGTGTTGTAGGGCTGACAAGTATCTGAAATTTGTGTTATAGGTGTGAGGGGTGAGTGGTAACTCAGGTGACTCACCAAGCTTAGTGGGATGAAGGTCAGCCGTGCATCAGGAAAAGTGGAAAGAAATGAGTTAGGGTGTCCCTTGAGTAGCAAGATGGCCGCCGTCCTCTAAAGGTAGACCAAAGCCTCAGACTTTCCTAGGATGTGTCCTGTACAGTAGGTGCCAGGCCGTGGGTGTCCGGAATCAGCCTTTTCCTGATCCTCTGCCGGTCGTTAGGGTTTTCACACCATCCAACTATCTCCCGGAGGTGCCCGCTATAGGTAGGGATGTGTTGGCTGTCCTTCACACCGCCGATCGCGGAACTCGAGCCCGGGGACGCTGGAGGCTTCACAGGCCTCAAGATGGCGGTGGGCCGCAAGTGTTCAAAGCTAGCTTTCGCTGAGTTTCTGGAGTTTTTCCCGGTCCTCCCCAGGGATGATATCCACAGATGTAGGCAGGTTAGCTTCACTCCGCTCTGCCAATCACGGCACTCGAGCCCGGGGATGTTGAGGGCCTGCAGGCCGCAAGATGGCGGCGAGTCTCTGTTGTGCGGAGCTGGCCGTGGCCCAATAAAAACTCGATCGGTCGGCCGGACTCCGCAATTTCCCCAGGGGTTGATGTGGCAAATGTTCAGTGGCTATAGGGCAAAGTTTAGAAGCTCGCCGAGCTGTTTGTTTTGCAGGATGGCGTTGGATTGCAGAGGGCTCAGCGGAGCTTCTCAGCAACACGTCCTGTCTCTTCAGCGTCTGGACACACCCCCCCATTTTTCCACTTTTGCAGCCAAATAGAACTACATTTCCCATGAAACATTGGGCATGTGGTGATGTTGGTGGGTGGGTGAGACAGCGCTGTCCGTATGGCGTAGCTATCAGTCAGTGCCTGTGGATGGTCACCATCGGATGCTGCGCAGATTGTAACCGCCCACTCAAGGAAGTCCGACATAATTGGGAGACATTTACCATAGGGAGATATTGGCAGCAGCCGTTCGCTGTACACGGGAGCGTCCCTTGGTCACATGGAGAGAGATGTTGGGGGATAATAAGAAGGAGGAGAGTTTTTGTGATGGTAAGGCTGTACCTTGTATATAGAAGTGTTTGCTTTCTGGAAGGAGTTCCGCTTTAACAAACAGACCGGTGGGTGGACTGTACAGGATACCATTGGTGGTTGTGGCCTGACATTCCTCTACCCCTGGTCTCCTCAATTCTGCCCTCCCCTAGGTGTATCCAGATCCGGTACATATGGTCTCAGTGGGTGTTCCCATTCAAGAGATGCTGAGTCCGGCCTCCAGAGCTGCTCAACAGACGTCGGTGGAACTTTGCTGCGGCACGTAAGAGACAAGTTTGTGACGGGAGGGCCCGTGGAACTCAGAATCCCTTGGAAAGTTGGGGATGCCCTTGTTCCAGCTCCCAATACACCTCTTATGTCTAAGTCACCCTGTGCTATCCTGGCACAGGGTGAGTGAGAAAATATATCTTGGACTACTTAAAAATGGGACAGTAATATTTGTCCACAATATCTCCCAGGATGTATGTAGAGACTATTCTTGGTTTGATTGATTCTGAACTCAACATGTTAATTGAGTGAGCTGATCACATTGTCCTCTATACAATGTAGGAGACTGGCCGACTCCTATTGGAGCTTCTGCTATTATGAGAAAATGTCCTGTGGTTGTACTTATGATAATTAACTCTGTTACTGTGTGAAGCTCGGTGCTCACAAGTCTGTGTCCTACAGGTCATGTCTCTGAGTCTTCTGGTCTGGGTAAATGATTTAGTTAACTAGCTAATGTTAATTAGGTTAATTAGGTTACATTTGTATTGTTAGAGTAATATGAGCAGGAGGAGGGAACCTCATCTTCTACTGTATATAAGACTGTATTCTGGTTCTAATAAATATATAGTCCATGTTAGCATCTAAGCAAGTGTTGCCTTGTTTTATGCTTGGGAGCGGTTGAAATATCTGATATCTGTATCAAGACTACAAGGAAGTGGTATACTGATGGAAGCACTCAAGCGGAGTGTGGGACGTTCCGTGACATTGGTGGCAAGCAGCGGGACGCTTCCTGCAGTCTGGGATATTCAAACTTCCATCTGGATCCAAGGTCCAGATATCAGGAGTGGAGAGGTACAGATACCAGCTGCCATGGAAGAGGAATTCAGAAGGAGGTTGCGAGAGATGCAGATACAGCACAGAGGACCAGTATCAGAGCAGGTCCTGCTGGGATCGTGTGATTATATTCGCTGCAAACTCTGGAAAGAAGCGCTAGCCCGTGAGCAGCGACACCAGGGAAAAGTTCTCCCCTCCATCGAGGAAAGGTACTGGTCCCAGTACGGACTGCGGTTGCATTTTTTGGGAGAAAAACCACACAAGAAGCAGACAGCTGAATTAAGCAGGCTTTGTCTGGGCAGAGATAAAGCTGGATGAGAGCTACAGAGCCCTCCGGTGGCATGTATCCCAAGCATGTCCCTGGATAGCGGATGACAGCCCAATAGAAGGCTTTGGCTACGGCGGCTTGGGACTGTTGTATGTAAAGCTGACAGGGGACTCTAACTTTGGGAGTGATTTGGAGTGGCGGTTGGACGAAATAATGGATTTCAGAGAAGGGCTACTGAACATTCCGGAAGTGCACTGGGCACTGGAAGATTTGGAGTTTCTGGCCGTTCAGGAATGGGAGCTGGAGATCGCCTGCAGACGGCTGTTAGACATTGCTCAGTGCCAGGGCTGGGCTCCCTTTGCCTGGGACTATCAGGAAATACCAGTTGCCAACCCTGAAATCCTGGCTCAAGAGTCGGCAAGGTGGCAGAGTAATAGTGTGCTTTGCCAACCTGCCCCCACAGCTATGGAGGCGGAAGTTTTATGGTGGATGCAGCAAGTGCTGACTGACCTTGATGATCCTGTTTCTGCATGGGATGATCTTGGATGGATGCCTGTCCAGCAGCATGCCATAGAATCGGCAGTGGGAAATCTGGAGATTGACATCCCCAAAGCTGAAGTGCTGACAACAGGGCAGAGCTCTGCTAATCTCTGCCCAGCACTGATAGCATCTTCTGGGTTCCATGGACAGGAGATGGTGAACCTTTATCCCCAGACACCAGTTGCAGAGACAGGGTATTTGATAGACTTTTCTGCTGAGGAAGAACAATCAGGTGAGCCCCCAGCAGAAGAAGAGCTGTTATTAGGGCCAAACTTCACTGTGCTCTGTCCAGCACCAACAGCAGTATCTGTGGAGTTACAGGGAACTTCCCCAGTTGAAGCACTGGCAACCGGGCAGAGTGCTACCAACCTCTGCCCAGCACCGGCAACAACTACAGAGTTCCAGGGAGGTGCAGCAATCGGCCTCCCTCCCCAACAGTTAGCTGGAGCAGATGGTGTGGGGTTTCCAACAGAAGGGCTGGCAACAGGGCTGAGTACTGCTGGACTCTGCCCTCAACTAACAGTGGATGGATTTCCAGTGAAGGTGGATGGGACTTCAGTCTCCACCTGTATACCCCAGGGATGCTGGGCAGTCGGCCCAGATCCCCAATAGCATGATGGAGTGAGCCCAGACACCCTGTCTTCTCTCCAGTGGCAGAAAGGACTCCAGGGAGAAGGGCTAGTCCAGGCCTCTCCCCAGCGGCAGATATGTTCTCTGAGAGAGGCAGAGGTTGGCTGGGTGAGTAATGCTTTGTTTGGAACAATTTATTTGGGGTACTGTGTGGCTACAGGCATTAGAGGACTGGAACTACTGACTAACTTCGGAGTCAACCCGTCTGGGGTCTCCTCCTGTGTTAGTCTTCTGCCAAAAGGGGAGAGATGTGACAGGAGGGCCTGTGGAACTCATAATCCCTTGGAAAGTAGGGGATGCCCTTGTTCCAGCTCCCCATACACCTCTTATGTCTAAGTCACCCTGTGCTATCCAGGCACAGGGTGAGTGAGAAAATATATCTTGGACTACTTAAAATGGGACAGAAATATTTGTCCACAATATCTCCCAGGATGTATGTAGAGACTATTCTTGGTTTGATTGATTCTGAACTCAACATGTTAATTGAGTGAGCTGATCACATTGTCCTCTATACAATGTAGGAGACTGGCCGACTCCTATTGGAGCTTCTGCTATTGTGAGAAAACGTCCTGTGGTTGTACTTATGATAATTAACTCTGTTACTGTGTGAAGCTCGGTGCCCACAAGTCTGTGTCCTACAGGTCATGTCTCTGAGTCATCTGCTCTGGGTAAATGATTTAGTAAACTAGCTCATGTTAATTAGGTTAATTAGGTTACATTTGTATTGTTAGAGTAATATGAGCAGGAGGGGGGAACCTCATCTTACCTTGTATATAAGACTGTATTCTGGTTCTAATAAAGATATAGTCCATGTTAGCATCCAAGCAAGTGTCGCCTTGTTTTATGCTTGGGAGCGGTTGGAATATCTGTATCCAGACTACAAGGAAGTGGTATAAGCACTCAAGCGGAGTGTGGGACGTTCCGTGACAAAGTTTTTCCCAACTGAATGTGTGTCTCGTTTGGTGTCTCCTTCCTGAAATTCTCCTCTATTGCCTTCCCTCTCTTGGTTCCTCCTGATTACCTCTGCCCGAACCCCTTCTGGACTCTCTACCCCCGAATTCCTCCTGATATTCTCCTGGATCCCCCTTTAATTCTTTAATTTAAGATTCCCCCACCCCCCCACTTTACAATGTCTCCTGAGATTCTCTTGGATTCCCCAATATTCCCCACCACTTCCTGATTCCTCCTGAGGTCTCCTGGATCCACCCCTCCTGCCAATTATTTTCAAACTTTTCTTGATTCCCTTTCTCTATCCTGATTCTTCCTGATATTTTCCATTGATTGCCCCTCGATTTCTCTAAATTTTCCTGGATTCTTCCACCTCCCATTCCAGCTACCATTCTCCCCCGTGTCTCTCTCCTGAAATTCTCCTGGATTCCCTTTAGTTCCTTCTAAGATTCTCCTGGAATCCTCAACCCCACCACCATGTTTTCCAATTCTTACTGATTTTTCCAAAGGTTTCCTGGATCCACCCCCCTTCGTGATTCCTCCTGAGTATTCCCTCCCTCTATCCTGATTTTTCCTGAGATTTTCATGGATTCCCTTGAATTCTTTGAGATTATCCTGGATTTCCCCCTACCCCAAGATTCCTCCTTAGATTTCCTGCCACCAGTCTCCCCCACCCATTTCCTCTAATACTTAATTTTCTCCTGTGTTCTATTCACCCATTGACTCCTCTTAGGGTTCTCCAAGACCCAACCCCTCCCACCTTTTCCTTTTCCTAGGTTTACCACCACTTCCTCCTGAGATTCTCTGGGATCCCCTTCCTGATCCTTTTGAGATTCTTCTGTATCCCCTAGCCCTTCCCTCCCGATTTCTCCAGAGGTTTCCTGGGTTCCCTAAATGCTCATGACCCCCCCACGCAATTCCTTTTGAGATTCTCCTGTGTCCCCCAAAAATATTTTTCCTCAGGTTCCCTGAGTCCCCCTCGTGATTCCTCCGGAGATTCTTCAGTTTCCCCTACCCCAGAGCCACTCTCCAACTCCCATTAATTTCTCCTGAGGTTGCCTCAATTCTCTTGATGTCTTCCCTGGATTCCTCTGTATCACCCCCAGACATGATCCACCTCAGGTTTCCTGGTTCCCCAAATGCTTATGACTCCCCTAACTCTTCCTGAGATTCTTCAGTATCCCCTACCCTACAGCCATCCCCAACCCCTTCAAGTCCTCCTGAGGTTTCCTGGATTCACCTAATTTTTATAATCACCCCATTCCTCTGTTCACCCCCCTAGACAGGTCTCTCCTCAGGTTTCCTGAGTCCCCCCAATACCTTCTGAGATTCATCTGTATTCCCTTCCTAATTCCTGGGTCCTCCCCTGATTCCTCCTGAGATTCTCCTGGATCCCCTACAGCCACCCCCAACCCCCCAAATTCCTCCTGAGGTTTCCTGGATTACCCTAATTCTCATTGCACATACCCCCCAATTCCTCTTATTCTTCAAGTTCTCATGAACCACCCCACAACTCCTCATGAAATTTCCTGGATTTTCTCTGATTCCACCTGAAACACCTGAACCTCCCGATTCCTCTAAAAAATTCTTGGACCCCCCTACCTCTGGATTCATACTGAGATTCTTCTGGATCCCCCTGATTCCCTGATACCTCCTGAAATTTTCTGTTTATATGCAGACACCTTCAGAAGATGGGAGCTATTGAGGATGTGGTGATCATCTCTGAGAAACCTCTGCTGAGAGGGATTGTCCGCCTTATTGCCGTTACTGGAGAAGAAGCCAGAGAAGTGAGATATCTGAGGCCACGCCCAGCACACATCTATCCAATCATCTGCATGATACAATTTAATTACAGTTATTTTAATTATTGATGATCATTAAGAATTAAAAATCAGTGAAATTTACTGTTATTTTGATCCTGTACAATAAAATATAAGACCTCCTAGGTCACCTTCATCCTCTGATTTTCTCTCCAGGCATGGGAGACAGGACAGGTTCTATGCAGGGAAGTGGATTCCATTGTTGAGCGGATGAAGATGGTGACCCCTTCCCTGAACGACGCTCAGAGGTTGTCCAAGGAGGTCGGACTTGTGACAGATGTGAGTGAAGATCAGGGTGTCAGAATTCACACCAGAGGGGCGTTAGGAAACGGGTAATGCTATATCCCACAGCAGGGGGGAGAAATGTGGTCACATGACTTACAGACTAAATACAAGGGGTACCGATGGGAAAAAAAATGATGGACACTAAAATAAAAATAAAGAATTTCACATTGTCTCCCTTGATCACACATCTCCCCAAAAATCTATCACTGGAAGCTCCAACAAAGCCGCCATAACCGTGTCATTGTTCCTTTACTTTGCAGAGTGTGGACAGCGCCTCCATGCCCCAGTGATAGAGGAAGGAACTACAGGCATCTCTCAAGGCTTTGCAACGATCGGCCAACACAGCTGTGAGGAAGGCGATAGGGAGAAAGGTAAAGGACGGGCGGGGCTATCTTACACATGGGGATAGGGACACGGGATAATATATTTTATACTGTGTGGCCGGATGACTTCACAGCTCTTCATTGGATGGAATCATCCCAGATATAGGATCTCCTGGAATAGAGCGGAATTCAATTCTGGGAGATCTCCTGCCACCAATCAGATTCTAATGCTCCTTTTCCCCCTCCCCCAGGCTGTAGAGAGAGTCCCGAGTCTGCTGGAGAGGCATGGCCAGCGTCCCATCATCGTTGAGTGTGTTAAGGAGGAGGAATCTCTTCCAGTGTGATATCGCCATTTCCTCTCCTGATATAGAGAATCTTGTCCTTCCTCCCTGGAACTCCTCCTCCCTCCGCCTTCCTGGATCTCCCCCTCCCTGGAACTCCCCCTCCCTCCGCCTCCCTGGAACTCCCCCTCCCTGGAACATCCCCTCCCTCCGCCTTCCTGGAACGTCCCCTCCCTCTGCCTTCCTGGAACTCCCCCTCCCTCCACCTTCCTGGAACTCCCCCTCCCTCTGCCTCCCTGGAACTCCCCCTCCCTGGAACATCCCCTCCCTCCGCCTCCCTGGAACTCCCCCTCCCTCCGCCTCCCTGGAACTCCCCCTGCCTCCGCCTCCCTGGAACTCTCCCTCCTCCTCACTAGAACTCCCCCTCCCTTTGTCTCTCTGGAACTCTTTCTCTGTGCTCCTCAGGCCTGCTCCCTATCATCAGGCTGATTGTTTCTCCCTTCCTGGAACTCCCCCTCCCTCCGTCTTCCTGGAACTCCCCCTTCCTGGAACGTCCCCTCCCTCCACCTTCCTGGAATTCCCCCTTCCTAGAACTCCCCCTCCCTCTGACTCCCTGGAATTCCCCCTGCCTCCGCCTCCTTGGAACTCTGCCTCTGCCTCCCTGGAACTCTCCCTCCTGCTCACTGGAACTCCCCCTCCCTTTGTCTCCCTGGAACTCTTTCTCTGTGCTCCTCAGGCACACTCCCTATCATCAGGCTGATTGTTGCTCCCTCCCTGGAACGTCCCCTCCCTCCACCTTCCTGGAACTCCCCCTTCCTGGAACTCCCCCTCCCTCCGACTCCCTGGAACTCCCCCTCCCTCCACCTCCCTGGAACTGCCCCTGCCTCTGCCTCCTTGGAACTCCCCCTCTGCCTCCCTGGAACTCTCCCTCCTCCTCCTCACTGGAACTCTTCCTCTGTGCTCCTCAAGCATGCTCCCTATTATCAGGCTGATTGTTGCTCTCATCAAGTCTCAGGAGAGCCACCTGATGATAGACAGTGAGGTGGAAGAGCATGGAAGGACAATAGAGTGTCAGTGAAAGGTGTGGGAGTGAAGTCATCAGAGGTTGGAGAACCTCCCGTATTGTCTTTTCCCATTAGTAATGGTGGTGTGTGGTGCCCCCTGCAGGTCCTGATGAATATGGTCTTCCTGCTGTCTGAGCGGAGCCCGGGTTCGGTGGTGATGTTGTTCAGCAGGCAGAGTTCCGGGAAGGTGCTGTGTGCATGTCAGGTGCCCAAGGTAAGGGGGGCTTTTATTTCATGTCTGATCCATGTGTATTCAGGAATTCTGCTCATGTGATCTCTTCTCTCCTCCCCCTCAGGGCCCCTCCCCTGTTCTGTCTGCCCTGGATTGGGCAGTGGCTGTCTGCTCGGCGATGGGTGGTAAGGCTGGCGGTTCAGAGGGATCCGCCAATGGAAATGGAAGCTGTGAGAACCTGGATGGGGTTCTGGAGGCAGCACTGAAATTCGGACAGACAAAACTCATGGACACCGGACATGACACGTGGCGGGCAGGAGAGAACTGACCCCCCTGGTGTCCAATTGGTGGAACTACATGAAATCTGAGAGGTTGATGGTGGACATAGAGGTCATGTGACAGATGTGGACATCACACAGGAGAACATACGTGTATATCAGGACTCTGAAGATGGGGTTATAGGGAGGAGTCATGTCCCTGAACATGTCAGCTGGTTGTGGTGCCGCCATATTGGGGGCCCAATTCATATCCAGCCAATCAGTACACAAGGAGCCTCACACGGTGTCATCACATCTCACAGTGATTTGTGGATGAACAAAGATGGAGTCTGGCCTTCCACTCTGGGCCCTCCAATGGGATCAGACTTCAGATTTGCATTACTGCTGTTGGGTGTGACTTTCACATTATTAATGTGCTTTGCTGTTCCATATTTCCATGGCTGTGTTTCCTATGCAGATACATTTGCATAAAGAAAATAACAAGGACAGTCAGTGACATTGCTGAGGAATAGAGAAGATAAGAGGACCCGTCCATGGATGGAGTGCAATAAGAGGGCCCGGATCTGAACCTCTCCTGTTCACCAATGACTAGATCCCAGTGATCTGATAGGAACCCATCTAGGTAATATTGATTCAGCTGACACCATAGATGCCCCTTTGTGACAGGTCCTCTTTCAGTGTCCCATTAGCAGCAGGTAGAATTATTGGCTCTAGGTGGGACCCTGGCTGGTGTGCTGTATCTCTTCGGGGCCCCAGCTGATTTGATGACCCTTCCGTGTTACCATTGAAATCTCTGTCAAGGAAAACAAAATCTGTATTTATTTCTTCTTCTTTGAGAGGCCCAGGAATTCAGAGACTCAGGTTATACTGCCACCTACAGGAAGAATGGAACACTGGTAAACAAAAACTGTGGGCCCAGTATAGCCCCTCCTACTCCCAGTATGCCTTAGTTTTGTGGGAGTGTCCAGGATAAGACTTTCCTTTTCTCTGAGTATTTTTATAATAATAAAAGATGAATTTTGGGATAAAGTTTGGCCGTGTTCTGACATTGTTTACAGGTGGAAATCTCAGGTGGACCGTCATGGGGGAATAGAAAAAGGTCTTCACCAGCCACAAGATTGGAGGAGCAAAACAGTCTACAATGTCTTTGTATGATGGAGGATTAACACTGGGAACACCTGAGCTTATTTGGGGGGGCAGCATATATTTTTGCCTCCACCCGAAGAGATCACACCTCACCCAATCCAATCCCCTCCATCCGAGGAGACCCCACCTCACTGCACCTCACCCAATACCATCCCCGCCATCTGAGAAGACTCCACCTCGCATAATATCGTTCCCTGAACCTGAGGAGACTTCCACCTCCTCTAATGCTGTTCCCTCGACCTGAGGAGACCACCACCTCATCTAGTGCCATCCCCTTCGCCTGAGGAGAGCCCACCTCACCTCACCTCACCCGATACCATCCTCCCTGCCCGAGGAGAGCCCACCCCACCTGTTACTGTCCTCATTGCCCAATTAGACCTCTCCTCACCCGATACCATCCCCTCCACCCGAGAAGACCCCACCTCACCCAATATCATCCCCTTCACCTGAGGAGACCCCACCTCCCCAAATACCATTCCCTCCACCTGAGACCCCAACTCACCCAATACCGTCCTCCTTGCACAAGGAGACCCCACCTCACCCGTTACTGTCCTCCTCGCCCAAGGAGGCCTTCCCTTGCCTGATACCGTCCCCTCCACCTCCCCCAATATCATCCCCTTCACCTGAGGAGACCCCACCTCACCAAATACCATCCCCTCCACCTGATGAGACCCCACCTCACCCGTTACCGTCCTCGCCCGAGGAGACCTTTCCTCGCCCGATACCGTCCCCTCCACCTGAGAAGACCCCACCAAACCCAATATCATCCCCTTCACCTGAGGAGACCCCACCTCCCCAAAAACCATTCCCTCAACCTGAGGAGACCCCACCTCACCAAATACCATCCAATCCACCTGAGGACCCAACCTCACTTAATATTGTTCCCTCAACCTGAGGAGACCACCACCACATCTAATGCCATCCCCTTCACCTGTGGAGACTCCACCTCACCTCACCCAATACCATCCTCCCTGCCCGAGGAGACCCCACCTCACCCGTTACCATCCTCCTTGCCCCAGGGGACCTCTCCTTGCCCGATACCGTCCCCTCCACCTGAAAAGACCTGACCTCACCCAATATCATCCCCTTCACCTGAGGAGACCCCACTTCATCAAATACCATCCCCTCCACCTGAGGAGACCCCATCGTCCTTGTCCGAGGAGACCTCTCCTCGCCCAATACCACTCCCTCCACCCGAGAAGACCCCACCTCACCCAATATCATCCCCTTCACCTGAGGAGACCCCACCTCACCAAATACCATCCCCTCCACCTGAGGAGACCCCACCTCACCCAATACCGTCCTCCCAGAACAAGGAGATCCCACCTCACCCGTTACCGTCCTCACCTGAGGAGACCTTGCTGATACCATCCCCTCCACCCGAGAAGACCCCACCTCACCCATTACTGTCTTCCTCACCTGATACCGTCCTCCCCACCCGAGGAGAACCCACCTCACCTGTTACCCTCCTCCTCGCCCGAGGAGACCTCACCTCGCCCGATACCGTCCCTCCCACCCGAGAAGACCCCACCTCACTCAATACCATTCCCTTCACCTAGGGAGACCCCACCTCACCCGATACCATCCTCCCTGCATGCGGATACCTCACCTCACCCAATACCATCCCCTCCACCTTGTGTATGATATCTGGCAGTCTCTTATTCCAACTGCACACATCACAGACATCTCTTCTCTATTCTTATCTATAGCATTGGCTGCAGCTCTGACAGACTCATATTTCCATAGAAGGGAAATGTGTTTTAGCTGAGACCTCAGGAGATTCCTGCTTCTCCTGCCTGCACCTACCTTCTTGCTACCCATAGCAAGGTGTGATTAAACTGGGCTGTAATTTCTTCACCCACCACTAGGTGTCCTCAATGCTCCAGCTGCATTCTGTACATCTTGGAGCTAATATAGAGGAAACATACACACATTTTATGGTACAAATTTTATGTTTTGTGTGTGTGTGTGTGTGTATATATATATATATATATATATATATATATATACACACACACACACACACACAGTATCTCACAAAAGTAAGTACACCCCTCAGTCACATTTGTATAAATCTTTTCTTCTATCTTTTCATGTGACAACACTGAAGAAATGACACTTTGCTACAATGTAAAGTAGTGAGTGTACAGCTTGTATAACAGTGTAAATTTGCTGTCCCCTCAAAATAACTCAACACACAGCCATTAATGTCTAAACCGCTGGCAACAAAAGTCAGTATGCCCCTAAGTGAAAATGTCCAAATTAGGCCCAATTAGCCATTTTCCCTCCCCAGGGTCATGTGACTCGTTAGTATTACAAGGTCTCAGGTGTTAAATTTGGTGTTATCGCTCTCACTCGCTCATACTGGTTACTGGAAGTTCAACATGACATCTCATGGCAAAGAACTCTCTTAGGATCTAAAAAAAAAGAATTCTTGCTCTACATTATCATGAAGCTTGGAATACTGAAGTATTTCCCTTTGATTCTATTACACAGTGGGGGGTCTGCATGCCCTGTTTTAAGGCTAACCCCCTCCAGACGGCTCCATGGTCTGGAAGGAAGGCATTGTTCTGTGTTTGACCATTTGTTTATGTACTTTAATTACCCCCTGGGGCTTCTCTGTGTCATTACACATATCAGTCCTCCTATTCAAGCTATCGGACCAATCCCTGCTGACCCTGTTTGATGTGACGGGAGGGCCCGTGGAACTGAGAATCCCTTGGAAAGTAGGGGATGCCCTTGTTTCGGCTCCCCATACACCTCTTATGTCTAAGTCACCCTGTGCTATCCTGGCACAGGGTGAGTGAGAAAATATATCTTGGACTACTTAAAATGAGACAGTAATGTTTGTCCATAATATCTCCCAGGATGTATGTAGAGCCTATTATTGGTTTGTTTGATTCTGAACTCAACATGTTAATTGAGTGAGCTGATCACATTGGCCTCCAGGACTGGCTAGGAGACAAACAGTCTACTCCTACTATAGTTTGTTGATAACTAGGCTGAGGAGGGGGGAGAACACTGTTTGTATTGTTAATTGTAATTAGCTCCTGCTATTGTGAGAATATGTCCTGTGGTTGTACTGATGATAATGTACTGTGTGAAGCTCGGTGACCACAAGTCTGGGCAAAAGTTCATGTCTCAGTCACCTAGGCTGTATAAAGGATTAGATAATTAGCTCATGTTAATTAAGTTAGGTTTTAGTCATCCTGCTGTATATATTTGTGAGAGATCTCAAATAAAGTTGAGTCCATCTTAGCAGTGAAACAAGTGTCGTCTTGTTTTATGCTTGGGAGCGGTTGGAATATCTGATATCTGTGTCCAGACTGGGAGGAAGTGGTATACTGACTGAAGCACTTAAGCGGGTTGAGGGACGTTCCATGACATACATAAAGATGGCCTAGGCTATAAGAAGATTGCCAAGACCCTGAAACTTAGCTGCAGCACAGTGGCCAAGACCATACAGCGGTATAACAGGACAGGTTCCACTCAGAACAGGCCTCGCCATGGTCCACCAAAGAAGTTGAGGTCACGTGCTCAGCGTCATATCCAGAGGTCGTCTTTGAGAAATAGGCTTATGAGTGCTGCCAGCATTGCTGCAGAGGTTGTAGGGGTGGGGGGGTCAGAATGTCAGTGCTCAGACCATATGCCGCACACTGCATCAAATTGGTCTGCATGGCTGTCATCCCAGAAGGAAGCTTCTTCTAAAGATCATGTACAAGAAAGCCTGCAAACAGTTTGCTGAAGACAAGCAGACTAAGGACATGGATTACTGGAACCATGTCCTGTGGTCTGATGAGACTAAGATAAACGTATTTGGTTCAGATGGGGACAAGCATGTGTGGCGTAAACCAGGTGAGGAGTACAAAGACAAGTGTGTCTTGTCTACAGTCAAGCATGGTGGTGGGAGTGTCATGGTCTGGGTCTGCATGAGTGCTGCCGGCACTAGGGAGCTACAGATCATTGAGGGAACCATGAATGCCAACATGTACTGTGACATACTGAAGCAGAGCATGATCCCCTCCCTTCAGAGACTGGGCTGCAGGGCAGTATTCCAACATGATAACATCCCCAAACACACCTCCAAGACCACCACTGCCTTGCTAAAGAAGCTGAGGGTAAAGGTGATGGACTGGCCAAGCATGTCTCCAGACCTAAACCCTATTGAGCATCTGTGGGGCATCCTCAAATGGAAGGTAGAGGAGCACAAGGTCTCTAACATCCACCAACTCCGTGATGTCGTCATGGAGGAGGGGAACAGGACTCCAGTGACAACCTGTGAAACTCTGGTGACCTCCATGCCCAAGAGGGTTAAGGCAGTGCTGAAAAATAATGGTGGCCACACAAAATATTGACACTTTGGGCCCAATTTTGAGATTTTTTACTTAGGGGTGTACTCGCTTTTGTCAGATACTGTATATACATTATATGGTAGGAATATATTATGTGGTAAATATTGAGAGAGGGCAGAGAGAGTGCAAGGAAAGGAACAAATGGTGAGAGAGGGGGAGAAGGGAGAGGTGAGAGAGGTGGGAAGGGAGAGGTGAGAGAGGTGGGAAGGGAGAGGTGAGAGAGGTGGGAAGGAAGAGGGGGAAAGGGAGGGAGGGAGAGGAGAGAGAGGGGGAAGGGAGATGTGAGAGGGGGAAGGGAGAGGGGGAAGGGAGAGGTGAGAGGGGGAAGGGAGAGGAGAGAGGGGGAAGGGAGAGGAGAGAGGGGGAAGGGAGGAGAGGTGAGAGGGGGAAGTGCGAGGAGGAAGGAAGAGGAGAGAGGGGGAAGGGAGGAGAGGAGAAAGGGTATCGGCTGTGGAGAACAAGATGAGAAGAAGTTGGTAATAATTACAGAATAAGGTTAATAAAATATACAAAACTTTATTGATGAGTAAAAAACCTCAATGGGGTAAATCTATAGAGAATAACACCTTCCAATAATTAGGTAATAATATTGGTAGCCCAATAATCAATCGGGATAATCACATCCCTTTGGGTAATGATCCATGACATAAAATTAATTTATCCATGGGTTGTTCTGATTACATTTAGATGATATAATAAAAATTACAGCAAGTTGTCAGTGAAAGGCAAAGCGGCTGAACGGACTCGGCACAATGAAATCTCAGTAGCCGTGTTGGCAGAGAGTCATGCAGAGCAGAGATGGGGGAGTTGGCAGAAGTAAAGATGAACTTCTAGAAATGGGATCACTTGGCTAAGCTTGTCATTCAGGGGGAGTTCTGGTTGTGGAACAAAAACTCTGATATAAGGCAGCAGAGAGCCGGCTATGAGATGTCCGTCTCTCCTTGGGATTGCTGATGGATCGGGTTCTGTTCTTATGCAAGATAATGTCAGCAACATGGAGAAAGCAATTGCAAAGAGATGGAGCAAGAAGAGAGAGACACTGGGAGCCGGGAATGCCGTATATGTTAGATAGAGCCGCATCACTTTATTACATCCAAGGAGAGGAGAGAGCGCAGGGAGAGTAGTATGGAGGATGGAGAGGAGAGAGAGGATGGAGAGGAGAGAGAGGATGGAGAGGAGAGAGAGGATGGAGAGGAGTATGGAGGATGGAGAGTACTATGGAGGATGGAGAGTACTATGGAGGATGGAGAGTACTATGGAGGCTGGAGAGAAGTACGGAGGATGGATAGGAGTATGGAGAAAGGAGAGGAGTACGGAGAGTAGTAGGACAGCAGTAAGAGGAAGATGCGGTCTCTTTTGCCACGTACACATGGTCAGACTTTTCGTCTACAAAAGTCCGAGAGACTTTCAACGGACTTGCGGCAGACTTTCTTATGAACGGACTTGCCTACATACGATCACACAAAAGTCTGACGGATTCGTACGTGATGACGTACACCAGAATAAAAAAAGGAAGTTGATAGCCAGTAGCCAATAGCTGCCCTAGCGTGGGTTTTTGTCCGTCAGACTAGCACACAGACGAGCGGATTTCTGGGTCCGGCGGAGTTACGACGTAAAGATTTAAAGTCCGTCAGATTTGAGGCTGGAAAAGTCTGCTGAAAGTCCGGGGAAGCCCACACACGATCGGATTGTCAGCCAGCTTTAGTCCATCTGCGTCCGTCGGACTTTTGTAGACGAAAAGTCCGACCGTGTGTACGCGGCATTTCTCTGTATTAGTGATTGTTCCAGTCAGCTTTTATTGATGAGAAACTTTAGAAAATGTCTTTTCTCCACCATGAACGAGTCCTAATAATGAGTCGGATCCTCGTCATCATCATAGTAAGTATTGATAATATTGGAAAGTGTGGAATCCTACAGAGGGGAGAAGAGGGAATTCACAATGGGAGGCGACCATTAAATCCATGAAGAGTAGAAGACTTTCCTTTAGAGGGTTGCAGAGAAATCCGAGGTGTCGGTGAGAACATCCTCTATACATGGAAGAGGTCCAGCAGACCCAACACCGGGACACAATCACCAGACAAATCTCTGGCCGTCTACAAGAGATAATTGTACAATTACACCGAGATATTACATTGTATACATTCCATGAAATATTTCATCAATACATATATATGTGAATGTGATATGTATTTGCCAAGTTGTCTCCGGTGGTAATTAGGATGGAGGAGATGATGATGATGAGGTCACTGACGTGAATTGGGTGCCGGATAGAGCAGAGGAGGAAAGTGAGGGTGAGGCACCACCCCAAGGAGGCAGCCATCATGGAAGAGTAGAGAGCAGCCACTCTATTCCATAACAATGTGGAGCTGTTAATTCCCAGCCCACTTCCCACAGCTCAGCTGTCTGGACCTTTTTTAGTACATGTGAAGCCGATCGCACTGTTGCAATTTGAAACTTTGTCTCAAGCACATCAAGCGTGGCAAAAACACCAACCATTTGGGTACCACATGCTTGACAAGGCATTTAACCTCCCACCACTCAGCCCATTGGTAAGAGCACCAAAGTCTGCTAAAGAGACACCAGAATTTATCCAACAAATCTCTAATCTTGTTCCCAGTGCACTACATTGTGACCTCATCATACAGACCGGCCCCCCAAGCCTTTATTTATAAAGAAAAAAAATGACATTTAATTAGTTTTACCTGCAAGCTTTCTTTTATAAATGTCAGTTTTGCTGCAGCAGGTTCTATACAGGGTACAGATGGGCCACTTTACAGGCAGACTAAGGAGACCCCCCCCGCACTATATTTAACCACATGCCAACCGCCGCACACACATTTACGTCGGCAGAATGGCACGGGCAGGCAAAGGGATGTACACATACATCTCATTGAATTTGCCGCCTAGCGGGCACATGTCCACCTTGGGAGTGTGCCTACGGGTCCCGCAAACTCGATATTCACCAGCAGGAATTGCGGATTTTGGCGAGGAGAGGCAGAACGGGGAAACAAGGCATTTCCCTGTTCTGCCTAGCAACATGACAGGGATCTACTGCTCCCAGTGATCGGGAGCAGTGATCTCTGTCATGTTGTAGTGAGCCCATCCCCCCTACAGTTAGAACACATCCAGGGAACACACTTAACCCCTCGATCACCCCCTAGTGTTTAACCCCTTCCCTGCCAGTGACATTTATACAGTAATCAGTGGCTATTTGTATCTCTGATCGCTGTATAATTGTCAATCGTCCCAAAATAGTGTCAAAAGTGTCCGATCTGCCCGCCGTAATGTCACAGTCCCGATAAAAATCACAGATTGCCGCCATTACTAGTAAAAAAAATAATAATAAAAAAAATGCCATAAATCTATCCCCTATTTTATAGACACCATAACTTTTGCGCAAACCAATCAATATATGCTTATTGTGATTTTTATTACCAAAAATATGTAGAAGAATAAATATCGGTCTAAACTGAGGAAGAAATTTGTTTTATTTATATATTTTTTGGGGATATTTATTATAGCAAAAAGTAAAAAATATTGCTTTTTTTCAAAACGGTTGCTTTTTTTTGTATATAGCGCAAGTAATAAAAACCGTAGTGGCGATTAAATACCACCAAAAGAAATCTCTATTTGTGGGAAGAAAAGGATGTTAATTTTGTTTGGGTACAGCGTCACACGACCGCGCAATTGTCAGTTAAAATAAAGCAGTGCTGAATCGCAAAAAATGCTCTGGTCAGGAAGGGGGTAAGTCCTTCCAGGGCTGAAGTAGTTAAAGGATTTTTTTTATTTTTATTGTTTCACTTTAAGCATCATTAAAATCACTTCTCCTTTAAAAAAAGATTGTTTTAAAAAAAAATGTCATTGATGTCCCCGAGGGCAGTACCCGGGCCCCCACACCCTCTTTATGGCCATTTACTTGCATTGAAAGCCTTCTAAATGGGGACTTTTGCAGTTCAGGTCCCATAAACTACAATGAGGTTTGTCATTCGGGTCCAATTTTTTGTGATGTTTGAAAGTTCTGACATGAAAAGAACAAGGGGGTGTTCGACCCATCACTAGTGACTACACGTAATGCTCTGCAGTGGGATGGGTGACACACAATGCTCTGCAGTGGGTTGGGTGACATGTAATGCTCTGCAGTGGGTTGGGTGAAACGTAATGCTCTGCAGTGGGACTGGTGACATGTAATGCTCTGCAGTGGGTTGGGTGACATGTAATGCTCTGCAGTGGGTTGGGTGAAACGTAATGCTCTGCAGTGGGTTGGGTGACATGTAATGCTCTGCAGTGGGATGGGTGACATGTAATGCTCTGCAGTGGGATGGGTGACATGTAATGCTCTGCAGTGGGATTGGTGAAATGTAATGCTCTGCAGTGGAATGGGTGACACGTAATGCTCTGCAGTGGAATGGGTGACACGTAATGCTCTGCCATGGAATGGGTGACACATAATGCTCTGCAGTGGAATTGGTGACATGTAATGCTCTGGAGTGGGATGGTTGACATGTAATGCTCTGCAGTGGGTTGGGTGAAATGTAATGCTCTGCAGTGGGATGGGTGATATGTAATGCTCTGCAGTGGGTTGGGTGACATGTAATGCTCTGCAGTGGGTTGGGTGACATGTAATGCTCTGCAGTGGGTTGGGTGACATGTAATGCTCTGCAATGGGATAGGTGACACATAAATGCTCTGCAGTGGGATGGGTGACATGTAATGCTCTGCAGTGGGATGGGTGACATGTAATGCTCTGCATTGGGATGGGTGACACGTAATGCTCTGCAGTGGGATGGGTGACACAGAATCTGCCGGGGGCCACTGTCACTCTTTGAGAGGAGGTGGGGCAGAGGCAGGGCTCCAATCAGATGACAATGGAGGTGGAGCTGTAGCGGTGATCTGATGTGCGGTGCAGCCAGTGTGTCACCGCAGGCTTGTAGTACAATAGATGGGAGTGCGCATGCGCAGGTGCCCCTATCAGATCAGTGCTGTGAAGGGGCACCGGTCACACAACAACACAGGAAGTGGGCAATACTGAGCAGAAATGACGCCATTTAGAAGAGGAAAAGAACACAAAGATTACTATTACTGGAATTCTATATTTAAGGATCAGAAAGAGAAAATAAAAGCTGAGAGTTCATATGACTTTACTCTGATATCATTCCATTCTGGACATTCTCTTCATATCCGGATCCGTGTATTACCTGAGAGGGGGAGGAGCTCCCACACACCATCTTCTTATCTTCTTCTTCTTCTTCTTCTTCTTTTTCTCTCTATAGATACTTTCCAGCCTCCATCATCCCTTCATAGAAGAATAAAATGAGAGTGTTAGAGGAGGAAATGTTGCTGTGATGATGGAGGGGAGGTGAAGGGGCTCATACTGTGCTCTGTAAGAAATTATGGAAAAGTGAGGGGCCCTCACAATGGCAGGGGCCACACACTCATGTCCATCCAACCATTGGGATAGCAGACTGTATGACTGGTGTGCTGGGCTGTCATGTGTACAGGATGAGAACACACATCTGATTGGCTGTTATACTGACACATTGGATGGACCTCGGGGGATGGGGGGTTATTTTTCTGTAAAGGTAAAACCTTGTGGAAGATTGTAGGACCTGACTAAGATTATTATTGGTGGATCTGATTTTCCCCATCCCCCATCTGTAATGATAAAACTTGGGATGAGGAATAAATTCTCCATCATCTGGGAAATCTGTGACTGGCCCAGGAAATCTCAATCATCTCTCTCATTATCTGTAGAACTACAGAGACCTCCAATGGGTTCTACAGAAATTGTATAGAAGGTTTGTCACCCGTCCTTCCATTTTCATTACAGTGCAGCCCGGGTGTCAGAAGACCTCCCAACAACGTCCCACCTCCATCATCTCATCACCATCCAATGTTGTCTACATTTTACTATTCACATTCTAAGACTTAGTATGTGTGTTACCTCCAATACAACAGATCTTACCCTCCGAGCACAGAGAAGCCGGCATTCTGGAGGACCTTACAACGTCGTCTCTCTTCTGACTCCGACATCTTATCATCATCATCCAATGTTATCTCCAGTTTGGTCAGAGTTCGGTTTGTGGAGATAACGGAGCAAAGATCATCACTGCACCATAATGTCCCGCTACTGTCATAAATCCTGGAGGGAGAAGCAGGAAAGAAAGAAAGGAGGTGAAATGTTCTTCCAGGAAGGGGCAGAAGTAGATACATCCAATGAACAGTGGGCAGGGTCTTAGAAAATGAAATGTTGGGACATTTGGATGGAATATTGGTGGGACCTCCCCTATGAAATGGAGGTAAGTTGTCACCCACCTGAAAAGTCTTATGCCCCGTACACACGGTCGGACATTGATCGGACATTCCGACAACAAAATCCTAGGATTTTTTCTGACAGATTTTGGCTCAAACTTGTCTTGCATACACACGGTCACACAAAGTTGTCGGAAAATCCAATCATTCTGAACGCGGTGACGTAAAACACGTGCGTCGGGACTATAAACGGGGCAGTGGCCAATAGCTTTCATCTCTTTATTTATTCTGAGCATGCGTGGCACTTTGTCAGTCGGATTTGTGTACACACAATTGGAATTTCCGACAACGGATTTTGTTGTCGGAAAATTTTATATCCTGCTCTCAAACTTTGTGTGTCGGAAAATCCGATGGAAAATGTCCGATGGAGCCCACACATGGTCGGAGTTTCCGACAACAAGGTCCTATCACACATTTTCCATCGGAAAATCCGACCGTGTGTACGGGGCATAAGTGTGGAGTTACACAGTTGCGGGTACATTGTGGAGTACGTGGTAACTAGGGATGAGCTTCGCTTTTGAGTCGAACCCATGTTCGACTCGAACATTGGCTGTTCGATCATTCGCCGAATTGCGAACGATATGGGCCGTTCGCGCCAAATTCGTGTGGCGCATCACGGCCCATAATTCACTGCCGCATCGCAGTGCATTGCTGGCTGATGATTGGCCAAGCATGCACTATGACCCGCATGCTTGGCCAATCACAGCGCCGTTGGTAGAGAGAGCTGTAATTGGCCAAAGACAGGGTGGCTTTGGCCAATTATGGCTCGGGGGTTTAAAACACGCCCCATACTATATAAGGCTGCCTGCACGGCGGCCCTGTGTAGCGTGTTCTGGCGTGCTTAGATAGAGAGAGAGAGAGTGTCATTTAATTTGAGTTAGATAGATTAGGCAGAACAGTCAGTCAGTTAGCTGCACTTACAGTGTATTGTGTATATATATGCATCCCAGGTGATTGTATATATGTATATATATATATATATATATATATATATATATATATATATATATATATATATATACATACATACACACACACACACACACACACACACACACACACACACATACATATACACATACACACTGTATTCAGTTTAGCTAGATCTGTTCCTGTTATCTTCCTACCGACAGGCAGGCTTGTCTTGTTACACTATTTACAGCTACCTAAAGAAAATTGCTGGTGTTCTTTTGATCCTATTAGTACCACAGTCAGGCAGCTAGACTATTTAAAGTTAGTGTAGTGCATCCTGCTCACAGTGTTCAGCTAAAACTACAAGTTAGTGTAGTGAGACCTCTGCACAGTGTTCAGCTAAAGCTACAAGTTAGTGTAGTGTGTCCTGCTCACAGTGTTCAGCTAAAACTACAAGTTAGTTCAGCCCTGTGTGTTATACACTCCCGAGCCCTGTGTGTTATACACTCCTGAGTCCGTTATACACTCCTGAACCCTGTGTGTTATACACTCCTGAACCCTGTGTGTTATACACTCCTGAACCCTGTGTGTTATACACTCCTGAACCCTGTGTGTTATACACTCCTGAACCCTGTGTGTTATACACTCCTGAACCCTGTGTGTTACACACTACTGAACACTGTGTGTTACACACTCCTGAGCCCTGTGTGTTACACACTCCTGAGTCCTGTGTGTTATACACTCCTGAGCCTTGTGTGTTATACAGTCCTGAGCCCTGTGTGTTACACACTCCTGAGCCCTGTGTTTTATACACTCCTGAGCCCTGTGTGTTATACCGTCCTGAGCCCTGTGTGTTATACAGTCCTGAGCCCTGTGTGTTATACACTCCTGAGTAGGGATGAGCTTCGAGTTCGAGTCGAACTCATGTTCGACTCGAACATTGGCTGTTCGCAAGTTCGCCGAACAGCGAACAATTTGGGGTGTTTGCAGCAAATTCGAATGCTGCGGAACACCCTTTAAATGTCTATGGGAGAAATCAAAAGTGCTCATTTTAAAGGCTAATATGCAAGTTATTGTCATAAAAAGTGTTTGGGGACCCGGGTCCTGTCCCAGGGGACATGGATCAATGCAAAAAAAAAGTTTTAAAAAACGGACGTTTTTTCAGGAGCAGTGATTTTAATAATGCTTAAAGTCAAACAATAAAAGTGTAATATCCCTTTAAATTTCGTACCTGGGGGTGTCTATAGTATGCCTGTAAAGGGGCGCATGTTTCCTGTGTTTAGAACAGTCTGACAGCAAAATGACATTTTGAAGGAAAAAACCCTTTTAAAACTACCCGCGGCTATTGCATTGCCGACAATACACATAGAAGTTCATTGATAAAAACGCCATGGGAATTCCCCAAAGGGGAACCCCGAACCAAAATTAAAAAAAAAAAAAAAAAAAAAAAAAAGACGTGGGGTTCCCCCTAAATTCCATACCAGACCCTTCAGGTCTGGTATGGATTTTAAGGGGAACCCCACACCAAAAAAAAAAAAAAGACGGCGTTGGGTCCCCCCAAAAATCCATACCAGACCCTTATCCGAGCATGCAACCTGGCAGGCCGCAGGAAAAGAGGGGGGTGCAAGAGTGCAGGCCCCCCCTCCTGAACCGTACCAGGCCACATGCCCTCAACATTGGGAGGGTGCTTTGGGGTAGCCCCCCAAAACACCTTGTCCCCATGTTGATGACGACAAGGGCCTCATCCCCACAACCCTGGCCGGTGGTTGTGGGGGTCTGCGGGCAGGGAGCTTATCGGAATCTGGAAGCCCCCTTTAACAAAGGGACCCCCAGATCCCGCCCCCCCCTGTGTGAAATGGTAAGGGGGTACTTACTCCTACCATTTCACTAAAAAACTGTCAAAAATTTTAAAAATGACAAGAGACAGTTTTTGACAATTCCTTTATTTAAATGCTTCTTCTTTCTTCTATCTTCCTTCATCTTCTGGTTCTTCTGGCTCTTCTGGCTCTTCCTCCGGCGTTCTCGTCCAGCATCTCCTCCGCGGCATCTTTTATCTTCTTCTCCTCGGGCCGCTCCGCACCCATGGCATGGGGGGAGGCTCCCGCTCTTCTCTTCTTTTCTTCTCTTCATTTTCTTCTCCGGGCCGCTCCGCACCCATGCTGGCATGGAGGGAGGCTCCCGCTGTGTGATGGCGCTCCTCGTCTGACAGTTCTTAAATAATGGGGGATGGGGCCACCCGGTGACCCCGCCCCCCTCTGATACACGGGACATGACGGAACTTCCCTGTGGCATTCCCCGTGACGTCACAGGGAAGTCCCGTCAAGTCACCGTGTGTCAGAGGGGGGCGGGGTCAACACATGGCCCCGCCCCCATTATTTAAGAACTGTCAGACGAGGAGCGCCGTCTCACAGCGGGAGCCTCCCTCCATGCCAGCATGGGTGCGAAGCGGCCCGGAGAAGAAAATGAAGAGGAGAAGAAGAGAAGAAAAGAAGAAGAAGAGAAGAGCGGGAGCCTCCCCCCATGCCATGGGTGTGGAGCGGCCCGAGGAGAAGAAGATAGAAGACGCCGCGGAGGAGATGCTGGACGAGAACGCCGGAGGAAGAGCCAGAAGAGCCAGAAGAACCAGAAGATGAAGGAAGAAAGAAGAAGCATTTAAATAAAGGAATTGTCAAAAACTGTCTCTTGTCATTTTTAACATTTTGACAGTTTTTTAGTGAAATGGTAGGGGTAAGTACCCCCTTACCATTTCACACAGGGGGGGTGGGATCTGGGGGTCCCCTTGTTAAAGGGGGCTTCCAGATTCCGATAAGCCCCCCGCCCGCAGACCCCCACAACCACCGGCCAGGGTTGTGGGGATGAGGCCCTTGTCCTCATCAACATGAGGACAAGGTGTTTTGGGGGGCTACCCCAAAGCACCCTCCCAATGTTGAGGGCATGTGGCCTGGTAGGGTTCAGGAGAGGGGGGTGCACTCTCGCCCCCCCCTCTTTTCCTGGCCTGCCAGGTTGCGTGCTCGGATAAGGGTCTGGTATGGATTTTTGGGGGGACCCCACGCTGTTTTTTTGGGGTTTTTTGGCGCGGGGTTCCCCTTAAAATCATGGAATTTATGGGGAACACCACATCATTTTTTTTAAAATTTTGGCCGGGGTTCCCCTTAATAACCATACCAGACCTGAAGGGCCTGGTATGGAATTTAGGGGGACTCCCACGTCATTTTTTTTTTAATTTTGGTTCGGGGTTCCCCTTTGGGGAATTCCCATGCGGTTTTTATCAATGAACTTCTATGTGTATTGTCAGCAATGCAATAGCCGCGGGTAGTTTTAAATGTTTTTTTTCCTTCAAAATGTCATTTTGCTGTCAGACTGTTCTAAACACAGGAAACATGCGCCCCTTTACAGGCATATTATAGACACCCCCCAGGTACGAAATTTAAAGGGATATTACACTTTTATTGTTTGACTTTAAGCATTATTAAAATCACTGCTCCTGAAAACACGGCCGTTTTTAAAACTTATTTTTGCATTGATCCTTGTCCCCTGGGGCAGGACCCGGGTCCCCAAACACTTTTTATGACAATAACTTGCATATAAGCATTTAAAATTAGCACTTTTGATTATTCACGTTCGTGTCCCATAGACTTTAACGGTGTTCGAACAAACTTTTTTCCTGTTCGCATGTTCTGGTGCGAACCGAACAGGGGGGTGTTCGGCTCATCCCTACTCCTGAGCCCTGTGTGTTATACACTCCTGAGCCCTGTACTTTGTGTTACACACTCCTGAACCATGTGTGATACACAGTTCTAAGGCCTCACTTATTACAGTTATTTGAGGCCACTGTACTTCTCTCTGTAATGCCCTGTACACACGATCGGACTTTCCGACGGATGTCAGAAAATGTGCGATCGGAGCTTGTGGTCGGAAATTCCGATCGTGTGTGGGCTCCATCAGACTTTTTCAATCGGAATTTCCGACACACAAAGTTTGAGAGCATGCTATAAAATTTTCCGACAACAAAATCCAATCGTTTAAATTCTGATCGTGTGTACACAAATCTGACACACAAAGTGCCACGCATGCTCAGAATAAATTAAGAGGCAAAAGCTTATGGACTATTGCCCCGTTTATAGTCCTGACGTACGTGTTTTACATCACCGCGTTCAGAACGATCAGATTTTCCGACAACTTTGTGTGACCGTGTGTATGCAAGACAAGTTTGAGCCAACATCCATCGGAAAAAATCCATGGATTTTGTTGTCGGAATGTCCGATCGTGTGTACGGGGCATAAGGAAGGTGTGTCTGGGGGTGGAGTTTGTGCGGGGTTTGGCCATGGTTGTGGGCGGAAATTTGGGCTGGGAGGGTGAGTTCTGTATAAAGTGTATTGATACCAATTCATTATTCTGCAGCACTTTGTTCCAGCACTGAGGTTGTGGTAGTAGCAGACATATATTGTATGTAGTATTTGCTTTGTATTATAATTGTTGTTGTGTAATTATTATTTGGAAGTAGGGATGAGCTTCGAGTTCGAGTCGAACTCATGTTCGACTCGAACATTGGCTGTTCGCAAGTTCACCGAACAGCGAACAATTTGGGGTGTTCGCGGCAAATTCGAATGCCGCGGAACACCCTTTAAAAGTCTATGGGAGAAATCAAAAGTGCTAATTTTAAAGGCTAATATGCAAGTTATTGTCATAAAAAGTGTTTGGGGACCTGGGTCCTGCCCCAGGGGACATGGATCAATGCAAAAAAAAGTTTTAAAAACGGCCGTTTTTTCAGGAGCAGTGATTTTAATAATACTTAAAGTCAATCAATAAAAGTGTAATATCCCTTTAAATTTCGTACCTGGGGGGTGTCTATAGTGTGCCTGTAAAGGGGCGCATGTTTCCTGTGTTTAGAACAGTCTGACAGCAAAATGACATTTTGAAGGAAAAAACTCATTTAAAACTACCCGCGGCTATTGCATTGCCGACAATACACATAGAAGTTCATTGATAAAAACGGCATGGGAATTCCCCAAAGGGGAACCCCGAACCAAAATTAAAAAAAAAAAATGACGTGGGGGTCCCCCTAAATTCCATACCAGGCCCTTCAGGTCTGGGATGGATATTAAGGGGAACCCCGGCCAAAATTTAAAAAAAAAATGACGTGGGGTTCCCCCTAAATTCCATACCAGACCCTTCAGGTCTGGTATGGATTTTAAGGGGAACCCCGCGCCAAAAAAAAAAAAAAAAACGGCGTGGGGTCCCCCCAAAAATCCATACCAGACCCTTATCCGAGCACGCAACCTGGCAGGCCGCAGGAAAAGAGGGGGGGACAAGAGTGCGGCCCCCCCTCCCTCCTGAACCGTACCAGGCCACATGCCCTCAACATTGGGAGGGTGCTTTGGGGTAGCCCCCCAAAACACCTTGTCCCCATGTTGATGAGGACAAGGGCCTCATCCTCACAACCCTGGCCGGTGGTTGTGAGGGTTTGCGGGCGGGGGGCTTATCGGAATCTGGAAGCCCCCTTTAACAAGGTGACCCCCAGATCCCGGCCCCCCCCTGTGTGAAATGGTAAGGGGGTACATAAGTACCCCTACCATTTCACGAAAAAAGTGTCAAAAATGTTAAAAATGACAAGAGACAGTTTTTGACAATTCCTTTATTTAAATGCTTCTTCTTTCTTCTATCTTGCTTCATCTTCTGGTTCTTCTGGCTCTTCTGGTTCTTCTGGTTCTTCCTCCGGCGTTCTCGTCCAGCATCTCCTCCGCGGCGTCTTCTGTCTTCTTCTCCTCGGGCCGCTCCGCACCCATGGCATGGGGGGGAGGCTCCCGCTCTTCTCTTCTTCTCTTCTTCTTTTCTTCTTTTCTTCTTTTCTTCTCTTCTTCTCTTCTTCTTCATTTTCTTCTCCGGGCCGCTCCGCAATCCATGCTGGCATGGAGGGAGGCTCCCGCTGTGTGACGGCGCTCCTCGTCTGACAGTTCTTAAATAACGGAGGGGGGCGGGGCCACCCGGTGACCCCGCCCCCCTCTGACGCACGGTGACTTGACGGGACTTCCCTGTGGCATTCCCCGTGACGTCACAGGGAAGTCCCGTCAAGTCACCGTGCGTCAGAGGGGGGCGGGGTCACCGGGTGGCCCCGCCCCCCTCCGTTATTTAAGAACTGTCAGACGAGGAGCGCCATCACACAGCGGGAGCCTCCCTCCATGCCAGCATGGATTGCGGAGCGGCCCGGAGAAGAAAATGAAGAAGAAGAGAAGAAGAGAAGAAGAGAAGAAGAGAAGAAAAGAAGAAAAGAAGAAGAGAAGAAGAGAAGAGCGGGAGCCTCCCCCCCATGCCATGGGTGCGGAGCGGCCCGAGGAGAAGAAGACAGAAGACGCCGCGGAGGAGATGCTGGACGAGAACGCCGGAGGAAGAACCAGAAGAACCAGAAGAGCCAGAAGAACCAGAAGATGAAGCAAGATAGAAGAAAGAAGAAGCATTTAAATAAAGGAATTGTCAAAAACTGTCTCTTGTCATTTTTAACATTTTTGACACTTTTTTCGTGAAATGGTAGGGGTACTTATGTACCCCCTTACCATTTCACACAGGGGGGGGGCCGGGATCTGGGGGTCACCTTGTTAAAGGGGGCTTCCAGATTCCGATAAGCCCCCCGCCCGCAGACCCCCACAACCACCGGCCAGGGTTGTGGGGATGAGGCCCTTGTCCTCATCAACATGGGGACAAGGTGTTTTGGGGGGCTACCCCAAAGCACCCTCCCAATGTTGAGGGCATGTGGCCTGGTACGGTTCAGGAGGGAGGGGGGGCCGCACTCTCGTCCCCCCCTCTTTTCCTGCGGCCTGCCAGGTTGCGTGCTCGGATAAGGGTCTGGTATGGATTTTTGGGGGGACCCCACGCCGTTTTTTTTTTTTTTTTGGCGCGGGGTTCCCCTTAAAATCCATACCAGACCTGAAGGGTCTGGTATGGAATTTAGGGGGAACCCCACGTCATTTTTTTTTTTAATTTTGGCCGGGGTTCCCCTTAATATCCATACCAGACCTGAAGGGCCTGGTATGGAATTTAGGGGGACCCCCACGTCATTTTTTTTTTTTTAATTTTGGTTCGGGGTTCCCCTTTGGGGAATTCCCATGCCGTTTTTATCAATGAACTTCTATGTGTATTGTCGGCAATGCAATAGCCGCGGGTAGTTTTAAATTAGTTTTTTCCTTCAAAATGTCATTTTGCTGTCAGACTGTTCTAAACACAGGAAACATGCGCCCCTTTACAGGCACACTATAGACACCCCCCAGGTACGAAATTTAAAGGGATATTACACTTTTATTGTTTGACTTTAAGCATTATTAAAATCACTGCTCCTGAAAAAACGGCCGTTTTTAAAACTTTTTTTTGCATTGATCCATGTCCCCTGGGGCAGGACCCAGGTCCCCAAACACTTTTTATGACAATAACTTGCATATAAGCCTTGAAAATTAGCACTTTTGATTATTCATGTTCGTGTCCCATAGACTTTAACGGTGTTCGCATGTTCGAACGAACTTTTTTCCTGTTCGCATGTTCTGGTGCGAACCGAACAGGGGGGTGTTCGGCTCATCCCTATTTGGAAGTATCAGGATCAGGTTGTTAGGTGGTTTGTTACATAGTTACACAGCCGTATAGTAACACTGGGGTTGTGGTAACACTTACCTCTGTCTGCAGGTAGGTTGTCTGTCTGTGTAATATAGAGCAGAGCTACACTAGTTTGTTATTTAGTGTATAAAATATGTACAAAGATAAAGAATGACAGAAAATAGAACAAAGACAAAAGGACAGACACACTCTGGCTGTGAGAATAAGACATAAAATAAAACTTTTTCTGAGGATTATCCTGTGACAGGAACATGTCAGGAACATGTCAGGAACATCCGCTATTCACCGGCTAGACCGGCACCATGGGAATCACCCCGTCCATATCTCAGGATCCTCAATTTATGGATGTGGGTGGAGTTTAGCCATCAGACAATCACCCCTGGGAGGGTGTTCCCTGCCCAGCCCACAAGCCGGTCCTGTGTTCTGAAGGAACTAGAGCTAAATGGGTCATGAATGGTTCTGATGGATGAGGATTGGATTTCCAACACCGGCATGTCAGTCTGATCCCAACAAGACCAATCAGTGCTTGTCTGGTGTGATCAGACTCCATAGAACCATTCTGGGGGTTTCTCCTGGATTCTATCCTCACTACACATACAATGTTATATGTACATGTACCCCAACATGTCTACAATCAGGAGGAATTATTTCCATCTCTCTACATCTAATATTTTATTTTGTATGAGAGATAAAATAGATTCCTCTGATCTCTGATATAAATCAATGTCTGGCAGACAGTTCGGGGTCTTCTCACTGTATCAGCCTCGTCCTCTGCTGGGCTTGTAGATGAAATGACTAGGACTTCTCTTTGAGGCTCAGTGAGGTGACAATTTTATATCTACAAGGATGGGGGATTTTATTGTCATCTAGGGGTCACTTCTGGTCTAGAGACTCGCTCTGTCCTTCCAGATTCTAATTGAGGACCATCTGTCTATGATTGGTCACTGAATGAAGAGAATACGGAGTCCTGTGCATCTTCTTATCTGTTTCAGGTCCAAATTCAACCCAAAATTCTGTCTGAAATTGGACCTGAAACGGTGAATGGAGACGCACCGGACCCCCTGCTGTGAGCCGCTGTGAACTCCAGTGTGATCCCAGCCAAAGTCTGATCTCTGAGTCAGTGGAGGGGGGAGGGGATGAAAGCCAATAACAGCGAGTGACCTGAAGGACTATGATGGGAACTCTCAGTGTAACCGGCCAATCAGAAGTCTGTCTTTGTATAACTTTCATGTAGGTGACAAGTCTGGATCCCTCACATAGAAGATTTATACCAGAATCCTGCAGAATATTATATCATTTATAGGATAATTCTCACGTCAGCTTCTGCAGAGTACAGCCAGGATGTCTGAGCCCCTCACATAGAAGTTTTATTCCAGAGTCTTCCAGATTATTATCTGATAATTCCAGTGTGGTGAGGGATCGATTATTGATAAGAATGGATCGGAGATCATCACAGCCGGAGGAAGTCACACCACATCCCTCCAACCTGCAGAGACAAATCCAGACACATGATATTATATTATATTATAAGATGAATATGAGGAATTATTCCCATTTAGTGAAAAGTAATAACATCACTAGAGCGGAATATCAGGATATACAGAATGTTATACAGAGGAAAGATCTTGTTACTAGGTAAGCTGATCAAGGTGAAGCTCTTGTAGTACTTATGTCTACACAGTATAAAGCGGGGGCGCTGTGACAGCTCAGTCACCCCCTTATGTACCCGGATATTAAGCAGGACCTCACACAGTGTCTCATACAGGGGCTTCTGAAATTGATATATAAAAGGAAAGGATCTGGGGGGTTATGAAATAAAACAGCGGAATTTCTGATGGTGGATACCCCAGTGACCCCAATATTCCATCACCTTCCTAAAGTCCACCAATCAGGAATTCCCATTGAAGGTCATCAGATTGTGGCAGGAATAGGATCCCTTATAGAGAATGTAGGGGGAGGGGTGGATATACATTTCCAGCTTTTAGTGCCGAGACTTCTGGGATATATTATGCCTCGTTTCCACCGAGCGGATCGGTTCGGTACGGTGCGCTATTTTGGGTGTTTCAATTAGGAAAGCGTGCCATACAAACGAACCGTACCGCTCCATTCAGGGTCCTGCTTCAGATGTGGGGCCATAGAAAATTGAACGGTTCGGTTAGGGCGGAGCTACCGGCGTCATACGATGTTTTCCACTGATTGGCTGACACAAAACCCTCTGCTGTGCTATGATGATGTCAGAGGAAAGCGCCAAACAAACACATGCATATAAAGGAGAATTAAAGGAGAAGGATGCCTGCTAACAACAGCCGTGTTTGGTCATCACAGAAACTATCTACTTTCCTTAGCATAATTGGTGATAGCGTTATTCGGAGTGAGCTTGATGGATCAGTAAGGAATGAAAAGGTGTATAAAGATATTTCTCAGCGGATGGCAGCCGAGGGATTTGAACGCATGTCAGGTCAGTGTAGGGCAAAGCTTAAGAAGCTTAAAGTCCAATATAAAAATTTAAGGACGACAACAGCCGTAGTGGAAACAGTCGGAGAACTTGGAAGTGGTACGACGCCATGGACGCCATTTACAAGACCTCCCTGCAAACCAAGGCAGGGAGGTCTGGACTCTGCAACTTCAATGCTGGAATCCATTATAGACCCCTTTGGTGAGTTTTTTTATTATACATAGGATTTTGCTCTGCTAACCATTTAAAAAAATATATATAACCATATGTGCATTTTCAGAAACAAGTGATGGAGTCTCCAATGATGCATCAAACGTTTCCGACGATGGACCTTCAACCTCTTTCAGCAGCACCAGTACTATTTCCTCAAGCCAACCACAGAGTAGAAAACCACAGAGTAGCCAATCACAGAGTACGCCCAATGCACCCCGGCACACTGGTAAGACATGATGATAGTTGTAATTGTGCAGTTTATTAAAATAAATCAGCATTGTGGCAGATGTGCAAGGGGTACAGTGGTAGAACAGATGAGAAGGGGGTTCACCAGTGTGGCAGATGTGCAGGGGGTACTGTGGTGGAACAGATGAGAAGGGGGTTCAGCAGTGTGGCAGATGTGCAGGGGGTACAGTGGTGGAACAGATGAGCAGGGGCTTCAGCAGTGTGGCAGATGTGCAGGGGGTACAGTGGTGGAACAGATGAGAAGGGGCTTCAGCAGTGTGGCAGATGTGCAGGGGGTACAGTGGTGGAACAGATGAGAAGGGGGTTCAGCAGTGTGGCAGATGTGCAGGGGGTACAGTGGTGGAACAGATGAGCAGGGGGTTCAGCAGTGGAGAAGATGTGAAAGGAGGTGTATTGCCGGGGCAGATGAGCAGGGTGAACAGAGGTGGGGCAGAATATCAGGGGTAACAGAGGTGGGACAGGAGAGCAGGGGGCACAGTCTGGTGGGGTAGATGAGAAAGGGGGTTACAGTGGTGACACTGATGCTTCCAAAAACTATTCTGGTCTTTTGTATATTACAGGTGAAAGGAGACGGTTGCAGATGGATCTGCGCACAGTCATGGAGGATATGCGGGCATCAGAGGAAAGGCAGCTGGAAAGGATTGAGAACCTTTCTGAGAGGCGATTTCAGGCACTGCGTCAGGATGCACAGGAAGCTATGCGCCAGGAGGCAGAAATCGCCCGGCAGCAGATGGAGCAGCCGGCTACCTTCAACCAGGCCTTCCTTGGTGTCCTGGGTCAGCTTGTTCAAGTGCTTGGAGCCAGTCGTGATCCCAGGTTACCACCCAGATAGTAGGGCCTTTCATGCAGCACAGAATTGTACACTTGTACACGTTTCGTTAAAAAAAAAAAAAATTAAGTTAAGTTTTTATAAAAAAAAGCTTATTTTTAAATATATTTTTCACATTTTGACTTTCTAGAATATATAGAAATTTTTTTTGTTGTGAAATAAAAATCATGAGAGAATTTTTTGAGTATGTCTGATTTAATGTAACACTTTAACAATACAGTAATACTTTATTAAAACTTGTAAAAATGAATGGTAAGAAATTAAACGTTTAGGTGCCGCATCAGAGCCTGACGTATTTCACTGCACTGGATTTGGCAAATTTAATGTCACTGTCATTCCTCTTCATAAGACACCGCCATCTACCCTTAAGTCTTCCAAAAGCATTTTCCACTACAACCCGTGCCCTGGATGTTTTCTTGTTGTAGATTTGCTGTTCTGGTGTAAGGTGGCCATTGTCAGGAAATGGTTTCAGGAGCCAATTTTGTAAAGGGTAAGCAGAGTCTCCGAGCACATAATAGCCAACATTCACCCCACAAATGTTCTTAGTGCACACAGGGTACAGGCCTCCCTGGCCAACCCAATCCCAAAATGTGGACAATCTTAGAACCCGAGCATCATGCAAACTCCCAGGCTTTCCTACATTCACATTCCAGAACAGTCCTTTTCCATCCACTACTCCCTGGAGGATGATGGAATGCCAGCCTTTTCTATTAAAGTAGTCAGTGTGGTATTCCTGTGGTGCTATTATTGGTATGTGAGAGCCATCAATAGCACCAACACACTGTGGAAGGCCCCACCTGTTTTCAAAGTAGTCAGCCATGTCTTTAAGTTTTTCCCTGTCCGGAAAATGTACTATTTCAGGAGCTAGCAATGTGCAGACAGCCTTACAGAAGTCCTGCACACACCGGCACACAGAGGATTTACTGACACCAAAAAGATGACCTATACTTCTGTATTCACTGTTGGTAGCCAGCTTCCACAGTGCAATGGCAACTCTTTTCCTCACAGGCGAACAGGCTCTGAAGTTGTTTTGTTTCTCCATCGCTGAACGTAGCTTTGTAGAAAGGTAAGAGAAGGTTTCCTCAGACATTCGGAAATTGTGCACCCACTGTGTGTGTGTGAATCCCGGGACGGTCACATCCCACCACTCATTGGCCCAAATGAGTGGTCGGCGGCGCTGCTTTGCCAAGAGGAGAAGCATCTAAAAAAAAAAAAAAAAAAAAAAAAAAAAAAAAAAAACACACACACAGATGGTAACAGATCATAAAATAAAAAAATATTCATACAACATATACATTTTTCATTATGCTTGGTAAGTGTGGCAGGTAGGTAGGTCAGTGAGTGTGTCAGGTAGGTAAGTCAGTGTGTGTGTCAGGTAGGTAGGTTGCTTACCCTATAGCGCTGCCGTCTTTGTCTTTGCCGCATAAAGGTATACTTCTCCTCTCGGCTACAAATCCAAGCTAGAAGTTCTCTTTTCTTTTCTGCTGTGTTTCTCATTGCCGCTCGCAACCTTCTCTCATACAGTGCAGCATGTTTTTTAAATATGAAGAACCAAAAAGCTACTAGAGAAAATATGAGCTGCTGGATGATCTCCATTGTTGTTGATTCTCAGGTTTCCTGTCGCACTAATATGACATCACACTAGCATTTTTTCTAAAACCTGTATGGCCCCCTTGTGGTCCCACTTGCAGTGGAAACGCTCACCATAATAGACCCGACCATTCAAGGCCATTCAAACTGTACCGAACCGAACCGATCCGCTCAGTGGAAACGAGGTATTAGAGATACAAGTACTATATTGGTGGATATTCCACATTTACAATGGGATTCTACATTCACATGGGGGACACTTCACATTAAAGCACTTTATTCTTCCATCCCCCATTCTTTAGTGTCTCCAGCAATCAGATATCATCTCCATAGATATAGATCATATACTAGGATGTTACAGGAATTATTACAGAGGATGGAAAGGATGAAGGTTTTTTACCTTAACCACTTCAGCCCCGGAAGGATTTACCCCCTTAATGACCAGAGAACTTTTGACAATTTGGCGCTGCGCTGCTTTATCTGGTAATTGCGCGGTCATGCAATGCTGAACACAAACAACATTTGTGTACTTTTTTTTCCTACAAATAGAATTTTCTTTTGGTGGTATTTTATCACCTCTGGGATTTTTATTTTTTGCAATATAAATGAAAAAAAGACCGAAAATTTTGAAAAGAGGCATGTTGAGAAAATTTAATATTTTATTTTTTTTTAGTCATAAGTAATTGAAAAATGATAAAAGAAAAAAAATGATAAAAGAAAGAAAAACAAAGTTGTCACTAAATAATATATTGCTCACACATGACATGGGTATATGTGGAATTACACCCCAAAATACATTCTGCTGCTTCTCCTGAGTATGGGGATACCACATGTGTGAGACTTTTTGGGAGTCTAGCCGTGTGCAGGACCCCAAAAACCAATCACCGCCTTCAGGATTTCTAAGGGCGTAAATTTTTGATTTCACTCCTCACTGCCTATCACAGTTTCGGAGGCCATAAAATGCCAAGATGGCACAAACCCCCCCCCAATGACCCCATTTTGGAAAGTAGACACCCCAAGCTATTTACTGGGAGGCATGGTGAGTATTTTGCAGATCTCGCTTTTTGTCAGAAGGTTTTGAAAATTTAAAAAAGAAAAAAAAAATTCCTTTTCTTTCTTAATTTTACAAAACAAATGAGATCTGCAAAATACTCACCATGCCTCTCAGTAAATAGCTTGGGGTGTCTACTTTCCAAAATGGGGTCATTTGGGGTGTTGAACTGTCCTGGCATTTTATGCCCAACATTAGAAGCTTATGCCACACATCACCCACTCTTCTAACCACTTGAACCACCAAGTCCTTTCTTACACTTTTTTTTTACATGAAAACATTTTTTTTTGCTAAAAAATTACTTTGAACCCCAAACATCATATGATAAATGTTTTTGCCATACCAGAAAAACTAGAGAGTTTGCCACATCCCTATATATAGAGAAAGTTTGAATACCCCCAATTGGGACTTTAAATTGGCAAAAACAGTGGAGTGCAGTAGAATACAAAAGTACGCATATAGAGTAGTTTCTCTCCAGTAACCAAGAACACTTTCTGGTAACTAGGGATGAGCTTCGAGTTTGAGTCAAACTCATGTTCGACTCAAACATGGGCTGTTCGCCAGTTCGCCGAACAGCGAACAATTTGGGGTGTTCGCAGCAAATTCGAATGCCACGGAACACCCTTTAAAAGTCTATGGGAGAAATCAAAAGTGCTAATTTTAAAGGTTTATATGCAAGTTATTGTCATAAAAAGTGTTTGGGGACCCGGGTCCTGCCCCAGGGGACATGGATCAATGCAACAAAAAGCTTTAAAACTGGCAGTTTTTTCGGGAGCAGTGATTTTAATAATGCTTAAAGTGAAACAATAAAAGTGTAATATTCCTTTAAATATTGTAGGGGCGCATGTTTCCTGTGTTTAGAACAGTCTGACAGCAAAATTACATATTAAAAGAAAAAAAGTCATTTAAAACTACTCGTGGCTTTTAATGCATTGCCGGTCCGACAATACACATAGAAGTTCATTGATAAAAACGGCATGGGAATTCCCCACAGGGGAACCCCGAACCAAAAAAAAAAAAGATGTGGGGGGTCCCACTAAATTCCATACCAGGCCCTTCAGGTCTGGTATGGATATTAAGGGGAACCCCGTGCCAAAAAAAAAAACAGCGTGGGGTACTCCCAAAAATCCATGCCAGACCCTTATCCGAGCATGCAACCTGGCAGGCCACAGGAAAAGAGGGGGGACGAGAGAGCACCCCCCCCTCCTGAACTGTACCAGGCCACATGCCCTCAACATTGGGAGGGTGCTTTGGGGGTAGCCCCCCAAAACACCTTGTCCCCATGTTGATGGGGACAAGGGCCTCATCCCCACAACCCTTGCCCGGTGGTTGTGGGGGTCTGCGGGCGGGGGGTTTATCGGAATCTGGAAGCTCCCTTTAACAAGGGGACCCCCGGGGGGCGTGTCTGGATGAGCAAGGTGGAGGACGTGTTCTGGCTGAGCTCCTCCAAGCCACAGAAAATCCGCAGCCATCTGGGCTCTAACTATCCCCTGAGAGCCGGCTTTACACTCTACCAGCCCCTGGGGCCGTCCTGCTTGGCGCCCGGAGTGCTATTTTTACGGACTCCTGCAGTTTTCGGTGCCCCGGGCCTGTGGATTGCTCCTGGCAGAGACTCCCGCCGCCATCTTGGGGCCTACGGCCCGATCGGAGCCTTTAGCCTGCCGCCCCAGTGAGCCGGGTGCCGAGCGGACGCTCATCCTCGGCGAGTGGCTGCCAATCGGTCGGGGGAGCGGCGGGGGGGGACACCCGAGATCTGCCTGGAGGCCCGATCCCTCCGCTCCGCTGCGCTACGGCCTGGCGCTGCCCCGCGGCCTGTTACATATCTGGAGCCTCTAACCTACACCATCTGGGGAGCTGGACACCGGCCTGGGATAGATCTGCCCTGCCTGACCCCTGGGACAAAGTGAGTAACAGCTCCCCCTCCCCAAAGATCCGCTCTGAACCTACATTTCACACTGAAAAAGGCACTCGCCCGACCGGACACAATCACTAGGAAAGTCCGCGGCTCCGGCCTATCCCTGGAGGTCGGCGGCCATCTTGGTGCTCCAAGTACTCCCACAACCATCTTTCTCCACTACCTTTCTTATTGAAACTTGTCTACAGCACTCATTTTTCAGCAAGTATCTCTCTTATCTGACGCATTACCTTTACAGCCTCTATTTTTGCTTAATTACAATAATTTTAATAATTTTACTTGCTCTTCCACTGTCACTAGAGTACACTTTTTGTTATCTGTGCTCCACTTAAAGGGGAACCCCTCCAGGTGCTGACAACATTCTGATGAATATGTAACTTTGCTCAAATGTGAGGGGGGGTGTCCCTTGCAGCTATCGGCCATATAGCTCCAATTATGCCCGCCAAAACACCTAAGCTCCGCTCTGCTTCTGTTAAACGTTCAAGCAAGAGATCACTCTCTAATCCAGTCTCCACAGGTTCTATTCAGCAATACCTAGCCAACGCACGCGGTGACCAAGACAGGGCCTCGAGAGTAAGCGCCTCTCCATCATCCCGCGCTGCTTCTGTGAGGGAGAGCTCTCCAGCTTCTTCCTGCTGCTCGGATCTTATGGACGATCCCGGATCCCCCGTAGGCTCTGAAATGTCAGCACTTATGAGCGGCCTCAAAAAAGAACTTGCAGGTATGTTTCACAGTTTGGAGAAATCCATCAAAAAAGAAATAACTGCTGTTCGATCTGATATGTCACATCTCCTGGTCAGGGTGGAGGAAACGGAGCAGAGACAGGACACGCAGGCACTAGCCATTAAAGAACTGCAAGACACCGTTACCCAGCTGGCTTTTGCTCACCGTACATCCTTATATAAGCTCGAAGACCTCGAAAACCGTAACCGCAGAAACAATATCCGAGTTAGAGGGTTGCCGGAAGCCACTAGGGATACTGATCTTGAACCTTCTATAAGAGGCATTTTTAATACCATCCTGGGTAACCCTGTCGCCGCACCACTACGTTTTGATCGTGTGCATCGGGCTTTACGACCCCGTAACGCTAACTCGGACCAGCCCAGAGATGTCATCTGCCGCCTACATTATTTTGAAGACAAAAATGCCATCATGATAAAGATGCGAGGCATACCTAACATTGACTTTGATGGTGCCACCATTAGTATCTATCCAGATCTTTCTAAAGATACTCTGGACCGCCGCAGAGCATTAAAACCGCTACTGGATAACTTACGATCTGACGGGATTACATACAGATGGGGTTTTCCTGCCTGCCTGATTGCTACAAAAAATGGTCGCTCCCATACATTAAGATTTCCTGAGGAACTTCCAACTTTTATGCAGGACCTACATCTCTCACCCATGGAACTTCCAGGCTGGCAGGATTCGATTCCAAAATTCTCATGTCCCATGGACTCTGTCTGGAAAAAGACCCCCTCAAAGAGGAGTCGCGCTTCTCTCCCAGGCTCTGCACAAACACAAGGCTAAAACATTTATTTTTTCACCCATATTATTGATAATAATATAAATCATTTTTTCTTTTTTTACAAAAAGGCCCTATTGGCTGAGTCCGGACCCGGTCTCTGTGTTTGCGTGTGCATATAGAATTTTTCTTTACTCTTTTCTGTACTCGTGCTTGCGAAGCCGGGGTGGACTCATCGGTAAAATGACCAATATTTGTTTTCCTTTATTATTATGTTGATTGTTGCATGTTTCCAATTGGTCTACATTTGCGATTTCTTGCAGGTTGCTTATTGTTTTTATTGATTCTGGTTCCATTTACATGGGTTTTCTTATTTCCGAATGGAATTCATTGCTCTCCTGTTAATGACGGGTTGTTAACATGTTTTTCTTTTACAGGCCGTGTGCTGTCGGGACACACTCCCCTCGCCACCTCCTCCCCATAGCGTAACACCACCCCCCCACCTCCTCCTGGGGATGGCGAGCGTGAATGGCCCCAAAGATATCCTATTTAATCCTTGTTTAAGGATTGGGATGGCCTTTCGCTCTCTCTCTCCCCAATGGGACCACTGCAGTTTTCTGCGTGATATTTTTTCATTTCCCACTAGTTCTCTGACCTACATGTATAATTATTGTATATGTTTGTCTTCTTCTTCTTCTTTTCTCCTTCTTTCCTACTATTCCTCTCTCTCCTCCCCCCCCCCCCTCTTCCCCCTCTCTGCTGGTATGCTTGGCAAGACAAACTGAAAATATCCATGCTCTTTTTAAATGGCTAAGGTAAAGATTGTATCCTACAATGTTAGGGGTCTTAATGTTGCTGCTAAACGACATCAATTATATCGTGAACTTAAACATGCTACATGTTCCATTGCATTTCTCCAAGAAACGCACTTAACCCACACAACACCTGTTAAACTTACCTCACCTAACTTTCCGCAGTGGTACTATAGTCTGTCAGACACCAATAAGTCTAAAGGTGTAGCTATTGGTTTCTGCAAAGGTTTGTCTTTCAGACTTTCTGACATGCTCGCGGATGATTATGGTCGCTTCCTTTTTCTTAAGGGATTCATTGGAAATGTCCAATGCACGCTTGCAAATATCTATTGCCCGAACCATGACCAACCTACCTTCCTTTCCCAAATACTGACTAAGTTGTCACACTTTGCCACAGGACTCACTATTCTAGCGGGGGACTTAAACATGCCGTTAGACCCCACTATTGATACATCACAAAGCCGTTCTAATATCTCTTTCAAAAAACTGAAATTTGTGAAAAAACGGCTTCTTGATCATCAATTAATGGATGTTTGGCGCCTTCTTCATCCTAAGGAGAAGGATTTCTCACACTACTCCTCAACACACCAATCATACTCTAGAATAGATAATATATTCTTAGACCATTTCCATCTCCCCTTTTTACACTCTGCCCACATTGGTCTCACATCAATTTCAGATCATGCACCTGTGTCGATGACACTGACCATGCCCTCCCTACCCCGACGCACCACCAACTGGAGGCTTAACGATTCCCTTCTCACTAATGAAGCAGAGGTCTCTATGCTAGCCTCCCACTTATCGCAATATTTTAGAGACAACAAATCCTCTGATACCTCCCCCTCGGTCGTTTGGGAAGCTCATAAGGCTACCATTAGAGGTCGGCTCATTGAGCTTGGTGCACGGATAAAAAGAGAGCATGGTCAACAAATTAACCAGGTTCTACAACAGATAGAGGCTCTAGATAAGCAACATAAACTTTCTTTACATAATGAACACCTTAAATCCCTCACACTTAAACGTGAGGAATTGAAGTCCCTCCTTAATCTAGACACCAAGAGAAGATTCCAGCGTCTGTCGCAAAAATTTTACGAATGGGGGAACAAACCAAGTAGATTGCTAGCTAGATCACTAAAGACTAAACAGTCGCAATCATTCATCCCCAAGATTAAGCTTCCGTCAGGTACATTGGCCCATGCAACCCCAGATATTGCTAAAGCATTTAGAGACTACTACGCGGACCTATATAATGTTAAAAATGACTTATCATCTCTCCCCTGTGAGGAGAGACGAAACCGTATGCTATCCTACTTGAGAGAGGCAAATCTTCCCAAATTACCCATATCTGTTCTAAAAGAATTAGAAGAAGACTTTTCGGTCGAGGAATTCCAGACAGCATTGAAGTCCTCCCCCTCTGGTAAAGCCCCTGGACCTGACGGATTCACGATTTTATACTATAAAACATTTAGTGACATCCTGCTCCCTCGACTTTCTGAATATGCAAACTCAATCTCCCACTCTTCAGGCTTACGCCCAGAATCACTTTTGACCCATATCACAGTCATCCCTAAACCAGACAAGGACCCTACACTCTGTAATAGTTTTAGACCTATATCGTTAATAAACGTTGACATTAAATTATTTGCCAAAGTTATGGCAAACCGCCTACTTCCCCTTATACCAAATTGGATTTCGGCGGATCAGTCAGGTTTTATACCCGCCAGAGAAGCGAAAGATAACTCCCTTCGTGCAATTTCTCTGATTCAATACGTTCGACGGTGCTCCCAGCCCACCCTACTTCTCTCTACTGATGCAGAAAAAGCTTTCGATAGGGTGGACTGGGAGTACCTTAAGCTGACCTTACGCCATTTGGGGGTGGGTCCTAAAATGTTTCACCGTATTTCTTCTCTTTATGCTAACCCTTCGGCTCAGGTCAGGATTAACGGAACGTTGAGCGACCCCTTTATCCTACATAACGGAACCAGGCAGGGCTGTCCCCTCTCCCCTCTTTTATTTGCTATCACTCTAGAACCTTTTCTCGCCACAATCAGGAACAATATTAACATCAAAGGCATACAAATAGGCAACAGATCCCATAAATACGCGGCATATGCAGACGATGTACTATTTTTTATTCAACAACCTCGGATCTCGATTCCGAATCTGATGTCTGCATTCTCCGCGTTTCAATCAATCTCTAACTTCAAAATAAATTTATCTAAATCCGAAATTTTAAACATTAACATCCCCAAGGCCGAGACTCTCTTCCTCAAACCCCTTTTTCCTTTTCGATGGGAATCAAACTGTTTGAAATACCTAGGTATTTACCTCACCCCTAATCTTCAATCCATTTTCCGATATAATTACATCCCCACGTTAAATAAAATTAGAACTGACCTACGAAAATGGTCTAACCTGTCACATACCTGGTTAGGGAAAGTTAATATAATTAAAATGAACATACTACCACACATCCTCTTCCTCTTTCAAATGCTACCACTAGGTGTTCCGGTGGGTTTTTTTACTACTCTACAGTCCCTGGTCTCCCGCTTTATCTGGAAGGATAGACACCCTAGAATATCCAGGGGGTTATTGTCCCGCTCCAAATGCTCAGGTGGTTTGGCACTTCCTAATTTTAAAGCCTATTTCCAAGCAACGGTACTGGCCAGACTAGCTGAATGGAAATATGCCCTTGGCAGGAAGCTATGGGTACAAATCGAATATCACCTGAGTGGAGTGGACCTTTCAATGGCTCCCTGGATACCCCGCTCCCACAGGAACCTCGCCCACACCACCTCGGCCCTTACCATTTCTTCTTTGGATATATGGGACGCACTACACAAAAAACATTCCTGGAATTATGACTCCCCTTTGCTACCTCTTCTCAATCACACATACTTTTTGCCAGGCCTTTTGGACCCAGGTTTTAAGACATGGAGGTCAGGGGATCCCCTCTTATTACATCACGTTCTAAATGGCAATACACTTAAACCCTTAACTTCAATCCTCACCCCTAAACCAGCCACGTTCCTAGATAAATGGAGATACCACCAATTACAACACTTCCTAAGCTCCCTTTCTAATCCACTTAGGGGTATTAGCGATTTAAACGAAATAGAAGTAATATTCCTTCCAAAAGACCCCCCTCTACATTGCATTTCTATATTCTATAAAGCTCTTATTACACTTCAAAACCCAGACCCCCGTTCCTACCTGACTAAATGGGAAATTGACCTTGGTCTCTCCCTGACTGACAACCAAAAAGATAGGATCCTCCAACTTGCTCACACCTCGTCCATGGCCTCAAGAATGACAGAGGTCAACTATAAACTGCTCACCAGGTGGCATTACACCCCAGTTCGCCTACACCAAATGTTCCCCGCCAGTTCCCCATTGTGCTGGAGGAACTGTGGGAACAAAGCTACTCACGCACACATATGGTGGTTCTGCCCATTGATTAAACCATATTGGGAAAATATTCGCACTCTGATTGCTCAGATAGCGGATGTTCAAATACCAAATGATCCATGGGCTATTCTGTTTCATATCACAAAAACTCCCATAAAGGCGTACAAACACTCAATCATTCCTCATCTACTAAACACTGCCAAAGCCTTAATCCCCACATTGTGGGGCCAACCAATTATTCCCTCTATGAAGGCCTGGCTACAAATGATTGACAATGTATACCTTATGGAGAGTATCACCCACAATATTAGAGGGACCTCCCAGAAACATTCTTTAACCTGGGAACCCTGGAAAAAATTTCAGACTACTGCCACATATATAAACCTCTTGCTCTAACTCCTCAACCCAAATACTTTAGCATAGCCATTAAACACCCACCCATGATAATCCTCCCCTCTGCTCAATACATGGTCTAGCATGCCAGCAACCTCCTACCCTCTCCCCTTCCCACTTTCAACTCTTTCTTTTCTATCCTCTCCCTCTTTACCACTATCTTGTCTCGATGTATACTTATGTTAAACTAAAGCAATATTTTCTATTTTAATTCCACTTAATGTATGATGATCACCTAGCTCACACTTCTTTATCCAAATCAGCTGCTTAGTTGACTTATTGTAACTTCTTATGCGCACCTGATAAAACTAACTAAGTAGTGAACTATACGAATACTATAACCTATGCTGTTAAAATAATGGAAGATTTGTGTTATAACTGTTACAACTGTATACATGATATATTTTCTTTAATAAAAACTTATTAAACAAAAAAAAAACAAGGGGACCCCCAGATCCCAGCCCTCCCCCTGTGTGAAATGGTAAGGGGGTACAAAAGTACTCCTGCCATTTCACAAAAAAACTGTCAAAAATGTTAAAAATGACAAGAGACAGTTTTTGACAATTCCTTTATTTAAATGCTTCTTCTGTCTTCTATTTTCCTGCGGTTTCTTGGTCCATCTTCTTCTTCTGGTTCTTCCTCCGGTGTTCTCGTCCGGCATCTTCCTCAGCGGCGCCTTCTTCTCTTCATCTTCTTTTCTCGGGCCGCTCCGCATCCACGATTGGATTGGAGGCTTCCGCTGTGTGACGCTTCTCCTCTTCTGACAGTTCCTAAATATTTGAGGGCGGGGCCACCCGGTGACCCCGCCCCCCTTTGACGCACGGGGACTTCCGTTTCTTCTTTCCACTGATGCTTTATCACCAATCCTTGTTTCACTAAAAACCCCAAATTTTCTAAAAAACATTTGTCATTGGGACAGAAAGTGAGGTGAAATCTTCTGAAGAGGAGCACAGACAGTGAAACAGATGTCACAAGGGCGATAACCCTTCCCTATGTTTTCCAAAAAGCTTAAAATAGATTTTTTGGCTGGAGTTAAACACGTTAAAAATGTACCCGTTCAAAATTACAAGCAGATTCTACTTAACAACAAACCTACAGTCCCTGTCTTGTTTGCGCTGCCTGTATACTGCTGTTCAGAGTATATAGGGCCTGGTGGCCCCACACCTTTCCTTTTTTTAATTTGGGTGTGGGGTTCCCCTTAATATCCATACAAGACCCAAAGGGCCTGGTAATGGACTGGGGGGTACCCATGCCATTTGTCTCACTGATTTTCATCCATATTGCCAGGACCCGACATTACATTAAAGCCGCAAGCAGTTTTAAATGACTTTTATTCCTTTAAAAATTACATTTTGTGCAGGGACCGTTCTAAGCACGGGAAACACGTGCCACTTTACAGGCATACTATAGACATCCCCCAGGTATTTAAAGGAATATTTCACTTTTATTTTTTACTTTAGTCATCATTAAAACCACTGCTCCCGAAAAAATGTCCGTTATTAAAAGTTTTTTTTTGCATTGATACATGTCCCCTGGGGCAGGACCCGGGTCCCCAAACCCTTTTTAGGACAATACCAAGAAAATTATCCTTTAAAATGAGCACTTTTGATTTCGAACGTTCGAGTCCCATAGACGTCAATGGGGTTCTAACGTTCGTGCAAATTTTCGGTCTGTTCGCAGGTTCTGGTGTGAACCAAACTGGGGGGGGTGTTCGGCTCATCTCTAATGCCTAAACCTGCAGGCATCATTCCATTATAACCACTCAAAGTCCAGCAACATACCAGTATGGTCCTTGTTGGGCATATACTGTAATGTTCTTTTTTTCATGCAGCCAGATTCCTCCATTCACATTGATCGATCGGTGGTATGCCCGCCATTAGAATACCGCCCTTTATCCACCCACTTCTAATGATAGGCATACATGCACCGTTCTTTTTTTGTTCATACCTCCATTCACATCGATCAATGTGGATGAAGAAACCACTGCCAAGAAAATTAAACAAAAATATATGCCCCTAATGTCCACCCCTGCCCCCATGCTTCAGCATATATGCTTTTTTTTTAACTGTGGTGGTAAAATCACCTCCTACAGCACTGGAGTAACGGATTTACATACCATGAGAGCAAGCCCTGTTGCTGTCAGAATAAATAAAACTGTGCTGCAAATGAATGATGTACCTGCAAAGCAAACAATGGTTAACAATAAAACACAGTACATAAAAAAGGAATGTGGGACTTTAAATGAGGTAATTGACTTGTGGAGGTAGAGTATATAGCAGTGTTTCTCAACTCCAGTCCTCAAGGCGCCCCAACAGGTCATGTTTTTAGGCTTTCCATTATTTTGCACAGGTGATTCGATCAGTTTCACTGCCTTAGTAATTACCACAGCCGTTTCATCTGATGGAAATCCTGAAAACATGACCTGTTGGGGGGCCTTGAGGACTGGAGTTGAGAAACACTGATATATAGTAATCATATATGTACATGCACAATGGCATAAACATAATGGATACATATACATTAGCTTGGCAGCACATATAAGATAGCAAATGTTAATAAATACACTACAAGAGGTTTCATATTGGCAGGCATTGGTACATCATATGCAAAAGAGCTGCTATAAGATAGGTACACATACACATTGATAATTACATAGTACTCAATAAATTTTGGATGTATAAATAGTATATATGGGCCAGTAAGTAAGTAATAAGTCAGACTTGTCTAAGCACCCCATGGAAACTCGATGCGTTTCATGGCTACATGCCATTCATCAGGAGTTGGGTACAGAAGTAAACTGTAAATATAAATAAATATGTAATGTTAGCAAATATATTCTACCCCTTTAGAGGGAGAAAAGACCTCATGAGGAAAGAAATCTGTACTCACAGGTCGGCTGGAGCACTGTGCTTGGCTGGCATCGAGGAGGATGGGACCCCAAATGGTTGTCTGTTCCAGAGCTGAGGCCAAGGAACCCCACCACAGCCAAGAAAACCTCCACATAGCATGCCCGATTGCTGCAACACATTTCACATGTGTGGGGATGATTCTAAGTGTGGTGTTCCAAAAAAAATGTGTGAAAATGAGAAAAATATATGTAAAAACAGTGAAAAAAAAGTGAAAAAATGTAAAAAATGAAAAAAACATAATGAGTGTGTGAGAGAAAAAAATATATATAAAAATATATTTGGTATGTGTATATCTTCATGAGTGTTGTGTATGTATGAAAATACACACATACACCATAGTGAGGAAGTATGTTGCATGAGTCAAAAGAAAAAACAAGGGGAAAAGGATGAAAAAAGGAAGGAGAAAATGTGCATAACTTCCGTGTGTGTGTATCCAGTGAATGGGCTGTGTGTGTTACCTCCTTGGAGTCAAACACACAGTGAAATGGTAGGCAATCAGGCTCACCTGCTTAAGTAATCCAGGTGTGGGGCGGGTCCCCGACCACCGTCATGCACACCATCAAATGAATGTAAGAGTTGGCAGTGAAATCCACCACTGGCACAGGCGCCAAAGTGGAGCCACACCAACCCCATCTTCGATGTGAGATGGACCAAGAACATCCCTGTATTGCGGCATCAAAAAGACGCCACAAACAGGTTATAGCATGACGCCGATGCGCAGGAGGGCCCCCACCGATATCTCAAAGGAGATTCAGGATGGAAGTACTGCTGTGCATCGCAGCTCCGGAATCAAGACAGGAAAAGGGCACCCCCATCCCCGATCCAAGCCAGCCTCAGTGTGAATGGAGTCATATAGAACAACAGAGGCTCAGTAGGAAAAATATTTTTGTATAGATTGGAGAAAATGGGCATGGTATCAAATAGTGTATCTAATACAGATATTGCATATGTCATTGTTGTATATAAGTTTGATCATTCAAATATTGTGCCTTATTTAAAGTCCTTTCTGACGGACTTTCGCCGGACTTTCAGAATGAACGGACTTGTCCACACAAGGACATGTCCGTTCATTTTGAACGTGACTCAGGTGCGACGGGACTAGAAAAAGAAGTCAATCTTGCCGCTTTTAACGGCAAGATTGACACCTTGTCAGCCCCATCGCGGATCATACCAGGCCCTTAGGTCTAGTATGGATTATAAAGGGAAGCCCCTATGCCAAAAAAATGGTGTGGGGTCCCTCCTGAAATTCATACCAGACCCTGATCCGAGCACACAACCCGGCCGGTCAGTAAAGGGGGTGGGGACGAGCGAGCACCCCCCCTCAACCGTACCAGGCTGCATGCCCTCAACATGGGGGGTGGGTGCTTTGGGGGAGGGGGCACCCTACGGGGCCCCCCCAAAGCACCTTGTCCCCATGTTGATGAGGACAAGGGCCTCTTCCCGACAACCCTGGCCGTTGGTTGTCAGGGTCTGCGGGCGGGGGCTTATCGGAATCCGGGAGCCCCCTATAATAAGAGGGCCCCCAGATCCCGGCCCCCCACCCTATGTGAATGAGTATGGGGTTCATGGTACCCCTACCCATGCACCTAGGGAAAAAGTGTCAATAATAAAACACACTACACAGGTTTTTAAAATAATTTATTAAACAGCTCCGGGGGGTCTTCCTCCGGCTTCGGGGGTCTTCTTCCAGCTTCGGGGGTCCCTCCGGTTCCTCTTCTCCCGGCGTCCGGTTGGTTCTTCTCCGCTCTCTCTGGCCTCTTCTCCCGGTGTTCCAGTTCTTGGGCCAGCTCCTCCGCTGGCTTCAGGCTGCTCTCTTGCCAGCGGAGGTCCAGACTTCTGGGCTTCTTGTCTTCTTCCCTCTTCTCTTCTCCAGATGTTGACACGACGCTCTCTCCGGCTGGACTGCTCTCTGAGGGCTCCGTTGTGACTTATATAGGCGGAGAACCCGCCCCCTTATGATGTCACATTCCCTGGGCATGCTGGGACTGTGACGTTTTAGGGGGCATGGTCAACATCACCCGGTGACCATGCCCCTCAAAACAACACAGTCCCAGCATGCCCAGGGACTGTGACATCATAAGGGGGCGGGGTCTCTGGGGTCCGCCGGACCAAGTATGCCGGAAAGTCCACTCGTGTGTACGCGGCATTAGGGACTTACTGCAGCAAGATGGAGATGCATGCGTGCGTGCATGGCAGCAGTGTGTGTGTGCATGCTCTAACTTCTGCTTGGTGCCAATGGGCCTTTAAAAGAACAGCAGCTGCACTTGTGCAGTGCTGTTTGATCTGCAGCTTACTCGTGTTCTGAAACCTGTACCTGCTGTCTGATTACCTGTACTGACCCGGCTCTGCTGACTTACCTGCTATCTCTAATCCTGACCTCGGCCTGCCCTGACTCTGCTAAAGCCTCTCCTGCATGATATCCTGTTGCCAACTACTGACTGACCATTTGACCTTGCTCCAGCCTGCTGCCTTGCTCTACCTGATTACCTGTGTTTCACCCGGCTTGTCTCACCCTGCTCCATCCTGCTGTTGATCCTGCATCTCACAGCTCACCAGATCGCTGACCTGCATCTTTTTTTTTTTCTTTTTATGTTTTTTTTTCTTTTTTTACATATTTATTGTAACTATAAACATTCCAGGTTAGGGTGTCTCAAAATGTGATGGGCATCTAACATCTTTGGAGACCCTGTGTAAGTGTGCCCTATGACTGTGCCATGCTGTACCCTATTCTAATACTCCACTAGTATCTAAACTCTCTGTATCTCCAAGGTGGCTCTCTCAGTAAGGGAGATACTCAGTAGGGGAGATACTGAGAGAGCCACCTTGGAGATACAGAGAGTGATGGACTGAGGATTAATCACAGAGAGAGCAGAGATTTCGGTGACAGCTGCCAGAACAACAAACCCTGCACTATTGAATGCTGTTTTTCTACAATATGAAGGTGAGGGTCCTAAGAGACCATTAGACCAACAACAGGGCCATGCACCCAGTCTATCTTATGCATCATAACTGAATAGAAAAGCGGCATTTATCTATAGACTTTCTTATTTTTAACCCATTATTCCCCATTAGCACTTCATTTTCCATTTTTTCAGAGTGCTGATGATCAGTTTCCTTTTACTTATTATCTCTCATGTGATTATGGAGTGATGTCCCAAGTTTTATACATATAAGTTTTTACATTCACCCGCACCAGTTTTTTGGATTGTGCATTTTATTATGACTTTTATTATGTTTTAATAAATGATTATTTTCAATTGTGTTTCCATGCACGTTTCTTGCTGCTATTAATCAATCACTATTAATGGATAATGATTATAGCTAGATGCTATATTATAGAGATAATTTATCCCTTGTAGTAATAGCTCACTTATTAGCACTTCTATTGTCACGTCCCACTTTGCCTATTATGCAATTTGCACATATATGACACACGTGAATATATTTATTTATTTATTTACTGCAATCTTATTTAATATTGCGCAAAATCTTTATATATTTTACATTTCATTAAGTGTTGTGTGTGAACACCCCAATTTTGCTGCAATATTATTAGTCACCTGTATGCGTTTTTTATCTTTGTCACTTTGCAACTAGTTTCTATTTTTATATCCTACAAGCGCGAGGGACACTATACACTTGATTCAGTGGACCAATATGACTGCAACTCACACTTTTTAGTAATGCCCATGAGGAGGGATAGGCCCAGAAAGGTCTTAAATTCGGGAACTGTAATAGGTTTCCAGCCACATTCTCTGGCAAGGGTGAAATGAGGATTCGCGGTGATAAATTGACCAGCGTATAAATTGCTTTTGCCCACAATAGATCTTTAGAGATCTTCTGTGAAAAACAGCAAATAAAAGTCAAGGGTAAAGATGAGCTTGATGTTCGAGTAGAACATTGGGTGTTTCGCCCGTTCGCCGAACAGTGAGCAATATGGGGCATTCGCGGGAAATTCAAGTGCCACGGAATGCCCCATAATACACTGTGAGATCGCAGCGCATTAGTGTCTGATGATTGGCCAAAGCATGCACCTGACCTGCATGCTTTGGCCAATCACAGCGTGCTCTGCAGAGAGAGCCATAATTGGCCAAAGACAGTGTGACTTTGGCCAATCATGGCTCAAGGGGACTAAGTCCACGCCCCACACTATATAAGGCTGCTTACATAGTGGCCGTGTATAGAGTGTGACTGTGGACAGAGATAGATTGAGCTAGATTAGGCAGGCAGGTTAGTTAGTTGCAGTGTATGTGATGTGTATTTGTTGTGTGTGTGTGTACATATATTATATATATATATATATATATATATATATACACACACATACACACACACACTTGGCATTTAGCGTAGACTATATATTCAGTGTATACTCTATGTTCAGGCAGCGTATTTGAATATATACCCTGTTTCCCCGAAAATAAGACCTAGCGTGATTGTCAGTGATGGCTGCAATATAAGCCCTACCCCCCAAATAAGCCCTAGTTAAAGTCCTTGTAGGTCTTATTTTCAGGGAAACAGGGTAGGGCTTATTTGGGGGGTAGGGCTTATATTGCAGCCATCACTGACAATCACGCTAGGTCTTATTTTCGGGGTAACAGGGTATATATATATATATATATATATATATATATATATATATATATATATATATATATATATACAGCCTGAAGTGTAATATATATATATATATATATATCTATATATACACACACACACACACACCACCAAATGAACTGTATATATACGCTACACTGAATGCAGAGTGTATATATGTATATATACATATATATATATATATATATCTATATGAATACACCGCCTGAAGTGTATTATATAATGTATGTAGCGCACTACCCCCAAAGGAGCTGCAATTTGTGTGTTCTATCTGTAAATCACATTTACCACCCAGCCCATCGCAGCCCATAGAAATAGAATCAGTCCATATTGTAGTTTTCTCTTGCTTTTATTGGTGTAACATGAACTGGGATAGGAGAAGGTTTTCTGAAATGCTCTTTTGCTGCTTTATAATCTTTCCTTTGCCTTCTCATGCAAAGACTTAGAACAATGCGGACTATGAAAAGTCACTCTGAATAACTTTTCTTTGGGAAGACTGGAGTAGTCTGGTCTTTGAGAACAATGAAAACGAATAGCAAAGAGCCACTCTGAATAACTCTTTACATATAGACTTTGGTAGATTTACTAGAGGTTACATAGGCTGTTGTAGTAAAGAGTCACTTTGAATAACCTCTTCACCCGTAGACCTTTTTAGAACAATCTGTATCTCTGTTTGTGCTCGGAGCTCTACCGCCGCCTTTTGACCACTACTTCCCGTCTGTACAGTACTTCCAAGTTGAGCTAAAGAAGAGATTACTCTGAATAATTCCTCTCGCCTGACTGATTGGAATCCCGGGACATTGTTGAACCCAAAGTCACAGGCCATCACCACCTGTCGCACTGACTTGCGTACCAACATCCCTCAGCCTCTGGTAGGACCTTTCCCCTGGGCTTTCACTCACTTGATCAACAGTCCATGTGCCACTCACGAACAATCGATTGCCCAGTTGTCTTCTGCTTGGTTACTACTTCTTCTGAAATGGTTTCTCCATCCCTTCTCTCCAGTCTGACTCCCTTGCCCACAGGGGCGTCCAGTGACACCAACAACTACATGCTGTGTGGTGTCACTAACTTCTCTCCTCCGTGTGGCCTGGTCCCCCCTCCTTCCCCGTAGGGGGGCTCCACTTAGCTCCCCGCAGGGGGCCCTCTCTCTGATCTCTCCTCTCCGGAACTCCCTAGCCGCATGTGACCCCAGCTTTTATGAGAGTCCCGCCTCCTGCCAAACAAACTAATGATTGGCCAGTTTCACACACGAGCTGCCTGTCACTCAGATCCCAAGTCCAACCTCTCTTCCAGAACCATTTCCACTGAAAGCAAGAGGAGGCATTTCTGGGTCCAAGCACAGGTGGCCACACCCTGCACTACACTGACACTCCCAGTTCTCAAAATAAACAACCAGGCCTGGAATCACAATACAAGCCTGCCTAAATTTACCTGAAACCATACTATGTCATTTAAACTCAGAAAGCTCACCTACATGAAAGTAGGTGACCGCTACATATACACGACTGAATGAACTATATATATATATACAGTGGGGATGGAAAGTATTCAGACCCCCTTAAATTTTTCACTCTTTGTTATATTGCAGCCATTTGCTAAAATCATTTAAGTTCATTTTTTTCCGCATTAATGTACACACAGCACCCCATATTGTACACAGCTCCCCATATTGTACACACCACACAGAATTGTTGACATTTTTGCAGATTTATTAAAAAAGAAAAACTGACATATCACATGATCCTAAGTATTCAGACCCTTTGCTGTTACACTCATACATTTAACTCAGGTGCTGTCCATTTCTTCTGATCATCCTTGAGATGGTTCTACACCTTCATTTGAGTCCAGCTGTGTTTGATTATACTGATTGGACTTGATTAGGAAAGCCACACACCTGTCTATATAAGACCTTACAGCTCACAGTGCATGTCAGAGCAAATGAGAATCATGAGGTCATAGGAACTGCCTGAAGAGCTCAGAGACAGAATTGTGGCAAGGCACAGATCTGGCCAAGGTTACAAAAAAATTTCTGCTGTACTTAAGGTTCCTAAGAGCACAGTGGCCTCCATAATCCTTAAATGGAAGATGTTTGGGACGACCAGAACCCTTCCTAGAGCTGGCCGTCCAGCCAAACTGAGCTATCGGGGGAGAAGAACCTTGGTGAGAGAGGTAAAGAAGAACCCAAAGATCACTGTGGCTGAGCTCCAGAGATGGGAGAAAGTTGTAGAAAGTCAACCATCACTGCCAGGGCCGCAATCAGGGGAGTACAACCGATACAACTGTAAGGGGCCACGGGGCCAGAGGGGCCCACCCGGGCTAGAAGAAGGCAGGACGGCTGAAGGGGAGCCGTGTTTTGCACTATGGAAATGATCTTGCAGCTTCTGCTATTCTCATTGGGCTCAAACATCAAGCTCTTTACCACCACCTCTGGCTACTATGTCCATGTGCACCCCTCAGGTGAGCTGCCTGTACTGTGCTCCTCTGTGTCAGCAACATGTCAGCTTTGTGAAAATGAGCTGGGACTAGGTAGGAAGATTCCCTTTACAAGTAGGGGCTGAGAAGGAAAGGCAGGGGGCTGTTTGTGTACAGGGAGGGGCCAGAGCCTTGTGTGTTTACACATTTGTGTATGTGTGGGGCTGACATATATATATATATATATATATATATATATATATATATATATATATATATATATATACATACAGGTCTGAGGGGGGCTGACAAATAAATACAGGTGGGGGTGGGGCTGGCATATATACAGGTGTGTGAGTGTAGGGGGGGCTGACATATATACAGGAGTGAGGGGTGGCTGATATATATACAGGAGTGAGGGGGGCTGACATATATACAGGGGTGAGGGGGGCTGATATATATACAGGAGTGAGGGGGGTTGACATATCTACAGGTATGAGGTGGGCTGGCATATATACAGGTGTGGGGGCTGAAATATATACAGGTGAGGGGGGCTGACATATATACAGGTGTGGGGGACTGACATATATACAGTAGTGAGGGGGGCTGACATATATACAGGTGTGGGGGGGCTGACATATATACAGGTGTGAGGGGGGCTGGCATATATACAGGATTGAGGGGACTGACATATATAGGAATGGGGGCTAAGTGCGAACAGGTGAGGTGGCTGGTGTGCGGATTCCGTGGGATGGCATGTGGGCAAGCCCTGGGGAATGTTGGTGGTCAGGCTCGGGAGAGGGGGCAGGCCTAAAAGTGTGTAAGGGGCCCAAAAATGTCTGATGGCTGCCCTGATCACTGCAGCCCTCCACCAGTCGGGGCTTTATGGCAGAGTGGCTCGACAGAAGCCTCTCCTCAGTGCAAGACACATGAAAGTCCGCATGGAGTTTGCTTATAAAAACACCTGAAGGACTCCAAGATGGTGAGAAATAAGATTCTCTGGTCTGATGAGACCAAGATAGAACTTTTAGGCCTTAATTCTAAGCGGTATGTGTGGAGAAAACCAGGCACTGCTCATCACCTGTCCAATACAGTCCCAACAGTGAAGCATGGTGGTGGCAACATCATGCTGTGAGGGTGTTTTTCAGCTGCAGGGACAGGATGACTGGTTGCAATTGAGGGAAAGATGAATGCGGCCAAGTACAGGGATATCCTGGATGAAAACCTTCTCCAGAGTGCTCAGGACCTCAGACTGGGGCGAAGGTTTACCTTCCAACAAGACAATGACGCTAAGCAGACAGCTAAAATAATGAAGGAGTGGCTTCACAACAAATCCATGACTGTTCTTGAATGGCCCAGCCAGAGCTCTGACTTAAACCCAATTGAGCATCTCTGGAGAGACCTAAAAATGACTGTCCACCAACGTTTACCATCCAACCTGACAGAACTGGAGAGGATCTGCAAGGAGGAATGGCAGAGGATCCCCAAATCCAGGTGTGAAAAACTTGTTGCATCTTTCCCAAAAAGACTAATCAAAAGGAGCTTCTACTAAATACTGAGCAAAGGGTCTGAATACTTAGGACCATGTGATATTTCAGTTTTTATTTTTTAATAAATCTGCAAAAATGTCAACAATTCTGTGTTTTTCTGTCAATATGGGGTGCAGTGTGTACAATATGGGGGGCTGTGTGTACAATATGGGGGCTGTGTGTACAATATGGGGGCTGTGTGTACAATATGGGGGTGCTGTGTGTACAATATGGGGGCTGTGTGTACAATATGGGGTGCTGTGTGTACAATATGGGGTGCTGTGTGTACAATATGGGGTGCTGTGTGTACAATATGGGGGGCTGTGTGTACAATATGGGGAGCTGTGTGTACAATATTGGGTGCTGTGTGTACAATATGAGGTGCTGTGTGTACAATATAGGGAGCTGTGTGTACAATATGGGGTGCTGTGTGTACAATATGGGGTGCTGTGTGTACAATATGGGGTGCAGTGTGTACAATATGGGGAGCTGTGTGTACAATATGGGGTGCAGTGTGTACAATATGGGGAGCTGTGTGTACAATATGGGGGGCTGTGTGTACAATATGGGGTGCAGTGTGTACAATATGGGGAGCTGTGTGTACAATATGGGGTGCTGTGTGTACAATATGGGGTGCTGTGTGTACAATATGGGGGGCTGTGTGTACAATATGGGGTGCTGTGTGTACAATATGAGGTGCTGTGTGTACAATATAGGGGTGCTGTGTGTACAATATGGGGGGCTGTGTGTACAATATGGGGTGCTGTGTGTACAATATGAGGTGCTGTGTGTACAATATGGGGTGCTGTGTGTACAATATGAGGTGCTGTGTGTACAATATGGGGTGCTGTGTGTACAATATGAGGTGCTGTGTGTACAATATAGGGGTGCTGTGTGTACAATATGGGGGGCTGTGTGTACAATATGGGGGGCTGTGTGTACAATATGGGAGGCTGTGTGTACATTAATGAGGAAAAAAATGAACTTAAATGATTTTAGCAAATGGCTGCAATATAACAAAGAGTGAAAAATTTAAGGGGGTCTGAATACTTTCCGTCCCCACTGTAGGTCAAAAGAGGAGGTTAAGCTCAGCAGCTTAGAAGTAGCGGGAGTGTTACGATTAATAGGGATGTTGAAGTCACCAAGAATGATTGTTGGAATTTCAGAAGAGAGAAAAAATCATTAAAATCACTGCTCCTGAAAAAACGACCCTTTTTAAAAAAATTTTTTGCATTGATACATATCCCCTGGGGCAGGATCCGGGTCCCCAAACACTTTTTATGGCAATAACTTGCATATAAGCCTTTAAAATGAGTGGTTTTTATTTTCACATTTATGTCTCATAGACTTTAATGGTGTTCGCACAAATGTTTTGTCTGTTCGCAAGTTCTGGGGGGGGCTCATCTCTAGTCAAGGATACTAAACTCCACTGTTTCCACCTGAATTCTGGGTTGGCCAATGAATGGGTGAGGAACGGGCACTGCAGAAGTGGTGGGCTTCCAATCAGGATTAGCAGACACATCAGGAAGGGCACTATGGGCTCTACAGGCCTGTGTTCAAACTCTTGGTGGCTGCAGGGCACTATTTGTGCTAGCCACCGCACCAGCTTGAACTGCACTTATGGGACCCCCCACGCCATGTCACCAAGTGTTACTGCAGTGCTCTTTTGTCTACGACCAGGATGTACTAGACCGCTGGTGCTTGCCAGTTCACCAGAAGGATGAGCGACACTAGTACGGGCTCTCTGCTCCATATAAGAACCATGCAGTTGTTGTACCTCAGCAACAGAAGGACGGGGTCAGTTCGCCTGACCTTAGCAGGGACCACTACTCCATCATCAGAGCTATCTGTCAGGGTGCTCTCTACCGGTTTGTATACTGAGCCTGAATCTGACAGTGAGGTCTCAATGCTGTACCTCTGTTTGGAATTTTTGGCCACTATATTAATAGGTACAGCTAGTGAGACTCACAGATAAAAGAGCACCTGGTTGTCATGACTGCTTCAATCGCTACAAAAAAATGAACTGTTAGTGGTAGCAGGGATCAGGTGTGACTCTGCTAATGCTGCAGTTTTGAAAAAATTATGCATGGGTATACCTGTAGCCATAGGTTGAAAAAGGGACCAATAGCAGTTCAGAAATGCTTCCTTTTTTGATGACTACATCCGTTCCACGCTGGTTGCTGTCCCTCACCGCCAACGTCACTTCCGGGATCTTCGTTTTCCATAGACTCGGATTGTGTGACCTCCACCGGCATCTCCAGGATCTTCCAACATCTGCTGGCAACTTCATTGGAGTCCCTGCCGCTACTTACCCACAGTCCTGGGAGTCTTACAACAAGCTGCGGACCCTCCTGATGCTGGATCGCTCTTACCATCAACGATGTTATGCATATTTTACTTTCTGATCTTGTAAGTGTTTTTAATCCCGCTGGGATATTAAATATTTTAATCTTCTGCACTTAGAGGCGCCTTTCTTTCTGCTTATAACTCCTATCCTGCAGAAGGGAGACAATGACAGATGATATTTCTGGAGTATGAGTTGTATTGTTTATGGGACGGCCTTTTGTACAGAAGTGAGAACTGTCTGAGGTCTTTGTCTTCAGAGGAATGGATCGTGTTTTCTGTCTTTATGGTCAGGACAAAACATTCCATTCATAGATTTGTAAATATGAAATATTCTATATAAAGAATTAGCATTTTCATTTTCAGCCAGCAGGTGGAGCTGAAATCTCTTTTCCACATGTTTACCTGCCTGTCCTTCCCGGATCACTGTACAATCCATGTTATTTACAGAGCTCAGTAGCTCAAGCTGTAATTTCCCTTCATAACTGAATGACTCAGAGGAGGGGGAGGGGAGGGGGGAGCAGATTGCTGAAACCCACCGGAGGGACCTCACTGGATATTGTGTGAAAATTGAGGATGAATTGATCCGTGGTGTCTGTATCTACAGAGGTCAGTGAGGTCTCGGTCACACGTGTGTCAGTACCATGTGATTATGTGACATTTATTCAGCATTTCTAAAGCCTGATAACCCCCTTCCATGCCTGCCATGAATATTACAATGGCAGCACACAGTGCTGGTCACACAGGAGCGGTAGCGTTGTGTTGTGTTATAAATGAAGCCGCATGTCGCTGTCATGAGACATCCACGCTTGTCAGTCACCTCCATTCATTTCATGGTGATGTCCAATAATCGCTGGGCATTGGAGGACAGACAGCGGAGGCTCCGGTATCCCAGAATGCACTGGGAAATAATAGAGAAGTAGGACAGAGCAGCTCCGGTCACTTCTGGTTGTACAGAACAGCCGTGTGGTAACTCCAATAGCTTCTGTGTGCCGGCAAAATCACCAACCAGCCGGCAATACTGACAGTGCCAGGCAGGAAATGTGTCACTGCACAGCCAAAAACCTCTTATAATTATATATACTAATCAGCTGAACACAGAAGGATTCATCCACAAAATCCAACACCAAATACATAGAAAGAGAACTGTGCAGCACTACAAGTGAGACTCCCTAAACCTAAAAATAGGATTTTTATTTCAAATGTTTAAACAATCCACACGTGTTTCAGCACAATTATACAGGAATATTACAATGTTAGAAAAAACTATATAAGTAAGATATCGTCAAAGTGTTCAATATTGCAGCATGATGAGTGAGACCACCCAAACTTTAGCATACTATTTACATGCAAAAAACTTACTTTGTGGTCGGCCACTTATGATTGGTGATGTGCAGTGACACCTCCCTTACAGGATAGATATAAAGATAGCTGTGCAGCGCTAGAAGTGAGACTCCCTAAACTTAAAAGTGTTAACATTTACACATTTTAAATAAACAACACAAATATACATGATGAAGCCCCGCCTAGGGCGTAACGTGTAAGGTGGAGACGTCATCACGCCTGTCAGATACACTAGGAGAGCCGCTGCTATACTGTTATGAAGGAGAGGAGGGTCGCCGGCCGCTCTGTGCATTCTTACATGGATATATTGTGATTCTATGTGAAGATATATTACATGTTATTATTAATAAACTATTAATGACCCGAGTATCCCAGCTATTGTGACACATACAAATAAAACAGATCTGGTAACAAGTCACCAAGCGGGTATTATCCTCAGACCGGGAAATCTGTCCTCCAGGGGGCAGGAGAGCGATAGTGAGTATGATGACATGGCGGCTGGTTTTCATTTTATAGAATTATTGTAATATATCCGAAATCCACATATCAGAGGAGATCATTTCCTCTACATCACTTCCCCTTTAGGCTCCTCCCACTAGAAGAGCAACCCCTCCCCCAGACATTTCTCCAGCATTCTTCTAGTGTTTTCAGAGCTTCATAAACACAATTAAGACACATCATAAATGTCATAGAAGTGTTACTGAGCATTGCTTCCTTCTACATAATCATCAGACGTGTGAGCGAGTCCTAAGGGGGTCTATTCCATCCTATTTCCTGCTTGTTAGGAATATGGAGGGTCATTCCATATGTACATAGCCTGGTCACTGTTCTACTATAAGGGGAACCCCAAATCCCATGGATGAGATTACAAAGAGAAAGATTCCCTCAGAGAGAGGAGAAGACATGAGAAGATGGAAGATTCTACATGGGTGAGGATGGAGGACACCCAGAGATAGAAGGAAACACTGAGAGACGGGAACAATCACAAGACGTCACATTTCCCCATCACTGCAGATCACACATTTCTCTTACCATAATTCCTGAATTTTACTCTTCGGTTTCATCAGAAAGGAAAGAGAATCAGACTTCCTTTCATATCCTGAAGAGGAGGAATCATCATCTTCTTCTTCTTCTTCTTCTTCTTCTTCTTCTTCTTCTTCTTCTTCTTCTTCTTCTTCTTCTTCTCCTTCTCCTTCTCCTTCTCCTTCTTCTTCTAATTCTTCTTCTTCTTCTTCTTCTTCTTCTTCTTCTAATTCTTCTTCTTCTTCTTCTTCTTCTTCTTCTTCTTCTTCTTCTTCTTCTTCTTCTTCTTCTTCGTCCTCTCCCGGACATTCTTTACTGGAAATAGTACAATGGTGAAATCTAAAAGCCAATAATGAGATAATAATTAGCACCAAGAATGTATGACCTCTGACACCAAGAATAACAATGTAACACCCAACATTTCCCTTCCACATGGCTGCCTTCCCTCTGGCTCTACAGTCTCATACTGGACCTGATGAGGACTTCTCATTGGTGGCTATGAGTGGTCTTTGAAGTCACACTCCAGACAAAACTTAAAGGAGGCCCCTGATATGTATACGGGGTCTCCAGCCTTCCTACACAGGGGTCTCAATTCAGCTTCTGGAAAATCCTGGAACACCACTTTGGTTCCAGATATAAAATACAGTCCAGACATTCCCATCTCCACCCACTTCTGCAAACAATTGGCCCCTCCAATGTTGGGATGATGATGTCACACCCCTGACATTATTTCCCTCCCCCAGATCTCTGAACACGAAGCTTTCCCTCCAAATGTTCTGTGTGATAAATGGTATAATTGGGGGCAGGGAAAGGATTAATACGATGTAAATGATGTGATTGGTAGAAGGTGATATGTGGGAACCACCATTTAGCTCTGGTTCACACAGCACAACATGAAAGTCGCAGCGACTTCCAGCTTGACTTTGCTCTACAACTTCCCGGCGACCAGGTGTGACTTCAAAGTGACTTTACTGAGAAGCATTCCTATGTGACTTTGATGATCCGTGTTTATAACGTGTTTTATCACATGACAAAACATGCGTCTGATAACCGTGATTGGGGCGTCATTAACAATCAGGCTGCATTTACATCTGCATGATTCTGAATGCACATCAACCGCACAGAAATTGTGTGCTTTGCCGCACGTTTCAGAAATGCACTGTGACCGCGCATCCCGCTTGTACTGCAAAAATGACAAGGCGAGCACAATGCATGTTTCCAAAACGTGTGGCAAAGCATGCGTATTCCTGCAGGTTGCCAGGCATTCAGAAACGTTCAAACGCCATGAATGGTATCGCAATGCAACGTGTGTTGTCACACATCTTCAAGATGCACAGCAAAGCATGCGTTTTCTTACGGGTTGGCGTTCAAAAACATGAAGATGCAGATGAATGGTAACACAAGTGTGATGCGCATTGCCACACCAAAACACGCAACAAAGCATGCGTTTTCTTGCAGGTTGCCGTCAGTTGTAAATACGTTTCCATTCATTCACATCTGTACATTTCCAGCTGCACAGCAACCTGCAAGAAAATCCATGCTTTGCTGTGCGTTTCATAAATGTGCGACAATGTGCGTCACACTTGTGTTATTATTCATTTCCTTCTGCACATTTTTGAATGCATGGCAGACGGCAAGAATACATGCGCTTTGCTGTATGTTTCAAAAACGCACAGCGAGGAGCATTGCTTTTGCGTTACCATTTATTTACATCTGTGCATGTGTGGCATGCGTTGCTGTGCATTTTTTAGACATATGAAAAAGCGCACATTTTCTGTGTGGGTCGCCTCGTATTCGGAAACACACAGATATGAATGTCGGCTAATTGTTAATGACGCCCCAATCGCAGTTATCAGACGCATGTTTTGCTGCCAAGATGCATGACGCTCCATGACTGAGAAGATTCTTGATCTACTTTGGGGTGTTTGTTGCATGTAGGGCAGAACATTCCAGTGAATGGGCTCCCTATACACAATGTGTGCTTACACATGAAAAATACACAAATAATGGAAGTGGGAATGTGCGTTTCCGCTACGCTCAGGTGTGACTGGGATGTGTTGGGAGGAAGATTTTAGGCAGCAAGGATGACCAGGGAGGAGAGGTGAGGGGTAAAGAAGCCTCAGAAGTCGCAGAAAAGTCTATAAGATTCAGACAAATGTACGACTTTCTGGTGATTTTACATTGAAGTCTATGGGAGTCGTGCAGCACAAGAATCACCCAAAAGTAGTGCAGGAAGAGTTTTCTTTTGTTGCAGTGACTCAAATCGCAGCAATTAAGACAACATCCAATAAAATCTTTGTGTTTTCACCTGACCTGTGACTTTACATGTCATCAGAATGTCGCTGGAAAATTACTGTAGTGTGAACCAGGGCTTAGGGCTGAGGAAAGTGTGAGTTCCCAGGACTTCTAACAAGTGTGGTAGATGAAGAACATGTCTGATAATCACCGTAATACTGTATGCAGGTTCCTGCCCATTCTCTGAATTCAGTTAGGATATCCTCACACTCACTTACGTGACATACTGACTCCTGTGTAGGAATGGAGATAGAAGTTTCTGGATCTCTGGACCCACAGTGAGAGATACAAAATGTAAAGACTGAAAACTTTCTCTCTTCAAAGTCTTCAAGCAATAGTTCAGTGGCTTGGAAAAATTCCTGTTCATCCACAAGTGATCAGTACGTGAGCCACTCAGCTTCAAATCTGTACAACCAGACATGACGCTCCTAATGAAGTCCTCATCCTGAGTCTCATACAGACAGAAGATGGTCTGAGTACATAAAGTCTTATTGATGCCCTTCATGGCCCATTCTATCATTGGAGATCTGTGCTTCTTCATGGCCCATTCTATCATTGCAGGTCTCTGCTTCTTCATGGCCCATTCTATGATTGCAGGTTTGGCTCGGAGTGAGATGGTGATTCCTGTGATCTCTGAGAATATCTTCAACTGATTTTCATTTAAGAGACCAAACAGGAATTGTACAGATAATGATAAATGTGAGGAATCTGAACTGAAGGCATTGAGTGATTTCCCTTTACAGATCTCCGGGAGGAAAGTACCTTCCATAGACCTTGACCCATCATCCATCCCATAATAGAGAGCAGCAAGGAACTCCTGTACACTCAGGTGGATGAAACTGTAGCAGGTTGGGGTGTCCAAATCAAAGATGTTCTCATTCAGAAATACAGACTCCACCTCATCCAGAGAAAGTCCATGTCTTTCTAGATCTTTCTTCTCAAATAAGATTTGTTGGTTCCGAACTCCCTGATTGGCCAGAGCACACAGCTTCTTCAGACAGGTTTGTTTCCTGTGTACAGACAGCTCCTTCTTGCTGTGATATTTTAGTAAAAATCGCAAGAAGAGAAGGTAAATTGAAGTCGTTGTATGACGCAGAATTGCATCCAAATCTTTTCTTATTTCTTGTTTCATTACAGTGCAGACAATCCAGCATGTGATGGGGACGGCACACATGGTGTACACAACTTCATTGTTTTTTATTATACTGAGAAACTTGTCTGCATCTTCTTTATATCCAAAGAATTTATGGACATATTCCTCTCGATTGTCCCTTGTAAATCCCTGGATTTCCACATAGCGAGAATCATCGATGAATGTGTTAAGTTTCTCCATGGCCAGTGACCTTGTGGTGATGATCAGAGAAGATTGTGGGAGAACCTGTCTCCTGAGCAAGCTTTGGAGAATTATTTCTTTGTGGGTTTCCATAGAAATGTCAAGACAACCCTTAGATTTCTCCTCCAGAGTCCACCTCAGTTCATCAAACCCATCAACTATGGTAAGAAGTTTTCTCTGACTTCTAGGATCCTTCAGAATAGACACCAGGTCATCTGACCTCAGTCTGCAGGCTCTGGATAAAAGTCCCACAAGACTTATGTTTTCAGGAATGGTGTTGATTTCGCTACAGCTCAGATAAAACACAAAATCAAACTTGTCTTGGTAGAGATCCCCAGAGGCCCAGTCCAGCATGATCTTCTTGGAGGTCATTGTTTTTCCAATCCCAGCAGATCCTTGTAACACCACAATCTTACGGCTGAACCCATATTCATCAGGGTCAAAGAGGGCCTGGATTGTGGTTGGGGATCTTTTCTCCATGATCTGTAGATGTCTTCTGCCTGAACTCCTTATTTCTTCTTCTTTTCCCTCTTTATTCTGGGGTTCGTTTATCATCACCATCATTAAATTTGTGAATCTTTCCTGTAGATAAACAGTCACTCCCATACGGGAATTATATTCTTTAATCCTCTGGAACTTCTCTTTCTCAGACTCTCTGTGTTCCTTACTGATGTCTTTATGAGAGAAAGAAGAATATTTTATTTCTCATACATATATGGCATAGTATTTATAAGACAGATTTAAAAATATTATATTCTAACCCTAAACCTGAAGAATGGAACCCTAAAAGAAGATATCCCATGAAATACAGGAGGACTGTGGAAGCATCCAAACTATGGACACACCATCCAGACCAGAGGAGTAACTACAACCTTCAGGACCCTGATGCAAAAAAAAAATGAAGAGCCAATATTAGACATGTGCAATTTGTTTAGTTCCGAATTTGTTTTAACAAATTTGTGAATTTCAGAATTTCGAAAATTCAGAAATTCAAAATTCGGATTTTGAAATTTGAAAATTTGAAATTCGAAAATTTGGAAAATTGAAAATCTGAATGTTCAGATTTCCGCATTCCAAATTTCCGAAAAAAGCAAGCAAACAAATGAAACAAAAACTAACATTTTTTGTCAGTGCACATGTCTAGCCAACATGACTGCTGTGGCCCTTTCCATCAGTCCCAGGCCCTTTCCTCCAAGGCTTGGGCTCTTCCCTCTGAGGCAGGAGCTCCTTCTCTATCCTTTTCCGCGTGTTCCTGTTGTGGGGCCCTTTATTAGCTCGGGTTCAGACTGCTGCGACTTATCATGTGACTTGCAACACAAAGCCACATGACAAGTTAAAACACATTCATTTCAATGGGTGCTGTCCTATTAAATGTGACTAAAGTCACCGCAACAAGGAAAAAGGCAATACTTTTCTATGAATTTGGTGACATTTGAGTGGCATAGACTGCAATGTTAAATCACAAAATTGCAAACAAGTCACAAGGAAATTGCAAGCAAGTTGTACAACTTTGGGATCACAACAGTCTAAACTTAGCCCATGTTCTGCAGTGGGCCCCCTTCCTGCATCTTGGGCCCCCTACAGTGGCAGAACGCCAGGGCCCGGTCTCAAGTGCAACCTTTGTGACCCTGGTAGTTCCACCACTGATCCAGACTACAATAAAAACAAAATGTTCATCCAGAAGAGATTTCATATGAAACGTGGATGTCCTACTAACCTGAGAATCTGTTGCCATGTGTCGTCTTCTTTCGTTTGGCTGGAAATAAGATTAGGGAAGTGATTAGTCCTGACAAACCTCTGAAATGTATAAAATAATAACTAAGAGAGTTATTAGTTATTAAATATGAAGTACTTGTGCGATGCTGTGGCCCTCATAGCCAACCAAAACGAATATACAAAATACATACCAAAGGATAATATACCACCCTAAAAATACACATGAAAACGCAGCAACTATCAGCAAGTGACCTCAACACTCTTAACACAAACTCTGCAGCAAAAATAGACAAATAAGCTCACACACATATAGGTTGGACTTGTGTCTTTTTTCAACCTCACTTACTATGTAACTATGTAACTATGTAGCATGAATAAAAAATAAAGTAATATGCGATAATAAGTGAAACAGTGATAAAGTGTGCTAATGCAAGAAGCTATGCAGCATAAATAGACAAATATGCATGGATGACTATCCCCAATTAAAAAAATAAAATAGAAAATACAGTATTTTGCGATAAGATGCAATAATGTGTGAAACAATGATAAAGTGTTTGGATCAAAAGCAGATATTCATCTGATTTTACATAAAAATAATAATAAAATAAGTCCCAAATAATAAAGGGCATGTACATCAAAAAGTGATGAGTTGTGAAGATCAAGTGTGCAAAAAGCAGTTCTTGAAAGTTCTGAACACAATTGCTTCCACCATCAAGGCATCCACCTGGGGTGTGCTCTACTAGCAGCTCACCTTAACCGCTTGTCGACCAGCCGCCATCATTACACTTGGGCAGGTCGGCACAATCCCGTGAACCGTCATAACTGTATGTTGGTCCCTTTAAGTGGGATAGCAGGCACAACGGGGGTTCTGATGCTTGTGACACACATCCCAGTTCTGTGAGGAAAGAGAGAGACAGATCATGAGTTCCTATGTGCTAGGAACCACGATCTGTCATCTCCTATAGTCAGGCCCCTCCCCCCAGATTTAGAACACACACCCAGGGAACAGTTAACCAGTTGATCACCCCCTAGTGTTAACCCCTTCCCTGCCAGTGACATATATACAGTAATGAGTGCATTTTTATAGCACTGATCGCTGTATAACTGTGAGTCGACCCAAAAATGTGTCAAAAGTGTCCGATGTGTCAGCCGCAATATCACAGTCCCAATAAAAGTCGCAGATCGCCGCCATTACTAGTAAAAAAAAAATAATAATAAAAATGGCATAAATCTATCCCCTATTTTGTAGACGCTATAACCTTTGCGCAAACTAATCAATATACGCTTTTTGTGATTTTTAATACCAATAATATGTAGAAGAATGCATATCAGCCTAAACTGAAATTAAAAAATAGCTTTTTTAAAAACAATTGGGGATATTTATTACAGCAAAAAGTACAAAATATTGTGTTTTTTCCAAATTGTCGCTCTTTTTTTGTTTATAGCGCAACAAATAAAAACCGCAGAGATGATCAAATACCACCAAATGAAAGCTCTATTTGTGGGGAAAAAAAGGACATCTTTTTTTTTGGGGTACAAAGGCGCACAACCGCGCAATTGTCAGTTAAATTGGCGCAGTGCCAAATCACAAAAAATGGCCTGGTCATTGAGCAGCCAAATCTTCTGGGGCTGAAGTGGTTAAACAAAGACCCCAACAGGTCTAATGGAACTTTGGTATACAGATCCTTTATGGCAGTTCACATTCCACTCTCCTCTCTTCTCCTTATAACATGAACCCAGGGATGTGGTATATGGCTCAGTAGTCGGGGATAAATATCCGCTATACTGGATTAGATCTCCTCCTCTCCTCCATTCACAGGCCATACAAGACAAATAAGAACTCCCTAGTGTAGTCATTTCATAGAAGAAATGTTTTTTTTAAAAAACCTAATACCTTATATCTAGGTTAAAAGCAAGCAGTATTGATAGAATCTCTACTTCCTGTCTCAGCTGTGATGTCACTGACTCCTCCTATGCGTTACGTCACTGGTCACAGGACTTTTTCAAGGATAGGAGACAGGTGACAGACATTGGGCTTATAAAGCCCATAGGTTATTATGGAAACTTATAAATAGTATCCCAGGAATCACGCGTCGTCACAGCCACTGGTGGAAATACAAAAAACAGCCCCCAGTGGTCAAAGATGTACATTACATCTCACAGATTTATTTAAAAAAAATGGTGCTAAATATTAGGGTGAACCGCAATTCATTATAAGACATTTATCATCACAAAATGTCACTAAAATAAAAAACAACAAACAACGAAAAGCCAAAAAAGGAAACAAGACTAAAAAAATAAACAATGCAATTAAATTAAAAATAGAAAACATAAATAATTGTTGGTGTATAAAAGCTAATGAAATCTAGTGGGGAAATTGTCTAACTACACCCAATTTAGCCTAACCATTGATAAAGGTAAAAACAGTGCCATCTAGTATTAAAAATACCTCAAATAAATATAAAGATACCATTAAAAAAAACTGTGTAGGGACTAATGACATCTAGTGGGACAATTAAGTATAAACACCCAATTTAACCATTAATAGAGGTAAAAAACAGTGCCAACTAGCTTTAAAAAATACCTGAAGTAAATATTAAATAAAAAAAAAAAACAATAGTTGGAAATGAAACAATTGAGGTGAAAAGTCGATATTCATTCCTTGGGGATGGAACTAATTTAACTCATAGATCCATTTAGACTCACTTTTACTGAATTGGATGACCCTATTGCTCCCTCTTCAATGGGGTTTACATTTTTCAATAGCCCAAAATTTTAATACTGTAGAGTCTTTCGAATGATATTGTGCAAAATGTCTTGAGCCCCCATGTTTGCTGAAGCCTTTATGAATATTCTGAATGTGCTCACGTATTCTCCTCCACATGGGATGTTTGGTTCTCCCTACATACTGCATCGATCAAGGGCACTGGAGGACATAAACCACACCCTCCATCCTACATGAAATGAAGTCTTTAATGGTATAATCTTTTCTGGTAACACTAGTACTACATTTTTCACCTTTTTTACCATTATAGTCGGTGTTCCTACAGGCATAACACCTTTTACAGAAAAACACCTTTTCCCTGAAAGAAAGTTAAATTGCTGGACAACTTGGGGGGTCTGTGACATTTTTGGAAATAATATCCCGCAAAGTTGGCACTCTCCTGTACGTGAATTTGGGCTGTTCAGGTAAAATTTTACGTAATTGTATATCCGCTCTCAAGATAGGCCAGTATTTTCTAAAAAAAATTTCAACCTGTTTGTATTGTACATTATAATTTAATATGATGGGTAGATCATGTGAGGTCTTATCATTTCTTGGTTTATCTTCAATGAGATAATTTCTTTCCATTATAGAGACTTCTTCAATTCTCTCATTAATGAAGATTCCATCATATCCTCTTTTGTGCAAATCAAATCTTTTCCCAATAAATTTGGCCTGTACATTGAAATCTTCTTCTTTACTACAATTTCTCTGAAGTCTAATGAGTTGCCCTTTTGGTATGTTTATAAGCCAAGGATCATGATGACAACTATCCACTGGGATATAGCTGTTACCATCAACAGGTTTAAAGAATGTTTTAGTTAATATTTTATGGTTCTCTAACTCTAACCTCAAAGCAGGAAAATGAATGTTTTTAGCATGATACTCAAATGACAGTTGGATATTTCTGTCCTTGTTGTTCAGTCGTTGAACAAAAATGGGTTAAACTTTCCACATCCCCAGTCCGTATCACTATCAGATCATCAATATACTTTTTATATAATACAAGTTCAGGTGGAGGATCCCTGAAAACTAATTCCTCTTCCCAGTTTGCCATAAAAAGATTGGCAACGCTGGGGGCGAACTTCACGCCCATCGCAATGTCCTTAATTTGTTTATAATAATCTGAATTGTGGCAAAAATAACTGTGATGTATACCATATTCTAAACATTTAAGGATATAGGATTTTTGTTTGGAGACCAATTCACTAAATATTTCCAGGGCCCATTTTGTTGCATGTAAAGCTTTGTCATGGTTAATGATCGTATATAATGATGATACATCGGCTGTTTCCAAAAGTAATTGTTCATTTCCCACTTCAATTTCATTAAAGAACATAAGTTCTTTAATGAAAAAGGTCTTAAACTGGTTCTACACCCTTATTCCACATAAAAGACCTTTCACCAAAACATCTAATATGACGAATTGGGAAAGGGAGCTAGGCTCTACCTTCACTTCTAAAATATGGCAATGTGCTATCCAGTCAGGTTATCGCTATTCCCATTGTGCCAACCACTGGGAAATATTGCTAAAAATAATTCACATAAGCTATTTAACCCCTGTGAGGCTGTCCGAAATCTTCCCTCTAGAACCCAATACATGTTGGAGACAATGTGGTACAGGCAGTATAACACGCATTCTATGGGCCTGCGAGAGTGTGCGCAGTTTCTGGAATGAGGTTTTTAAAGTAATTTCTTCATTAACTGGCTTTTTCATTAGACCCACCCCTCACCTTGCCCTACTCAACCTCTCTATTAATAATATACCAACCCAATTTAGAAGTATAATCAGTGGTGGAACTACCGCCATAGCAACCCATGCAAACGCTATGGGGCCCGCAGCCGCTATGGGACCCGGTGAGGATGACAGCACCGCTGTGCCCCATACAGCATGACCTGTGCACACCGCAGCCAGGGAAAGAGAGAGGAGAGGAAGAGGTGAGCTGTCCGTATCAGCAAAGAGTGTGATTGCTCGCTGTAAGAGCTTTCATTAGAACTTCCAGTGTTCCCGAGACTCACGTCACATAGCCCCGCCTCTTGGCCCGGCGCCTTTGACAGACAGAACACCGGTCCAATGCGGGATGTGTGACGTCATCAAAGGCCTCAGGCCAAGAGGTGGGGCTATGTGACGATGAGCCCCGGGAAGACAGGAAATTCAAATGAAGGCAATTACAGCGGGCAATCCTGCTGTCTGCTGATCCGGGAGACTTGCCTCTTCCTCTGCACAGGTGAGGCTGTATGGGACACAGGTGAGGCTTTATGGGGCACAAGTCACACTGCATGGGGCACAGGTCACGCTGCATGGGGCACAGGTCACGCTGCATGGGGCACAGGTCACGCTGCATTGATACTAGGGCAGCTGTGGGGGGGCTGTTTGCAGGGGGGCATACAACTTTTTGCTATGGGGCCTTGTGATTTCTAGTTATGCCCCTGAGTATAATACATATTCTTATAGCTGCACGTCTGACTAGAACTGCAAGATGGAAATCTACTATGACACCTAATATCTATGAAGTAGTACAAAGGGTTAATGTCCAATACTCTTATGAAAAACACTTTGCTGTCTATTCTAATAATTTAGGCTCTTTCTTATCACAGTGGACACCATGGACTTCACGTTATACAGATGAAAACTAATTTTACTGACAATCTTTCCAAGCATGTATGTAACCAAGCAATCCTCAGGTTGTGGTACAGGTTTTGTTTCTTTTGTACTTACTTTTATCACTTTTCTTCAAATTTCTGTATTAGCTCATATGCATAAATCATTATGGTAATATTCAAAGACTTACCGTAATTTTCCTTTCCTGGCCCATCCGCACACGACGGGTTAACATCTCCTCTGGAGCCCCACATTACCACCTGTATAGCTGAATAAAAGGCAGCTCCTCCCCAACTAAGACAGTTCGATAACTTAGCCTGCGACAAGCCCCTAGGGAGGGAGTCCTGTGCTGACGTGCAGATGGGCCAGGAAAGGAAAATTACGGTAAGTATTTGATAACAATTTTCAGTTTTCCTGGCCCATCCTCCCATCAGCACATAATGCGATATACCAAAGCTTAATATTAGGGTGGGAGAGATCAATTAAGAGAGACACTAACATCCAAAGAAAAGATGCTAAAACCAGAAGGAATTGATCTCTCTGGTCCCAAACTTGCTGGTCACATATTTAGTTTGTAAGATTGAATGAAGGCTGCAACCGACCTTCAAGCTAGCCCTTACCTATATCCTCCAAGCAATCCTGGCATAATTGCCTCAAAGGCTGCCACCCCTCTAGTCAAATAGGCTTGCAATTATTTCAGAGCAGAAAAGCGTACTTCCTGCATGCCAGTTTAATCATCCTGGCAATCCAAGAGTGGATGATTTTAAGGGCCTGATGGCTAAATGAAAGGATTTTTTTTTTTTTTTACACTTTCCTCCTTTGACCAAGTTTCCCTACTTCCCAGATTTCCTGAAAAATGGAAATGGATACCACTTTAAAATTGAACTTTGGGGATAGACGTGGTATCCCTATTTCTGGTAAAAAGAAAGAAAAAAAAAAAAGATTACCAAAGCGCTCTAGCTGGAAAGTGTTGCAATCTTCAACATCCTTCTGTCTGACGTAGTTGTTGTCAGGAGAACTAGTTTTACCATGCAGTACTCCAATGGAAATGAACCCTGTTGGAACAAAGAGTGCTCTCAGATCCAAGCCTAAGTTCCACAGAAGGAACAAGGATTTCCCTCAAGGTCATATATACAGTAGATTGTTATCTGGAAGAAGCATCTGGTCACTGGCTTTGCACTCATCTGCAGTCTGTGAAAAATTAAGTAGAGATCCCTTAAATGGCGTTGTATGCCAGACCAACCTCTAGCGCTGACTGAAAAATGTCAAGGATATTGGCTAGAGGCAAGGAACACAGGAGAGAAAGCTTTGCTGAGCAAACAAAACAAACTTCTTACATATCCCCTCCTGTGTAGCATTCATGGATGATCTTCTGGTCACCAGGATCTGAACAGCATCAGATGAGAATCCCTGCACCTCTAGTGTAGCCTATTCCATAGCCAGGCTATTAAAAGTAGTCCAATTGCATTGGAGTGCCGTTACTGACCTTGCCATAGAAGAATTCACTTGATCAGAGACAAAAATTAAACAAAATTCCATGGCACCCTGCATATTGTATAACAGAGTCTTTTCATTGGTATCCTGTTGCAACTATCAGAAGCTGCATGTTCAGTGAAGTCTCCCTGAGAACTACTGCTGGAATGCCCCATAGGGCCAAAATTGACATAACCGAGCCAATTGATTTTGTTCCCTGGCAAGAAGACCAATTTTAACTGACTAATGCCCCGTACACACGGCCGGACATTGATCGGACATTCCGACAACAAAATCCATGGATTTTTTCCGACGGATGTTGGCTCAAACTTGTCTTGCATACACATGGTCACACAAAGTTGGCGGAAAATCCGATCATTCTGAACGCGGTGACGTAAAACACGTACGTCGGGACTATAAACAGGGCAGTAGCCAATAGCTTTCATCTCTTTATTTATTCTGAGCATGCGTGGCACTTTGTGCGTCGGATTTGTGTACACACGATCGGAATTTCCGACAACGAATTTTGTTGTCAGAAAATTTTATATCCTGCTCTCAAACTTTGTGTGTCGGAAAATCCGATGGAAAATGTGTGATGGAGCCCACACACGGTCGGAATTTCCGACAACAAGGTCTTATCACACATTTTCTGTCGGAAAATCCGACCGTGTGTACAGGGCATAAGTAGTTTTCTGCCCACAAAAGGTTTCTTTGCAAGATGTAACAAGAAAAGACTTGGTGTCTCCTTGTCAGGCAATGTAGGTTACTACTGTCTTGTTGTCAACCTTACTAGGGCCCCCTCAAAGATCCTGAAAGGCTTGCAATGCTAGAAAAAACTTCCTTCCATTCAAGATACTTGGGGAGTCTGTGCTTCACCGCTATCTAATGGACTTGCACTTGTTTCTTCAGATCTTGGACTCCCCGCGTACACACGAGCAGACTTTACGGCAGACTTTGCCCGGCAGACTTTTCGATGGACTTCACGACTGACTTTCTGAATGAACGGATTTGGCTACACACAATCAACCAAAGTCCGTTGAATTCGTACATGATGACGTACGACCGGACTAAAATAAGGAAGTTCATAGCCAGTAGCCAATAGCTGCCCTAGCATGGCTTTTTGTCTGTCGAACTAGCATACAGAGGAGCGGACTTTTCGACTCGAGTCCGTCAGATAGATTTGAAACATGTTTCAAATCTAAGTCCGTCCAACTTTTGAGAAAACAAAGTCTGCTGGAGCCCACACACGATCGAATTGTCCGACGAAATCCCATCCACCGGGCAAAGTCTGCCGTAAAGTCCGCTCGTGTGTACGCGGCATTAGACTCAGAATCATCCTATCTCCTGGCCTGAGAGGCATGCTTCAAAAAAATAAATAAATAAATAAAAAGCACAGTGACAATGTCCAAAATTCCAGTTCTTGTTGAATTTGTATAAGCACAAGGATTTTCTGATCCATAGACAGCCCAGCTCATAGGCTAAAGAAGGCAAAATTGAAACACCCTCATGTGCCACCTGGCCCAAGGTACCACCACTGCCAATAAGATCTTTCAAAAAGATTGCTGGGACTGTGCCAATTCTGTAAAAAGCACCTAAACTGGAAATGACATCTGGCCACTGAAAATCTCACATGCCTCTGGTGCTCGGCATTGATCAGTACATGGAAATATGAGTTGGCCGGTTGATTGATACCAACTGGTCCTCCAGCTGAACTGTGATTGTCTGCATGAACCATCTTGAACTGATTGGCGTATATGAACACATTTGATTCCTTAAAACTAAAACAGGCCAGTACATGCCTTAGGTACTAGAAAAACTGGGGAGAAAGCCCCCCAGATGATTCCATGTCTTCAGCATCACTGGCATGATGGCCTTGTAGCAATTTAAAATCTTGTCAACATCTTCTCTTCTGAGATAAATTAAATGGATTCAGTGGTCAGCTTTGGAATTTTCCATTGTACGCCCACCTGTCCTCTGGACCCACTGGTCTTTGACTGTCGTCCAAACTCTCCGGAAGGAGACTACAATCATCAAATTCACTCAGGCCCCCTGGCCAACTGGAAGAGACTGGTTGGATGCACCTTCAAAAAGACCTTCCAGCCATCTTAGTAGCTTGCTCTGGACTTGATTTCATGTTAAAAGTAATTTTAAGACACCTCCACTGTGATCTATTAAACTGTAGCCTGTCCTATAAGATTTGGCCTCCTGCACCCGCTGAAGTTTAGTAGGTTTGAGTGAAGGATGGCGGGTTCCTCTTACTAGTCTGTGGCCAGACTTTTTTTCTCCTGTCATTCGTTTAGTTGAGTTGTTCAGTGTTTGGACAAACAATAACCCCCATTATAAGAAATGTTAAAGGCTTGTGTAGATGTTCCACCTGCCCTCCAGTGGTGTAACCACAATGCTCTCATAGCAGTGACTGGGTGTGCCAGCGCTTGTACTAGGTCTATCAAAGCATCCACCAAATGTCAGTTGCCAGTTTCCAATCTTTCCAGAAACTGTGCCAAATCTTGCAGCTTCCAGTGTTGAATGTAATGCCACATCTAAAGTTAATATATATCAAAGTTAACATATTGCTGGTTGGCAGGCAAAATCTGTCACTGTATAGATTCTGTGCAAGCCTGATGGCCAGATCACCACAGTTTCTGTGTTCCAGATGTGTTTCTGCATGAGTGTTTTTATGCATTCTCAATGCGTTTTGTCACTTCTAGATGTGTTCCATACAAAAACAATGCAACATTCTACTTTTGTTGACTGTACTAGAATGCGCTGTACTGGTGTGAACTATGTAACCTGGAATCAAAGTTAAACAAACACTGTCCATGATTTCTTGATCCAGAATAAAGACGCACTGGACTGCATTTGATGTGAACAAGTCCACTTTCTCATCCATAGGATCTCTGAAGGCGACCAAGTTATAAAAAGGCAAAGGCACTTGCTGCACCAGACACTAGAGGGCAGCATTCACCCCTGGAAGTGCAGTGCACAAACATACAGCAGCCGTCATATATGGATAAAGTTTAGAGAACCTGTTACTGTAAATATGTCTTTAACAAGGTATCTGTCATCCTTCATCAATGAGCACTTTATGCTCTATCATTATGGGTGTTGCTTGTGGTGTGGATATTTGTAGCATCCTTTCTGCAATAGCTGCCTTAATAGGGCTTAGAATTTTGCACAACCTTATCCTTGTGAGGCAACCTGTGCAATTTCATTTCTCTGCCTCTGCAGACTGCATGCAGGCCCAAAATGCATCGTGAGCAAGGTGAGGCATTCTCTATCATGCTGATCAAGGCGATCTGCGATTTTTATCATAATTGTGACATTATGATGGACACATCGGACACTTTTGACATATTTTTGGGACCATTGACATTTATACAGCGATCAGTGCTATAAAAATGCACTGATTACTGTGTAAATGACACTGGCAGGGAAGTGGTTAAATACTGGGGGGCGATAAAGGGGTTAAGTGTGTCCTAGGGAGTTATGACAGGGAGCAGTGATCTCTGTCATGACACTAGGCAGAATTGGGAAATGCCTTGTTTACATGCCTTCCCCGTTCTGCGGCTCCGTGACACAATCGCCAGGAGACCAGCGGACATCGAGTCTGCTGGTCCCGCAGGCATGGTCATGCTGTACACGGTGGGTGAGCGCGCACCCGCTAGCCTCGCCAATTAAAGGGGATGTACAGCAGGTACGCCCATTTGCCCACCGCTGCCATTGTGCCGACGTATATCGGCATGTGCCGGTCGGCAAGTGGTTAAACTTCAATGAAAACCTTTAAAAAAGAAAAAGGTCTTGAAGTTTTACAATTTCTGACAAAGAAAACAAAGAAAAATGAGTAAACTAAAACAAAAAATAATGGAATATAAAGAAAAATTAGAACCACGTAGCAATACAACCCAATTTACAACACTTACTAATCAACTTAACAGAGTTCTGGAACAAAGGACTTATGCTGCGTACACACGACCGGACTTTCTGGGAAACTAGGTCCGACGGTCTTCCCGACGGACTTCCAGCAGACTTTGTGAACAGATGGACTTGCCTTCACTTGACAGGATTTTCCGGCAGACTAGGTCCGCTGGTCTTCCCGACGGACTTTCGACAGAGTTACGGCGGACTTTCCAAATGAACGGACTTGCCCACACACGGCCAAGTACATTCATTTTGAACATGACTCGGGTACGACAGGACTAGAAAAGGAAGTCAATCTCGCCGCTTTTATCGGCACCTTGTGAGCCCTGTCACGGGGCATACCAGGCCCTTAGGTCTGGTATAGATTTTAAGGGGAACCCCCTACGCCAAAAAAACAGAGTGGGGTCCCCCCACAGTCCATATCAGACCCCGATCCGAGCACGCAGCCCGGCTGGTCAGGAAAGGGGGTGGGGACGAGTGAGCCCCCCCTCCTGAACTGTACCAGGCCGCATGCTCTCAACATGGGGGTGGGTGCTTTGGGGGAGGGGGGCGCCCTGCCGTCCCCTCACCCCAAAGCACCTTGTCCCCATGTTGATGAGGACAAGGGCCCCCTCTTGACAACCCTGGCCATTGGTTGTCGAGGTCTGCGGGCAGGGGGCTTATCAGAATCCAGGAGCCCCCTTTAATAAGAGGGCCCCCAGATCCCGGCCCCCCACTCTATGTGAATGAGTATGGGGTACATGGTACCCCTACCCATTCACCTATGGAAAAAGTGTCAATAAAAAAACACACTACACAGGTTTTTAAAGTAATTTATTAGACAGCTCCGGGGGTCTTCTTCCGGCTTCGGGGGTCTTCTTCCGACTTCAGGGGTCTCTCTGGTTCTTCTCTGCTGTCTCTGGCCTCTTCTCCCGTTGTTCGACCTCTTCTCTGCGCTCTCCGGCTCGTCCGCTATCTTCTGCTCTTTTGCCGCTCTTTTGCTAGTGGTGGCCCGGACTTCTGCATTCTGCCTTCTTGTCTTCTTCCCTCTTCTCTTCTTCCGATGTTTACACGATGCTCTCTCTGGCTGGAATGCTCTCTGAGCGCTCCGATGTGACTTATATAGGCGGTGACCCCGTCCCCTTATGCCGTCACAGTCCCTGGGCATGCTGGGACTGTGACAGCATAAGGGGGCGTGGTCATCACCTGGTGACCACGCTCCTTATGCCGTCACAGTCCCAGCATGCCCAGGGACTGTGACGGCATAAGGGAGCGGTGTCACTGCCTATATAAGTTACATCGGAGTACTCCGAGAGCATTCCAGCCAGAGAGAGCGTAGTGTCAACATCGGAAGAAGAGACGAGGGAAGAAGACAAGAAGGCAGAAGTCTGGTCCACTGCTAGCAAAAGAGCGGCAAAAGAGCAGAAGATAGCGCAGGAGCCCGGCAGAAGACCTGGAGAGCGCGGAGAAGAGGTCAAACAACGGGAGAAGAGGCCGGAGACAGCGGAGAAGAACCAGAGAGACCCCCGAAGTTGGAAGAAGACCCCCGAAGCTGTCTAATAAATTACTTTAAAAACATGTGTAGTGTGTTTTTTTATTGACACTTTTTCCCTAGGTGAATGGGTAGGGGTACCATGTACCCCATACTCATTCACATAGGGTGGGGGGCCGGGATCTGGGGGCCCTATTATTAAAGGGGGCTGCCGCATTCCGATAAGCCCCCCGCCCGCAGACCCCGACAACCAACAGCAAAGGTTGTCGGGAAGAGGCCCTTGTCCTCATCGACATGGGGACAAGGTGCTTTGGGGTGGGGGGCTGCAGGGCACCCCCCTCCCCCAAAGCACCCACCCCCCATGTTGAGGGCATGCGGCCTGGTATGGTTCAGGAGGGGGGGCGCTCGCTTGTCCCCAACCCTCTTTCCTGAGCGGCCGGGCTGCATGCTCGGATTGGGGTCTGGTATGGACTGTGGGGGGACCCCACGCCATTTTTTTCGGCGTAGAGAGTTCCCCTTAAAATCCATACCAGACCTAAGGGCCCGGTATGCCCCACGCTCACCGCAATAGGAACATTTGTTTTTCCTATTGCAGCGAGATACAGTACCCTGCCCTTGCGTCGTATCTGGTCCGTAGGACCAGGATACAGGTGAACGTGCTTTCCGTCAGGAACTGAGTCCAGTGGAGTTACGAAGGAAAGATTTGAAACATGTTTAATTTCTAGGTCATTCGGACTTTTGGGGAAAAAGTCTGTGGGAGCCTACACACGATCAGATTGTCCGGTGGACCAAGTCTGCTATAAAGTCCACTCGTGTGTACGCGGCATTAGAAGTCAAACAAAGGAAAAAGAAAAAATATCTTAGAGGCACCATTGATTATAAACAGGATCAGGTGTTTAAATGGCAACTCCAATTGCGAGGAGGGAGCCATGCATCAGCCAACACTACACCAGAAAGAGAGGTGAGGCTAACCTCTCCACATAGGGATCAGAGGCACCTCCTAGACAAGAAATAAGGGGTAACAGCAGGTACCTAGGACCCTCAGACCTTGGTGGGGAATAAGGGCAACCAAAAACCCTGGTTCAAGTCTCCAAGAAGACCACACTGGCATAATATTGTAACAACTATGGGAACAACAATGGAAACAATTATGAGAATTATTATGGGAATCACAATGGAAACAAAAATTGGCAGAACAATAGGAATTGGAATAAGCCAAGGAATCCACAATACCACAATCATGGAAATCACTATAATTATTATGATGACCCAAGAAGGAGCCCATTGCCAACATATAACAGATGAAGAAGAGACTCCTCTGCCTTTTTTAGATCAATGGAGGTAAGAAAGATCCCCACCTCGGCAGGAAAGGATGGGAGATCAGAGAAGAAGTCCAAATCCAAGAGGGGCAGCAGAGCAGGATGGAAGGTCCAAAAGAAAAAGAGAATAATAGGTGAAGGAGTGTTCAATATAAGTGGGGTTGAACTGACTAGGAATGAAATGAAAGTATTGGATAAAGGGCTGAAATTTGCTCCAAAACGCAATCTGAACATATTTGATACTTACATAGATATACAGAGATACACAAGAAAACTTAATATCCCGAAATATTTCTGAACAAGCTGGAATTAATGAGTAAGGGGAGACCTAATAAAAGAAATACTTTAGTGATAAGACCGGCTGATAAGGGCGGGGCATTGTAGTCCTCTCAAAATAATTCTATAATAACGAATTGTTGGGACAACGGAATGATTCAAATACCTACCTAAAATTAACAGGAAATCCAACCAGGAAGTACAAAAAAAGCTGGAGGGTCTGATTCAGAGAGGTTTAAAAAAGAACATTCTAAATGAAATAGAGTCCAGATACTTATTACCCAATACTTGCAGAGTTCCGGTTATTTATACTATACGAAAATGACATAAGGATCCATTACACCCACCGGGTAGACCTGTTGTTAATGTAATACAATCAGTGAATGTACGACTGGGAGAGAATATTGACTATTTCCTGCAGCCGTTGGTACCCAAGACCCGCCCATATCTTAGAGACACCAAGCTTCTTATACAAACTTTGAATGAAATTGAAGTGGGAAATGAACAACTACTTTTGGCAACAGCCGATATATCATCATTTTATACGATCATTAACCACAATGGAGCTTTACAATCAACCCTGGATAGCTTTAGTGAATTGGCGTCCAAACAAAAATCCTATATCCTTAAATGTTTAGAATATGGTATACATCACAGCTATGTTTGGCATAATTCGGATTATTATAAACAAATTAAGGGCATTTCGATGGGTGTGAAGTTCGCTCCCAGCATTGCCAATCTTTTTATGGCAAAGTGGGAAGAGGAATTTGTTTTCAGGGATCCTCCACCTAAACTTGTATTATATAAAAGGTATATTGATGATCTGATAGTGATATGGGCTGGGGATGTGGAAATTTTAATCCATTTTTTTTTCAATGACTGAATAACAATGACAGAAATATCCAACTGTCATTTGAGTATCATGCTAAAACCATGACTATTGTATAACATATGTGTCCATAATACCCTTTACCTTCATAACCCCCAAGCCATAAAATGCTATGAACCTTCACCTTCTTTCCCCCCCAGAAAATGAGACCACACCAATCTGAAGTAAATATTTGGCCGTAGCAGCCAATTCCTTTTATTAATAACCATAATAATCAACAAAATAGAATTCTCATAAAAATATATAATTGTATGGAGGAAAAACACACCTGAAATACACCACCCCCATCTGTTAGATACTCCCGTTGGTCTTTGCAGGGAAAACCCACTAGACTTGCAACTTGATCCAATCCGGCACTGCAGTACCTTAACTAAACAATAGGCCTCCAGCTGACATGCTAGCTCGGAGACAACAAACAATTGACTGCAGTGCACCAATAACTAAAATTCCAGCTAAAACCCCTGTTAACTGGAATATAAACAAACGGGCCTCATACTACTGATGGGTCCCAACTCTTCGTATCTGTGGTTTAAACCTTCACCTGCAAAGTCCAACACCACACCGCTGCCACAACATCCATGCACTGCCAGGATGGACCTGTTAAATAAAAACTTGACAATATACTTACCCACTTCAAGGGAGGGAGGGTGGGAAGCTCGTTCCGCCTCGCAAACTGAGCTGGGGAGGGATCCCTCCCCTTGCAAACTAACTCTGCTCCACCTCTTCCTTCCATCCAACCAATCCCAGCCTCTTTTACAACAACTTTCCTTATTATGCTATCCCTGTTAACACTGTCATGCCTGCCCTGCGCCCATTGCATTTTATTACTTTTGCTCCGGGCTTTCTTGACTATTGTATAACATATGTGTCCATAATACCCTTTACCTTCATAACCCCCAAGCCATAAAATGCTACAACCCTTCACCTTCTTTCCCCCCCAGAAAATGAGACCACACCAATCTGGAGTAAATAATTGGCCGTAGCAGCCAATTCCTTTTATTAATAACCATAATAATCAACAAAATAGAATTCTCATAAAAATATATAACTGTATGGAGAAAAAACACACCTGAAATACACCACCCCCATCTGTTAGATACTCCCGTTGGTCTTTGCAGGGAAAACCCACTAAACTTGCAACTTGATCCAATCCGGCACTGCGGTACCTTAACTAAACAGTAGACCTCCAGCTGACATGCTAGCTCGGAGACAACAAACAATTGACCTCAGTGCACCAATAACTAAAATTCCAGCTAAAACCCCTGTTAACTGGAATATCAACAAACGGGCCTCATACTACTGATGGGTCCCAACTCTTCGTATCTGTGGTTTAATCCTTTACTTGCAAAGTCCAACACCACGCCACAGCACACACCAGGGGAAAACCTTACCCTTGTGTGCCCTGCCAAACCCTCAAAGCTCGCTGGATTCCGTCCTGCAAACCCAAGGCCCACAGGTCAATCCCTACATCATTCAGGTGTACCCCATCCCTCCTCAAATACCTCCACGTGTCAACTTCCAACTCAAGGTGTCTGACTGCAATCCCGCCATTCCTGACCACAAACCCACTCACATCCTTGTTCACCTTCTTCCTGGCCCGGTCGATATCCACAGACCTCGCTAACCTCCAGGTGGTACGAGCCACAATGTCCGACCATACAATAATCATATGTGGAAAGGCCATTCTGAGTTGCCAAAAATCAAATTTGATGTCCTGCACCAAATCCAACATTGACTTAGATCCTAAGTCATTTCCACCCACGTGGAGGACCAACACGTCCGGAGGACAATCCAACCGTGCAAATTTTCGCACTTCTGACACTGTTCTACCCCACAGCATGCCCGGGACCCCCAACCACCGGAGGCAGGCCTCCTGTCTGGAAAAACCTAATTGTCTCCCATCCAGCCTTGCGTCTCCTCTCCTTGCCCCCCAACACACATATGAGTGGCCCACTATCCATACCCGGCACTGTGGTCTACCTGAAAAAGAAAACAAACAAAAATACCCAGCACATCAATGAATCACACATATATACAATTGTCATCAACAATCTTAGAAACCAAAAACCTTAATCAAGTAAAAAAACCCTGCCCTCCCCTTTTTTTTTTTTATGTTTTATTTTTTTATACATTCAGTAAATGAGGGCGAGCATAAGATTGAAACCTTTTAGATTCCCATCTCCCAATTCTTTTCACCGCCTCCTCGTCTAGTCCCCAACGAACTGCTTCAGTAGCCGCCCCAATCCGAAAGGAATGAGATGAAAACTTTTGCTCCCCTAGACCCAAAGCCCCCAAACATTTCTTAAAAATTGCAATGAATTGAAAACGAGATAGCGACAGCCCATCCCGATGCACCAAAAAAGAACCTGCCACGTCTGGGCGTACCGCGAGGAAATCCCTCACCAATTTTACTGGGCATAAGAGAGAGCCCGGCAGCGAAAACACCTGCACCATCTTCCCCTTACCCCGCTGATCCGTTTTTGATTTTTTAACCAGTATGAATAGCTTATCCACTCCACATCTGATGTCCTGCACCCCTATCCCCCCTGATACCGTCTTAGAGGGGCTAACTAGTTCACTAATCCTAAACGCCCAGAAAAATGCCAATACGAATGCCGCCTTAAACAGAACAACCTCATACTCCGAGGAACAGGCCAGTCCCAACTGTACCAGTAACTTACCTAACAGCTCAAACGACACAGGCCGCCTCGCCGGTAACCCTTTAGTGCCTGTCTAACCCAGAAATCCTTAGTGAAGTCGGGTAAACCGTGAAATTTAAACCAAAACGCCAACCCTGCCAGTTTTTTCTCTAGCCCTGACACTGAAACCCTGTCCTCCAATTTTTGAGAGACAAAATATAAAACCAACAACCTGAGATTCCCTTCCTCCTGTCCATCCGCTACCTGTTTTACCATGGACATCCATTCCTGCCATACCCTGTGGTAAGCTGACCACGTCGCGTCGCTCACCGATCGCCTGATCCAGCCAGCTACTCTTCCAAGGCAATTCTCCACAGCCACTCAGGACAAGGGACCCCGCTCTGTTCCGCCCCTGGTGCCAATTCCCGAAACCTGTCCCACTGAAAGCGAGACAACGCATCAGCAATGACATTTTCCACCCCAGGGAGGTGAACAGCATAAATAAACACGTTCAACTGTAGGCAACGTAGAACTAGGTGCCTGAGAAACCTAATTACTGGCGGCGATGCGGCAGACATTTTGTTAATCACTTGAACTACCCCCAAATTGTCCCCGTGAAACCTCACTTTTAAATTTTGGAGAGATTCCCCCCACAATTCCACCGCTAAAACCACAGGGAACAACTCCAGCAGTAACATATTTTTTAGGAGCCCAGCATCCTTCCACGCCTGCAGCCAAGGCCCCGCACTCCACTTACCTTGGAAAAAAGCTCCAAAGCCCACAGAGCCCGCCGCATCCGTGTACAGCTCCAGATCGAAATTGCTAACTGGACCAGACATCCACAGAGCCCTGCCGTTAAAATTAGCCAGGAATGTGTGCCATACTGTCAGGTCCTCCCTATGTGCCTTCACCAAGCGCACATAGTGCTTGGGAGACGTAACCCCCGCAGTACTCGCAGACAGCCACCTGCAGAATACCCGCCCCATGGGCAATATGCAACACGCAAAATTTAGCTTACCTAATAACGATTGTAAGGTTCGCAGCTGTACTTTGCGAAGTCCCAAGATCCCCCGAATCTCTGCCTTCAATGCCTCCAACTTGTCCTCCGGCAGCCTGCATTCCATGGCATCTGAGTCTAAAACTATGCCTAGAAAACTCAACATTGTCCTAGGACCTTCCGTCTTATCCGGTGCCAAAGGAATGCCAAATTTGTCAGCAATATGCTCCAGCGATGCCCACAAGACCGCACAAACTTCGGATGCAGGTGGGCCCACGCAGAGAAAATCATCCAGATAATGGATGATGGAATTCACTCCCGCGACGTCTCATACCACCCACTCAATGAAAGAACTGAACTTTTCAAACAGTGCACAGGATATGGAACACCCCATGGGCAGGCAGCGATCCACATAATATTCCTCCTGCCAAAAGCAACCCAACAAACGAAAACTGTCCGGGTGAACCGGGAGCAAACGAAAAGCCGACTCAATGTTAGCTTTCGCCATCAGCGCCCCCTGCCCATACTTCCTAACCCAAAATACTGCGGCGTCAAAAGACGTATAGGAAACCGCGCATACTTCCGGGTCAATAGCATCATTCACCGAACCCCCTTTTGGGAATGACAAATGGTGAATGAGCCTGAACATATTGGGCTCTTTTTTCGGCACCACCCCCAACGGCGACGCCACCAGATCCTGTATTGGCACAAAAGGAAAAGGACCGCCCATGCGGCCCAACACAACCTCCTTCCGTAGTTTCTCCGAAACCACGTCCGCGTGTTGTAAGGCTGACCGCAAATTGCGTGACAAGGGGGGAGTATTGACCAGACGTGACGGAATTCTAAACCCTTCCAAAAAACCTAGGCCCAACAACCGCGCTGCCTCCCTATCAGGGTACCTATCGAGGAAAGGTTGCATCTTTGCCACTATCACCGGTGTTGTCCCCCTTAGTAACAGACTCCCCGGTACGGCTTTTACCCTGTTTAAAACAACGGGACCCAGGGTGTCCTCCCCCACAAACTGAACATTCGTGCTTGTATTTGCAAGACCCCCCAAATCTGCAGACACCCTCATTGAATTGCCAACACACCCCTTTTTTTTTTTGCGGCCGATTGTCCGGGGTTGGATGAGCCACTGCCCCCCCTTGAAAAAACTGACTTGCGGGCCTCGCCGACGTCATAAGGCGCATTCACAAACTGATGTCCTTATGATCCCACCTCAAGGACGGGCGGATAGCCCTCCGCTGCCTAAACTGCTCATCGTACCGGAGCCACGCTGTTCCCCCGTAGACTCTGTATGCCTCTCCCACGGCGTCCAAATAACAGAACAGTGCCGAGCAGTGTTCCGGGTTCTTTTCCCCAATCACACTTGCCATAATCGCAAAGGCCTGCAGCCAATTCGCGAAAGTCCTAGGGATGAGCCTATATCTCTCTATTTCAGGTTTAAGATGTGCTCCGAGGGGCCCCTCGAAACACACATAAACTTTGCATTTTGCAGCATCCGCCAACCTTACTAAGTCCTGTTTTTTAGTACCCTCCCCCGAAGATCCCTCCGGCGTCGTAGATGCTACTTCCTTATCAGCCGCCACAGCAACCTCAGTCGCGGGTGCCGCCGCCTCTGTAGCAGGCCCTTGTGAAGTCCCCATGACCATTGCCGCCCCTTTTGCCGCCCCCTCCCCGACCCCAGGAGCCACCCATGCTGCTGCCGGTGACTGCGTACCACCCGACCCCGGTTCAAACCTATGCACTAACTCTTTCAAACCCGCTAAAAATGCCTGCAACCCAGCATCCGCTGTAGCGCGGTCTGCGACCAATGCGGCCGGAGCTAGAGGCATGGTCGCAGCCGACCGCCCCGCTGAAACATGTCCCCCACCATTGCTCATCCCACTCCCCCCCATTAACATCCCCTACACATGCATTGTTACATCTCGACTCACCGGGATGCCTGGAAGGGGTCCCTCCTGCCGACCGTCCTGTCTCCACCACCGTCGGACCTCCGCGCTGCCCATCATCGTCCGACTGCGACAGCTCTCCTTCAGACCAGTCCACCGCCATCTCTTTGTCACTTGCCGACAGCCCTCCAGCGGAAGCGTCCCTGGATGCTGGAGATCCGCGATTTTCCAAGCTCCTCCTCCCGGCTCTCGATCCACCCACTGACTTGTGCGTTGCTTTTCTGTGCCCACTGTCTTTTGTTTCGCAGTGCCGCACAAGGCCACTGCCAGCAACTATCTTCCTCACCTCTGACAAAGGGGGCCCACCTGCCGCTGATCTGGGGTGCCTGGCTGCCGTCTCTGATTCTGTCCCCCGCCGAAGCCCCGCCCCCGCCGCAGCAGAGCCAGCGGCCGAGCACACTGTCTTCTCACTTGTAGGCCCAGCATCCACCCTGGAGCTGCTGGCGCTGTCTCCTCTCACCCCTGGGCCTGTCTGCGACTGCCGCCCCTTCCCCCGCACTACATGTGCTGCTGAGCGCTTCGCGGGCAGCCCTGATAACGGTTGACCCGCACGGACATGCTGCCTACTTGCTCTGGGAGGGAGGGGGAGAGGGGGGTCTGGGGAGAAGCGAGCTGGCGGCCGAGAACGCCGGCCTCGCACCGCATCATTACCCACTGAAGTGGCTGCAGGGTAAGCCTCACCCAGCGCTGCTGACAGTCTCTCCTCAAGCCATCCCTGTCCCTCAGCCTTCAGCCTAGCAAATAACTGCTCCACTGCTGCCATGCTTCCAGCTAAGCTCGTTCCTCCTCGCAAACTGAGCTGGGGAGGGATCCCTCCCCTTGCAAACTAACTCTGCTCCACCTCTTCCTTCCATCCAACCAATCCCAGCCTCTTTAACAACAACTCTCCTTATTATGCTATCCCTGTTAACACTGTCATGCCCGCCCTGCGCCCATTGCATTTTATTACTTCTGCTCCGGGCTTTCTTTCATTTTCCTGCTTTGAGATTAGAGGTAGAGAACCATAAAATATTAACTAAAACATTCTTTAAACTAGGGATGGTCCTTATGTTCGAATCAAAGAGCAAATTCAACTCGGACATCACACACATATACACACACACTGCATTGAGTGTAGACTATATATACAGTGCAATCAGTGTAGACTATATATACACATTGCAGGCAGTCTAGTACAGGGTTTCTCAACCAAGGGCAGGGGGTACGCCCAGTTCTTTATATCAGTGCCTCCTATCAGTGAAGCCTATCAGTGCCTCCTATCAGTGCAGCCATTAGTGCCTCCTATCAGTGCAGCCATCAGTGCCTCCTATCAGTGCAGCCTATCAGTGCCTCCTATCAGTGCAGCCTATCAGTGCCTCCTATCAGTGCAGCCTATCAGTGCCTCCTATCAGTGTCTCCCATCAGTGCAGCATATCAGTGCAGCCACCAGTGCCTCCTATCAGTGCCTCCTATCAGTGCAGCCATCGGTGCCTCCTATAAGTGCAGCCATCAGTGCCTCCTATCAGTGCCTCCTATCAGTGCCTCCTATCAATGCAGCCATCAGTGCCTCCCATCAGTGCCTTCTTTCAGTGCCTCCTATCAGTGCAGCCATCAGTGCAACCTATCAGTGCCTCCTATCAGTGCAGCCATCAGTGCCTCACATCAGTGCCTTCTTTCAGTGCCTCCTATCAGTGCAGCCATCAGTGCCTCCTATCAGTGCAGCCATCAGTGCATAGTATTAGTGCAGCCTATCAGTTTCTCCTATCAGTGCAGCCTCATCAGTGCCTCCTATCAGTGCAGCTTAATCAGTGCTGCTTATTAGTGGCCAACACTTTCTCAAGACGGGAGGTACTTAGGATTTTTTTTTAGACTTGCAGGGGTACTTCGCCATAAAAGGTTGAGAAACACTGGTCTAGTATATATATGTATTAGGTATGAGCCGCACACCCCCGGTTCGGTTTGCATCCAGAACATGCGAAAAGGCAAAAAATTCATTTGAACACGCGAACACCATTAAAGTCTATGGGACATGAACATGAATAATCAAAAGTGCTAATTTTAAAGGCTTATATGCAAGTTATTGTCATAAAAAGTGTTTGGGGACCTGGGTCCTGCCCCAGGGGACATGGATCAATGCAAAAAAAAGTTTTAAAAACGGCCGTTTTTTCAGGAGCAGTGATTTTACTAATGCTTAAAGTCAAACAATAAAAGCGTAATATCCCTTTAAATTTCATACCTGGGGGTGTCTATAGTATGTCTGTAAAGGGGCGCATGTTTCCCGTGTTTAGAACAGTCTGTCCCAGCCAGTCCCTTCAGGTCTGGTATGGATTTTAAGGGGAACTCTGCGCCAAAATAAAAAAAAAATGGTGAGGGGTTCCCCCAAAAATCGAACAATGTATGGGTAAAACCGCGTGTAGGTTAACCCCTAATGCAAGAGGAATTCATATATGAGTAGAAGAATACTAAAATGGGTGAAGGAAAACAGCAAAGATTATTCCTATTGTTTATCGGTGCTACACCCTCTGCATATATTAAGTGCAGGTACTGTGAACTAGTGTGCATGCATGATCCTGTCTAAATAAAAATAAATTATTGTGCTGAAAAATTAATTTTATCCAAATACTAAAAATTCCAAAATGTGTTACACCCTCTGTACTCGGTTTCTCAAATGATGTTAGCACGCCGGTATGTAAAAAGAAACAAAATATGTTATTAAAATATCTATGGGCTAAAAGTGTTCTTATAATGAGACCAAATAAATAATGGTGCTAACCACTGTGGTTTGAAATATTTGAGGTGTGTTGCACCCTCTGGCGAATTTTTTAAACAAAAATAATTATGTGCAATGTATGATATACAACACAAAATAATAAATAACGCATATACTAATACAAATAGCTTGAAACAAATACACAAAAGAAAGTGACCAGTGCTCAAAAAGTGTCCAGTGCTTGCTAATAAACTGTATATAAAACCAAAGTGACTTGTGCTCATAAAACGTCCAGTGCTTCAAAGTGGATGATATTTTTGAAAAACTTCTTATTTAGGTGACAGCTGGTGATCGTTATTTGTGCTCTTATTGTGAATGCACTCACCAAAAAGCCTCACCCCCCCAGGGGTACTGCGCGGTAACAGTATAAAGATAAGAAATATACTCACATTTTGTACAAATATTAAAAGAGTGTAAACATGGGTGAATGAATGGCATCAGAATCCTATTTTCGCTTGACCGGAAGTGAACGTGAACGTGAACGTGAAGACGTTCATAATCCCTCCCTACGCGTTTCCTCATCAAACGTCAACAGGAGCATCCATCTTGTTTTAACTTAATTAAACTTATGGTTAATGTTGTGTGTATGCCAGCAGAATAATATGTTCAGAACGATAGCATGCGGTGACCCCTAATTAAAGTATAATGCGGGGACACAAATCGGAGTTTCGATCAACCACGGATTATGACTGGACGGGATAAAAAACACAACAGATAGCAGCGCAGGTTACAATATGGAACATGTAAACACCATGCAAGTCATCAAATAGTCCTTTTGAGCAAATTGCAGCTCCTTGTGAGAATATACAGTCTGTTAGGGTGTATTAAATGCAAACAATACCCTAGGCAGATAATAATACTAATAAAGTGCTGCGTGCTCCTAAAAGTGAAAAAATGAAAAATGTGCCTTAGTCCCAATTAATCAAATGTCCATATGTGTGTAAAAGAATATACCACTAATGCAAAGTGTGTAAAATACAACCAGTCTCCCTGGCATAAAAATGCAGTAAAGTGCAAAGTGCTCCTGAACAAATGTGTCTTAATCTCAATGCATCAAATACCATAAAAATAAATAAAAATAAAAAATAAATAAATAAAAAATGTACCCGCAGGTGAATAAACAATAGTGGCAATCAAAACAGAAATTTTGCAAATCAAGCACACAATGGAAAAAATAATAATTTAGAAGATATCCCCAACAAGTGTGCATAAAAATATATAGAAAGGTATGTAAATGTCCAAAGTTCAAAATCCCAAAAAATGTGTCCTTATAGTGAAAAAACAGTGATCTCAGCTTTAACTGATGTAGTCCCCGTCCTCCACCGCACACCCACTCGTGCTTGCACTCACCGGACTACCTCACCCCTGCAGGGGTAAAGGCATATGTGGAAAAATCCCACGATGGCGAATCCAGGGGGGGGGGGGGGTTTCCTCCGTTGAAGGGTGTTATGTCCTTAGTAATATCCCCAGTAACGAACATCCATGTAAAGTGAGGAAGAAGGAAACTTCATAGCGTAACTCCACAAAAATTATATGAATTTTATTGATAAAAGTCCATGACAAACGTGCTATCAGCTGTAATGTCTGTCAACCGGCTCTCTACTGTGTTGTCCCCCGTGTAACCGACAGGAATCTGACACCAATCTGTCAGATTCCTGTCGGTTACACGGGGGACAACACAGTAGAGAGCCGGTTGACAGACATTACAGCTGATAGCACGTTTGTCATGGACTTTTATCAATAAAATTCATATAATTTTTGTGGAGTTACGCTATGAAGTTTCCTTCTTCCTCACTTTACATGGATGTTCGTTACTGGGGATATTACTAAGGACATAACACCCTTCAACGGAGGAAACCCCCCCCCCCCCCTGGATTCGCCATCGTGGGATTTTTCCACATATGCCTTTACCCCTGCAGGGGTGAGGTAGTCCGGTGAGTGCAAGCACGAGTGGGTGTGCGGTGGAGGACGGGGACTACATCAGTTAAAGCTGAGATCACTGTTTTTTCACTATAAGGACACATTTTTTGGGATTTTGAACTTTGGACATTTACATACCTTTCTATATATTTTTATGCACACTTGTTGGGGATATCTTCTAAATTATTATTTTTTCCATTGTGTGCTTGATTTGCAAAATTTCTGTTTTGATTGCCACTATTGTTTATTCACCTGCGGGTACATTTTTTATTTATTTATTTTTTATTTTTATTTATTTTTATGGTATTTGATGCATTGAGATTAAGACACATTTGTTCAGGAGCACTTTGCACTTTACTGCATTTTTATGCCAGGGAGACTGGTTGTATTTTACACACTTTGCATTAGTGGTATATTCTTTTACACACATATGGACATTTGATTAATTGGGACTAAGGCACATTTTTCATTTTTTCACTTTTAGGAGCACGCAGCACTTTATTAGTATTATTATCTGCCTAGGGTATTGTTTGCATTTAATACACCCTAGCCCTGTCACGTATTGTTTACACGCATCACCTCTTTCACAAGTACTTCTGCTTTATTTATTTGAGTAGTTTTTTATATACCTTTTATGTGCATATAGCCGGACAGCGCCAACACCCCTGTTTAGATCATTACCCATTTTTTGGATATCACTTTGGTGATATTCATTTGTAGGGGGGCAGCAGTCCCTTCTCTTCCTAAGCGCGGAATTACTGCCATACATACAGTCTGTTAGCAAGGCAGCCTTGTGGGGGGAGGTGAAGCCACTCCAATATGTAAAAAAGAAAAAAGACAGCAACATTGGAGCAGTGGAGCGTGCCGCACATGACCCAATCACTTTAGCCTGAGAAAGGCGCGCGCCCCACTGCGCATGCTCTGAAATGCGTTGCTTTATGGCAGTACAGTCCATACTGTGAACTCTGCACTCCAGCCCTCCATATGACTGGCTGGCTGCGCTGCAAGCCTCATTCTGGATTGTGACTGAATCCTGGAAGCCTGCTGCAGACAGACTAGTCGACAACATAGAGGAACAAGGCTTTTTTCTCCTAAGACTGCAGACATCACCCATGGCTTTTACTGGAATCCCCTGCGCTGGACAATCATGTTGTTACATGTGAGTGTTTTTAATGCTAACTTGCCATTCAATGTTACAATCCTACTAAGAGGCGCCTGTTGCTGTCTTTTCTTTTTTACATATTGGAGTGGCTTCACCTCCCCCCACAAGGCTGCCCTGCTAACAGACTGTATATTCTCACAAGGAGCTGCAATTTGCTCAAAAGGACTATTTGATGACTTGCATGGTGTTTACATGTTCCATATTGTAACCTGCGCTGCTATCTGTTGTTGTGTTTTTTATCCCGTCCTTATGTAGCATGCAATGTTTCCAGTGCACCTACGCACAAATTTGTGGTAGTGGTGGCCATTTTGGTTAAGATAATGGAGACCGAAGACTACAATATTCAAATGAACATGATGTTGTATGATAGGGATATTGTAGACAACGTCTATGTATAAATTTAACAGCCACATTTGTTCCAATGTTAAAGACCTTTTTTTAAAGTAAGTTGCTATGGTGCACAGGACCAGAAGTAAGACGGAATTTCCATTACCTTCTTTATGGTTCCTGTGAATGTGTGTATATATATATATATATATATATATATACATACAGTAATAATCCGTGGTTGATCGAAACTCCGATTTGTGTCCCCACATTATACTTTAATTAGGGGTCACTGCATGCTACCGTTCTGAACATATTATTCTGCTGGCATACACACAATATTAACCATAAGTTTAATTAAGTTAAAACAAGATGGACGCTCCTGTTGACGTTTGATGACGAAACGCGTAGGGAGGGATTACGAACGTCTTCGCGTCACTTCCGGTCAAGCGAAAAATAGGATTCTGATGGCATTCATTCACCCATGTTTACACACTTTTAATATTTGTACAAAATGTGAGTATATTTCTTATCCTAATAAATAAATATATTACAAATATGGATTTACGCTATGGGCATCCCTTTTCTCCCATAAATGATGAATAAATAACGTCTCTAACAACACCAAAAGTGAAGTCCAGGGCTATCAAGGACTGCTACACAGTGGCAGATACTGTGACCGCGCAGTACCCCTGGGGGGGTGAGGCTTTTTGGTGAGTGCATTCACAATAAGAGCACAAATAAGGATCACCAGCTGTCACCTAAATAAGACGTTTTTCAAAAATATCATCCACTTTGAAGCACTGGACGTTTTATGAGCACAAGTCACTTTGGATTTATATACAGTTTATTAGCAAGCACTGGACACTTTTTGAGCACTGGTCACTTTCTTTTGTGTATTTGTTTCAAGCTATTTGTATTAGTATATGCGTTATTTATTATTTTGTGTTATATATCATACATTGCACATAATTATTTTTGTTTAAAAAAATCACCAGAGGGTGCAACACACCTCAAATATTTCAAACCACAGTGGTTACCACCATTATTTATTTGATCTCATTATAAGAACACTTTTAGCCCATAGATATTTTAATACATATTTTGTTTCTTTTTACATACCGGCATGCTTACATCATTTGAGAAACCGAGCACAGAGGGTGTAACACATTTTGGAATTTTTAGTATTTGGATACAATTAATTTTTCAGCACAATAATTTATTTTTATTTAGATAGGATCACACATTCACACTAGTTCACAGTACCTGCACTGAATATATGCAGAGGGTGTAGCACCGATAAACAATAGGATTAATCTTTGCTGTTTTCCTTCACCCATTTTAGTATTCTTCTACTCATATATGAATTCCTCTTGCATTAGGGGTTAACCTATCCACACTTTGCAGAGGGTATAACACAGGAATATTGCTGCTTTTTGCTGAAGAATAATTTATATATATTTTGATATTTTCTGTATTTTTTTGTACTGTGTTGATTAAATTTCTCACACACCCACCTCAAGTTCCCTTAAACTGCAGAGGGTGTAACACAAAGGGTTCACCACAATAAGTTTCTTGTTTTAAATTAGAACAGCAACACACCTACATTTCATTTTTATCTAATTCCCCCAAAAATCCACACCAGACCCTTATCCGAGCACGCAACCTGGCAGGCCTGCAGGAAAAGGGGGGGGGGACGACGAGAGAGCGCCCCCCCTCCTGAACCGTACCAGGCCACATGCCCTCAACATGGGGGGGATGTCAAAGGGGACACCCAGATCCCGCCCCCCCATGTGAATTGGTGAGGGGTACATTGTACCACTACCATTTCACAAAAAGAAAGTGTCAAAATGTTAAAAAACCACAGGAGATGGCTTGGGACAAGTCCTTTATTAAAAATGAAAAAATAAAAAATAAAAAAGAGATTCCAGTGATGTAATCCAATTTTCGATCTCCAGTGATGGATGATCTCCAGCGACTCCAGCGAGGAATACGCACAGGATCCTGCCTCCACCGAAGGCACCCAGCCAATGACGCAGTGCCAGCTTGACAGCTCTTATGTAGCTGAGGGCGGGGGGCAACCCGCCACATGTTCCGTCCCCCTCTGCAAAGGGGAAATGCCAAGGTTTTCCAGTGATGTGTACGGGTGACCACGCCCCCCTCTGATGCAACGGGAATCCTGTTGAGGGCATGTGGCCTGGTATGGTTCAGGAGGGGGTGTGCTCTCTCATCCCCCCTCTTTTCCTGCGGACTGCCAGGTTGCGTGCTTGGATAAGGGTCTGGTGTGGATTTACGGGGGAACCCCATTAAATTTTTAAAAAATTTTGGCTCGGAGTTCCCCTTAAAAGCCATACCAGACCTGAAGGGCCTGGTAATGGAATTTTGGGGGACCCCCCCACGCATTTTTTTTATTCTTCATTGACTTTCAATGACTTTTGTGTGTTGTGTGTTTTATGTGTATTGTGTATTGTATTGTCATATATATATATACACAGTGCAGTCAGTGTACAGTATATAATACATTGCAGTCAGTGTACAGTATATACAGAATTGAGAAAAAAACAGCATGGGGTCCCCCCAAAGTCCATACCGGGCCTTTTGGGTCTGGTATAGATTTTAAGGGAAACCCCACACCAAAAAAAAAGTGTGGGGTCCCCACCAATATCCATACCAGGCCCTTATCCAAACAAGCATCCTGGCAGGCCAGAAAAGGTGCTCAGTGCGCCAGTGCTCAGTGCGCCATAGACAGTGGTGCCTGTCTTTTTGCAAATATCTCCTTTCCTGACACAGCATGACAGCATATACGTATGGGTAGGCTCCGCCCCCTGCCCTATCACAGGGCCGGTTATACTATAAGATTAGGTCTCCTCTCTACCTCCAGTATTCTCTTTTTTTCCTCACTGCTAACAGACGGTTATGCTGCTGCTGAAAGAGCAGGATTTTTAATTTCTCCCTCACCTGTCAGACACTTCTGACCGAGCCGCACAGGTTCGAGCTTCTCCTGTGATGAAGCTCCTCACTGTAAATGCCTATATGGGGGAGACCTCACCCCACAAGGATCCTGGAGAGGGGTGCAGGTATCTAGTCTCTAGGGATTGCTCCTTACATCACTTGGTGCACAAATCAATAATATTCAGTTACTGCTGCAAGTATGTTGTTAAGCTTTCATCTCGGAAAGGTTGTGGTTTGTGTCTGCAATACTGCTATGCTGATAGCAGGTGTGCTGTGCTGGGCTGAAGCCTTCCTATTAACGAAGTAAAGCCTGTCCCTACAATCTTGACTTATTGTCTGCAGGTATGCTGTTAGTTTGCATTTCTGAAAAGCATATATCACACATGCGAACCTTACTGGCTGTCTATAGAGCCACTCTGTTTACTAAAGTTTCACAGGTTGAAGGCTGTGTCTACATTATTGCTAATGCTTAGACTGATAAGAGGTGATATGAGCCCTTTCCTATTAATGCAGGGCCTGGTCCTGCAGACTGGCCTTACTGTGTATTGACGCTTGGTTGTGGTATGATCCTTGGCGGTACATATGTCTAGGTAGGTCTAAGGTAGGTTAACCTACTAGTGCTAATTGTCAGATGACTATTAACTTGTGCTGCTTACCTGTGATTACATTAACTCTACAGTATGAATGACTGTTATGTGTTTATTTCTATGCATTAACATGCTGACCTTGGTGCTAAAATAAAAGTCAGGATCTGTTTAGTCACATTTAATAAGTACTTACCTGTTAGCAATGTGTAATTGCTTGTGTTATTTGGGGTACCCCCACAGAGGGATATGTGGTTTGTAGTGGTTACTACTTATGGCAAATACTCCCACACATGACTCCAGGCTTTCAGCTCATCTGTGAACCAGTAGCGATCAGCCTTCCTAGAGACCAGCAACTTTAACTAAAAGGTGAGGGCAGATAGGTATATGCTATATCCTAAAAGAGTGCACATTATGGGCATAATGAGTGTAATCTCTCCAGCCCTAAACACCAACACCAGTCAACCTGCTTCTGCCACAAGGGACAGGCCCTTTGCAGCCCTGAGAGAACCACTATGTATTTAACTGCCAGAAGAGGCAGATCAAAAAATCTCTACAGTAATTATAGTGGTCTGGTGGTAACTGGTGCGTCGGCCAAAATGAAAAACAAAGTTGCAGGCCAGAAGCAGTGACAAATAGGCAGAGACTGAGAAAGCCTACAGTCACTAATGGTTCCATACCAAGCCTAATCAAACAACTGTGTTTATTGAAAGGCAACCTCTACCTCAGAAGCATTTGACCAGGGAGTCTTTATTGGACTGGCCAGAGGGGTCAGCCTTAACTTGCTTCTGGGAAATTGCTATGGCAAGTTGGCATATCAGAAGCAAAGATGGATACTTTAACCCCGTCCAAACTGACTGTGTGGAGCTCAGGTACTAAGCTATTCAAAAAGTCACTTAAAGGGTACATCTGCCTCAAAGGCTTCATCAGATTAACTAAAGGTGCCATTCTTCCAACAGAAGAAACAATATCCTTTGCAGAGACCCTGGGACAGAAAATAGAACCAGAGATGAAGAAGGTTCATACTTCTGTCAAGTAGTGTTTTGTGACCTGCGACTGAGCTCACTTCGGTAGCCAGACTGAACCCTTATGGCGCATCCCACAAGTAAACACATGCCGCTTTAAGTCAGAGTGGTGACTGTTCAAGTCGGATCTGGTGATATCTAGAAGGAGGATTAATCCCTTATGTTAATCGCCAATGACCAGAGGATAGCCAAAAGGCAAAGTAACAAAGATTGAATGACAGGCTAAACCTAGGAGAACTATAGCAGAAAATAAATAATCAATTATCATCTTTATTTGCCTAAACCCAAGCCGCCCAGTAGGGTCAGCTGACAGTTATATGTAAATTTGAGCTTAAGATCCGTGGGTCCTGTGCATTAAGGAAACCGATGGAATTTTCATTCCTCTCTGCCAATTCATTGCATTCCCTCCATGACGCATTAGAGCACAAGGGTTGGACTACATTGACGTTAGTCAAAAGTAAGACTTGAATAACAAGCAGAAGGATGAGGATCCAAAATTGCATAGGCCATCATTGCGATTAATCTCTCCAGCCGTCATTAAGGCTTGACCTCCACAAATCATACCCCATGATTTTCAAGAAGTATTGTTTATAGTGGTGCAACTCCAAGTCACAGCAACTTCAAAATAGTCCCTACACTACTTTTGATCCCACTGTGATGTACTTGGGACCATGGACATCAAGAATACGCAGGCATTGATTGAAGTCGCATAGAAATCGCCATAAAATCGCACAATTTTTAGTTTGCAATAGTGGAAATCTAGGCTAAGACTGTAGATGGTCTTTGGACCTAGCAAGTTGCATGGTTGCATAGTGGGTGAGGTTGAGGATAGACACAAGTCGATATAGTCCAACCTTTGTGTGTGATTATATGTCGTTATTACCTTGTATACCCTGTATGCTCTGGTCATTCACAAGTGTGTATTTGAGGGTGTGTGTATACTGTATACACACTTTGAGATGCCCATGTTTTGGCAAGTACCTTTGCTTGGCCGTTAGAGTTCACTACGAGTTCATCAGGCAGACTGTGACCTTTCCACAAACTCGCAACTCCACGGGCATTCACCGGGACATTGGGTCCAGTAGGGGCCAACTTGCTGTAGCAAGGACTTCTGGTGAGCCTTGTTTGAGCAACAGACTGGCACAAAGACTTCCAGGTTCTGGGAAAAGAGTCCTAGTACAGACTCTGATCGAGTCAGGAGGAGCCATCGTCTAGAGACTATCGGGAAGCAGTTCTGAATCTCTGAAAAAATACAATAAAGTTACCCTCAGAGAGAGCAACAGTATAAGTTTCTCAATTGAACAAATAGCTCTTTCCCATTGGTTGCATCCCACGGTCGCAAGAGGGATAAAAGTAGCCTGTAGTAACCCAGGTGGTCCAAAGGGCCAAGGGAAGGTTGACAACTGTATTAACTGTTTTTTTGCAGTAAGGAAAGAATTACTTCCTGCACCAGGAACAGTGACTCCACAGAGGAAACAAGTCCCCTTTTGAGGAGGTAGCTAAGCTAACTAATCTTTCAGTTTATCAGCTATTAGGCATATCAATCATCACAAGTTGTTACTCGTTGGGTATTCATGCCGATGAAGGACAGGGTGTCCAAAAGTCAGAGTTTCAGTGGTCGCAGACTAAAGTCTTTCCGAAACGCAACAAAAAGAGCCTCAACTATGCTGCAAAGACTCAGCAAAATGGGGAAGGCCTATCTTCGCTGTCAAGAATGAATGCAGAACTAGTCAACTTCTGTCAGAGGTATCTCCCAGTCAGGTCTACCAGCCCGTTAGGTAGGGTTTCTAGAACTTACTGCCATATGGCGTAAGGTACAAAGGCCGTTGGATGACAAATGGATAGTTTCTAAACCAACAAGCCAATCAAGGGGTCAGCAACAAGTAATGGCTATTAAGATATTGGTCTGACAATAACCTGGGTGGCTTCCCAGAGGTGGAAGCAGAGAAACTAATCACAGCCAGCTGGGCATGCAGACTGGCCAATATGTATATTGAACAAACCTAACAGTCTCCAGGATCCTTATCCGGATTTGCAGCCATTCAGTGGTGATAACAATAATGGCCCTGTGGCTTGCAGGCCATGATATACGAGGGTACAATATTATCATATTCTCCTTCCAGAGGTCCAACACCTCATACAGCATCGCCAACAGTATCTTCCAAATCCATACAAGTTATATCTAGATGCTGGAGACCAAGAAGTGGAGGTCTCACCTTTAGTGTTTGAAATCCTATGGAGGTCAGAACGCCTACTCCAGACTTCAAGTACATTACAGAATTTAAAGGATGGAATTCTGTTTCTTGCTGTAAGGATTGAATTGTACAAGTAAGCCTAGAGACGGCATTAAAGGATACATGAAACTCAGTCGTGTCCTCACTCTCAGGGATCCAGTAACGGTTGCATATCTTGGCAACCAATGTCGAAAGAACTGGGCAGATTATTCTTTCCCCCATGGGGTCTTCCAAATAGTGTGAGACACATGGTCTCACTCTCCATCCAGAAGGATAAAACCTCCCCAACATGGCCAGTAACACAGAATAAGTATTCTGCATGGCAAATAGGTCTATAAGGATCTCAGACATCCAAGTGTCAAGCCACAAACAACCTTGTTGCTGAAATTATCAGGCAAAATGGCTCTAGTCTCTTTCAACACTATACAAAGGTTAGTGTCTTTGCAACCTGGGTTAGAACATCATCCTTCTGGCATATCCAAACTAAAGCGTTTGAAGTACCACAAACATTGAAAATAGATTCAAGGTTGAAGATGATAGACATAGAATTGGCCCTTCTTCAAGAAGCAAAACGATAGGCTCGTCAGGCCTAACGACATCAGAGGACAAGCACTGTCCAATGAAGACAATCGCAGGAGTGCAGATCAAGTCAGTCAAAGGACTTAGATGGCTAGGACAAATCTATCACATAAGGGCAGAGACCACTCTTCCAAACTGATTGCGCATCCATAGGCGGAACTCCAAAGGAGTCCCTCCAGAGTTAATATGTAAACTAAGACCTGGTCTACATTCAATACGCTGGGGGTCCATTCTTGTGGACCAGCAGCCTTAACTATAATGCATCTCAGTCGTTAGTGGGGATAGATCTAATCCTCAAACTCTGCAACAGTACCCACCCTTATATTTTTATTTAAATATGTATATGTATATATATGTAAACAAAAATTAAAAAAAGAAAGGCCTCACAGTGATACTAAATTATGAGAATACTGGAGGTAGGGAGGAGACCTAATCTTATAGTATAACCGGTCCTATGATAGGGCAGGGGGAGGAGCCCACCCATACGTATTCTGCTGTCATGATTGCATCAGGAAAGGAAAATTACCGTTAGGTAAGTATAAAATTTACCTCAAAACCATGTAGGTTTAGGAGATATTTCTTGGACCTATAGCTAAGCCTTAATCTAGGCTTACCTGTAGGTCAAAGTGGTCTGTAAGGGTTTACAACTACTTTAATTTTGGAAAGAGGGTGGCTTATTTTGTGCCAGCTGCATTTGGGTTGTTCTGGGCATGCTCAGGGACTTTGTTTTTTCCTGTTGCTTTTGGTGTGTGAAATGTTTTTACTTTTTTTTATTTTTTGGGGGGGGATATTTTTGACTGAAATATTTTTGATGTTGTCAATGTTTGTAGGTTGTTAGTTTCACTTTGAATTAATTGTCTGTGCTGCATTATTTTGCAAAATCTTCCTCAAGCTGTTGTGACTACTAAATGTTTAAATCCATAAGAGAATGTCTGTTTGTGGGCGCATACCTTTTTAACGCATGTTAATTTCCTCTGCAAAATAGTCAGACCTCAAAACCATATTCTGTTATGCTGCATACACACGATCAGACTTCTCATAGGAAAAAGATATGATGGCTTTTCCAACGGGATTCCGCTCAAGTTTGCCTTGCATACACACGGTCACGCAAAAGTTCGCTGAATTTGCGACCATCAAGAACGCAGTGATGTACAACACTACGACAAGCCGAGAAAATGAAGTTCAATGCTTCCGAGCATGCGTCAAATTGTTTCCGAGCATGCGTAGGAATTTTGCGCGTCTGAATTGCCACAGACGATCGCATTTTCGGATAGGAACTTTTTCTGACCGAAAAATTGAGAACATGCTCTCAATCTTTTGCTGGCTGGAATTCATCCAGCAAAAGTCCGATGTGGCATACACACGGTCGCATTTTCCGACGAAAAACTCTCATCGGTCTTTTGCGGGCCTGGAATTCCGATCATGTGTACGCGGCATCAGTGTCTCAAATTGTGCATATGCTGCCATGGATAGGCACCAGGAAAGGAAAATTACAGAGAGGTAAGTATTCAATTCTCTATTTTAGCGCAGTGGTTCTCAGCCTCAATCCTCAAGTACCCCCAACAGGACATGTTTTGGGAATTTATCTTAGCTAAATAGCTGTCCAAAATACCAAGCCATTGACTCTGATTTAAAGCACCTGTGCAAGATGAAGGAAAACCTGCAAACATGGCCTGTTGGGGGTACTTGAGGACAGGGTTGAGAAGCACTGATTTAGAGCACTGAGCTAAAATCTAGCTCAAGACAATCCTATTCTACTATTCAATAATTTGGGGTGTACAGAGCAAAATGCTAGAGTGCAATTTACCTAATAGGGAAACTATTTAGATTGACCTGTGTGTCTGCAAGGAAAGACATTGGTAGGGTTTTACCCTCACTTCCTGTTTGGCTATGTGAGAGGAAGTGAATAAATTTGAAGGAGAAAGTGGCAAAATTTGGGAGGTGTCTTCACCCTACCCTAGGGGTGCAGACATTCCCAAAAAACTGACAAGACTTCTAATCCCTCTGCACTCTATTCCCAAGCAAAAATAAGAAAGGATTTCATTTAGTTGAACTTTGCAAAGATACGTTCCTAAGTTCAACTGTGATGCATGTCAATGGCCCTTGTTTAATAGAAAACACCAGTTGCCTTTCACTGGAAACATTTGTTAGTCCAGTCCTGGAAATCTGCATCTGTTTTACTATTAATTTCCCTAAAAATTCCTGCAGCTAGATGTGCCAAATGCATCTAGATGTGTGACCGCCGTGTATGTGAGATGCGCGAGTGCTGTGTGCGCAGAGGTATGTACCCGTGGTGCATATCTGGTTCCCGGAAGCGGTGGACAGCACACAGGAATGACATCACGCCCCTACAGGAAGTTGCTTGCACTGCTGCTAATTTCTTCCCACCACCATGCCCCGTTCACTGTTCTCTGAGGAAGAGATGATCCTTATTTGCAAATTAAGATAATTTTTTCTTTATTTTTACATGGGGTGGTGTTTGTGTGGGTCATGTGTGTATGTCTAAATGATTTGGCCTCAAAACACACACCTACTTCCTGTGTACAGATTCACTTCCGGGCCAATGTATATTGCTTCCTGCTTCAGTGTGTGTGTGTGTGTATAGATAGATAGATAGATAGATCTATAGATGTAGGTTCTTGTGTCCACCAGCAGAGAGAAGTTGGGTAGATGCCACACTCCCAATTCTGGAGGCATAATAATGGTCTAGCACAGGGGTCTTCAAACTATGGCCCTCCGCTTGTCCACGAACTACAATTCCCATCATGCCTAGTCATGTCTAAATGTCACAGTGTTACAATGCCTCATGGGATGTGTAGTTCCACAACAGCTGGAGAGCCGTAGTTTGAAGATTTCTGATCACTCTGGCATGTCATGGAAATATGTGTTTTTTCATGTTCCTTCTATAATGCCCAAGAAATATTGTTAGGAAAATACAAGTGGGTCATGGCACATCTACATTCCAAATTTGGCACTCAAGATGGTCATGCACTATGCAATCTAATTGGCCAATCTCGATATTTAGGCAAAATAGGTAATAGAAAAACGCACTTGAATTCATTCAAAATATAGGAAATAAAACAGGCTCTTGCACTAAATCTACTTTATTTAAAATCTAACTGATTGCAGTGTATGGTCACCTTTTAAAGATCAAGACCTGGAAATATAAATTTATTGGGTTTAGAAACTCTTCTCTGTTCTTTGTAATGTATTGAAAGATTTGGGTAAAAAAAGAAAAAAACAACACATTTCAAAGATATATTAGAAGTGATAGGAATGAGATTAGAATCAAAAGGGTTAATTCACTGAACACCTACTAATTGTCTAACAAGACACATCCAATGAGATGAAATGAACCAATTGTATTGGGCGTGCGCTATTATCAATGAGAAATCTGCAGTTACCCTAGTGCCAGTTGCAGTTTACATATTCGGGTATTTATTATCGTTATCTGCGCTTCAATGTGCGCCGGTTCGCACGTTCAATTAATGACTTTTCTGGCGCACCAATTAAGGTGTGAACTGGCGCAGCGCCTTCTTCTTAGTAAATCACCCCCACAGTGTCTCAAGACATTTTGCACAAATATCATTTGAAAGACTCTACAGTATTAACATTTTTGGCTACTGAAAAATGTAAGCCCCATTGGAGAGGGAGCAATAGGGTCAACCAATTATGTGAAAGTGAGTCTAAATGGATCTATGAGTTAAATTTGTTCCGTCCCCAAGGAATTAATATCGACTTTGACCTCAACTGTTTCATTTCCAACTATTGAATTTTTTTTATTTAATATTTACTTCGGGTATTTTTAATGCTAGATGGCACTGTTTTTTTACCTCTATTAATTGTTAAATTGGGTGTTGATATTTAATTTCCCCACTAGATGTCATTAGTCCCTACACGTTTTTTTTTTCTGGCATTTTATAATTTAATTCAGGTATTTTTAATGCAAGATGGCGCTGTTTTTACCTCTATCAATGGTTAGGCTAAATTGGGTGTAGTTAGACAATTTCCCCACTAGATTTCATTAGCTTTTATACAACAACATTTATTTATATGTTTTCTGTTTTTAATTACATTGCATTGTTTATTTTTTATAGTCTTGTTTCCTTTTTTTTGGCTTTTTATTTTAGTGACATTTTGTGATTATAAATGTCTTATAATGAATTGTGGATCACCCTAATATTTTGCCCCTTTTTCTAAACTATGTATGAGATGTAATGTTCATCTTCGAACACTGGGGGCTGTTTTTTGTAATTCCAGCAGTGGCAGTGAGGACACGTGATTCCTGGGATACTATTTATTATTATTAATAATAATAATAATAATATTTCAGGTACTTATATAGGGTCCAGACGAAGCTACGTGATTCACTTTGTGAAACGCATTGACGTCATCACCGTCACGTGACGCCTTTCCTCTCCATCATGTCCCGGAAGTGAGCCTACGGGGAGCTAGGGAGGCTGGATAGCTGCTACACAGCGTGAAGCGTGTGGAATAATGGAGGAGACATATGTGCTGTTTATCACTCATACCGAGGGACAGCTGTAAACACAAACACACAAAGAAAAGGGGGCGCACCAGCCTAGTGCATTGTCTTAAGGTACATTTATTGAGTCAGAAAACATAATGAAAACTACTCACAAAAGTGGGAGATATAAATCTTAGAAAGGCCTTTGACATATGGCAGTCTGTCTACTGATTGCAGTCTCTGGGTCCTGGGGAGTGGACATATGAACCGCTGCTGGCTGACGTGTTTTGAAGGGATTCCTTCTTCATCAGAGCCTAGCAATGTTGCTCTCTCACAGCTACTTATACATGTGTACTCCTGGGAGGCACATCCCAGATCAACCTTAAAACTCCTCCCCCTAAAAAATCCCTCCCCCAGCAGATGATGGGTGGTCCTAGAAGGGAGGTGGACTATAGCCAATTATCTGTGATATCAATAAGGTTCTGATTATTGTTGTTTTTGTTATTGTTCTGAATATTGTACTCCTTTTTACAATTCACGACTCTATATAGTCATTTCTAGTCCACTACATTTAGCCGTTCGATATCCTCCTTATTGCCAGACTCAAAGTTCGGATGGAGGGGCGATTGTACTGGCGCACCTGTCCACGTTAGTCCTCTACATTTTATCTCTAACAATATGGCGGCTAGTGTTTACCATCGTAAACATGTCAGTCCCGTGCGACAGCAGATGCACGGGAAGTGACATCAGAACTGCACTTCCGCCCCGTGGACTGCAACAGGAAGGAGACAGTGTGGCGTGCGTTTCACCTGACGTTTCAACGCACCACAGCCTATATTCCTATAGAGGTAATGCCTGAGATAAATACCTGGATCTGTACAGCAACAAGATAAAAGACAGCGCCACCCCCGGATTAATGGTAGCCCCCATCACAATGGATGTTCCGGATAGAGGTGAAGCTGTCACTACTGTTACAGTCACTATTATCCTTTTTGCCCTATGGCTAACTCTTTGAGCTTTTCCATCCACAGCTTGCAATTAGAGACACACTTACAGTAGCTAATTGTACGATGCAGGCTTATCCCTAGCGCTGTATGTGCACTGCCTATGTACACACACGCATATGTATGTGTGTGTGCATGTGTGTCTATGTATATATGCATGTGTGTTTATGCATGTTTGACTATGGTTATACTTAATCCTTATTGATATCACAGATCATTGGCTATAGTCTGCCTCCCTTCTAGGACCGCCCATCATCTGCTGGGGGAGGGATTTTTTAGGGGGAGGAGTTTTAAGGTTGATCTGGGATGTGCCTCCCAGAAGTACACATGTATAAGTAGCTGTGAGAGAGCAACATTGCTAGGCTCTGATGAAGAAGGAATCCCTTTGAAACACGTCAGCCAGCAGCGGTTCATATGTCCACTCCCCAGGACCCAGAGACTGCAATCAGTAGACAGACTGCCATATGTCAAAGGCCTTTCTAAGATTTATATCTCCCACTTTTGTGAGTAGTTTTCATTATGTTTTCTGACTCAATAAATGTACCTTAAGACAATGCACTAGGCTGGTGCGCCCTCTTTTCTTTGTGTTTTTGTCTACTACTAGGATATCCCTATCCTGGAGGGCAGCAAGGCCGAAAGCTAATATCTAAATTGATCGTGTGATCATCTAGCAAACACACCTGTGCGCAGGAGTATTTTTTTCTTTTGTAGTTTTATACAGCTGTAAACACTTTATTACTATTTATCAGTCCATCCCCTCCCTCTCCCCCCTTTTTCCATCTATAATTTGTAGTCTCGAGCCCCCCATTGAACTCTGCACAGATGTTCATACCATATTTTTTACATTATTTATAAAAAATATTCAAACAATGTAATAGTTGTGGCATGGACTTCGGCGCATAGTTATCTGGCGTCTGGATGATCGTTTATATGTTTTTTATTCCTTGTGTTTTTTTGTTTTTGTCCTGTGCTTTGCATTGCCGTATCCGGTGACTATTTGATGCAGTGGCCTCCGGATATGTCATGTTCATGTGTCTTAATTATTACCTCCCATTGGGGAGTTCATTGAATTTTTTATTATGCAATACATTTTATATTTTTTCAACGTATCCCTACATTGTATGCTGTGTCACTCATTTGGTCCTCTGGTTCCTTACTTTCTTGGTACAGACAAAACCCCCTTTTTATATATATATATATATATATATATATATATATATATATATATATATATATATATATATATATATATATATATATATTATGCAGTTTTTTGACTAGAGTGATGGTACCTATACTAGGTAAACAATGTTTGAGGATATTACTGTGTGTCATCACACATAAAGTTTGGCTCTTTTATGTCTTCTTTTTGGTTTGTACTTATATAGCACTGTCAATTTACACAGCACTTTACATATATATTGTATAATTTACATCAGTCCCTTCCCTCAAGGAGCTTACAATCTAAGGTCCCTAACTCACCTTCATACATACACATACTGGGGCCAATTTAGACAGGATCCAATTACCTCCCAGCATGTCTTTGTAGTGTGGGAGGAGACTGGAGTACCCGGAGGAAACCCACGCAGGCGCAGGGAGAACATGCAAACTGTAGGCAGGTGGTGTTGTGGTTGGGATTCAAACCAGTGAACCTTTTTACTGCTATGCAAAACTGTACTATTTATAAGTTTCCATAGTAACCTATGGACTTTATAAGCCAGACATCTGTCACCTGTCTCCTATCCTTGAAAAAGTCACATGATCAGTGACATAACATGTAGGAGGAGTCAGTGACATCACTTCCGGTCATGGCTGAGACAGGAAGTAGGTATTGTAATGATATTGCTTACTTTTAACCTAGATATAAGGTATTATGTTTTAATAAATCAATTTCTTCTGTGAAATGACTACACTATGAAGTTCTTATTTGTCTTGTATGGCCTGTGAATGGAGGAGAGAAGGAGATCTAATACAGTATAGCGGATATTTATCCCCGATTACTGAGCCATATACCACATCCCTGGGTTCATGCTATAAGGAGAGGAGAGGAGAATGTGATTTTCCATAAAGGATCCATATAATAAAGCCTAATAAAGTCAGACCTGCTGTGGATTTTGAAGCAGGAGAGGAGAGGAGAGTGGAATGTGAACTGCCATAAAGGATCTGTATACCAAAGCGCTACTAGACCCGTTGGGGTCTTTGTTTACCACTTGATGACCAGCCGCCATCATTATATTGCAGCAGGTCGGCTCATTTATGCAAATTTACCATAGGTGTACGTCGACTCCTTTACCCACTGCCATACCGCCAAATGTCATATGACATCCTGGGCTTTCAGTGGTGATATCTGAATGATGGGTGCAGCTGCAGGCATCATCCAGATATAATTTATTTTAGCGGGCGATTTCCTATACCATAAGAATGGTCATAGTGGTAGTTGAGCTGCTTGATCGTTCTTACCGGCAATGGGAGGGGACGCCCCCCTCCAGTCATTCTCCGGGCTCTCCCATGCGATCGAGGACCCAGAGAAGGAATCCACTGGTGCTGGAAGGAAGTCATAGAGAAAAGGGGGGCAGATGGCCCCCAGCAATCTCTATGACTCTCGGAGGCCCGGGCGCAATGTTATGACGTCACATCCGGGCCACCGGAAGTAAACAAAGCTGAGATCTTGGCTAGAAAGTATCAGATTGTCCATTTTTTTGATCTTATGCTTTCCAGCCTGGAGGAGAGATTTTGAGAGATGTGGGCTCTATAAAGAGGACCAATCGCACACTATTCCCATTACAAGAGATGTTTACACGTGATCTGATAATGCACGTAGGCTGTGAGTGCATGTGGGCTGCGAGTTCAGGTAGGCTGCGAGTGCACGTAGGCTATGAGTGCACGTGGTCTGTGAGTGCACGTGGTCTGCAAGTGCACATGGGCAGCGAGTACCAGTGTCTTGTCTTGTTGAGTATTAGTGTCAGGAGCTAGTTGTTAGGTAATTTGGACAGGGTATAATCCCCAATCCTCATTAAATTATTAGGTACGATGCCCGGCAGGTGTGGAGATGCCACTCGGTGTACATCTTGCAGCATGTATGCGTTCCTTAATCATCCGATCGAGGGCAAATACTGCTGTGTAAACTGTAAGCACATTGTTTCCCTGGAAGCCCAGGTTCTGAATCTGGGGAAGCAACTGTCAGCACTGAGAAGTCCCTCCATACTAAAGGAGAGCCAGAAATGTACACGGCAGGTGCCAGCAGGGGCCAGCACAGAGGCGGGTGGAGACAAAGAGCTGCCGGTACTAGGAAAGAGTTAGGGCTGAAACAACTAATCGATTAATCGACAACGAATCGATTATGAAATTAATCGATTACTATTTTCATAATCGATTAATCAGCCAGTAACATAATGTGGTTAAAAAAAAAAAAAAAAACTGAAACGAGCCCTTTATAGTACAAAACTAGCAAATAAATCGCTACTGTAACTATTTCTTTCACAGTTCTATAGTAAAAAAAAATGAACCCCTCACAGTAGTGATTATTTGCTTTTTTTGTACTATAAAGGGCTAATATTCGTTTTTTAACCCCATTATGTTACTAAACGTCTTACACTTGATTCACATCTATGTGTTTTTTAGTGCTTTTTGCAGAAACGGACTACAGTTCATTTACATGGTTTCCTATGGGACACGTTCACATCTATGCTTTTTCAGCCGCTGCGTATTTGGAAAGCGTCAGTGACTTTTTTTTAACGCAAAACAGTGCTTTTTTGGTTCAACATACTTCAATGGAGAAGCTGCAGAAAAGCATGAGATGCGTTTTTGGAGCAATTTGTGTTTTTTAATCTGCCAAACAACAAATTGGCCAAAAAAAATGCAAAAACGCAAATCGCAGCAAAATCACGTGCGCAAAAATCAAAACGCACAGCAAAGAGCACTGCAGAAACAGATCAAAAGCAAACTGCATAGGTGTGTACTGAGCCTTATGCTGGCCACACCGATCAATTTTCAGATGAGAATATTCAGACGAAAAATCTTTGTACATTCGATGAATGAAAGAATGTTTGAAATTTTCACTTAACATTCTGTTTTTAAAAATAATTGTAATTTCTGAACGAAAACCACATACACTATCTGATAATTCCTTTCTCCAAGAAGTTTTTTATTATTTCCAAATTTTCCCATCACTGTGGTTGAAAATGAACGTCGATTTGACCTCACTTAGCCTCGGTTCACACCAGAGGCGGCACGACTTGCAGGTCGCCTCACCGAGGCGACCTGCACACGACTGCCGGGGCGACTTGCATAAAGACTTCTGTATAGAAGTCTATGCAAGTCGCCCCCAAAGTCGTACAGGAACCTTTTTCTAAGTCGGAGTGACTTGCGTCGCTCCGATTAGAACGGTTCCATTGTACTGAACGAGACGCTACTTGTCAGGCGACCTAGGTCGCCTGACAAGTCGTCCCAGTGTGAACCGAGCCTAAGGATTAGAAAATCGAACGAACGTTCTTATCTCTCCTCTAATAGTATATACAGTATATCTCTTCTGTCTGTTATTCTCAGGATGGATTAGATATTTTGTTCCCTAACCATATAGTTGGCTATTTATATTTACCACTGCATGGAGATTTTTAAGAATAAATTTCCTTTTTTTAAAACTTTACATATTAACTAAATTATACACCACACTTTTTTTTTTTTTAAGGTTATTAACCGATTAATCGAAACAATAATCGGCCAACTAATCGATTATGAAAATAATCGTTAGTTGCAGCCCTAGAAAGAGTAGATGGGTGACTGATAAGATTTATGCAAAGAATTACGGGTGATATTGACATTTGCCTTGTTCCTTATATGCTCTTTTTCTAGCTAAAATTGCCCTGACTTATTGTTTATGCAATCTGCTTAGTTCCGACCAATGCCTAAAACAATATTTAAAGAACTAGCAAAAGTTTACCATAATAGGAAATCTTGTGAAAGGCACGCTGGATTTGGCAATAAAGCTGACAATGCAACATGAGTCTCCAGTGTGCCTTAGCCAATGGCAGTTTGCCAAATACTGCTATAAAACAACCTGTGTACAGGGTTTCTGTGTGACTCTGCACGGAACTCTTTGCTGTAAGAGTTCACCCCTATGTATCGATACATTTGTAATAAATCAGTCTTTTAATCAACATGACTGGAGTTGACTGATCAGTGAGAGAATGTAATTTTACTGACATCATGGTCCTTTCGAGACGGAAATAAGGATTAGGTGGTGGATCGAACGGTTCCGTCCAAAATATCGGTGAGTATCAGACTCCCTCTCGCTGAGACCTAGGTCCTCCCACTCAAGTTAAGTGGTAAAAAGAGGCTGGTCGGCTCCGGGATCCACACCTGACTTCTACTCCTGGACTACTCTGATCCAGTCTTCCGAGTCTGTGAAAGGTAAGACAGATCTTTTCTTCTCTTCTTTTCTCTTCTACTCGAGGTGATTTGGGTTTTTCAATTTATTGAGTATGCCGGGACTGTGGTTGACCGTGTAAGATCTAGGTGACACAGGGGCCGAAGACAGAGGCACTTGGGGACGTTGCCTATGGTAAATAGACGTAGCTCGCTGTCCGAGACAGATTACAAAAAATTTAAGCTACCGAAAGATGATTGATAATTGTTGTGAATAGTGACTACAAGTAATCTGGATAGATTACAGAGAGTCACAGTGGCCATTTCAGGTTTTTTTCTAACTGAGTGGTGGTTGGGACAAAAGAGGAAGTGAATGTACGAGCAGGAATCTTTTGGTTCAATCTAACTTGCTCAGCAACACTTCCCTCATAGATCGATTGTTTTTCTCTCGAGAGCAATATTTCCTGCACTGTTCCTTTTGCTGCATTTGTTAAATCATGAGACTAATGCCGCGTACACACGGTCGGACTTTTCGTCTACAAAAGTCCGACAGCCTGTCCGACAGACTTCCGACGTACCTTCGGCGGACTTGCGGCAGACTTTCTTACGAACGGACTTGCCTACACACGACCACACAAAAGTCCGACGGATTCGTACGTGATGACGTACACCGGACTAAAATAAGGAAGTTCATAGCCAGTAGCCAATAGCTGCCCTAGCATGGGTTTTTGTCCGTCGGACTAGCACACAGACGAGCGGATTTCGGGGTCCGTCGTACTTACGACGTAAAGATTTGAAGCATGTTTCAAATCTAAAGTCCGTCGGATTTGAGGCTAAAAAAGTCCGTTGAAAGTCCGGAGAAGCCCACACACGATCGGATTACCAGCCAGCTTTAGTCCGTCAGCGTCCGTTGGACTTTTGTAGACGAAAAGTCCGACCGTGTGTACGCGGCATAACTCTCGCTCTTTCCTCCTCATGTTTAACCTTACTGATAACTTTATAACTTCACTGAACAACCTTACTGCAGTGACAGGTTTTAACTTTTTGATTCTCCCCAGAGTGTGGGGAGTCTTAATATTTTTGCTTTTCTTTTATTCTTATTGTTACTGTGATCCAAGGGTTGCTAGTCTGGTGGTTTACAGGTTGATAAAAGGCCTGCTTAATGATCTATCTGGCTGCAAACTTGTGGAAAAAAAAAAAAAAAAATGGACTCACTCACTCCCCCCCCCCCCCCCTCACAGACATCTAAGTGCACTTCCTCTTTTGTGTGTGTGTGTGTGTGTAAAAAAAAAAAAAAATTCTGATTAGAAGACTAAAAATACTGTTTCTTTTAACCAACTGTACTTTGTAGCAAATAAGGTAAAGGTATAATTTGTTTTTGTATGTGTGTATATATATGTATGTATGTATGTGTGTGTGTGTGTGTGTGTGTGTGTGTGTGTGTGTGTGTGTGTGTGTGTGTATGTGTATGTGTATGTGTATGTGTATGTGTGTGTATATGTATATGTATATATATATATATATATATATATATATATATATATATATATATATATATATAATTTTCCTGTTTGGACTTTGCTGTTTTATATAGATTTTGGCAAAGTTCGAGAGTAGAATTACCAGTCTTGTATTCTAAACTCTAAAGAAAAAAAAAAACAGACATGGGGAATAGTTTCTGTAAAAGAATGTCTTGTGCCTTATGCTGCTGTTGTGTTCCTAATGCACCATTAGAAGGAGATAAGAAATGTATGCATAGCAAATAACCGAAGTCTGTTAAATATTGTGCTAAGTGGGAAAGGAAGTTGGGATTCAATGGTAAACTAACTGTGAAAGGGTGTCAGGAGTTGGTGGATAAGCTTAAATTGTTAGGACTCAAAGAAAAAAAAAAGTATGGATTAGAAATGGCGGAATACTGGTTTGAGCACGCTAGAATTAGAGTAGAAGGAAAGAGAAAAAAAGAGAAATGAGCCTTGTAGAGAGGGAGAATTATCGTTTTATCTCTGGAGTTGATCCCCTTTTTATTGCCAATATTCTGTTTGCTTTGTTAGCAACAGCTTGGCATTGCATGCCATTGCTGAGCCTATCATCTACTAGGACCCCCAGGTCCTTTTCCATCCTAGATTCCCCCAGAGGTTCTCCCCCTAGTGTATAGATTGCATTCATATTTTTGCCACCCAAATGCATTATTTTACATTTTTCTACATTGAACCTCATTTGCCATGTAGTCGCCCACCCCATTAATTTGTTCAGGTCTTTTTGCAAGATTTCCACATCCTGCGGAGAAGTTATTGCCCTGCTTAGCTTAGTATCGTCTGCTAATACAGAGATTGAACTGTTTACCCACCCCTGACCATTCTGAGTACTCCCCATTTATCACCACCCTCTGAACACGCCCTTGTAGCCAGTTTTCAATCCATGTACTCACCCTATGGTCCATGCCAACGCACCTTATTTTGTACAGTAAACGTTTATGGGGAACTGTGTCAAATGCTTTCGCAAAATCCAGATACACCACGTCTACGGGCCTTCCTTTATCTAGATGGCAACTCACCTCCTCATAGAAGGTTAATAGATTGGTTTGGCAAGAACGATTCTTCATGAATCCATGCTGATTACTGCTAATGATATCATTCTTATTACTAAAATCTTGTATATAGTCCCTTATCATCCCCTCCAAGAGTTTACATACTATTGATGTTAGGCTAACTGGTCTGTAATTCCCAGGGATGTTTTTTGGGCCCTTTTTAAATATTGGTGCTACATTGGCTTTTCTCCAATCAGCTGGTACCATTCCAGTCAATAGACTGTCTGTAAAAATTAGGAACAACGGTCTGGCAATCACCTGACTGAGTTCCCTAAGTACCCTCGGATGCAAGCCATCTGGTCCCGGTGATTTATTAATGTTAAGTTTCTCAAGTCTAATTTTAATTCCGTCCTCTGTTAACCATGTAGGTGCTTCCTGTGTTGTGTCATGAGGATAAACACTGCAGTTTTGGTTACTGAAGCCCCCCGATTCACTCGTGAAGACTGAGGAGAAGAATAAATTCAATACCTTTGCCATCTCCCCATCCTTTGTAACCAGATGTCCTTCCTCATTCTTTATGGGGCAAATATGGTCTGTCCTCCCTTTTTTACTGTTTACATACTTAAAGAATTTCTTGGGATTTTTTTTGCTCTCCTCCGCTATGTGTCTTTCATGTTCTATCTTAGCCATTCTAATTGCACCCTTACATTTCTTATTGCATTCTTTATAAATTCTGAAAGCTGAGGATGATCCCTCAACCCTGTATTTTTTGAAGGCCTTCTCCTTTGCTTTTATATGCATTTTTACATTGGAGTTAAGCCATCCAGGATGTTTGTTCGTTCTTTTAAATTTATTACCCAATGGGATACATTGGCTAATGCCCTTATTTAATATGCTCTTAAAGCAAACCCATCTCTCCTCCGTATTCTTTGTTCCTAATATTTTATCCCAATTTATGCCTTTTAGCAAGGTTTGTAGTTTAGGGAAGTTGGCTCTTTTGAAATTCAGTGTCTTTGTGTTCCCTTCATGTTCCCTTCATGTTTCCTATTTGTGTGATTTAACATGACATCAGTACTTACACAGTCACATGGTGGGCGTCAGAGGCCAATTGCTTACTATTCTACAAAACTAGACAGTGTAACTAGAGCACTTCCACCCTGTGTACAGGCAGCGGTAGCTGCAGCAGGAGCAGTTAAAGCCTCAGCATCTATAGTGCAATATCACCCACTGACACTCAAAGTACCACATGCGGTATCTGTTATCCTTTTACAATAAAAGATATCACATTTGAGCCCAGCACGACACCTTTCCTGTATGACAATACTTTTGACACAACCTCACTTAACAATACAGAGATGTACTACATTAAACCCATCCACACTAATACCACTTCCTACTGATGGTCATAAACATGACTGTACTGGTGCTATCGCTGAAAAGGTACTGCCACAAAGCGATTGGAAAGATGTACCATTATCTAACCCTGACATGACACTTTTTGTTCATGGCTCGCGTACGAAAAATCCAGATGGCACAAGTAAAACTGGATATGCAGAAGTGACACAGGATGAAATCTTGGAAGCCAGGACATTACCAAAACATTATTCAGCGCAAGTAGCAGAACTTGTAGCACTGACAAGAGCATGCATACTATCAGAAGGAAAATCTGTAACCATACACACTGACAGTTAATATGCATTTTCAACAGTACATGTTTTTGCACAACAATGGAAAAACGGGGATGGTCACCTCCAGTGGTAAGCCAATTTCACACACGGACTTCATGCTAGAACTCCTAGATGCAATACAGTTACCAAAAGAGCTTGCAATCTGCAAATGTCAAGCACACACAAAACATACAGACCCCATCTCGGAAGGAAATAAAAGGGCAGATGAAGCGGCTAAAATAGCGGCACAAGAAACACATCAAATAATGACAGAACAGGAAATCATAGAGATAGATCATACAGTCCTTACTGATATACAGCAGAATGTATCCCCATGGGGAGAAACAATATTGGAAAACAAAAGGTTGCACAATCATAGATAACATCTACACATCACCTGAAGGAAAGCTGGTATTGCCAAAATTCTTATTTAGTTATGCAGCAGTATTGACACATGGAGTAACTCATGTGTCAAATAGGGGGGTGACTGAGATGTTAAATAAGGTATGTACTGCCTATGGCTTCACAAACTACTAAAAAAACTTTTTTTTCTCAATGCATTATATGTGCAAGACACAATGCTCAGGGAGGCATAAGACCATGGAAAGGGAAGTTCCCCACACCGCAATATCCATTTCAACACATTTGCATGGATTTTATTGAATTAGACAAATGTGAAAGGAAGAAATATTGTTTGGTAATCATTGATGCATTGACCACATGGGTAAAGATATTCCCCACAGGAAGTGCTGACGCCTTAACAGTATCCAAAGCCTTACTAAAAGATATCATTTCTTAATTTGGGATACCAGAGAAGATTTATAGCGATAATGGTCCACATTTTGTAAATCAGACCATAAAACACCTAACAGAAGTGATGGGTATAGAAGTAAAGAATCGCTGTGCATATCACCCTCAGTCAGCAGGGCTCGTAGAAAGACATAATGGGATATTAAAGAGCAAGCTAAAAAAGGCTATGGAAGAGACAGGGAAAAATTGGATTTATTGTCTCCCACTAGCTATTTTAAGCATGCACATCACCCTCACTAAAGAGGGGCTGAGTCCATTTGAAATGATGTATGGTAGACCTTATAAAATACCTTTATTACCAAATGAAGGGGAGAGAACTTTAGCAGAATACATGTCAGGGTTATTAAAACAGAAACAAATTAACCAAGTGTGTTCCATTCCAGAAGGAGAGCTCATAGAAGAAGACAAAGTACAAATCTGAGACTAAGTCCTCATCAAGGTGACAAGAAAGAAGCATTGGCACTCCCCTAAGTGGGACAGGCCATATTAATTCTCCTTACTACTCCCACTGCAGTAAGAATTGCTGAAAGGACTACCTGGATTCACCAATCCCACTGTAAAAAGGTAAACATAGGCAGAGTAGGGACAGAAAGACTGAAGGAGGCGGAAAGTCCAACTACAAAGGGAGGCAGATAAAAGGTCTGCTTGTCTCAACCTTTCTGAAGAAAAGGCCCTATTTAGGCCCCCATCACTTCAGATAGGATGGTAGGGATTTTGTTCCTCGTGGGACTACGGGCAGGTAGGAGACACGGGAGGATAGTGGAACCAATCAATTGGGAAGAGACAGGAAGAGCATTGAACCTCACCTTTGTTGAAGGAACCACCAGTAATATACAGGTGGATTTCTGCCAGATGATAGATTGTGGAGATAAGGTAGAAGCAAGTAAACTGACCTGGGCAGACAAAATACGTGTGCTACCTGGATGGAACTACCGGTGTACTACTTGGGATTCAGTCATGTGGACAACTGCAGCCCAGGATTGGGGATATGAGATCCCAGTAGCAGGCGATTTAAAGAATAGATTAACCATAACTAAAGTGACCCACTCTCTCTGTACAGAGCCAAAGAATTGCAATATATTATTGATTTCCCTGAAGGACCCCAAATTCGAAGATCAGAGGTTATACCGTGTAGAAGCTTGGATATCGGGAACTGACCCTTTAGGAAAATTCGTCCTTGAAGTCAAACCAAAGAATAAGACAAACAAGAAGTAAGAATTAGATAATGAGGACCGATTTACAGTAGAGGTATTAGGACCCACAGTGAGATTCACCAATCTCACAGTGGAAGAAGCTATAACATTAGAAACAGGATACCAGGATAAGAATGAATGGCTTGAATGGTTAATTTATACTGCTAACACCCTTAAAAAACTGCTTGGTCTGTGCAGGGGCTAGACCCCAGCTGGCTACAGTGCCTTTTCCCGTTGCCTTTTAAATAACAATATAGATCAAGATGGTTTAGGGTGTATGCTAAAGATATATAAAAAAAACATACAAACCTGACACCAACACTCCCTGTCACACATTAAGTTTGTTGTTTCCCCAGGTTCAGAGACCCCAGATACCCCCTGCTGTCACGGCATACCCTGGCAACTTTACTTGTTTTGCACTTCTGGGGAATGAGAGTGGCACAGATTTGGGGTCTTTACCGGATGACTACTGCATGGAGAGAATGAACAAAATTGTAAAGGGAGAGGGTGACGACTGGGTTGAGCACGACACCCAGAGGGTGGACGTCTGGTGATTATGCAGAGATAAGAGGCTCAGAGTGAGAATCCCAGCCAATTCCCGAGGGGATTGTGCCCTGGTACAGCTGGCAATGCCTCTGCACTTACTGTCAGAGTCCCTTTGGAAGAAGGGTCACCAGAGGAGCAGAAGGGACCCCTCTCCTGCAGGGTTTTTTGACCCCCAGATCTATATAGATGAGATTGGGGTTCCGCGTGGAGTGCCTAGCGAGTTTAAAGCTAGGAACCAACTGGTTGGTAGTGGCAACTGGTTGAGTCTCTTCTCTGGTGGGTTACAGTAAACAAAAATGTTCACTGGATTAACTATATATACTATAACCAACAAAGGTTTGTAAACTACACCAGGGATGCAGTTAAGGGATTGGCAGAGCAATTAGCCCCTACCTCTCTGACGGCATGGCAGAATAGGATGGCATTAGATATGGTCCTAGCAGAAAGAGGTGGGGTCTGTAAAATGTTTCGTGGTATGTGTTGCACCTTTTATTCCTAACAATACAGCTCCTGGAGGAACCGTGACTAGAGCCCTCGAAGGATTGACAGCTTTTTTAAATGAATTAGCGGAAAACTCGAGTATTAATAATCCATTCACAAATTGGCTTGAAGGTTGGTTTGGGAAATGGACTGGACTTGCCACCTCATGTTTGATCTCTATTGCCGTGGTTTTAGCCATCTTAGTCATTTGTGGATGTTGTTGTATTCCCTGTATCTGAGGACTCTCTCAAAGATTGAGACAATTATGACCAGGATAATGTACCACACAGTTCCCCAAGGAGAAGATATCTATGATGATGCGAGTACTCCTCTCAATGAAGTAAAGTCTAAAAACCCAGTTGTGGAACGGACCTGCACTGAAGTAATAAATTGAGGAAGCAAATATAGATATCAGAGGAGGGAATGATAAGAAATATGCAAAGAATTACAAGTGATATCAACATTTGCCTTGTTCCTTATATTCTCTTTTTCTAGCTAAAATGGCCCTGACTTATTGTTTATGCAATCTGCTTAGTTCCGACCAATGCCTAAAACAATATTTAAAGAACTAGCAAAAGTTTACCATAATAGGAAATCTTGTGAAAGGCACGCTGGATTTGGCAATAAAGCTGACAATGCACCATGAGTCTCCAGTGTGCCTTAGCCAATGGCAGTTTGCCAAATACTGCTATAAAACAACCTGTGTACAGGGTTTCTGTGTGACTCTGCACGGAACTCTTTGCTGTAAGAGTTCACCCCTATGTATCAATACATTTGTAATAAATCAGTCTTCTAATCAACATGACTGGAGTTGAGTGATCAGTGAGAGAATGGAATTTTACTGACAGTGACAGTCAGGAGGGGTAGAGGGGGAAGTGCCAGGGAGGCCAATCCAGGGCTGGAGCATCCCAATAAGTACGCTCCATTGAGTGACATTGGTGAAACTGGTCAGGAACCAGCACTGCTGGAGCTGAGGGACTCTCCTAGCTGCCAGGGGAAGAACTCCTCCAGTGAGAGTGGGGGGAAGTAAAGGGAAAGGAAAGACAGATTCTGGTGGTAGAGGACTCCATTCTTAGAAGGACAGAGAGGGCAATCTGTGACAAAGACCTGAAGCGCCGAACTGTATACTGTCTACCGAGCACTCGGGTTTGGCACATCACAGATCTGGTGGACAGATTACTGGGAGGTGAAGATAAATTGTGTATCTAGCGCAATGCCCTTAGTTTGTAATAATGTACATTTGATTATTCAGTCTGTAGGTAAAAACAAAGTTGAATCACAATAAGGGGTGATTTAAAAAAAAAGTCAGCCATCCTCAGAGTATGTCCAGCAACTCTGCAAAACATATAAAAGAAACAAGGAGGCGCCTCTCTAAGTGTAGTATTAAAACAGTAACATTTACTGCACAAGATTAAAAACACTTATACAATATAAGTGGGAGTCATGCTCATAAAATGTATGTAGTCCTGGCAGTTCTACTGCGTCCCACAGGCTCCTTGCACAATCCGTGTAGCTGGGAAAAGTTCTGGTGTGATGTTGTGCTGAATAGCTGTATAGTCAGAAAAACCAGGAAGCAGGGCCATCTTTAGCGCAGGGCAAATGGGGCACTTGCCCTGGGCCCAAACTTTGTTGGGGGGCCCGCGCTAGCCGTGAATTGGGGCCCCGATCACAGCTTTGCAGAGCGCACAGAGGACACGGGAGGATGTATTCCTCGCTAGCCAGCTGAGAGGGGGCGGGGCCGGGAGCTCCACTGATGCTCTGACCCCGCCCACGTGAAGCCTGTGTACTCAGAAAAGAGCTTCTGTAGTGAGAGCCAGTGATCGGAGTGGGAGTGTCAGTGGAGCTCCACTGACACTCCCACTCCGATCACTGGCTCTCACTACAGGTGCTCTATTCCCTGTAAACAGGCTGCACGTGGGCGGGGTCAGAGCATCAGTGGAGCTCCCGGCCCCGCCCCTCTCAGCTGGCTAGCGTGGAATACATCCTCCCATGTCCTCTGTGCGCTCTGCAAAGCTGTCATCGGGGTGACCATTCACGGGTGATGTGGGCCCAGGGCCCACCCAACAAAGCATCAGTGGAGCTCCCAGCTGCTTTAGAGAGAGCAGAGAGTGGAAGCCCCGCCCACAGTCCTGAATGTATGTAGTAAGTTTGGCTGGCCAGGTATGTCCTTACAACCATAGAATGCCTGAATGTTTAAACCCTGAGCTGTGTTATTTAACTGTAAAGCTGTGCATTGCTGAAGGTTCTCTGACCATCCCCTGTATAATGTCCGCAGTCTCTGATTGTCTCCTGCAGTATGTCCGCAGTCTCTGAGTGTCTCCTGCAGTATTTCCGCATTCTCTGACTGTCTCCTGCAGTATGTCCGCAGTCTCTGATTGTCTCCTGCAGTATGTCCGCAGCCTCTGATTGTCTCCTGCAGTATGTCCGCAGCCTCTGATTGTCTCCTGCAGTATGTCCGCAGTCTCTGATTGTCTCCTGCAGTATGTCCGCAGTCTCTGAGTGTCTCCTGCAGTATGTCCGCAGTCTCTGAGTGTCTCCTGCAGTATTTCCGCAGTCTCTGAGTGTCTCCTGCAGTATGTCCGCAGTCTCTGATTGTCTCCTGCAGTATGTCCGCAGTCTCTGGTAATCTCCTGCAGTATGTCCGCAGTCTCTGATTGTCTCCTGTAGTATGTCTGTAGTCTCTGATTGTCTCCTGCAGTATGTCCGCAGTCTCTGATTGTCTCCTGCAGTATATCCGCAGTCTCTGATTGTCTCCTGCAGTATGTCCGCAGTCTCTGGTAATCTCCTGCAGTATGTCCGCAGTCTCTGATTGTCTCCTGCAGTATGTCCGCAGTCTCTGGTAATCTCCTGCCGTATGTCCGCAGTCTCTGATTGTCTCCTGTAGTATGTCTGCACTCTCTCACACTCTCCTGTAGTATGTGTATTAATGTGCCCCTTTACTTGCTCAATTATTTGGGATTGCTCCACTGCTCAGTGAGAGGTAATGATGTGCATGAACCTCTAGCAATCAATCAGCAAACAGTAGTGATCTGCTTTAATCTCTAGCAACCAATCAGTAAGTGCTAATGATGTGCTGTAACCCCTAGCAACCAATTAGTGAGCGCTAATAATGTACATTAACCTCTAGCAACCTTGGCAAGCAGAAATTATGTGTTGTAACCTCTAGAAACCAGCCAGTGAGCAGTAAGGATAGGCTGTAACCTCTGGCAAACAATTGCAATCGCTGCGTGATCTGCTGCAGTAAACTGATTTTGAGTCTACCTGCTATTTTTTGTATGTCTCAGAATGGAGGGGGGCCCCAAGAAAATGTTTGCCCAGGGCCCAATCAAAATTAAAGACGGCCCTGCCAGGAAGTAGTCAGCTCCATGCTGACCAGCTTGAACCGGAAGCGGAAATTAGGTCACCAACACGGGGTGGGAGGAAGGGGTCAGGACCGTCTCTGTAGAATGAAAGGCTATGCGTTCGGAGCTCACAGCTCCTTCTACTGGCCTGTTGTTCTCTGGAGGAGGGCATCATGAAATACACTCTTGCATGATGTCCATGGCCATAGAACTACAATGGTCAGCGGACCAAAGGCAATGGGATGAAGGAATTTTGGAACAATAGTAGATTATAAATAGTTGGACTTACAAAGGTTGACAGCTGATGCAAAACAGAGCACATATTGAGCTAAACAAGGCCAAAAATCAAACTAAGGGTGCACAATCTGAATATCAATGTTAAAAAATAACTTAAAAGTATTAATCATATACAGTATATATACAGTATATATAAAATGGGAGGAATATATATTAAAAAAAAATATATATATATATATATATTTATTATGTGTGAATTTGCATTGTAAAAGAGACATCATGAAATGTATTTTGTACACATATGCAGATGCCTACCAATGTATGTTTGTGAGAGATATGTGTTATTGTATACTGTATGACCACACAAATGCATATACACCCCAATATATGTATCTGTGAGATGGTTACTTACAATCCCACCACCCCCAACCACAGACTAGGAACCCAACGATATCCAAATTTGAAGATGATGACCATACAGTTCTACTGTAAAAAATGAAATAGTATTAAAGAAGTTGGTATCTAAATACATGTATTATAACAGAGTATGTACAGTATCTCAATCTCTTCATTAGGAGAGAGTATATCCAGAAGGTCTCCTGCTGGCACAGCAGATCTTTGCAGCAGGAAGATCTCTGCAGATGGCCTCAAACACCCAGACTTGTAGACCTGCAGTGGATTTTTTGAGATCCTTCAGAAAGTGTCTGGGGACACCATGTTTGTCACATCCCTGCTCAATGAATCGTCTGTGTTTACCAAATCGTTGGCGTAAGGGACGGATGGTCCTTCCCACAAAAAATCCACTGTGGGTCTACAAGTCTGGGTGATTGAGGCCATCTCCAGAGATCTTCCTGCTGTGGAGCATTTTAAATAGCTGTGCCAGGAGACCTTCTGGATATACTCTAAGTACTGTCTCGCCAGGGGGGCTTAACGAAGACATTGAGGTACATACTCTGTTATAATACATGTACGTAGATACCAGCTTCTTTAATACTATTTCATTTTTTACAGTGGAACTGTAGGTCATCATCTTCAAATTTGGATATTGTTCGGTCCCTAGTGTCTGTGGTTGGGGGTGGTGGGATTGTAAGAAATCATCTCACACAAACATACATTGGTGTGTATCTGTATGGTCATACAGTATACAATAATACATATTTCTCACAATCATATATTGGTACGTATCTGCATATGTGTGATCATGCAGTATACAAAAATACATTTTATGATGTCTCTTTTACAAATATATGAATTCTGTACATAATGTCATTCTTACATACTAATTTTCACACATATTTTTAATCTCTGGGGCTCAGCCACAGTGATCTTTGGGTTCTTCTTTACCTCTCTCACCAAGGCTCTTCTCCCCCGATAGCTCAGTTTGGCCGCACGGCCAGCTCTAGGAAGAGTTCTGGTCATCCCAAACGTCTTCCATTTAAGGATTATGGAGGCCACTATGCTCTTAGGAACCTTAAGTGCAGCAGAATTTTTTTTGTAACCTTGGCCAGATCTGCGCCTTGCCACAATTCTGTCTCTGAGCTCTTCAGGCAGTTCCTTTGACCTCATAATTCTCATTTGCTCTGACATGCACTGTGAGCTGTAATGTCTTATATAGACAGGTTTGTGGCTTTCCTAATCAAGTCCAATCAGTATAATCAAACACAGCTGGACTCAAATGAAGGTGTAGAACAGGGATCCTCAAACTGCGGCCCTCCAGCTGTTGCAGAACTACATGTCCCATGAGGCATTGTAAAACTCTGACATTCACAGACATGACTAGGCCTGATGGGAATTGTAGTTCCTGAACAACTGGAGGGCCATAGTTTGAAGACCCCTGGTGTAGAACCATCTCAAGGATGATCAGAAGAAATGGACAGCACCTGAGTTAAATATATGGAATACTTCCATCTGCTTGTATTCACTTATGACTGAATTTGTACACTATGGACTGATTGGAACTTTTAGTCACCTGGATTTTTTGTTGCACAAGGCAGTTTGTTATTGCCGTACGCCTGCTGTGTGCATGTCACGCACAGCATTGCAGTGGTTACACTGAATGGTTGCACTTTCACAGGAAGCTGTTTCCTTGCAGAGTTTTGCACATTTTTTGCATTGCACAATATTTTTTAGCTTATGTCTTATTAAGTACACTTGATAGTGTCATTTATGCATTTATTATTGCACTCTGCACTTTTGTATATTATTGTATTTTAAAATATTGTATTTTTTTATACATTATTTGTCACATACTATTTTCATATATAGTCACTGTTAGTGGTTGCAATTTATCCCTTTGCTTTATTTTGACTTACACTGAGATTTGTAGCAAAATTGATTTTATTGCTGGATTAGTGCAGCACCCCCCCCCCCCATTGCATTTCACTGATTATTTGGGTTTGGTTGGACCCTATTCGGTGCAGGCACCTTTTCCATTCGCTCCGTCCTATTATACATGATAGCGCAGGAATAACCTCTCTACACTTTAAATATATGAGTGTCACAGAAAAGGGTCTGAATACTTAGGACCATGTGATATTCAAGTTTTTTTCTTTTTTAATAAATCTGCAAAAATGTCAACAATTCTGTGTTTTTCTGTCACTATGGGGTGCTGTGTGTACAATATGGGGTGCTGTGTGTACAATATGGGGGGGCTGTGTGTACAATATGGGGTGCTGTGTGTACAATATGGGGTGCTATGTGTACATTAATGAGGAAAAAAATTAACTTAAATGATTTTAGCAAATGGCTGCAATATAACAGAGTGAAAAATTTAAGGGGGTCTGAATACTTTCCATCCCCACTGTATGTGTATATATATATATATATATATATTCCTCCCCTTTATATATATAATTAATTTTAGTTAAAACTAGGCACCCACTCCCCCCCCAAAAAAAATTACATGCCAAATGTGGCATGTAAGGGGGCGAGGAGTGCTTAAAGCGGAAGTTTCACTTTTGGGTGGAACTCTGCTTTAAGTATAAAAAACAGTAAAAAAGGAGGACAGACCATATTGGCCCCATAAAGAATGAGGAAGGACATCTGGTTACAAAGGATGGGGAGATGGCAAAGGTTTTGAATTTATTCTTCTCCTCAGTCTTCACAAGTAAATCGGGGGGCTTCAGTAACCAAAACTGCAGTGTTTATCCTCATGACACATCAGAGGAAGCACCTCCATGGTTAACAGAGGACAGAATTAGACTTGGGAAAATCTCCGGGACAAGATGGCTTGCAACCAAGGGTACTTAGGGAACTCAGTCAAGTAATTTCCAGACCATTGTTCTTAATTTTTACTGACGGTCTACTGACTGGAATGGTACCAGCTGATTGATGAAAAGCCAATGTAGCACCAATATTTAAAAAGGGCCCAAAATACATCCCTGGGAATTACAGACAAGTTAGCCTAACATCAATAGTATGTAAACTCTTGGAGGGGATGATAAGGGACTATATACAAGATTTTAGTAATAAGAATGATATCATTAGCAGTAATCAGCATGGATTCATGAAGAATCGTTCTTGCCAAACCAATCTATTAACCTTCTATGAGGAGGTGAGTTGCCATCTAGATAAAGGAAGGCCCGTAGACGTGGTGTATCTGGATTTTGCAAAAGTATTTGACACAGTTCCCCATAAACGTTTACTGGACAAAATAAGGTCTGTTGGCATGGACCATAGGGTGAGTACATGGATTGAAAACTGGCTACAAGGGCGAGTTCAGAGGGTGGTGATAAATGGGGAGTACTCAGAATGGTCAGGGGTGGGTAGTGGGGTTCCCCAGGGTTCTGTGCTGGGACCAATCCTATTTAATTTGTTCATAAACGACCTGCAGGATGGGATAAACAGTTCCATCTCTGTATTTGTGGACGATACTAAGCTAAGCAGGGCAATAACTTCTCCGCAGAATGTGGAAACCTTGCAAAAAGATCTGAACAAATTAATGGGGTTTGCAACTACATGGCAAATGAGGTTCAATGTAGAAAAATGTAAAATAATGCATTTGGGTGGCAAAAATATGAATGCAATCTATAGACTGGGGGGAGAACCTCTGGGGGAATCTAGAATGGAAAAGGACCTGGGGTCCTAGTAGATGATAGGCTCAGCAATGGCATGCAATGTCAAGCTGCTGCTAACAAATCAAACAGAATATTGGCATTAAAAAGGGGACTCCAGAGATAAAACGATAATTCTCCCACTCTACAAGACCCTGGTCCAGCTGCACCTGGAGTATGCTGTCCAGTTCTGGGCACCAGTCCTCAGGAAGGATGTACTGGAAATGGAGCGAGTACAAAGAAGGGCAACAAAGCTAATAAAGGGTCTGGAGGATCTTAGTTATGAGGAAAGGTTGCGAGCGTTGAACTTATTCTCTCTGGAGAAGAGACGCTTGAGAGGGGATATGATTTCAATATACAAATACCGTACTGGTGACTAGGGATGAGCTTCAAGTTCGAGTGGAACTCATGTTCGACTCGAACATTGGCTGTTCGCAAGTTCGCCGAACAGCGAACAATTTGGGGTGTTCGCGGCAAATTCGAATGCCGCAGAACACCCTTTAAAAGTCTATGGGAGAAATCAAAAGTGCTAATTTTAAAGGCTTATATGCAAGTTATTGTCATAAAAAGTGTTTGGGGACCCGGGTCCTGCCCCAGGGGACATGGATCAATGCAAAAAAGTTTTAAAAACGGCCGTTTTTTCAGGAGCAGTGATTTTAATAATGCTTAAAGTCAAACAATAAAAGTGTAATATCCCTTGAAATTTTGTAGCTGGAGGGTGTCTATAGTATGCCTGTAAAGGGGCGCATGTTTCCTGTGTTTAGAACAGTCTGACAGCAAAATGACATTTCGAAGGAAAAATTCCATTTAAAACTACCCGCGGCTATTGAATTGCCGACAATACACATAGAAGTTCATTGATAAAAATGGCATGGGAATTCAACACAGGGAAACCCCGAACCAAAATTTAAAAAAAAAAGACATGGGAGTCCCCCTAAATTCCATACCAGGCCCTTCCGGTCTGGTATGGATATTAAGGGGAACCCCGGCCAAAATTTTTTAAAAAAATGACGTGGGGTTCCCCCTAAATTCCATACCAGACCCTTCAGGTCTGGTATGGATTTTAAGAGGAACCCCGCACCAAAAAAAAAAAAAAAACGGCGTGGGGTCCCCCCAAAAATCCATACCAGACCCTTATCCGAGCACGCAACCTGGCAGGCCGCAGGAAAAGAGGGGGGGACGAGAGTGTGCCCCCCCGAACCATACCAGGCCACATGCCCTCAACATTGGGAGGGTGCTTTGGGGTAGCCCCCCAAAACACCTTGTCCCCATGTTGATGAGGACAAGGGCCTCATCCCCATAACCCTGGCCGGTGGTTGTGGGGGTCTGCAGGCAGGGGGCTTATCAGAATCTGGAAGCCCCCTTTAACAAGGGACCCCCAGATCCCGGCCCCCCCTGTGTGAAATGGTAAGGGGGTACTTACCCCTACCATTTCACTAAAAAACTGTCAAAAATGTTAAAAATGACAAGAGACAGTTTTTGACAATTCCTTTATTTAAATGCTCCTTCTTTCTTCTATCTTCCTTCATCTTCTTCTGGTTCTTCTGGCTCTTCTGGTTCTTCCTCCGGCGTTCTCGTCCAGCATCTCCTCCGCGGCGTCTTCTATCTTCTTCTCCTCTGGCCGCTCCGCACCCATGGCATGGGGGGAGGCTCCCGCTCTTCTCTTCATCTTCTTCTTCATCCTCTTCTCTTCTTCCTTCTTCTCTTCTTCTCTTCTTCATTTTCTTCTCCGGGCCGCTCCGCATCCATGCTGGCATGGAGGGAGGCTCCCGCTGTGTGACGGCGTCTCCTCTTCTGATGGTTCTTAAATAATGGGGGGCGGGGCCAGCCGGTGACCCCACCCCCTCTGACGCATGGGACATGACGGGACTTCCCTGTGGCATTCCCCGTGACATCACAGAGATGTCCCGTCAAGTCACCGTGCGTCAGAGGGGGGCGGGGTCACCAGGTGGCCCCGCCCCCCATTATTTAAGAACCGTCAGACGAGGAGACTCTGTCACACAGCGGGAGCCTCCCTCCATGCCAGCATGGGTGCGGAGCGGCCCGGAGAAGAAAATGAAGAAGAGAAGAAGGAAGAAGAGAAGAGGATGAAGAAGAAGATGAAGAGAAGAGCGGGAGCCTCCCCCCCCATGCCATGGGTGCGGAGTGGCCCGAGGAGAAAAAGATAGAAGACGCCGCGGAGGAGATGCTGGACGAGAAGGCCGGAGGAAGAACCAGAAGAGCCAGAAGAACCAGAAGAAGAAGAAGATGAAGGAAGATAGAAGAAAGAAGAAGCATTTAAATAAAGGAATTGTCAAAAACCGTTTTTTAGTGAAATGGTAGGGGTAAGTACCCCCTTACCATTTCACACAGGGGGGGGCGGGATCTGGGGGTCCCCTTGTTAAAGGGGGCTTCCAGATTCCGATAAGCCCCCCGCCCGCAGACCCCCACAACCACCGGCCAGGGTTGTGGGGATGAGGCCCTTGTCCTCATCAACATGGGGACAAGGTGTTTTGGGGGGCTACCCCAAAGCACCCTCCCAATGTTGAGGGCATGTGGCCTGGTATGGTTCAGGAGGGGGGGGCGCACTCTCGCCCCCCTCTTTTCCTGCGGCCTGCCAGGTTGCGTGCTCGGATAAGGGTCTGGTATGGATTTTTGGGGGGACCCCACGCGGTTTTTGGTTTTTTTTTTGGCGCGGGGTTCCCCTTAAAATCCATACCAGACCTAAAGGGCCTGGTATGGAATTTGGGGGGACTCCCACGTCATTTTTTTTTTAAATTTTGGTTCGGGGTTTCCCTGTGTTGAATTCCCATGCCGTTTTTATCAATGAACTTCTATGTGTATTGTCGGCAATGCAATAGCCGCTGGTAGTTTTGAATGGAATTTTTCCTTCGAAATGTCATTTTGCTGTCAGATTGTTCTAAACACGGGAAACATACGCCCCTTTACAGGCATACTATAGACACCCCCCAGGTACGAAATTTAAAGGGATATTACACTTTTATTGTTTGACTTTAAGCATTATTAAAATCACTGCTCCTGAAAAAACGGCCGTTTTTAAAACTTTTTTTTGCATTGATTCATGTCCCCTGGGGCAGGACCCAGGTCCCCAAACACTTTTTATGACAATAACTTGCATATAAGCCTTTAAAATTAGCACTTTTGATTATTCATGTTCGTGTCCCATAGACTTTAACGGTGTTCGCGTGTTCGAGCGAACTTTTTTCCTGTTCGCATGTTCTGGTGCGAACCCAACAGGGGGGTTCGGCTCATCCCTACTGGTGACCCCACAATAGGGAGAAAACCTTAAACTACATAGAGGCTTCTTTACTGTAAGAGCATCAAGGATGTGGAATTCCTTTCCACAGGCGGTGGTCTCAGCGGGAAGCATTGATAGTTTCAACAAACTATTAGATAATCACCTGAATGACCACAACATACAGGGATATACAATGTAATACTGACACATAATCACACACATAGGTTGGACTTGATGGACTTGTGTCTTTTTTCAACCTCACCTACTATGTAACTATGAATAAAAGTGATCAAAACATTTTTTTAAGGGGAAAGTGTAAAAAAAAAGTAATAAAATAAACAATTAAAAAATAAATAAATAAGTAAAGCTCCCCCGTCCCCGCGAGCTCGCACGCAGAAGAAAACGCATACTTAAGTCGCACCTGCATATGTAATTGAAATTCAAACCACACATGTGAGGTATCATCACAAACGTTATGCCCTGTACACACAATAGGATTTTCCAACAACAAAATCCATGTTTTTTTCCGACGGATGTCGGCTCAAACTTGTCTTGCATACACACGGTCACACAAATGTTGTCAGAAATTCCGAACGTCAGGAATGCGGTGACGTACAACACATATGATGAGCCGAGAAAAATTAAGTTCAATAGCCAGTGCAGCTCTTCTGCTTGATTCCGAGCATGCATGGCACTTTGTGCCTCGGAATTTAGTACATACGATCGGAATTTCCGGCAACGGATTTTGTTGTTGGAAAATTTGAGATCCAGATCTCAAATTTTGTTTGTCGGAAATTCGACAGAAAATGTCCGATGGAGCCTACACACGGTCGGAATTTCCAACAACAAGCTCACATCGAACATTTGTTGTTGGATAATCCTATTGTGTGTATGGGGCATTAGAGCGAGAGAAATAATTCTAGCTGAAGACCTCCTCTGTAACTCTAAACGTGTAACCTGTAAAAAATGTTTAAAATCTCCATAGGCGATGCTTTAGGTACCGACGTTCGGCACCATACCACGAGTGTGCACAATTTTAAAGTGTGACATGTGAGGTATCTATTTACTCAGCATAACATCATCTGTCAAACTATATAAAAAAACTGAGCTAACTTTACTGTTTTGTTTTATTAATGAAAATGTTTTCTTTTTCCCAAAAAAATTGAGTTTAAAAAATGACTGCGCAAATACTGTGTGACATAAAAAGTTGCAACAACCGTCATTTTATTCCCCAGGGTGTCTGCTAAAAAAAATATATAATGTTTGGGGGTTCTGAGTAATTTTCTACTAAAAAATGATGTAGGAGAGGAGTGCTGGAATTTGCGTGGTATGGAAGTGGTTAAGAGCCATAGCTGCATGGCGGGAGAACCGATGCTTGTGGCTGGCGGCCGGGATGTCCGCTGGTCACCCGCAATCATGGGAAAGAGAATCAGAATGGGGATCTGTCAATGTAAACACACAGATCCCTATTCTGTCAGGGGAGGAGAGAGAGATCTGCTGTTCTTAGTGATTAGAATCAGTGATCTCTCTATACTCCCAGTCAGTCCACTCCCCCCCACAGTTAGAAACACCTCCCTAGGGAACACATTTAACCCCTTGATCGCCCCCTAGTGTTAATCTCTTCCCTGCAAGTGACATTTACACAGTAATCAGTGCATTTTTATAGCACTGATCGCTGTATAAATGTCAGTGGTCCCAAAAAAGTGTCAAAAGTGTCCGATCTGTCCACTGCATTGTCGAAGTCCCAATAAAAATCACTGATCACCGCCATTACTAGTAAAAAAATAATAATAAAAATGCCAAAAATCTTTTCCCTAGTTTGTAGACGCTATAACTTTTGCACAAACAAATCTATATACGCTTAGTGTTTTTTTTAGCAATAATATGTAGAAGAATACATATTGGCCTAAACTGATGAAACTTTTTTTTGGGATATTTATTATAGCAAAAAATATGTTTTTTTTCAAAATTGTCGGTCTTTTTTGTTTATAAAAACCGCAGAGGTGATCAAATACCACCAAAAGAAAGCTCTAATTGTGGGAAAAAAAGGACGTCAATTTTGTTTGGGTAAAACAGCACATGAACGCACAATTGTCAGTTAAAGCAACGTAGTGCCTTATCCCAAAAAATGGCCTGGTCATAAAGGGGGCAAATCTTCAGGGTCTGAAGTGGTTAAGTTGAACTGCTAGAGCACACCCCGGGTGGATGCCTGGATGGTGGAAGCAATTATGTTCACAACTTTCAAGAACTGCTTTTTGAGAACTTGATCTTCACATCTCATCACTTTTTGATGCACATGCCCTTTATTATTTGGACTTATTTTATTATTATTTTTATGTAAAATCAGATAAATATCTGCTTTTGATCCAAGCACTTTATCGTTGTTTCACACATTATCGCATATTATCACATAATACTGTATTTTTAGTTTTTTTAAATTAGGGATTGTCATTCATGCATATTTGTCTATTTTTGCTGTTTAACTTCTTGAATTAGTGCACTTTATTCACATATTATCATATATTATCACATATTAGCACAATTATATTATTTTTTTTATTCATGCTTATGTGACCTGAAGAAGGAGGCCATGCCTCTGAAACATGTTGTTGTGGCAAATGCTCTGCTAGCTGGGAGGAGTTACTTCACTCACTTGGTCTTCCTTACATGGCCACGAGTAATGTCAGGACCGTGCGAGTGTTATACAGCAAACACAGCATGACACGATGAGGATACGAAGTTCGCTCTGACACATCCCCCATCCATATCACTTGTTTTGGGAGGCTATCCACTCATCCAGGCCAGGAGAGGAGACATCTACTTTTCTGTACTTGAGACCCTCTGATCCATGTTTGTGAGTGTAACCCTTTTAACTTGAATCTGCATTTTTGCCATTAAACAGTATTACACTAGGGCAGCCTTGCACTCTCTTCTCTTTGTACATTTCAGTACAAGTCTGCCACCCTGTGGATTCTTGACAGAGCTGCAGCACCTAGAGCTAAGAGAGCTTTTTATACAGATTTTTATACAGATTTCTATACAGACTGTTATATTTTGTGTGTTACTTATGGGGACAGGGCTAGTTTGGTGTTTTTTTGTGTTTTATTTATTTCAGGTACTTATATAGCACCATCAATTTATGCAGCGCTTTACATATACATTGTACATTCACATCAGTCCTGCCCTCAGGAAGCTTACAATCTAAGGTCCCTAACTCACATTCATACACATACTGGGGACAATTTAGACAGGAGACAATTAAAGTCTCAGCATGTCTTTGGAATGTGGGAGGAAATCAGGAACCAGCAACCGTTTTGCTGCCAGGCGAAAGTGCTAACCACTACACTGTATTTAAAAATAGTTTTTTTTAAAGAAACTTACCCAAAATACACTACGCTTGACCTCTGACCTTTCACCCTAAAACTAAACCTGGTACTGAATTAGATCAATTCTTCATCTAGCTATTTTATTCTTTATTAGAAAGAACACAATGTATTATATTATGTATCCTGTATGTATACAATGTATTATATTATGCATCCTGTATGTATACAATGTATTGTATAATGGATCCTGTATGTATACAATGTATTATATAATGTATCCTGTATGTATAAAATGTATTATATAATGTATTATGTATGTATACAATGTATTGTATAATATATCCTTGATGTATACAATGTATTATGTAATGGATCCTGTATGTATACAATACATTATATAATGTATTATGTATGTATGTATACAATGCATTATATAATGTATTCTGTATGTATACAGTGTATTATATAATATATCCTGTATGTATAAAATGTATTATTTAATGGATCCTATATGTATACAATGTATTATTTAATAGATCCTGTATGTGTACAATGTATTATATAATATATCCTGTATGTATACAATGTATTATGTAATGGATCCTGTATGTATACAATGTATTATATAATATATCCTGTATGTATACAATGTAGTAAATAATGGATCATGTCTGTATACAATGTATTGTATCATGTATGTATACAATGTAGTATATAATGGATCCTGTATGTATACAATGTATTATATAATATATCCTGTATGTATACAATGTATTATATAATATATCCTTTATGTATACAATGTATTATATAATGTATTCTGTATGTATACAATGTATTATATAATATATCCTGTATGTAAACAATGTATTATATAATGGATCCTATATGTATACAATGTATTATATAATATATCCTGTATGCATACAATGTATTATGTAATGGATCCTGTATGTATACAATGTATCATATATTATATCCTGTATGTATACAATGTGTTATATAATGGATCCTTTATGTATACACTTCATTATATAATGGATCCTATATGTATACAATGTATTATTAAATATATCCTGTATGTATACATTATATAATATATCCTTTATGTATACAATGTATTATATAATGTATTCTGTATGTATACAATGTATTATATAATGTATCCTGTATGTATGCAATGTATTATATAATATATCCTTTATGTATAGAATGTATTATATAATGGATCATATATGTATAGAATGTATTATATAATATATCCTGTATGTATACAATGTAGTATATAATGGATCCTGTCTGTATACAATGTATTGTATCATGTATGTATTCAATGTATTATATAATAGATCCTGTATGTATACAATGTATTACATAACAAATCCTCTATGTATACAATGTATTATATAATATATCCTGTATGTATACAATATATTATATAATATATCATTTATGTATACAATGTATTATATAATGTATTCTGTATGTATACAATGTATTATATAATGGATCCTGTATGTATACAAAGTATGATATAATGTACCCTGTATGTATACAATGTATTATATAATGTACCCTGTATGTATACAATGTATTATATAATGGATCCTGTATGTATACAATGTATTATATAATGGATCCTGTATGTATACAATGTATTATATAATATATCCTGTATGCATACAATGTATTATATAATGGATCCTGTATGTATACAATGTATTATATAATATATCCTGTATGTATACAATGTATTATATAATGGATCCTGTATGTATACAATGTATTATATAATACATCCTGTATGTATACAATATATTAAATAATACAGTGGTCATCAACCCTGTCCTCAGGGCAGGTTTGCAAGATAACTGAAATACATCACAGGTGATATCATTTGCTGCTCAGTGATTGCAGTATTCTAGTCTGCATCTCCCTAAGGTAATACATAAAACCTGGCCTGTTAGTGGGCCCTGAGGACAGGGTTGATGACCACTGATATAATATATCCTGTATGTTATATATCCTGTATGTATACAATGTATTATATAATATATCCTGTATGTATACAATGTATTATATAATGGATCCTGTATGTATACAATGTATTATATAATATATCCTGTATTTATACAATTAATTATATAATGTATCTCGTATGTATACAATGTATTATATAAAGTATCCTCTATGTATACAATGTATTATATAATTGTCGGGGCTGGGCTCAGCCCTTCCTTCTCTGAGCTGACCGCTCAGCTGTCAGCTAATTGCTAGCTCCCATCTCTCTCCATGTAAAATTGTTGTTTTTACATTAATAATGATATTTCAATAATTCATATTGATGAGGAAAGTTCCAAGAAAGTCTGTTCAGTTCTCGTGTAAAAACTCAAAAATTGATTTAATAATAAAAATAGCAAAATATTACAAGAACAATATCAAAGTATAGAATGTCTTTAATAATGCAATATATTCTTAAGATGAAGATTTAATCAGATGTGTGTGTATGTAGACAATGAAAGGGTTAATATGGCACACTCAGAGTTTGGCTATATACATACAATATAAAAGAAAATAATTATTTTAAGAATAGGTAAAAATGGGCAGAGCTTGATACAATTGGGGGGAGAGGGAAGCTTGGTGGTAGTGTAGAGTGTTACAGTTCAAGTCCAAGCATTAGTCCATGTGAGGATAATGAAGTGCTGAGAGCATAGAAGGCTTCCAGTCCAAAACAAGCTAGAAGAGGCTCTGGAACAAAGGCAAAAAGGAGAGAAGACGGCGGTGTGTATATGTAGATGTGTGAGAATCACTGTATCAGCTTCCTTCAATGTCTCATTGTGTCTCGTGTCTGCAGCAGAATCTGCTTGTCTGCCCTCTGTTACTAGATTTCTACTCCTAAAATCCAGCCCCACTTTCTCCTATAAAGGCTGGCTTAAAGGTTTGTTTTGTCTTCTAGTTCCACAGAAAACCGCGGGCTTTCCTGAGACATCTTTCCTGAGATTTTTCCTCTCACCTCTCTCGCAAGGTTGGGGGTTATTCAGTCACTGTAAAAATCTCACTAAATAGCCGTGAAAGCCTCTTCTGCCTTAGCTAGATGATTGTGCAACAAATTTCTTAATTGTATGTGACTGAGTCAGCTTGAATCAAACCGTGTGATTTATTTCCACACAAAAGTTCCAAAAATACTTACAAAAGTTGTACATTAGAATACAAAATAAATGCAGCTTCAAATATGATTAAAGATATGAGATAAAGTTGTTTGTTTCAAAATATAAGTTCAAACCATGTGCTTAAAAAATGGCTGCTGTTTCCTTTGTTCTGAGAGCAGTTGTCTGTATGTTGAGTTCTGTAGTAGTTAGAAGTGTAGAGCAAGAAAAGTGTGTGTTTTTCATGAAAAGCTTTCCTTAAATCCAATCTGCTTTCTTTGTTAGAAATTGCACCAAAAACAAAACACTCCCATAATACTCCCTTTTTCTCTCCCTTCTCCTACCTTCCAAGGGTGGGTGTTAAGAGTATGTAACATGAACACCATCTCCAATTAAATGCAGACACAGGAAGAAGGGGTTGTCTGCCACATACTGATTGACTATGCCATACACTTTTAAAACAAGGTATCTATAACAATTCCTTTATGAAAATATAATCAGTTACATCAATCAAAAATAATTTGACAGCTTCTTGGAATTGAGAACTCAGTTCAAATGTCACCATCTGTAGGTTATTAACTCAAAAGACTTTGCATACACACTTATTTTACAGGGAATATCCCTGTAATATTTTTTAAAACCAAATTAAAATTTCAATATAAAAAATATAACAGTCACTAACTTTCAGTCTAACACCAAATGTTGAAATACAACACCATCTCTATTCAAGTAATTCCATGGGGATGGGCAAGACTGCTATGTGTAAAGTTTTAAACATATACAATATAAGTTTCCTTTAACTTCTAAATCAAATAGTACATATCAGTAAGTATATTCGTTTAAAACGCAATGTTCTTATTAATATCCTAATCAATACATTTTGTAATATAAAGAAATCATGATCTTAACTAAAACATTGAACTTTTACATCTTAAAGTACATGAATCCTTTCTTCTCACAGATGAAAGGAGGTGAAAGGTCAGCTCACTCTTAATTACCCATATGTGTATTTTTCCATACATAGAAGAGATATAAATATATATATATATACAACTCAATTATTATGCAAGATTCAATCCATTCATTAATTTGTTAATATTTGTTAATAATGAAAATCTAACACTCCACAGTTACTCAGCTGTTGTTCATATCCTGCTCGTCAGTCCTGCCTACTTAACTACTTCGCACCCACTCTATAGCCGGGTGGCCGTCCCTGGAAGTCCTGTTGTTTACTTCACGCAATGCGTGCTCCCGCGGGCACGCATCGGGGAAGTTCTGTACTGGCCATATCCCTTGGACACAGCCAGTCACAGATCGCCGTAAATGGCCAATCATAGCGGCCGTTTTCAGCGTGATTGGTGGTGCCAATGAGAGATGATCTCATATGTAAACATATAAGATCATCTCTCATTGCCGGCTCTCCCTCCTCACACAGAGACAGCGTGTGGGGAGGGAGAGCTAACCGCTGCAGCGGTGAGTGAGAAAAAAAAACAGAAAAAGTCAAGTCAGTGTCATCTGTCCTCAGTGCCATCCCTCCCCAGTGCCATCCCTCCCCACTGCCATACCTCCCCAGTGCCATCTGTCCTCAGTGCCATCCCTCCCCACTGCCATCCCTCCCCACTGCCATCCCTGCCCATTGCCATCTCTCCCCAGTGCCATCCGTCCCCAGTGCCATCTGTCCACAGTGCCATCTGTCATCAGTGCCACATATTAGTGCCACCTGTCATCAATGCCACATATTAGTGCCATCTATCAGTGCCACCTGTCAGTGTCACGTGTCATCAGTGCCACGTATCAGTGGCATCTGTCATCAGTGTCACCTGTCATCAGTGCCATGTGTCAGTGCCACGTATTAGTGCCATCTGTCATCAGTGCCACGTATTAGTACCATCTGTCATCAGTGCCACGTGTCAGTGCCACATATTAGTGCCATCTGTCATCAGTGTCACATGTCATCAGTGCCATGTATTAATGCCACCTGTCAGTGCCACGTATTAGTGCCATATGCCATCAGTGCCATGTATTAGTGTCATCTGTCATCAGTGTCATGTATTAGTGCCATCTGTCGTCAGTGTCATCAGTGCCACTTATTAGTGCCATCTGTCATCAGTGCCACGTCAGTGTCATCAGTGCCACGTATCAGTGCCATCTGTCATCAGTGCCACGTCAGTGTCACGTGTCATTGTCCTGGTGCTCCAGGGCCTTCAAAAGTGTAATAGGTAGTCAACAAGTTAGATGTGTAATTTATGCTTCTTGAACACCTGATGGTGCTCCCTGCATGTTGGGCCTCTCTATGTGGCCAGGCTGTGAAAAAGTCCCACACATGTGGTATCGTAATACTCAGGAGAAGTAGCAGAATGTATTTTGGGGCATTATTTGTGGTATATACAGGCCATGTGAGAGAAATAACCTATTACAATGACAATTTTGTGGGGGGAAAAAAAAATCTTCATTTTGCAAAGAATTGTGGGAAAAAATGACAACATCAAAAACCTCACCATGCATCTTACCGAATACCTTGGAATGTCTACTTTCAAAAAAGGGGTCATTTGGGGGGTATTTGTACTTTCCTGACTTGTTCGGGTTGCAAGAAATGAGATAGGCCGCCAGTACATCAGATGTGATCAATTTTTTATGATTTGCACCACAGCTTGCAGACTCTCTAACTTTCACAAAGACCAAATATTATCCACTAATTTGGGTTATTTTTAACAAAGATATGTAGCAGTATAAATTGTGGCCAAAATTTATGAAGAAAAATTAATAATTTGCAAAATTTTATCACAGAAACTAAGAAAATGATTTTTTTTTCAAAATGTTTGGTCTTTTTTCATTTATAGCGCAAAAAATAAAAAACCCAGAGGTGATCAAATACCACCAAAAGAAAGCTCTATTTGTATGAAAAAAATGACAAAAAATTCATTTGGGTACAGTATTACATGACTGAGTAATTGTCATTCAAAGTGTGAGAGCACCGAAAGCTGAAAATTGGTCTGGGCAGGAGGGGGGGTTAAGTGCCCAGTAGGCAAGTGGTTAAGCTGTCCAGTCCAGAGGATGTCTGCCTTCGCCTTGGTCAACATCACAATAAACATCTCCTGCATTCCTGTTTAAAGACTGGCTTTGCTGACATCCTTTCTGGCTCCAGATCCTGCTTGCTGTTCCACTACTTTGATCCCTGAATTCTGGCTTGGCTGACTATCCATTCCGGTTATTGAACTCTGGCTATGTTTTGACTATGTTTGTTCTTTTTACTTTTATTATTAAACAAGTGTGTTTTAACTGTACTTCTGTCTCGGTCTGATTTCATGGTTTCTGACAATAATGGATCCTATATGTATACAATGTATTATATAATATATCCTGTATGTAAGCAATGTATTATATAATGTATCCTCTATGTATACAATGTATAATCTAATGTATACTGTATGTATACAATGTATTATATGTCTGATTTCATGGTTTCTGACAGTAGGCGAAGGCCATGAATTCAGAAGAAGCAGTCAATCCACTTGTTGGTAATATTTTTTCCAGATTGAATGAACTGGATGCAGGCCTGTTCATTGATGCTGCCTTTGTATCGAAGCACTCAATTCCACTGCAGCTGTGTGACACTCCCTTTGCCATTGAGGCTTTTGACGGGAGACCTCTACAGCCTACCCATTTGACTCATGAGATGGTTCTGTTGTCCATGACCGTAGGGGCTCTTCACCATGAGATAATCCAATTCCAAGATAATTCCTCACCCACGTTTCCACTGGTTATTGGTTATCCTTGGTTACAGAGGCACAACCCCTCTTTTGATTGGCTCCATGCTGATGTTCTCTCCTGGTCATCACAATGCAGTGAGACATGCTTCCAGAAGGTAGCCAAGGTTCTGTGCACCTCTTCATTCTCCTCCATGCTAGAGGAGTACTGCGATTTTAGCAATGTCTTTGACAAAGGACAAGCCGGTAGTTTGCCTCCACACCGGCCATATGATTGCGCAATAGACCTTTTAACCTGGGGCCATACCCCCTCGTGGCCGGGTTTACCCTTTGTCGGTCTTGGAGGATAAGGCCATGGAGGAGCATGTTGCAGACGCACTTTCTCAAGGTTTCATCTGCAAATCCTCATCTTCTGCTGGTGCTGGTGGTGAACTGAGACCTTGTATTGATTATAGGGGCTCAATCGTTTCACGATTAAGAATGCCTATCCGATTCCATTGATTACAGAGTTATTTGACCGCTTCAAGGGAGCAACGGTTTTCATGAAGCTTGATTTGAGAGGGGCATACAATCTTGTGAGAATTAAGGAGGGCAACGAGTGGAAAACTGTGTTTAATACCAGAACAGGCCATTATGAGTACCTCGTAATGCCTTTTGGCCTTTGTAACGCCTCAGCAGTTTTCCAGGAATTTATTTCCCCTCAAGCCTGGTGGTCCTCCAAGGGGAGGTGTCAATGAGGAGGGGTACTGTCAGGGCTGGGCTCAGCCCTTCCTTCTCTGAGCTGGCCGATCAGCTCCCATCTCTCTCCACAGTTATTTAGCTGTTGTTCATATCCTGCTCGTCAGTCCTGCCTACTTAAGCCATCCAGTCCAGAGGGTCTCTTCTTTCACTTTGGTCAACATCACAAGAAACATCTCCTGTGTTCCTGTTTAAAGACTGGCTTTGCTGACATCCCTTCTTGCTCCAGATCCTGCTTGTTGTTCCACTAATTTGATCCCTGACTTCTGGCTTGGCAGACTATCCGTTCTGGTTATGGAACTCTGGCTATGTTTTGACTACATTTGTTCTTTTTACTTTTATTATTAAACAAGTGTGATTTAACTGTACTTCTGTCTCGGTCTGATTCAAAAAAAAAAAAAAAGGTAAATTCAAATGTGCGACAGATTTATTACAAAATTACCATCTCTGGTTCAGGTAAACAAACAACACACGCGATAGCGGTGAGGAGAGGCAGGAAAGGGGACCGTCTATGTAGACAAGGCATTTCCTCATTCTGCCTAGTGACATGAGAGAGATCTACTGTTCCCAGTGATCACTGTCATGTTCCTGGCTGCCCACCCCCCTACAGTTATAACACACCCAGGGAACACACTTAACCCCCTGATTGCCCCCTAGTGTTAACCCCTTCCCTGCCAGTATCGTTTTTTACATTGACCAGTGCATTTTTATAGCACTGAACAATTTAATGTCACTGGTCCCCAAAAAGTGGCATTTGGGGTCAGATTTGTCTGCCGCAATGTTGCAGTCCTGCTAAATATTGCGGCAAAAAAAAAATCCTGCCTAAATCTATCCCATAGTTTGTAGACACGATAACTTTTGCACAAACCAATCAATATATGCCTATTGCAATTTTTTTTTACCAAAAGTATGTAGAAGAATACATATCGGCCTCAACTGATGAATACATTTTTTTTTCGATATGTATTCTAGCAGAAAGGAAAAAAATGTTGTTGTTTTTTTTAATTGTTGGTCTTTTTTTGTTTATAGAGCAAAAAATAAAAACCGCAGATGCGATCAAATACCACCAAAAGAAAGCTCTATTTGTTAGTAAAAATGGCGTCAATTTTGTTTGGGTACAACATTGCATGATGGCGCAATTGTCACTTAAAGCGACACAGTGGAGTATAGCAAAAAATGGCCTGGTCATTAAGGGGGCAAGTCCTTCCGGGGCTAAAGTGGATAATATATCATGTATGTACAGTACCTGACCGCGAGAATGTGTTTCCAGTGCGATCCCATGGCGCTGGTTCTGTGCATCTTGCGCTGGCTCGCTCATGGGGAAAGGAAAACTGTGGTTTTTCCTTTCGCGATGAGCAGCAAGCATTGCTGACAGATGTCTGGTTCAAATCATGAGGGGGAACGCCGCACCAAATTTGAAATAAAAACCGCATGGGTTCACCTCCAGGGGCATACCAGGCCCTTAGGTCTGGTACGGATTTTAAGGGGAACCCCCTACGCTGAAAAAACAGCATGGGGTCCCCCCAAAATCCATACCAGACCCTTATCCAAGCACGCAGCCTGGCCGGTTAGTAAAGGGGGTGGGGACGAGCGAGCGCCCCCCTCCTAAACCGTACAAGGCCGCATGCCCTCAACATGGGGGGTGGGCACTTTGGGGCAGGGGGGTGCCCTGCGGCACCCCCACCCCAAAGCACCTTGTCCCTAAGTTGATGAGGACAAGGGCCTCTTCCTGACAACCCTGGCCGTTGGTTGTCGGGGTCTGCGGGCGGGGGGCTTATCGGAATCCGAGAGTCCCCTTTAATAAGGGGTCCCCCAGATCCTGGCCCCCACCCTATGTGAATGAGTATAGGACACATCGTACCCCTACCCATTCACCTGGGGGGAAAAGTGTCAATTAAAAACACACTAGACAGGTTTTTAAAGTAATTTATTAGTCAGCTCCGGGGGTCTTCTCCACTCTCTCTGGCCTCTTCTTCGGTGTCTGGTTCTTCTCCCGCTATCCGGCCTCTTCTCCGCTCTCTGGTTCTTCTGCCGGGCCCCTCCGCTATCTTCTGCTCTTTTGCCACTCTTTTGCTAGCGGTGGCCCAGTCTTCTCCATTGTCTTGTTCTGGCTTCTCTTCTTCTGATGTTGACACAACGCTCTCTCCCGCTGTAATTCTGTGTGCGTGGTGCGCAACGATTTATATAGGCATGGGGCGTGGTCACCAGGTGAGGTCACCCGGTGACCCTGCCCCTTATTATGTCACAGTCCTGGGGCATGATGGTACTGTGACATCATAAGGGGCGGAGTCACCGGGTACCTATGTAAGTCATCGCGCACCTCGCACACAGAATTACAGCGGGAGAGAGCATCGTGTCAACATCGGAAGAAGAGAAGAGGGAACAAGATGACGGAGAAGACCGAGAAGACCCAATTGTTTGAGGATGTAGCCTGGATAGATTGTATCAACTATTCAGGCATAGGAGAACTATACTGCTGGGATGAAGGAAAACAATAATTTTTCCCTCCCCATCCTTCATCCAATTGGTCGAACAAATATGCTTTTACCTCCTATAAGAAATACTTAATATAATTAAAATAATACAATACGTATACATATGACCAGATTCAATCAATATTTCTGTGCTTTAAATCTATAATTGTTTTTTCAACATTATGTTTGGGTATTCAGTGTTCATTTCCCATGGGCCATCGTGTCCCACTCCGCGACACTGGGTGGGGGTTCCCCTTTCCATCTGGCTTCCTGGCACGGGGGGGAGACGCAATCCCCTTTGCATTTTTATCCCCATCTGTGTTTCCCGTAGACAGGCCCTATTCCAAGGGCCACTGTGGGGAGCCTTCGACGTGCCGGCGGCGTCCCTTTGATCACCGCCGGATTGTCGGTGACGTCACATGTGCACGTTATCCTGCGTGCGCGCGTGCCGTCGTGACATCACGTAATTGTGTCGGAGGTGATGGCGGATTGTCGGGGCTCACACCCTCCGGAACGCCAAGGGGGCCACGCAGATACTGCCAGTGCAGCGGTGGGGACGAGCAGGGGAGTTTTTGGCAGGGAGGAGTTTGGCACCTGCAATATATGGGTAATTAATTGAGACACAATATAAATAGGCAGTTCTCAGATAATCCCAAGGAGATCTCCAGAATGCCACCATTACACACAAGAAAAGGTTTAGCACTAGGTAAGTGTAGTGCTTGGAACTCACCAGACTGGCTGACATTGATACCTTTTTGAACATCTCATTTATTCATATTCTTTCCTTTCTTGGGCTCTTTATATAATCACTGTTTAGTATAGCTATTATATTTTCCCATTAATATAAAGAAAAGGTTTCATCAACACCCCTATACTTACACTTAGCACTATACAACCTTTATTCTGTTTAGCTCAACCAAGACATAGATTCCTTCACGTTCACAGGCACACCTTGTACACTTTAGTAGTTTATATAATTATGCAATATAGCCCTATTATCAACACCGTATTTTGTTTTTCCACACCATTTTCAGCGTATTGTATCACGTTTGTATTTATTCTCACACCCTTTTCATCATTGCACGTCGCACACCCAGCATACTCACTTCCACATTCTCACCAAATGGGGTATTAATACCCCACCCATTTGTATTCTATTCAATATATCTTATTGAATTTTTATTTAATCTATCTCACTCTTATTAATCCAAATCTATCAATTTTAAAGCAATCTACACAATAGTTAAATCATAATAAAATCTTTAGGTCCAACTAATATGAATCCAACATTTGTTTTAGTACGAGCCAGTCTGTAGTCATAAAACCATACTAGATACTTTTAGAATACCTTTAAACTAAGGTTTTTTACCCAATTGCAGGAGCCTTGCCCCCCGTCCTCCCTTCCAGGACCAAGCGTGTGGCCCCTTGCAAGTCCGATGGACTGTGGGTCTGCCTGGAGAGCGCGGAGGGAATATGCGTGGTCATTGGGATCTTTGATTTTGAATGCTTTTAACAATCTGGTTTGTGCGATGCATCCTCACCCCATCATCCACTTAATGGTAAATATGCCTCCATGTATATGGGGAGACATTGTTCTGCACAATTTGAAATGTTACAATGATGTTCTGTACCTAAGTTTAAAAGTAAATGATTTTTTTGATACATTTCCTGTTCTGTTCGAAATCCCCTGAAGACCAGAATGGTTTGAAATGCATTGGGGTATTCATGTGGATAAAATGTTATTAATGTTGTAAATGTAATTGTCAAACTATATCCTCCTGGGGTCATTCTTGCCATGAGTGATGTTATGTGTTGTTGTTTGTTTACCTGAACCAGAGATTGTAATTTTTAATAAAATACATAAATTTAATAAATAAATGTACCTTTAATTTTTGATCTACTTTATTATTTTTTATAATAATATTAATGTTTTGCTGCTAAAAAAAACCCTGGGGAAACCTTCCATTTTTTGAATATAATGTATCCTGTATGTATACAATGTGTTATATAATGTATCCTGTATGTAAATAATATATTATATAACCACTAGCTGACCAGCTTGCACAGATACACTGTGGCAGGTCAGCTCCCCTGTGCAAATTGACGTACCTGTATGTCAATCCATGCAAGGAGGATAGCAGGTGCGCATCCATGGGTCCGGCGGACCCGATGTCTGCCAGCGACCCGCGATCACGGTGAGGAGAGGCAGGAAAGGGACCGTCTATGTAGACAAGGCATTTCCTCATTCTGCCTAGTGACATGAGAGAGATCTACTGTTCCCAGTGATCACTGTCATGTTCCTGGCTGCCCACCCCCCTACAGTTAGAATACACCCAGGGAACACACTTAACCCCCTGATCGCCCCCTAGTGTTAACCCCTTCCCTGCCAGTATCATTTTTTACATTGACCAGTGAATTTTTATAGAACTGAACAATTTAATGTCACTGGTCCCCAAAAAGTGGTATTTGGGGTCAGATTTGTCTGCCGCAATGTTGCTAAAAATGGCAGATCGCCATCATTACTAGTAAAAACAATAATAAAAAAAGTCCCTAAATCTATCCCATAGTTGGTAGACACGATAACTTTTGCACAAACCAATCAATATATGCCTATTGCAATTTTTTTTACCAGAAGTATGTAGAAGAATACGTATCGGCTTCAACTGATGAATACATTTTTTTTCGATATGTATTTTAGCAGAAAGGAAAAAAATGTTGTTTTTTTTTAAATGTTGGTCTTTTTTTGTTTATAGAGCAAAAAATAAAAACCGCAGATGTGATCAAATACCACCAAAAGAAAGCTCTATTTGTTAGTAAAAATGGCGTCAATTTTGTTTGGGTACAACGTTGCATGATGGCGCAATTGTCAGTTAAAGCGACACAGTGGAGTATAGCAAAAAATGGCCTGGTCATTAAGGGGGCAAGTCCTTCCGGGGCTAAAGTGGATAATATATCATGTATGTACAGTACCTGACCACGAGAATGTGTTTCCAGTGCGATCCCATGGCGCTGGTTCTCGGCGACAGGGTACTGTGCATCTTGCGCTGGCTCGCTCATGGGGAAAGGAAAACTGTGTTTTTTCCTTTCGTGATGAGCGGCAAGCATTGCTGACAGATGTCTGGTATGAATCATGAGGGGGAACGCTGCACCAAATTTGAAATAAAAACCGCATGGGTTCACCTCCAGGGGCATTCCAGGCCCTTAGGTCTGGTACGGATTTTAAGGGGAACCCCCTATGCTGAAAAAACAGCATGGGGGTCCCCCCCAAAATCCATACCAGACCCTTATCCAAGCACGCAGCCTGGCCGGTTAGTAAAGGGGGTGGGGACGAGCGAGCGCCCCCCCTCCTAAACCGTACAAGGCCGCATGCCCTCAACATGGGGGTGGGCGCTTAGGGGCAGGGGGGCGCCCTGCGGCACCCCCACCCCAAAGCACCTTGTCCGCAAGTTGATGAGGACAAGGGCCTTTTCCTGACAACCCTGGCCGTTGGTTGTCGGGGTCTGCGGGCGGGGGGCTTATCGGAATCCGAGAGTCCCCTTTAATAAGGGGTCCCCCAGATCCTGGCCCCCACCCTATGTGAATGAGTATAGGGTACATCGTACCCCTACCCATTCACATGGGGGAAAAAGTGTCAATTAAAAACACACTAGACAGGTTTTTAAAGTAATTTATTAGTCAGCTCCGGGGGGTCTTCTCCACTCTCTCTGGCCTCTTCTCCGGTGTCTGGTTCTTCTCCCGCTATCCGGCCTCTTCTCCCGCTCTCCGGCCTCTTCTCCGCTCTCTGGTTCTTCTGCCGGGCCCCTCCGCTATCTTCTGCTCTTTTGCCACTCTTTTGCTAGCGGTGGCCCAGTCTTCTCCGTCATCTTGTTCCGGCTTCTCTTCTTCCGATGTTGACACAACACTCTCTCCCGCTGTAATTCTGTGTGCGTGGTGCGCAACGATTTATATAGGCATGGGGCGTGGTCACCGGGTGAGGTCACCTGGTGACCCCGCCCCTTATTATGTCACAGTCCCGGGGCATGATGGTACTGTGACATCATAAGGGGCGGGGTCACTGGGTACCTATGTAAGTCATCGCGCACAGAATTACAGCGGGAGAGAGCATCGTGTCAACATCGGAAGAAGAGAAGAGGGAACAAGACGACGGAGAAGACCGGGCCACTGCTAGCAAAAGAGTGGCAAAAGAGCAGAAGATAGCAGAGGAGCCCGGCAGAAGAACCAGAGAGTGGAGAAGAGGCCGGAAAGCAGCAGAAGAGGCCGGAGAGCGGCAGAAGAGGCCGGAGAGCGGGAGAAGAACCGGACACCGGGAGAAGAGGCCGGAGTGAGCTGGGAAGTAGGTAAATGACCCCTGAAGTCAGAAGAAGACCCCCCCGGAGCTGACTAATAAATTACTTGTCTAGTGTGTTTTTTTATTGACACTTTTTCCCCCAGGTGAATGGGTAGGGGTACGATGTACCCCATACTCATTCACATAGGGCGGGGGGCCGGGATCTGAGGGCCCTCTTATTATAGGGGGCTCCCAGATTCCGATAAGCCCCCCGCCCGCAGACCACGACAACCAACGGCCAGGGTTGTCGGGAAGAGGCCCTTGCCCTCATCAACATGGGGACAAGGTGCTTTGGGGTGGGGTGCCACAGGGCGCCCCCCTGCCCCAGAGCGCCCACCCCCCATGTTGAGGGCATGCGGCCTTGTACGGTTCAGGGGGGGGTGCTTGCTCGTCCCCACCCTCTTTCCTAACCGGCCGGGCTGTGTGCTCGGATAAGGGTCTGGTATGGATTTTGGGGGGACCCCCATGCTGTTTTTTCAGCGTAGGGGGTTTCTCTTACAATCCATACCAGACCTAAGGGCCTGGTATGCCCCTGGAGGGGAACCCATGCAGTTTTTATTTCAAATTTGGCGCGGCGTTTCCCCTCATGATTCATACCAGACATCTGTCAGCAATGCTTGCCGCTCATCGCGAAAGGAAAAAACACAGTTTTCTTTACCCGATGAGCGAGCCAGCGCAAGATGCACAGTACCCTGTCGCCGAGAACCAGCGCAATGGGATAGTGCTGGATACACATTCTCGCGGTCAGGTACTGTACATACAGGATATATTATCCACTTCAGCCCCGGAAGGACTTGCCCCCTTAATGACCAGGCCATTTTTTGCTATACTCCACTGTGTCGCTTTAACTGACAATTGAGCCATCATGCAACGTTATACCCAAACAAAATTGACGCCATTTTTACCAACAAATAGAGCTTTCTTTTGGTGGTATTTGATCGCGTCTGCGGTTTTTATTTTTTGCTCTATGCTCATGAGGGGGAACTCATGTGGAGTTCCCCCTCATGATTCATACCAGACACCTGTCAGCAATGGTTGCCGCTCATCGCGAAAGGAAAGAACACAGTTTTCCTTTCCCGATGAGTGAGCCAGCTCGGCGCTGGCTCCTGCGATGTGGCTCGCAGGTGTCAAATCTCGCCGATAATAGGAGCGAGATTGACACAATATCGCGGTCACCTACTGTATACAATGTATTATATATTGTGTCCTGTATGTATACAATGTATTATATATAAGTTCAATATGAATATTGAGTGACTCCATCACAGATATTATCGGAAAACAGTATCAGAAATTCTTTTTGGACAAGTGAGCCTTCTGTCAGGACATGGCCTATCGTTGGCAATCCATGCCACCCAGATGGTACCCTTGTAGGGATCAATCTAGAGGGGATATTTCAGACAGTGACACTGTATCAAATACCACATCTGTTAGATCTACCGCCTCAATTAAAAATGCTGACACTTCATATAAGAGACAAGGATATAAACGTCCCAATATGGATAAAACGGCAGGAAGGAAGATGCAAAGAGATGCCCTGGCCCAAGCATGGATCAGGGCGCTGGAGGACTGCCACCCATTACTAGTTCTAGAGGAAACAGACTAACCAATCGAGCTGTTACGGATAATATTTCCAGTTCCAGCTCTAATTCTAAAATGACTACAGCAGCAACGGACCCCAACAATGTTTTAATCAGCAAAGAAAATATCAACATCAATTCAATAAAAGCATTAGGGGTACTGGGCCAGTATGCGTACAGGCCCAGTACGAATTAGATCCCATCACAGAAGCCAAAGGGAATATTAAAATGGAAATCATCAATCTCTCGTTATAAAACCTTACACCCTTGGATGAACAGCTCCTATACAAGGGTCTGAGCTTTTGCCCTCATACTAATATAGATCATTTTGTAGCCATTAAAGATACCAACCTGTTTGTACGCAATGTTCTCTTGAAAGCTATGTATTTGAGATTCAATATCATTTCTGATAATGTTTCAATAATTGACAAATATAGCAAAAAAGATTTCCGTATATTGAAGATACTTAATGAATTACTGGCTGAGAGCGGTCCATTCAACGTTATCGATACTATTGATCTTGAGGAGATATTGTATATGGTTGATAGGGAAACCTTTAATCCTAAAATAATTTGAAAAGAAGATCTCAAATGTTTCCTTCCACCCAAAGTTACCCAAATCTAACTATTTTTCTCAAACAAGTGAGGTTGAAAAAATAAAAATTTTGGAGCAAACAGAATTCAATCTATCCAAATGGCCAACAAAAAGCACTTAGGAATTTAACTGATAACAACAATTTGGTCATAAAACCTTCCGATAAAGGGGGAAACATTGTGGTGATGGATATAGAACACGCCAAAAACATGTGTATGAAATTACTGTCAAATAAGAAATGGTATAAACCCATAAGTGCGGACAGGATTCCTGAAATTAACCATCATTTTTATCAACTAATTGACACTGCATATCATCAAGATATCCTTTCTCAACAGATGTTGGAGTATGTTTCCACAGGAGGCATGCTTCTATACCCTACCTAAGATGCATAAGAATGTGAAGGACCCCCCAGTCACCCTATTGTGTCCGGAAACAGATGCATAACTGAAAATGCAAGTCAATATATTGACTCTTTTCTACGTCCTTTTGTGTTGACCATCCCCTCCTATCTACGTGATTCTTTGCATTTTTTACAAATACTTGATGATATGCAAGTCCCTGCCTCTGCATTTTTGGTCACCATTAGGGATGAGCTTCGAGTTCGAGTCGAACTCATGTTCGACTCGAACATTGGCTGTTCGCAAGTTCGCCGAACAGCGAACAATTTGGGGTGTTCGCGGCAAATTCGAATGCCGCGGAACACCCTTTAAAAGTCTATGGGAGAAACCAAAAGTGCTAATTTTAAAGGCTTATATGCAAGTTATTGTCATAAAAAGTGTTTGGGGACCGGGGTCCTGCCCCAGGGGACATGGATCAATGCAAAAAAAGTTTTAAAAACGGCCGTTTTTTCAGGAGCAGTGATTCAGGTCTGGTATGGATTTTAAGGGGAACCCCGCGCCAAAAAAAAAAACAAAAACGGTGTGGGGTCCCCCCAAAAATCCATACCAGACCCGTATCCGAGCACGCAACCTGGCAGGCCGCAGGAAAAGAGGGGAGGACGAGAGTGCGGCCCCCCTCCTGAACCATACCAGGCCACATGCCCTCAACATTGGGAGGGTGCTTTGGGGTAGCCCCCAAAACACCTTGTCCCCATGTTGATGAGGACAAGGGCCTCATCCCCACAACCCTGGCCGGTGGTTGTGGGGGTCTAAGGGCAGGGGGCTTATCGGAATCTGGAAGCCCCTTTAACAAGGGGACCCCCAGATCCTGGCCCCCTCCCTGTGTGAAATGGTAAGGGGGTAATTACCCCTACCATTTCACTAAAAAACTGTCAAAAATGTTAAAAATGACAAGAGACAGTTTTTGACAATTCCTTTATTTAAATGCTTCTTCTTTCTTCCTTCATCTTCTTCTTTTTCTGGTTCTTCTGGTTCTTCCTCCGGCGTTCTCCTCCAGCATCTCCTCCGTGGCGTCTTCTATCTTCTTCTCCTCGGGCCACTCCGCACCCATGGCATGGGGGGAGGCTCCCGCTCTTCTCTTCATCTTCTTCTTCATCTTCTTCTCTTCTTCCTTCTTCTCTTCTTCTCTTCTTCTCTTCTTCATTTTCTTCTCTGGGCTTCTCTCTGCATCCATGCTGGCATGGAGGGAGGCTCCCGCTGTGTGAAGGCGTCTCCTCGTCTGACGGTTCTTAATTAACGGTGACCCCGCCCCCCTCTGATGCACGGGACATGACAGACTTCCCTGTGGCATTCCCCGTGATGTCACAGGGAAGTCCTGTCAAGTCACCGTGCGTCAGAGGGGGGTGGGGTCACCGGGTGGCCCCGCCCCCGTTATTTAAGAACCGTCAGACGAGGAGACGCCGTCACACAGCGGGAGCCTCCCTCCATGTCAGCATGGGTGCGGAGCGGCCTGGAGAAGAAAATGAAGAAGAGAAGAAGAGAAGAAGAGAAGAAGATGAAGAGAAGAGTGGGAGCCTCCCCCCATGCCATGGGTGCGGAGCGGCCCGAGGAGAAGAAGATAGAAGACGCCACGGAGGAGATGGTGGAGGAGAACGCCGGAGGAAGAACCAGAAGAGCCAGAAGAACCAGAAGACGAAGATGAAGGAAGATAGAAGAAAGAAGAAGCATTTAAATAAAGGAATTGTCAAAAACTGTCTCTTGTCATTTTTAACATTTTTGATAGTTTTTTAGTGAAATGGTAGGGGTAAGTACCCCCTTACCATTTCACACAGGGGGGGGCGGGATCTGGGGGTCCCCTTGTTAAAGGGGGCTTCCAGATTCCGATAAACCCCCCGCCCGCAGACCCCCACAACCACCGGCCAGGGTTGTGGGGATGAGGCCCTTGTCCTCATCAACATGGGGACAAGGTGTTTTGGGGGGCTACCCCAAAGCAGCCTCCCAATGTTGAGGGCATGTGGCCTGGTACAGTTCAGGAGGGGGGGCGCACTCTCGTCCCCCCCTCTTTTTCTGCGGCCTGCCAGGTTGCATGCTCGGATAAGGGTCTGGTATGGAATTTAGGGGGAACCCCACATCATTTTTTTTTAAATTTTGGCCAGGGTTCCCCTTAATATCCATATCAGACCTGAAGGGCCTGGTATGAAATTTAGGGGGACTCCCACGTCATTTTTTTTTTTTTAATTTTGGTTCAAGGTTCCCCTGTGGGGAATTCCCATGCCGTTTTTATCAATGAACTTCTATGTGTATTGTCAACAATGCAATAGCCACGAGTAGTTTTAAATTGTTTTTTTCCTTCGAAATGTCATTTTGCTGTCAGACTGTTCTAAACACGGGAAACATGCGCCCCTTTACAGGCATACTATAGACACCCCCCAGCTACGAAATTTAAAGGGATATTACACTTTTATTGTTTGACTTTAAGCATTATTAAAATCACTGCTTCTGAAAAAACTGCCATTTTTAAAACTTTTTTTTGCATTGATCCATGTCCCCTGGGGCAGGACCCAGGTCCCCAAACACTTTTTATGACAATAACTTGCATATTAGCCTTTAAAATGAGCACTTTTGATTATTCATGTTTGTGTCCCATAGACTTTAACGGTGTTCGCGTGTTCGAACAAACTTTTTTCCTGTTCGCATGTTCTGGTGCAAACCGAACAGGGGGGTGTTCGGCTCATTCCTAGTCACCCTCGATGTTGAGGCATTATATTGTAGTATTCCACATAAACAGGGCATTAATGTACTCAATTCCTTCCTCATTCAGAAGGATTGTCGAGAGGGCCAATTCCATCATTTTGTAGCGGATTTATTGTTTTTCATTCTGTCCAACAATGATTTCCCACTACCTCCAGGTGCAGGGTGTTGCTATGGGCACATGATGTGCCCTGACGTATGCCAATCTGTACCTGTGGGGGTGGGAGTGATACATTTTCTCTGACGGTGGTTTTGCGATGTACCTGTGCCATGTTCTTTCATGGCACAGGTACATCAACAACATTTTCATCGTCTGGGACAGCAGTCCGGAATTATTGCTGGAATTTCTCACAAAATTAAATTCCAATGATTGTAACTTACAATTTACTATGACTTACAACTGTAACAAAGTTCCCTTTCTTGACGTAATGGATTACAAATATGAGAATGGATATTTATGCCGTGGACTATACCGCAAGCCTACATCAGGCAACACCATTTTACACGCAACCAATGCTCACCCTGCATCCCTAGTGCGTTCGATACCCTACGGACAATATCTCTGGCTGAAATGTAACTGTAGCACCACTGAAGCCTTTGAGATTCAGGCAGGTTTGTTGAAAGAGCGACTCAAAATTAGAGGATATAGTAATAAAACATTTAGCTGAAGCATACAATCGAGCGAGAGGCAAGATTAGAGATTCACTATTGTTTCACAAAAAGGTTACAAAGGCGAACTGTAATGTTTGTTTTGTCACCCGCTATAGCTCTCAACATGAGGACTTTAAAGCCATATTGCAAAAACACTGGTATTTGCTGACAGGTGACCCGAAAATTTCTGGGTTTGTCTCTCCTCAACCGTTGGTAGTATACTGACGAGCCTCGTCTCTCAAGGATAAGTTGGTTCATAGTCATCAGTTCCAAAATGCATTCACTCAAGGGCACTTTTCAATGTGGGGGTTGCCCATGCTGCAAGTTCATTAATACGGGTCAAAACTTGATCCTACCAAATGGAAATAGATTTTTCCCCCCCAAAATTTTGTGAATTGCCAAACTAAAGGAATTGTATACCTTATGACCTGTGAGTGTGGTGCAATCTACGTAGGAAAGACCTTAGGGAATTTTGGAGACAGATTTATGACCACACGTATGCCATCGAAATAGGTGATCTGTATTCCTCTATTGGTAGGCACCTTGCCCAGGACCTCGCATATGGTTCTCCCAAAGTTCTATTTTTATGGCGTGAACACATTCCACAGGATCCACGTAGGGGAACTGGTATAGGGTTATTCTCCAGTGAGAAATGAGGTGGATATTCTTACTTGGAGCCACCAAGGCCCCTGGTTTGAATGAAACCACCTCATTCAAGTCCTTTCTGCCCATTTAGGGTGTGATAATTATGTAATTCTTTGTATATTTACTAACTGTTGTCTCCATTTAGTGACCTATGTAATGTGCCATGTATGAGGCTGTTTTCTATTCTGGGCACATGATGGTGCTTGGAGAGCAGTGCTTAGAATTATATCTATTTTTATGTTTGCATTTGGGATTTACCCCTATTCTGTATCTGGTAGGAAGGTTTTTTTATTTTTTCCTGTGTGCTCTGCCTCCCTTTGTTCCCCAATTTCTCATTCCCGGGAGCTGCAATCCCTCCTATCTTTCCGGGCTCCTCCTTGCACACCTCGCACATACACGCTCATGGGGAGTTATTCTCTCTTTTGAGTGGTGTGGGGATGTTCACGGGGGGCTTTTGGATGCCACAGGTCTTATTCCACCACTGATGTTGGGAGACTGCTGAAACTGGCGTCTTCTTTTTTCCTTTTTTTCCCCAGTGCTGCATTTTCCATTCTACTGGCATGACGTCATTGCGCCGGCACCACTGCATCTATGTGTCCGCCCCCCCTTTGGGCGAGATACAGGCAGTGATGGCCATGCCCATTCTCTGGTGTGGCAATGGCGCTTTAGCATCACTGCGCATGCAGCATCGCATACCTGCCGTGGCCGGCAGCTTCATCTTACCCACATGCGCAGCACCGATGCCTTGGCGTCACCGTGTGTGCACTATCGATTGTTTGCCATGATTTATGGCGCCATTCTGGTGGCAGGTATGATGTCCGTGCAGCTGCGCATGCACATCGGTGGGTTTTTGCTGTGACTGGCGGCTTTGACATTGATGACACAGCTGCATTAGCTTCGTCATCATCAGGGATCATTGGGTACCAGCTGGCCGCAATGAATAGGGATGAGTAATTATGTCTCTTCCCCTTTCTCCATGCAAGCCCATTGGTGGTTTTCCACCATGAGGACACTGTGTGGGCGGGGTTAACTAAATGGTCTGAGCTATATAGTTCAGATCACTGTTTGGTCCCAGTGTAGCTTGCCGAGATACCGACCACCAGTTGCTAAGTCTGCCTTCCTCTCAGGGTAAGTGATTGTATGTTTGAAGGTTTCACATGCCAGTTTTATCCACTTCCTTGAGGATTTAGCTGGTTGTTTGTTGGTGTGGTTTTCTTCTCCCATTTTTGGCAAATGTATTGTTTATCAGCAGGATATATTTTTTCTCCTTTTGATTTACCTTTTCACATTCACATTAAATTGATACATAATCAAGTAACATCTGGTAGTTCAATATTTACACTATAAGCAATGTTTTCCTTGTTTATATATATATATATATATATATATATATATATATATATATATATATATACACATACACTCAACCACAACACACACTTTTTACTTCTAATCACATCACACAATTATTGTTTTTCATTATTTTAATATATATGCATGTATGCACTTATATTTTATTTGATATATTTTTCTGTTATTTCACCTCATATAATAACATTTTGTATATCTTTTTTTGTTAATCCATTTCATTTTATCAAATAATGATTTAGATTTTATCACAATAGCACATAGGCACCCTTATCTTACACTCACTTTCACCATTTCATGCACATTTACTTTCATTAGTCACACTAGTCATATTTATTGTTTCGTTAGATTTTTTTATTTGGCCTATTTCATCGATTGTTTAGGTGTGGGAATTTCCCTTGGCGGGATTGACATCCTTTGCCCAGGCTCTGATTCCTGGTTGCCTTTCACTGGTTTCCATCTCCCCGCCTTCACACAGCTCTGGGGGAAGTTTGGTGGCATGGTTGACATTTTATGTATTTATCCATCAACTTTTATGGACGTTCTGTTTTGAAGTGTTCTTTTATATAAAAATTTAGGGTGGTATACCCCCCGAATACATCAATTTCTGGACCACTCTATAACCAGTTAACTATACAACGCCAGTAGGCCAGGATTTCTCCATCAATTGTAAGTGGAACAAACTGGATTATATATAAAAATGTTTGGCACCTCCCCCATTCCCCTCCCCCTTTTACCTTTCCTTTTTTTAATCTGTTTATTCATTTGTGCTTTTGATCTCCAGACATCTATCTGTGCTTCTCCCGAAGAATCGTGATTCTTCTCGCGAAACGCGTCGAGACCCAACACAGCCATCCCAGACTATTGACAGTCAATTTCATGACATATCCATTATCCAGGTCTCATGGAAAGATTTATTACATGAATGTAAAATTTATGAATATGTTGATGCTTAATATATTTACTTATTTCTGTATTACATGTGATTTTAAATGTTTGTTAATAAATCGTTTACAAATTTTACTTTTCACGTCTTGAGGTGTACTCTTTAAAAGTCCCATGGGCAATTTTGTTTTTTGTTGTGTGCGTATTATATAATATCTCCTGTCTGTATACAATGTATTATATAATATATCCTGTATGTATACAATGTATTATATAATGGATCCTGTATGTATACAATGTATTATATAATATATCCTGTATGTATACAATGTATTATATAATGCATCCTGTCTGTATACAATGTATTATACAATATATTTTGTATGTATACAATGTATTATATAATGGATCCTGTATGTATACAATGTATTATTTAACCACTAGGCATCCACGCTATAGCCGAAAGACGGCTACAGCGCGGACTCCAATTGCCGGGAGGCCGTCCCTGGATGTCCTCCTGTTTACTTCCGCGTTGCGCACTCCCGCATCGGGGAAGTTTTGTGCTGGCCATGTCCCTTGGACACAGCCAGTCACAGATCGCTGAAAATGGCCAATCATAGCGGCCGTTTTCAGCGTGATCAGCGGTGCCATATGTAAACATATGAGATCATCACTCATCGCCGGCTCTCCCTCCTCACACAGAGACAGCGTGTGAGGAGGGAGAGCGAACCGCTGCGGCGGTAAGTGAAAAGAAAAAAAAAAATGTGTCCCCACTGCTATCTGTCCTGCCATCTGTCCCTGCCATCTGTCCCTGCTCTCATGTCCCTGCTCTCATGTCCCCAGTGCCATCTGTCCCCACTGCCATCTGTCCCCAGTGCCACGTATAAGTGCCATCTGTCATCAGTGCCACATAGTGTCATCTGTCATCAGTGCCACCTGTCAGTGTCATGTGCCATCTGTCATCAGTGTCATGTGTCATCAGTGCCACGTATCAGTGCCATCTGTCATCAGTGTCATCAGTGCCACGTATCAGTGCCATCTGTCATCAGTGTCATCAGTGCCATGTATTAGTGCCATCTGTCATCAGTGCCACATATTAGTGCCATCTGTCATCAGTGCCACATATCAGTGCCATCTTTCATCAGTGCCACGTATTAGTGCCATCTGTCATCAGTGCCATCTGTCATCAGCGCCACGTGTCATCAGTGCCACATATTAGTGCCATCTGTCATCGGTGTCACGTGTCATCAGTGCCACGTATTAGTGCCATCTGTCATCAGTGCCACATAAGTGTCAGTGCCACGTATCAGTGCCATCTGTCATCAGTGCCACATCAGTGCCACGTATCAGTGCCATTTGCCATCAGTGCCACGTCAGTGTCACATTTCATTGTCCTGGTTCTCCAGGGCCTTCAAAAGTGTAATAGGTAGTCAACAAATTAGATGTGTAATTTATGCTCCTAGAACACGTGATGGCGCTCCCTGCATGTTGGGCCTCTCTATGTGGCTAGGCTGTGAAAAAGTTCCACACATGTGGTATCGTAATACTCAGGAGGAGTAGCAGAATGTATTTTGGGGCGTTATTTGTGGAATACACATGCCATGTGAGAAAAATAACCTATTACAATGACAATTTTGTGGGGGAAAAAAAAAATCTTCATTTTGCAAAGAATTGTGGGAAAAAATTACATCAAAAACCTCACCGTGCATCTAACTAAATACCTTGGAATGTTTACTTTCAAAAAAGGGGTCATTTGGGGGGTATTTGTACTTTCCTGGCTTTTTCGGGTCACAAGAAATGAGATAGGCCACCAGTACATCAGGTGTGATCAATTTTTTTATGATTTGCACCACAGCTTGTAGACTCTCTAACTTTCACACGGACCAAATAATATCCACTAATTTGGGTTATTTTTACCAAAGATATGTAGCAGTATAAATTGTGGCCAAAATTTATGAAGAAAAATTACTAATTTGCAAAATTTTATCACAGAAACAAAGAAAAATGCGTTTTTTTTTTCAAAATTTTCAGTCTTTTTTCATTTATAGCGCAAAAAATAAAAAACCCAGAGGTGATCAAATACCACCAAAAGAAATTTCTATTTGTATGAAAAAAAGGACAAAAAATTCATTTGGGTACAGTATTACATGACTGAATAATTGTCATTCAAAGTGTGAGAGCGCTGAAAGCTGAAAATTGGTCTGGTCACGAGGGGGGTTTAAGTGCCCATTTATCAAGTTGATAATATATCCTGTATGTATACAATGTATTATATAATGGATCCTGTATGTATACAATGTATTATATATTGGATCCTGTATGTATACAATGTATTATATAATATATCCTGTATGTATACAATGTATTACATAATGGATCCTGTATGTATACAATGTATTATATATTGGATCCTGTATTTATACAATGTATTATATAATATATCCTGTATGTATACAATGTATTATATAATGGATCCTGTATGTATACAATGTATTATATAATGGATCCTGTATGTATACAATGTATTATATAATGGATCCTGTATATATACAATGTATTATATAATATATCCTGTATGTATACAATGTATTATATAATATAGAGACTAAACAAAAAGGAGTGGGAGGGGAGAACCAGCCCCTTGATAGCTAACCAAAGGGAGAAGCATCCACGTAAATATGATCAAATGGAAAAACCTTTATTGGAAAAAACATTGGAACAAATATATAAAAGGGGGAGAAAAAGGAACCCACATGCGTGGAATACACGCAGGTGGGGTCCACCCCACCGCAATATCAAAGGTAAGTGGATTACAGTTGCAAAAATAGACTGTGAACATAAACATAAAACAACGTTGGATATTAAAAACAGCAACACTGGTGGGTAACCCCTCACTGCTCCCCCCCCCCCGCACCCACAGTCTCTAGGTAATAGTATTCAGTAAACCTAAAGAACCTGAGTGATGGGGAGAATTCCCCTTGCTTGATAGTGTGGTGGATGAACCAAGGAAAGTCCTAGAAAATGTCTGTGAACATATATGCCCGATCACAGGCTAGTTGATACCACACATGTGCAGCTTAATCTCGCATGAGATATAAGTAAAAGTGGTGTTGCAGCTAATGGAGCCAGGGCAGTGAACTAATCACACAAAAGATCTTGCAATGCATGCATGAAACCGGGCTGATGGTGCTAAGATATCTGCAGAGTATGAAAAAGCAGTGTATGTCTCAGTCTCTGTGTCTCCTATAGTTTCATCAAGTATTCATGACAGATGTATATGTTTATAAGAATAGGTTGCTCACTCATAAGGTAGATGGATATAGAAGCATGGAAAGTGTAATTGATCCTTGTAGGCTTCTTACCCCTCCTGTCGCTTCATGGTACAACCACAGCAGCCATGTCAGCAGCGCCAGCATGATCTCCTGAAACCTGTGCCCTCTGCTGGTCACGGCCGAGTAGGACAGCACAGGAACTGTTCACCTCACTCAGACGCTTCCGTCACTCATGTCCTCCAGCATGATCAGCTGTTCCCCGGCCCGAGAGTAAACAACTAAACCTACACGTGGGACTATCTCGGCGAACTGGATATATACAGACTCGATCCGTGGAAGGAAAGCTGTGGTTGTACCATGAAGTGACAGGAGGGGTAAGAAGCCTACAAGGATCAATTACACTGAGACATACACTGCTTTTTCATACTCTGCAGATATCTCAGCACTAGGGATGAGCTTCGAGTTCGAGTCGAACTCATGTTTGACTTGAACATTGGCTGTTCGCAAGTTCGCCGAACAGCGAACAATTTGGGGTGTTCGCGGCAAATTCGAATGCTGCGGAACACCCTTTAAAAGTCTATGGGAGAAATCAAAAGTGCTAATTTTAAAGGCTAATATGCAAGTTATTGTCATAAAAAGTGTTTGGGGACCCAGGTCCTGCCCCAGGGGACATGGATCAATGCAAAAAAAAGTTTTAAAAACGGCCGTTTTTTCAGGAGCAGTGATTTTAATAATGCTTAAAGTCAAACAATAAAAGTGTAATATCCCTTTAAATTTCGTACCTGGGGGGTGTCTATAGTATGCCTGTAAAGGGGCGCATGTTTCCTGTGTTTAGAACAGTCTGACAGCAAAATGACATTTTGAAGGATAAAACTCATTTAAAACTACCCGCGGCTATTGCATTGCCGACAATACACATAGAAGTTCATTGATAAAAACGGCATGGGAATTCCCCAAAGGGGAACCCCGAACCAAAATTAAAAAAAAAAAATGACGTGGGAGTCCCCCTAAATTCCATACCAGGCCCTTCAGGTCTGATATGGATATTAAGGGGAACCCCGGCCAAAATTAAAAAAAAAATGACGTGGGGTTCCCCCGTATGGATTTTAAGGGGAACCCCGCGCCAAAAAAAAAAAAAAAACGGCGTGGGGTCCCCCCAAAAATCCATACCAGACCCTTATCCGAGCACGCAACCTGGCAGGCCACAGGAAAAGAGGGGGGGACGAGAGTGCGGCCCCCCCCTCCTGAACCGTACCAGGCCACATGCCCTCAACATTGGGAGGGTGCTTTGGGGTAGCCCCCCAAAACACCTTGTCCCCATGTTGATGAGGACAAGGGCCTCATCCCCACAACCCAGGCCGGTGGTTGTGGGGGTCTGCGGGCGGGGGCTTATCGGAATCTGGAAGCCCCCTTTAACAAGGGGACACCCAGATCCCGGCCCCCCCCTGTGTGAAATGGTAAGGGGGTACTTACCCCTACCATTTCACTAAAAAACTGTCAAAAATGTTAAAAATGACAAGAGACAGTTTTTGACAATTCCTTTATTTAAATACTTCTTCTTTCTTCTATCTTCCTTCATCTTCTGGTTCTTCTGGTTCTTCTGGCTCTTCTGGTTCTTCCTCCGGCGTTCTCGTCCAGCATCTCCTCCGCGGCGTCTTCTATCTTTTTCTCCTCGGGCCGCTCCGCACCCATGGCATGGGGGGAGGCTCCCGCTCTTCTCTTCTTCTTCATCTTCTTCTCCTCTTCTCTTCTTCTTTTCTTCTCTTCTTCATTTTCTTCTCCGGGCCGCTCCGCACCCATGCTGGCATGGAGGGAGGCTCCCGCTGTGTGCGGGCGCTCCTCGTCTGACAGTTCTTAAATAACGGGGAGGGGGGCCACCCGGTGACCCCGCCCCCCTCTGACACACGGTGATTTGATGGACTTCCCTGTGACGTCACGGGGAATGCCACAGGGAAGTCCCGTCATGTCCCGTGCGTCAGAGGGGGGCGGGGTCACCGGGTGGCCGAGCCCCGTTATTTAAGAACTGTCAGACGAGGAGCGCCGTCACACAGCGGGAGCCTCCCTCCATGCCAGTATGGGTTCAGAGCAGCCCAGAGAAGAAAATGAAGAAGAGAAGAAGAGAAGAAAAGAAGAAGAGAAGAAGATGAAGAAGATGAGGAGAAGAGCGGGAGCCTCCCCCCATGCCATGGGTGCGGAGCGGCCCGAGGAGAAGAAGATAGAAGACGCCGTGGAGGAGATGCTGGACGAGAACGCCGGAGGAAGAACCAGAAGAGCCAGAAGAACCAGAAGAACCAGAAGATGAAGGAAGATAGAAGAAAGAAGAAGTATTTAAATAAAGGAATTGTCAAAAACTGTCTCTTGTCATTTTTAACATTTTTGACAGTTTTTTAGTGAAATGGTAGGTACCCCCTTACCATTTCACACAGGGGGGGCCGGGATCTGGGGGTCCCCTTGTTAAAGGGGGCTTCCAGATTCCAATAAGCCCCCCGCCCGCAGACCCCCACAACCACCGGCCAGGGTTGTGGGGATGAGGCCCTTGTCCTCATCAACATGGGGACAAGGTGTTTTGGGGGGCTACCCCAAAGCACCCTCCCAATGTTGAGGGCATGTGGCCTGGTACGGTTCAGGAGGGGGGGGCCGCACTCTCGTCCCCCCCTCTTTTCCTGCGGCCTGCCAGGTTGCATGCTCGGATAAGGGTCCGGTATCGATTTTTGGGGGAACCCCACGTCATTTTTTTTTTTTCAATTTTGGCCGGGGTTCCCCTTAATATCCATACCAGACCTGAAGGGCCTGGTATGGAATTTAGGGGGACTCCCACGTCTTTTTTTTTTAATTTTGGTTCGGGGTTCCCCTTTTGGGAACTCCCATGCTGTTTTTATCAATGAACTTCTATGTTTATTGTCGGCAATGCAATAGCCGCGGGTAGTTTTAAATGAGTTTTTTCCTTCAAAATGTCATTTTGCTGTCAGACTGTTCTAAACACAGGAAACATGCGCCCCTTTACAGGCATACTATAGACACCCCTCAGGTACGAAATTTAAAGGGATATTACACTTTTATTGTTTGACTTTAAGCATTATTAAAATCACTGCTCCTGAAAAAACGGCCGTTTTTAAAACTTTTTTTTGCATTGACCCATGTCCCCTGGGGCAGGACCCAGGTCCCCAAACACTTTTTATGACAATAACTTGCATATTAGCCTTTAAAATTAGCACTTTTGATTATTCATGTTCGTGTCCCATAGACTTTAACGGTGTTTGCGTGTTCGAACAAACTTTTTTCCTGTTCGCATGTTCTGGTGCGAACCGAACAGGGGGGTGTTCGGCTCATCCCTACTCAGCACCATCAGCCCAGTTTCATGCATGCATTGCAAGATCTTTTGTGTGATTAGTTCTAGACATGTGCAGGATGAAAAAATTTGTTTAGTTTAGATTAGTTTCGATTCATTATTTAACTAAATTCATATAGTTAAATTTGTTGCATTCGTTACATTTGTTTTCGGAATTCTTTTCGTATTCGAATTCAAAAAAATTCACCCGCATTCGAAAAAATTCTACCGCATTCGAAAAAAACATTAACTGAATTTGAAAAAGTAAACTATATATAACCATTTTGGTCAATTTGAAATTCGTATAGAATGAAATTGAATTCCAATAGAAAAGATTAGAATAGAATAGAAAATATAAAAGAATAACATAGAAAAACAATAGAACAGAATAGAAAAAAATATAATGTATTCTATTCTAATCTTTTCTATTCGAATTCAAATTCATTCTGTACCAAATTCCAATTTCGGAAGATGGTTATATATATATATATATATATATATATATATATATATATATATATATATATATATATATATATTATATTTTTTTCTATTCTGTTTCATTGTTTTTCTATGCTATTCTTTTTTATTCTATTCTAAACTTTTCTATTCAAATTTGAATTCATTCTATACGAAATTCGAATTTTGGAAGATGGCTTCTGATTTTTGAATTTCGTATAGAATGAATGCGAATTTGAATAGAAAATAATAGAAAAGAATAGACTAGAAAAACAATAGAACAGAACAGAATAAAATATAATATATATTATATTTTATTTTATTCTGTTCTATTGTTTTTCTAGTCTATTCTTTTCTACTCTATTCTAATCTTTTCTATTCAAATTCATTTTATACGTAATTAGAAATTCGGAATATGGTTATATATATATATATATATATATATATATATATATATATATATATATATATATATATATATATATATATATATATCCCATCTTCAAATTTCATATAGACCGAAATCAAATTTGAATAGAAAAGATTAGAATAGAATATATAATATATTCTGTTCTATTGTTTTTCTAGTCTATTCTTTTCTATTATTTTCTATCCTAATCTTTTCTATTCAAATTCGAATTCATTCTATACGAAATTCAAACTTCAGAAGCCATGTTTCGAAATTCGAATTTCGTATAGAATGAATTTGAATTTAAATTGAAAAGATTATTATAGAATATAAAATAATAGAAAAGAAAAGCATAAAAAAATAGAAGAGAATAATAAAAAAAAAAAAAAATATATATATATATATATATATATATATATATATATATATATATATATATATATATATATATATATATTTATATATTTATATATAGAATTCGATTCAAATTTGACTTCGAATTCGATTCGAATATGTTTTTGAATTCGATTCGAATATGTTTTCAAATTTGTTCGTTCGTTTTTTTCGGATTCGTTTAAATTCTTTACTTTTTTCCGAATTTCTGAATAATGAAAAATTTGTCCGAATTTCGATTCGGAACGAAACAGAATGGACATGTCTAATTAGTTCACTGCCCTGGCTCCATTAGCTGCAACACCACTTTTACTTATATCTCATGCGAGATTAAGCTGCAAATGTGTGGTATCAACTAGCCTGTGATCGGGCATATATGTTCACGGACATTTTCTAGGACTTTCCTTGGTTCATCCACCACACTATCAAGCAAGGGGAATTCTCCCCATCACTCAGGTTCTTTAGGTTTACTCAATGCTATTACCTAGAGACTGTGGGTGCGGGGGGGAGCAGTGAGGGTTTACCCACCAGTGTTGCTGTTTTTAATATCCAACGTTGTTTTATGTTTATGTTCACAGTCTATTTTTGCAACTGTAATCCACTTACCTTTGATATCGCGGTGGAGTGGACCCCACCTGCGTGTATTCCACACAGGTGGGTTCCTTTTTCTCCCCCTTTTATATATTTATTCCAATGTTTTTTCCAATAAAGGTTTTTCCATTTGATCATATTCACGTGATTGCTTCTCCATTTGCTTAGCTATCATGGGGCTGGGGAGTTTTTCTTATTCTCCCCTCCCCCTCCTTTTTGTTTAGTCTCAGTGTTTTTTTGCTACATGGGAGGCAGCCCGTCCTCAGGAAGAACCGTTTTGATCATATGACGCTTATCAATTTGTATCAGACACCTGTTGATTCATTACAGGGGCTTCCCTTTTACTATTATTGCTCTCAACTCCCTGATCCCCTTTGGATCACTTTGCCACTGTGGATCCCGTGCCATCCTTTTTGGATACCACAATTATTTCTTTTTTGATTACATGCGATATCTTATGTTCGTGGAGGCATACATGACCTGGTGCAAATATTTACCAAACTAGTATGGCATTTGTATTAGGTAAAGAATTTGACCAAGAGATTAGAGCCACGTTTGATAACGGGGCTCCAGGGGATGAGCCGCAGGCGCAAGATGAAGTTAAATCCTTATTCAAGGAACATAAGAAACTTACAATTAAATCCTTGAACCGCAAATGGAATGTCCTATCTCTGGAATCTTATATTCAGAGAGGGATTATCCCTCGTGGTCTAAGAGAGAGAGTAGTGCCTGCATCTCACCTTCATACAGAGAATTTTCTATTGAAATGGAAGGAGGAATGTATTAGGCATGGCTTGGAGGTTATGAGGCTCATTGTGGAGGAGGAAAAGGACCAGTTAGCTACACTACAACAGCAGATAGTCATCAGTGGCTCCAAATTAGAACCCTTTAAAGATCATTCTGATTTTGGGAAGCTGAACGATATTCTCAAAAAAGAGGTTGAAAAAACTCATAGAAATCTCAAGCTTACCAAGCAAAGCAAATTCAAACGAGACCTAGATGACTGGGCGAGGGATTATATCTTTGACCTGACCACGGGTGGTCGCCGCAGTAGGTCACGACAACGAAGACATCCCTCCCAAGCAGGAACTGATAGCAGTGCCCAGTCATCAGGGAGTGAGGAGGAAACATCTCACACGGTATCTTTTTTAGACAAAGAGTTACTAGAATTGGGAGATCACTCTCCCCCCACCAAGGGTATTCTAAAGAAAGGCAAAGTAGGAGCAACAGGAGGAGGAAGGAGTCAAGGAAAAGGAAGGCAGAAATCAAGAAATGAGAATCAAAAAGTGGACCGCACAGTCACAAGGAGTCAAAGACAGCACCATTGAGTGACCCTATGCTGGTAAGTGCTGGTAGGGATGAACTCAAAGTTATCAATTTCTCCAAATTTACACAGGAGAAGAGACATCTAGCACTTCTCGGCAGAGGACTGTCCTTCTCACCCTCATCTACAATGGAAGAGTTTGAGATCTATAAGGATCTCAATCTGTTCCTTAGAAGGGTATATTATAGATCCCTATATTCAGGCAGCCCCGGGGAATCCACCCAAATAGACATACCCAATAGTGAGGATGCCCAGGCCCTTAATCAATTAGAATCCCTCTATGAAGAAGGTGAATGTTCCTCTGATGATAAAGAATCCTCAACCAAGTGTGGTTGGAGGAGGGATGCAGGGCTACGCATTCAGTCCACAAAGATGCCCCAGTTTTGGAAGGACAAAAGATTGGGGATCTTCTTGGATTTGGTCCAGGAGGATCTGACCAAATCCATTGGCGGTCAATTGGTATATCAAAGACCCAGGTAATCTATCACTAGATGAATGCCAAGCCTTAAAAAAGTTACGTGAAAACAAAAAAATCATTATTAAACCTAGTGATAAGGGAGGTAATGTGGTTATGCTCCCAATAGAGATGTATGAAGCAGAAGTGCGTTGTCTGCTGTCAGATCAGTCCACATATAAGAAACTAGATCATAATCCCTTTGGCCCTTTGGTAGCACTCATTAACGATCGCTTGCACTGGGCCTTAGAGGCCTCACTCATTACTAAAAAGGACCACAAGTTCCTAAGAGTGAACGATTATAACACTCCAGTGGTCTACATAATACCCAAAATCCACAAAAATATGGCGAATCCCCCGGGTAGACCCATTGTTTCGGCCATAAGAGGCCCACTAGAGAGAGTGGGCAAATACATTGATGGCTTGATCAAGGAACTGGTTGAATTACTGCCTTTGTATGTCCAGGACACCAGGGATGTACTCAACAAAATTCTTGATTTACAAATTCCCCAGGAGGCCCTTCTTGTGGGTATTGACGTGGAGTCTCTTTACACGTGGATCCCACATGAATGGGGAATACTGGCAGTATACCATTTCCTTGATCAATGTTTTCCCAATCTAGCCGCGCAAAATGAATTTGTCTTAGAGTTGTTGGATTTGGCTCTCAAAAATAATTTTTTCCAATTTGCAGAGCATTATTACCAACAGCTCCTTGGGACTTCTATGGGGGCACCATGGGCACCAGCGTATGCCTGTCTCCAACTTGGATGGTGGGAGGAGGAGATGGTATACACATCGTCACTGTACCATGGCCAGCCCACGCGTGGCTACGGTATATCGACGATATATTCATGGTGTGGACCGACACTCGTCAGGAGCTTTTGGAGTTCATGAATGAATTGGGACATAACACACACAACATATGTCTTACATTCACTGCAGACCCTCACGAAATCTCCTTCCTTGACCTGACCTTCAGGGCAGTTGAAGGTAAACTAGTCACCACAACATTTCATAAGGAGACAGCTGCCAACACTCTGTTGCGTGCTGACAGCCATCATCCTCGGTCCCTTATTAAGGGTATCCCAGTGGGACAGTTCCTTTGCATTTGAAGGAACTGCTCCACAGAGGAAGATTATAGACGAGAATCTGAATTCTTTTACCAATGTTTTCGAGAACGTGGATACACACATCGTACTCTTAAAAGAGCTAAGATGATTGAAAGACGTAGATCTAGAATTGACCTGCTCAACTCCCACAAAAAAGACATGGACAAGGGCAATGAGCCTGTAAGGTTCATCACCCCTTATGGTACGCAATGGCAACAGGTGCGTTCCATCTTGTCTGAACATTGGCACATCCTTACAAGATCAGACAAACTAAAAGAGATTCTGGGTGAAAGACCCCTTATGGTAGCGAAGAGGGCTAAAAATATCAGAGATGAATTAGTGGAATCCGAGTTCTGGCCTCCGATCAACAGAAGCTGGCTCACAGACATGCCCAAACTTAAGGGGATGTTCCCATGTGGCCATTGCCTAACATGCAAGTTTGTTGAGCGAACCAAGACGTTTCACAACTCAGACTCTAGTCATGAATATACAATTAATTCATTTATTAATTGCAGCACATCTAGGGTCCTATACATCTTAGAATCTCCATGCCACAAGCTCTATGTGGGCAAGACGAAGCATCAGTTGAGAATCAGATTTGCAGAACATTTGAAAAGTATTCGACTTAAAGAGGAAACCCCAATAGCCCAACACTTTTTAGATGTTCATCAGGGAAATAGGTCTGGGCTCAGGGTCAGGGGATTCTTTGCCCTTGACTTACCTGAGCGCCAAGGTGATTTTGATATGGTATTACAACAAAGGGAGAAATTATGGATATATAGACTCCAAACTCTCCAGCCTAAATGGTTTAAACACAGAGCTTATGCCGCGTACACACGGTCGGACGTTTCATCTAATAAAGTCCAACGGACGCCAACGGACTAAAGCTGGCTGGTAATCCGACCGTGTGTGGTCTCCATCGGACTTCCAACGGACCGTTTCGGCCGGAAATCCGACGTACTTTAGATTTGAAACATGCTTCAAATCTTACGTTGTAACTCCGCCGGACTCAGTTCCTGACGGAAAGGCCGTTCGTCTGTATGCTGGTCCGACGGACCAGATACGACGGAGGAGCAGGTTACTGCATCTCGCGCTCGCTGCAATAGGAAAAACAAATTTTTCCATTGCGGCGAGCACGGGGGCATCCCAGGCCCTTAGGTCTGGTATGGAACTTTAAGGGGAACCCCCTACGCCGAAAAAACGGCGTGGGGGTCCCCCCAAAATCCATACCAGACCCCGATCCGAGCACGCAGCCCGGCCGGTCAGGAAAGGGGGTGGGGACGAGCGAGCGCCCCCCCCCCTCCTGAACCGTACCAGGCCGCATGCCCTCAACATGGGGGGTGCTTTGGGGGAGGGGGCGCCATGCGGTGCCCCCCCACCACAAAGCACCTTGTCCCCATGTTGATGAGGACAAGGGCCTCTTCCCGACAACCCTGGCCGTTGGTTGTCGGGGTCTGCGGGCGGGGGGCTTATCGGAATCCGGGAGCCCCCTATAATAAGAGGGCCCCCAGATCCCGGCCCCCCCACCCTATGTGAATGAGTATGGGGTACATGGTACCCCTACCCATTCACCTAGGTAAAAAGTGTAAATAATAAAACACAACACAGGTTTTTAAAATATTTTATTAAACAGCTCCGGGGGGGATCTTGCTCCGGCTTCGGGGGTCCCTCCGGTTCCTCTTCTCTTGGCGTCCGGTTGGTTCTTCGGCCGGCCCCTCCGCTGTCTTCAGGTAGCTCTTTAGCCAGCGGAGGTCCGGGCTTCTGGGCTTCTCTTCTCTTCCCCAGATGTTGACACGAAGCTCTCTCCGGCCTCTTCTCCCGGTGTTCCAGGTCTTCGGCCGGCCCCTCCGCTGTCTTCAGGTAGCTCTTTAGCCAGCGGAGGTCCGGGCTTCTGGGCTTCTCTTCTCTTCCCCAGATGTTGACACGACGCTCTCTCCGGCTGGACTGGTCTCTGAGGGCTCCGTTGTGACTTATATAGGCGGAGACCCCGCCCCATATGATGTCACAGTCCCTGGGCATGCTGGGACTGTGACGTCGCTGGCTAAAGAGCTACCTGAAGACAGCGGAGGGGCCGGCCGAAGACCTGGAACACCGGGAGAAGAGGCCGGAGAGAGCGTCGTGTCAACATCTGGGGAAGAGAAGAGAAGCCCAGAAGCCCGGACCTCCGCTGGCTAAAGAGCTACCTGAAGACAGCGGAGGGGCCGGCCGAAGAACCAACCGGACGCCGAGAGAAGAGGAACCGGAGGGACCCCCGAAGCCGGAGCAAGATCCCCCCCCGGAGCTGTTTAATAAAATATTTTAAAAACCTGTGTTGTGTTTTATTATTTACACTTTTTACCTAGGTGAATGGGTAGGGGTACCATGTACCCCATACTCAGTCACATAGGGTGGGGGGGCCGGGATCTGGGGGCCCTCTTATTATAGGGGGCTCCCGGATTCCGATAAGCCCCCCGCCCGCAGACCCCGACAACCAACGGCCAGGGTTGTCGGGAAGAGGCCCTTGTCCTCATCAACATGGGGACAAGGTGCTTTGTGGTGGGGGGGCACCGCATGGCGCCCCCTCCCCCAAAGCACCCCCCATGTTGAGGGCATGCGGCCTGGTACGGTTCAGGAGGGGGGGGCGCTTGCTCGTCCCCACCCCCTTTCCTGACCGGCCGGGCTGCGTGCTCGGATCGGGGTCTGGTATGGATTTTGGGGGGACCCCCACGCCGGTTTTTTGGCGTAGGGGGTTCCCCTTAAAGTTCCATACCAGACCTAAGGGCCTGAGATGCCTGCGACGGGGCTCGCAAGGTTTCAATCTCGCCAAAAAAAGCGGCGAGATTGAATTCCTTTTCTAGTCGCGTAGTACCCGAGTCACGTTCAAAATGAACGGACTTGTCCGTGTGTGGGAAAGTCCGTTCATTCTGAAAGTCCGTCGGAAGTCCGTCGGGAAGACAGGATTCCGGAAAGTCCGGCCGTGTGTAGGCAAGTCTGGCCGTTCAGAAAGTCCGGCGGTAGTCCGCCGGAAGTCTGGCGGCAAGTACGTCGGACCTAGCTTTCCAGAAAGTCCGACCGTGTGTACGCGGCATTAGTCTCAAAGTTTTTCTGCAACCTTGACTGTACGCTTCTTTATAAGTCGGGGATCTCTATTAATAGATCCACATGTAAGCTTATTCTTTCCTCATCTACACCCTGGGTTTCCATCCTTGTCATATCCAATATGTCTGCAGAATAAAATATATATATGGTTTAAATTCAAAAAAAATTTGTAAAGAAAAATATATGAATACTTTGCAGACATCCGCCTTGGTTAGACCTCCATGACATCGTATGCTATATACTAAACCACCATCCTTCCATCCTCTTTTTCCTTTTCCCCCCTCCCCATTTTCCCCAATCCCCCCTCACCCCCCCGTATGTTGACTTGGCTTGATATCATTCTCTCCACCCCACAATGAGCACTCATATGTTATAGGGTTTGTGGGTTGGTGTTTATGGTCTATAAATGTGTGCCTATTCTTTGGTAGACTGATTGACCGTCACTATATGTTGTTTCCACAAGATGGCAATAGATAGTCAAATGTGCAATCAATATGCTGATTGGGCAGTTAGCCCTATTTATAGACACAGATCATCTATGCACAATGTCCAGATGAAGTGCTCAGCTATGAGCACGAAACGTGACGACATTTTGATGTCTTAGACGCTGTGGGGTCTCCCTCCTCCTCTCCCCTTTTGTTGTGCAGCTTTCACCATTGTCAGGATGACACCATACCGCATGACCAGCCATGTCAGCAGCGCCAGCATGATCTCCTGAAACCTGTGCCCTCTGCTGGTCACAGCCGAGTAAGACAGCACAGGAACTGTTCACCTCACTTAGACGCTTCCGTCACTCATGTCCTCCAGCGCGATCAACTGTTCCCCGGCCCGAGAGTAAACAACTAAACCTACACGTGGGACTATCTCAGCAAACTGGATATATACAGACTCGATCCGTGGAAGGAAAACTGTGGTTGTACCATGAAGCAACAGGAGGGGTAAGATGCCTACAAGGATCAATTACACTTTCCATGCTTCTATATCCATCTAAATTATGAGTGAACAGCCTATTCTTATAAACATATACATCTGTCATAATTACATGATGAAACTATAAGAGACACAGAGACTGAGACATACACTGCTTTTTCATACTCTGCAGATATCTCAGCACCATCAGCCTGGTTTCATGCATGCATTGCAAGATCTTTTGTGTGATTAGTTCACTACCCTGGCTCCATTAGCTGCAACACCACTTTTACTTATACCTCATGCGAGATTAAGCTACACGGGTGTGGTATCAACTAGCCCGTGATCGGGCATATATGTTCACAGACATTTTCTAGGACTTTCCTTGGTTCATCCACCACACTATCAAGCAAGTGGAATTCTCCCCATCACTCAGGTTCTTTAGGTTTACTCAATGCTATTACCTAGAGACTGTGGGTGCGGGGGGGAGCAGTGAGGGGTTACCCACCAGTGTTGCTGTTTTTATTACCCAACGTTGTTTTATGTTTATGTTCACAGTCTATTTTTGCAACTGTAATCCACTTACCTTTGATATTGCGGTAGATGTGGACCCCACCTGCGTGTATTCCACGCATGTGGGTTCCTTTTTCGCCCCCTTTTATATATTTGTTCCAATGTTTTTTCCAATAAAGGTTTTTCCATTTGATCATATTCACGTGGTTGCTTCTCCCTTTGGTTAGCTATCATGGGGCTGGGGAGTTTCTCTTATTCCCCCCTCCCCCTCCTTCTTGTTTAGTCTCAGTTTTTTTTTGTTACATGGGAGGCAGCCCGTCCTCAGGAAGAACCGTTTTGATCATATGACGCTTATCAATTTGTATCAGACCCCTGTTGATTCATTAAAGGGGGTTCCCTTTTACTATTATTATATAATATATTCTGTATGTATACAATGTATTATATAATGGATTCTGTATGTATACTTCCGTGAGGCCTCATATGTACGTAGTGTCAGTGGGAAGTGGTTCATCCAGTTGGAAGCTCCTGATTGGTCACTGGCTTTCCCTGGATGACATTCCTAGTTCTTCCTCACACAGATATTGATTAGGAATTTGTAGGAAATGGTCATTATAGACGGGAACTCACCATGTTGTGCTCTCCTCTCCTGGAGGTCATTTGCAGGTCCCATCAGTTTGATCTTTTTAAAGACATCAATGGTGACATCCAGAGCCCCATCTTCTCCATATGTGTCTATCAGGAGGTTTTTGGTGGAGATACAGTCTGCATTTTCTAGTCTTCCTCGGGGGATGAGCAGTTTATCTCCATTGGAGAAATCAGACAATTTGTTCCTAAATTTTTGAAAGTCACATTTTATCAGATCCTCCAGAGAATCTATGATAAGATCCCCGGGGGTTTGTGGGACCTTTCCCAGGACATCAGGAGCCGACCCTGCAGAGAGAACAATCATAAATCATAAACATTCATCCTGATTGGATGATTTCTTACACATGACAGCAGATACAGAACCTTGAAAAAGTATTCATACCCCTTGACATTTTCCACATTTTGTCATGTTACATCCAAAAAATTTAAATGTATTTTATTGGGATTTTATGTGATAGACCAACACAAAGTGTCACATAATAGCGAAGTGGAAGGAAAATGATAAATGATACAAAAAATATGTAAAAAGTGTGGCGTGCATTTGTATTACGCCGAGTCAATACTTTGTATAACCACTTTTTGCTGCAATTACAGCTGCAAGTCTTGCCACAAATTTTCAATGGGATTTAGGTCTGGACTGTGACTGGGCCATTCTAATGCCCCGTACACACGGTCGGACTTTGTTCGGACATTCCGACAACAAAATCCTAGGATTTATTCCGACGGATGTTGGCTCAAACTTGTCTTGCATACACACGGTCACACAAAGTTGTCGGAAAATCCGATCGTTTTAAACGCGGTGACATAAAACATGTACGTCGGGACTATAAACGGGGCAGTGGCCAATAGCTTTCATCTCTTTATTTATTCTGAGCATGCGTGGCACTTTGTCCGTCGGATTTGTGTACACACGATCGGAATTTCCGACAACGGATTTTGTTGTCGGAAAATTTTATCTCCTGGTCTCCAACTTTGTGTGTCGGAAAATCCGATGGAAAATGTCCGATGGAGCCCACACACGGTCGGAATTTCCGACAACACGCTCCGATCGGACATTTTCCATCGGAAAATCCGACCGTGTGTACGGGGCATAACACATGAATATGCTTTGATCTAAACCATTCCAATGTATCTCTGGCTGTATGTTTCGGGTCGTTGTCCTGCTGGAAGGTGAACCTCCGCCCCAGTCTCAAGTCTTTTGTAGACTCTAACAGGTTTTCTTCTAAGATTGTCCTGTATTTGTCTCCATCCATCTTCCCATCAACTCTGACCAGCTTCCCTGTCCGTGCTAAAGAAAAGCATCCCCATCACATGATGCTGCCATCACCATGTTTCACGGTGGGGATGGTGTGTTCAGGGTGATGTGCAGTGTTAGTTTTTCCCCACACATAGCATTTTGTTTTTAGGCCAAAATATTAAATTTTGGTCTCATCTGACCAGAGCACCTTCTTCCACATGTGGATCTCTGCAGCTCTTTCAAAGTTACTATGGACCTCTTGGCTCTTCTCTGATGAATGTTCTCCTTGCCCAGCTGGTCAGTTTAGGTGGACGGCCATGTCTTGGTAGGTTTGCAGTTGTGCCATACTTATTCCATTTTCCGATGATGGATTGAACAGAGCTCCGTGAGATGTTCAAAGCTTGGGATATTTTTTTATAACCTAACCCTGCTTTATATTTCTCCACAACTTTATCCCTGACCTGTCTGGTGTGTTCCTTGGCCTTCATGATGCTGTTTGTTCACTAATGTTCTCTAACAAGCCTCTGAGGGCTTCACAGAACAGCTGTGTTTTTAATAAGATTAAATTACACACAGGTGGACTCTATTTACTAATTAGGTAACTTCTGAAGGCAATTGGTTCCACTAGATTTTAGTTAGGGATATCAGAGTAAAGGGGGCTGAATACAAATGCCCCTCACATTTTTCACATTATTGTTTATTTGATTTATTTGTAAAACATTTTGAAAACCATTTATCATTGTCCTTTAACTTCACAATTAATGTCCACTTTGTGTTGGTCTATCATATAAAATCCCAATAAAATACATTTACGTTTTTGGTTGTAACATGACAAAATGTGGAAAATTTCAAGGGGTATGAATACTTTTTCAAGGCACTGCAATTTTGTACTGGCAGCTGGCAATCCTATAAAGAGCATATAGAAGGGAAATGAAATGATCCCCCAATATGTCTATATGTACATTATCCTATGGAGAGATTGGTTTCACTGTGATAATCTCACATGATTGCCTCCATAGTGGTAAGGTACCTCTCAGATGAATATTGGGTGCTATTTATTAAAAAATAATTACAAATTATTAGGGGAGTATTTATTAAAATAATCACCTTCATGAATAATTCACATAATGTGTGTAATTTGTTTATTTCCTATAATCTTCAGCTCCATCTAGTGGCCATAATGTCATATATTACTTGTTGAGGTATTTCAAAAAAATACTGTATTATGGCCACTAGATGGAGCTGATGATCATAGGAAGTAAACCTGTTAGACAAATTATGGGGATTATCAGTGATGGTTGTAGAAATGACACGAGCTCATAATATTTTTTTTATATATAGACCTCCTAATGTATATGTAGGGATTTTAAACATCATGTTTATTGATTGTTTCATAGTTAACTGAAATAATCAATGAATCCTTTAAGAAACCTTCCCCCCAGAATAATGATGTCTAATCAATGTGAACTAAGAACTCTGATTACCCCCAAATCTCCCAGCAGTATGTGTCATGTGACACGGGGCTGTTTTCTCCTTCGGATTATAGACAAAGGATTCCCCTGACCACTACACAAATCACCATAAAATTTGGGGTCCTCCAGTCATTATGGATCACTGGGCCATCTCAGAAGATCATTTCCATCAATGATAAATAAAATCTGAAGACACGGGAATGTGATGGTGGAATTGATGAAAGCTCCTGAACTCTTCTAATGGGTGGACTGACCAGATGTCTACAGGAAATGTCCAGACTACGGAGACATAAGATGTCCTATCATCTAATTCCAATCTCTGGAGATGTGAGATGGAGGAAAACATTGGAAAGGATTGTCAGGATCAGCAGTCATACCTTGTGAGGAGGATGAGGAGGAAGAGGTCGCCATGACATCAGATAACCCGAGATGACATCAACTGGAAAGAACACAAACAATAATAAACTCATTTGTAGTGCAATGAACAGGAATTTTCTTCCTTATGTGAATAACAATTGGCTGTCTAGTTGTCCAATCTGAGAAGATCTGAAATGGACTTCTGTCATTTACAGCCCATAACTATGAGGGTCAATAAATAACTTAATCCCGGCATTCATCTGATTTGTATATTTGGGGTCACAAAGGAATTTCACCCTGTTTAGGGCCACAATTTTTACAGGCTCATATATTTAGGTGTCACCTCCACAAATCTGTTCCATTCATAGCCAAGACTGATACTAATCAGAACCAAAGTATCAGCCAGTAAGATGTCTATAGAGAGGTCAGGTGATAAAAAGGAGAAGACCCCAAAATGGAAGTGATGTGTGATCAGCAGAGACCTCCATTCACTAATAAGATGCTTCCAAGTGGATTCTTCGGTATTTATTGATCTTAAAAAAGGTTAAACAGCATTAATGAATTTTGTGTGGCTCTTTAGTGGCCACTTTGTCAGGGAAAGGTGTACAGTACACTTTAATGGGTGGGATCTGTGTGTGTCCTTCAGCCTAGAGTATACTGTACAGTATACTGAAATGTAAGGTTTTTAATATAGTTACAATTATTTATGACCCATTAATATTCCTGGCCAGGGCCGAAACTAGGGGGCAGGGGGGATGCTGCCCCGGGCGTGGCATTGAGAGGGGCGCTGCAGATGGTACTGATCCTCCTGCAACAGCTGAAAGGCTGCTTCTCCTATTTTACCTCCTGCTAGCATTCAGCTGCTGCAGGAGGAAAATACAGGGATCAGTACATACTCGTCATAGCTGACCCAGCTGCCACTCCGGTTCCTGCCCCTTCTTCAGATCATGCCCCCCTCTGCTCCTCTGTCCCCCTCCTCTGGTACCCCTGCAGAGCTCACCTCTTCTTCCTGGCTAGTCATGTAGTGCAGGCTGAATAAAAACATGATCCTATAGCATGATATGACACATATATAGAGTCTGACAGGCTGCACACCCTGGATAGTAAATTTTAAACAAGAAAAGGGTTCCCCGTGGGGTTTTTAAGCAGCAATGAGAATCACAAAAAGGTTATTAAAAAATTGTATTTTTTGTTATCAAAAAGCAATAGGACAAAAATATACAAAAGTTTAAACGTGAGCTCTGGTATACATTGTGTGAGACCATGGGATAAGGGATACTGTTTGATGTACAAAAAAAGCTTTTTTCGTACATCAGACAGTACAACCAATTCCATTATTGCAAATTGAGAATTTTTAAGGGATTTCTATATCTGCATTGCAATTGGCATTGTCAACGATTTATTTCCCCTTCTCCTTATCCCATGGTCTCACACAATGTATACCAGAGCTCATGTTTTAACTTTTGTATATTTTTGTCCTATTGCTTTTTGATAATAAAAAATACAATTTTTTAAAAACCTTCTTGTGATTCTCATTGCTGCTTAAAAACCCCACAGGGGAACCCTTCTCTTGTTTAAGAAAAACATGATCCTGAGCACAGAGAAGCTCATCATACGATTGGGAAGACAGCCACATAAAGTTATAACATACACAAAAGTGGGGTAGAATGGAGCAAAGAAATGCCCCTGGAAAGCAATAAGGAGGGTCAATAATGGTATACCTTTTGAAAAAATAGAAAATAACTTTATTGTAATCTCAAAGTAGTGGGTAAAAATTGTCCAGCAGGGTGGACAATAACATAAATTGTAGAGTATTTCCCCAAATAACCCCTAATATAAAAAACACACACACATGCAGTATTGACAACGTTGTCACATATAACACACCGGTACCAAAAGCTTCATGCATACATACCCAGACCAATGGACCTAAGCGGAGCTGCTATAAAAGGAAAGATTTAGCCAGGAAGCTGATCATAATTAATCTGTAAGCATATGGCTTTTCTCAAACAGAATTGATATTGCTGCAAATGTTCATTGATTTAGAATACAAAAGAACAATGGGGCTTGGACTTTTTAGTGACAACTAGGGATGAGCCAAACACCCCCCTGTTCTGTTTGCACCAAAACTTGCAAACAGGCAAAAAATTTGTTTGAACACACGAACACCGTTAAAGTCTATGGGACTCGAACATGAATAATCAAAAGTGCTAATTTTAAAGGCTTATATGCAACTTATTGTCATAAAAAGTGTTTGGGGACCCGGGTCCTGCCCCAGGGGACATGGATCAATGCAAAAAGTTTTAAAAATTGACGTTTTTTCTGGAGAAGTGATTTTAATAATGCTTAAAGTGAAATGATAAAAGTGTAATATTCCTTTAAATTTCGTACCTGGGGGGTGTCTATAGTATGCCTGTAAAGGGGCGCATGTTTCCTGTGTTTAGAACAGTCTGACAGCAAAATGACATTTCAAAGGAAAAAAAGTCATATAAAACTACTCGCAGCTATTAATGAATTGCCGGTCTGACAATACACATAAAAGTTCATTGATAAAAACTGCATGGGAATTCCCCACATCGGAACCACGAACTAAAATTTTTTAAAAAAATTGCTTGGGGGTCCCCCTAAATTCCATACCAGGTCCTTCAGGTCTGGTATGGATATTAAGGGGAACCCTGCAACAAAATTTAAAAAAAATGGTGTGGGGTCCCCCTAAAAATCTATACCAGACCCTTATCCCAGCACGCAACCTGGCAGGCCGCAGGAAAAGAGGGGGGACGAGAGAGCGCCCCCCCTCCTGAACCGTACCAGGCCACATGCCCTCAACATTGGAAGGGTGCTTTGGGTAGCGGCCCCCCAAAGCACCTTGTCCCCATGTTGATGAGGACAAGGGCCTCATCCCCACAACTCTTGGCCGGTGGTTGTGGGGGACTGCGGGCGGGGGGCTTATCGGAATCTGAAAGCCCCCTTTAACAAGGGGACCCCCAGATCCCACCCCCCTGTGTGAAATGGTAATGGTTGTACCCCTACCATTTCACAAAAAAAGTGTTAAAATTGTTAAAAATTACAAGAGACAGTTTTTGACAATTCCTTTATTTAAAGTCTTTTTCTTTCCATCTTCTTCGGGTCTTCTTCCTTCTTCCTTCCTTCGGTTTCTTCCTCCATCTTCTTCTTCCTCTGGTTCTTCCTCTGATCCTCTGCTTCTTGCTCTGGTGTTCTTGTCCAGCATCTTCCTCTGCAGTGTCTTCCCCGCTTCGTTCTTGGGCCACTCCACATCCATGTGAGGCTCCCGCTGTGTGCCTCTTCTTCTGACACTTCTTAACCACTTCAATACCAGGCACTTAGATACCTTCCTGCCCAGGACAATTTTCAGCTTTCAGCGCTGTTGCAATTTGAATGACAATTGCGCGGTCATACAACACTGTACCCAAACAAATTTTTTATTATTTTGTTCCCACAAATAGTAGTAGTGGTATTTTATCATCTCTGCATTTTTTATTTTTTGCACAACAAATAAAAAACGACCGAAAATTTTGAAAAAAAACAAGTTTTTCTTTGTTTCTGTTAAAATTTTTTGTAGTTAAGTACGTTTTCTTCTTCAATGATGGGCACTGATATGGCTACACTGATGGGCACTGATAAGGCGGCACTTTTGGGCACCGATGAGGTGGCACCAATGAAGTGGCACTGATGAGGTAGCACTGACGGGCACTGATGATGGGCACTGATAGGCGGCACTGATGGGCACTGATAGGTGGCACTGGTATGCGGCACTGATGGGCACTCATAGGTCGCACTGATGGGTACTTATGGGTGGCACTGATGGGTACTTATGGGTGGCACTGATAGGTGGCACTGATAGGTGGGCACTGATGGGCACTGATAGGTGACACTGATGGGTGGCATTGATGACACTGATTGGTGGCACTGATGACACTGATGGGCGGCATTGTTGGGCATCACTGATGTTACATTTTATATAATTGTGCCAGTCAGTGCCCATTTGTGGGCACTGATTGGCACAGATTGGGCATAATTTGAACATGTGGATGGGCATGGGGTACATACCTGGCCATCCACATGTTGCCCCCTTCCCTGGTGGTCCTGGCGGCTTCCCTGGTAGTCTAGTGTGGGCATCTGAGGGGGCGCTGTGCTGATAAACAATCAGTACAGACCCCTCCTGTCAGGAGAGCCGCCGATCGGCTCTCCTCTACTCGCATCTATCAGACGCGAGTGAGGAAAAGCCAATCAACGGCTTTTCCTGTTGACATCGTGATCAGCCGTGATTGGACACGGCTGATCACATGGTAAAGAGCCTCCGCCGGAGGCTCTTTACCAAGATCGGTGTAGCGGTGTGTCAGACTGACACACCGCACCATCGATCGTCGTGATGCACACCCCACGTGCGTGCGGCAGCTGTTATCCTGATGGACATCATATGACGCCCAGTCAGGATAAATGAACCTCCGCCTGGCTGTCATTTTGCTATAGGCCGGGCAGAAAGTGGTTAATTAATTACTATTTTTGTTATGCTCCATTCTAGGTATTTGCACCCTGCTTGTCCTTTTCTGTGTTAAGAATACAATCGAATTTATCCTCCTACTCCTACTCCTATCCTCGGTTCTTGTTTTTGTTTTTAATTGCATATTTACTCTTTATCCCACATTAATTAGTAAGTATAAATTTTGTTTCCAGTGTCAAATTGATGCTCTATTACATATTACGATATTGGTTGGTACTAGCAACTGCATTAGTTATATCTGATTATTTAGGATTCCTTTTCTCGAGGATCTTGTAGCTGTATTTATATTTACCTTGCCTTGCTTGTGTCTCTAGACGCATTGTCAATACCATTTATATTTTCTGCCTTTAGGGGGCTCTTGCCTCCTTTCTTTATGTATTTATGCATTTGCTTTGTTATGTTATTATGTTATATACGTCCCCATAGTATTCTGGTTTGTCTCTCTCTGTCCGCATTACAGAATCTTGGGTCTGGCCACTAGGGGTATAGGCGGGTTATCTCACTAAAATGTATATTTTTGTTAGTTTTTTCTGTATTGTACAATAAATTTATATATATGTATTTCTTTTCCATTCTTTTCAGTCCAAGCAGTGCAGGCTTATCCTGGTAGGGCCAGGGGAGGAGATGTTAGTGCGGGAATACCACGCACATTAGCTGGTATGCATTAGTACAGCACAATGCTTATCCCGCGCAGCCCATGTTGATGAATTTCGTGCACTCGATCGTGCACTTCTTCAGAACAAACGACACTAGTCTACATTCTCATTTTAAAGGAATAAGTGTCCAATCAGCATCATTACGTCAGATTTCAATTGAAGGCCATCTTGTGGTGACAAAGTATATTACATGTATTAAAAAGACATAATAAAAAGTGGTAGAACATGGGACATGAATAGATGGGTGTTACAGCAGAATTTATTCCTATATTGCTGAGTATTCACCCTGTAAATAGGTCGCAGTGAAACTGCACAAGTATAGAATTTGTTTAATCAAATATTTATTTAAGTTTGACAAATCTATTCAAATAAAGATTTTTTAATGATCAAATTGGTAGATTGGATTGATTCGATAAATGAGATAAACGTTCATTTAGGGAGGGTAACAACTGCCTTTGTTATTATTATTTTTTTTACTAGTAATGGCGGTGATCAGGGATTTTTAGCGGGACTACGACATTGCGGCGGACAGATCGGACACCTATCTGACATTTTTGACACTTTTTTGTGAACCATTGACATTATTACAGTAATGAGTGCTAAAAATATGCACTGTTATTGTACTAATGACACTGACAGGGAAGGGGTTAGCACTAGGGGGTGATCAAGGGGTTAAATGTGTTCCCTGGGTGTGTGTGTGTTCCAACTGTATGGGGGATGGGCTGCCTGGGAAAATACACAGATTTGTTTTCCTGCATAGCAGTAAGACAGGATCTGTGTAATCTCCCTTGTCAGTTCTGTCACACCGAGTCTGCCCCACCCACTGATTTGCTCCCCCGCTGGCCAGTGGGAGCGCTCGCGTGCCCACAATACCTGTTCCCGTGACCGACATACAATGATGGCGATTCACGGGAACAAGCTGACCTGCCGCAGTAAAATTATGCCAGCTGGTCAGCAAGTGGTTAAAATATCTAGTATTTATGTTTATCATCCATGTTCATTAATTAATGTGGATTACAATCGCACAGTACAGTGATTCCTGATCATCCCCGTGTATCGTAGTGTCCCTCTATTACCCAGCACCACTAACTGACCCCATATTTGTGAGCCAAATGAAAGGGATTTATAGTTCCTCAGAAAGGCAATTGCCCCATGTGTATGTATACCTGGACTACATATCCCAGGGATCTTTGCTACCCTCTGTGAGATTACTGGGAAGAGTTATAAAAGAGGCCAGATACCCGCCCCACGCTCTCTTCCTCTTCGGCCTCGTGCATAACGGACCTCTACATGCAGGGAGGGTGAGATCACGGCCTACCAAGGCGGGGTGAAACATCCCATCCTGGATGAGAAGGGCCTAGCACTGCTTGCTGTTCGTCAGACATCCATCCTGCACCACCTCGGTCATCTGACAACCCGTGCTTTGAGCTTTGCATCGAGAGATCGTCACCGCAGACCCACTGCAAGGAGCTGCTCAGAAGACATTGAATCAGCCTGGTTGTTGATGAGAGGGCAATTGCCCACCTTTGCAAATATTTCATTGTTATTTCACTTAAACACCCTGTAAAGACAGCTTTACCTTGGAAATACTTTACTGCACCTATGTTTGAACACTGCACATAGACATCTTTAGCTTCATCCACTCCAAGGAATACCATTGTCTTGTAACTGCACCTTATTGGATATAGTTAATGAGCTCCGACTGCCGGCGAAGACCATCAGGCCTGCAACATGAACATTGCTGTCATTACTGCTTAAAGGGCCCTCATACTATTCTTATTAAGCCTGATCTCTCATTACGATTAAAGGTTATATAGGTCGCCCTGGGTTCCAGCTTTAGAAGTTTGCCAGCATTAATGTCTAACTCTTGCCTATCCTTTCAGGTCATATTCAAGTAGTATTCCATTGTACATATGTGTATATAATCTACTGTTATCTCCAAATTACCTCAACTTGTATTATAGAGGAATTCCGGATCTATTACCTCCTCTGTGTAACAATATTCTCTGTGAGTTATTCCAGTAAATGTTAATAGAAAATAAACGCACTGAGTTGTTTGACTTATTACTTTAAGGTGGTGCAAAGATGTCTGAACCCAGAGTGTCAGGTGGGTTGGAATGTTCACAAGGTCATGGCGGTGCAGATGAGCAGGTAAATCCAAGCAGTCCCCAAGGGGATCGTGCTACATATACTTATAGATACTTATAGATAGTATGAATGTTACAAAAAATGGCCACTGCTCCCACCTATAACTGGTCTTTACAGCAAGGAGCACTGGAAGGGCAACGCATGTCAAATAAAACCAAAGAATTTCCAAGCTCAACTTACTGACTTTTCTTCACTGTTTAGATTCTATTTTTCCCTTTTTCTCTTACCCTTCCTCTTTTTTCTTTTTTCCCCCTCTTTTTTCTTCTTTATGTTGAAGAAAAGGGGGAAGGGAGATGAAGGTTTGTTTTGTCTTTCTCTCTTTCTCTACTTTTTATAATTGGCATTTATAAAGATATACTCTCTTACTCTCATATGTACTTTTAAGCTTTTGAGGTTACAAATTCAGTATCTATTAATAAAGATATATAGCAAGTATCCCCTAATAATTGTCATTCTCTGGTTGTGATCAGGGCCGTCTTTAATATTGATTGGGCCCTGGGCAAAGATTTTATTGGGCCCCCCCCAGCTAGACTCAAAATGAGTTTACTGCAGCAGATCAGGCAATGATTGTGATTGGCTGCCAGAGATTACAACACATCATTACAGCTTACAGATTAGTTGCTAGAGGTTACTACACATCATAACCTCTCAGTGCAAATTGCGGGTGTGGCCAAACTGCACTAGCATTGAGGGGTGCACTATGTACAGAGTGCAGGGTTGGGGGTGCGCTTTGTGCAGAGTGCAGGGGTGAGGTGGGTGCAGAGTGCAGGGGTGAGGTGAGTGCAGAGTGCAGGGGTGAGGTGGGTGCAGAGTGCAGGGGTGAGGTGGGTGCAGAGTGCAGGGGTGAGGTGAGTGCAGAGTGCAGGGGTGAGGTGGGTGCAGAGTGCAGGGGTGAGGTGGGTGCAGGGCTGAGGTGGGTGCAGGGCTGAGGTGGGTGCAGAGTGCAGGACTGAGGTGGGTGCAGAGTGAGGTGAGTGCAGAGTGCAGGGGTGAGGTGGGTGCAGATTGCAGGGGTGAGGTGGGTGCAGAGTGCAGGGGTGTGGTGGGTGCAGAGTGCAGGGGTGAGGTGAGTGCAGGGCTGAGGTGGGTGCAGAGTGCAAGGCTGAGGTGGGTGCAGAGTGAGGTGAGTGCAGGGGTGAGGTGGGTGCAGAGTGTAGGGGAGTGATGGGTGCAGAGTGCAGGGGTGTGGTGGGTGCATAGTTCAGGGGTGAGGTGGGTGCAGAGTGCAGGGGTGAGGTGGGTGCAGAGTGCAGGAATGAGGTGGGCGCAGAGTGCAGGAGTGAGGTGGGCGCAGGGTGCAGGACTGAGGTGAGTGCAGGATGCAGGACTGAGGTGGGTGCAGAGTGCAGGACTGAGGTGGGTGCAGAATGCAGGACTGAGGTGGGTGCAGAATGCAGGACTGAGGTGGGTGCAGAGTGCAGGGGTGAGGTGGGTGCAGAGTGAGGTGTCTACAGAGTGCAGGGGTGAGGTAGATGCAGAGTGCAGGAGTAAGGTGGGTGCAGGGGTGAGGTAGGTGCAGAGTGCAGGGGTGAGGTGGGTGCAGACTGAGGTGGGTGCAGAGTGCAGGACTGAGGTGGGTGCAGAGTGCAGGGGTGAGGTGGGTGCAAAGTGCAGGACTGAGGTGGGTGCAGAGTGCAGGGGTGAGGTGGGTGCAAAGTGCAGGGGTTAGGTGGATGCAGAGTGCATGGGTAAGGTGGGTGAAGAATGCAGGGGTGAGGTGGGTGCAGAGTAAGGTGGGTGCAGAGTGCAGAGTGAGATGAGTGCAGAGTGAGGTGGGTGCAGAATGCAGGGGTGAGGTGGATGCAGAGTTCAGGGGTAAGGTGGGTGCAGAATGCAGGGGTAAGGTAAGTGCAGAGTCCAGAGTGAGGTGGGTGCAGAGTGAGGTGGGTGCAGAGTGAGATGAGTGCAGAGTGAGGTGGGTGCAGGAGTGAGGTGGGTGCAGAGTGCAGGGGTGAGGTGGATGCAGAGTGCAGGGGTGAGGTGGATGCAGAGTGCAGGGGTGAGGTGGATGCAGAGTGCAGGGGTGAGGTGGGTGCAAAGTGAGGTGGGTGCAGAGTGAGATGAGTGCAGGGGTGAGGTGGATGCAGAGTGCAGGGGTGAGGTGGATGCAGAGTGCAGGGGTGAGGTGGATGCAGAGTGCAGGGGTGAGGTGGGTGCAGAGTGAGGTGGATGCAGAGTGCAGGGGTGAGGTGGATGCAGAGTGCAGGGGTGAGGTGGATGCAGAGTGCAGGGGTGAGGTGGGTGCAGAGTGAGGTGGGTGCAGAGTGAGATGAGTGCAGAGTGAGGTGGGTGCAGAGTGAGGTGGGTGCAGAGTGAAGAGTGAGGTGGGTACAGAGTGCAGGGGTGAGGTGGATGCAGAGTGTAGGGTGAGGTGGGTGCAGAGTGAGATGAGTGCAGAGTGAGGTGGGTGCAGAGTGAGGTGGGTGCAGAGTGGGGTGGGTGCAGAGTGCAGAGTGAGGTGGATGCAGAGTGCAGGGGTGAGGTGGATGCAGAGTGCAGGGGTGAGGTGGGTGCAGAGTGAGGTGGGTGCAAAGTGAGGTGGGTGCAGAGTGAAGAGTGAGGTGGGTACAGAGTGCAGGGGTGAGGTGGATGCAGAGTGTAGGGTGAGGTGGGTGCAGAGTGCAGGGGTGAGGTGGGTGCAGGGGTGAGGTGGGTGCAGAGTGAGGTGGGTGCAGAGTGAGGTGGGTGCAGAGTGTAGGGTGAGGTGGGTGCAGAGGTGAGGTCGGTGCAGAGTGAGGTGGGTGAAGAGTGATGTGGGTGTAGAGTGCAGAGTGAGGTGGGTGCAGAGTGCAGTGTGAGGTGGGTACAGAGTGAGGTGGGTGCAGAGTGCAGTGTGAGGTGGGTGCAGAGTGCAGAGTGAGGTGGGTGTAGAGTGAGGTGGGTCCAGAGTGAGGTGGGTCCAGAGTGAGGTGGGTGCAGAGTGAGGTGGGTCCAGAGTGAGGTGGGTCCAGAGTGAGGTGGGTGCAGAGTGCAGAGTGAGGTGGGTCCAGAGTGAGGTGGGTGCAGAGTGAGGTGGGTGCAGAGTGAGGTGAGTGCAGAGTTCAGAGTGAGGTGGGTGCAGAGTGAGGTGGGTGCAGAGTGAGGTGGGTCCAGAGTGAGGTGGGTCCAGAGTGAGGTGGGTGCAGAGTGCAGAGTGAGGTGGGCACAGAGTGAGGTGGGTGCAGAGTGCAGAGTGAGGTGGGTGCAGAGTGAGGTAGGTGCAGAGTGAGGTAGGTGCAGAGTGAGGTGGGTGCAGAGTGAGGTAGGTGCAGAGTGAGGTGGGTGCAGAGTGAGGTGGGTGCAGAGTGAGGTAGGAGCAGAGTGAGGTGGGTGCAGAGTGCAGAGTGAGGTAGGTGCAGAGTGAGGTAGGTGCAGAGTGAGGTGGGTGCAAAGTGGAGAGTGAGGTAGGTGCAGAGAGAGGTAGGTGCAGAGTGAGGTGGGTGCAGAGTGAGGTGGGTGCAGAGTGAGGTGGGTGCAGAGTGAGGTGGGTGCAGAGTGCAGAGTGAGGTGGGTGCAGAGTGAGGTGGGTGCAGAGTGCAGAGTGAGGTGAGTGCAGAGTGCAGAGTGAGGTGGGTGCAGAGTGAGGTGGGTGCAGAGTGCAGAGTGAGGTGGGTGCAGAGTGAGGTGGGTGCAGAGTGAGGTGGGTGCAGAGTGAGGTGAGTGCAGAGTGAGGTGGGTGCAGAGTGGGGTGGGTGCAGAGTGCAGAGTGAGGTGGGTGCAGAGTGAGGTGGGTGCAGAGTGCAGAGTGAGGTGGGTGCAGAGTGCAGAGTGAGGTGGGTGCAGAGTGAGGTGGGTGCAGAGTGAGGTGGGTGCAGAGTGAGGTGGGTGCAGAGTGCAGAGTGAGGTGGGTGCAGAGTGAGGTGGGTGCAGAGTGAGGTGGGTGCAGAGTGAGGTGGGTGCAGAGTGCAGAGTGAGGTGGGTGCAGAGTGAGGTGGGTGCAGAGTGAGGTGGGTGCAGAGTGAGGTGGGTGCAGAGTGAGGTGAGTGCAGAGTGAGGTGGGTGCAGAGTGCAGAGTGAGGTGGGTGCAGAGTGAGGTGGGTGCAGAGTGAGGTGGGTGCAGAGTGAGGTGGGTGCAGAGTGCAGAGTGAGGTGGGTGCAGAGTGAGGTGGGTGCAGAGTGAGGTGGGTGCAGAGTGAGGTGGGTGCAGAGTGCAGAGTGAGGTGGGTGCAGAGTGAGGTGGGTGCAGAGTGCAGAGTGAGGTGGGTGCAGAGTGAGGTGGGTGCAGAGTGAGGTGGGTGCAGAGTGCAGAGTGAGGTGGGTGCAGAGTGCAGAGTGAGGTGGGTGCAGAGTGAGGTAGGTGCAGAGTGAGGTAGGTGCAGAGTGAGGTGGGTGCAGAGTGGGGTGGGTGCAGAGTGGGGTGGGTGCAGAGTGCAGAGTGAGGTAGGTGCAGAGTGAGGTAGGTGCAGAGTGAGGTGGGTGCAGAGTGAGGTGGGTGCAGAGTGAGGTAGGAGCAGAGTGAGGTGGGTGCAGAGTGAGGTGGGTGCAAAGTGCAGAGTGAGGTAGGTGCAGAGAGAGGTAGGTGCAGAGTGAGGTGGGTGCAGAGTGAGGTGGGTGCAGAGTGAGGTGGGTGCAGAGTGAGGTGGGTGCCGAGTGCAGAGTGAGGTGGGTGCAGAGTGAGGTGGGTGCAGAGTGAGGTGAGTGCAGAGTGCAGAGTGAGGTGGGTGCAGAGTGAGGTGGGTGCAGAGTGAGGTGGGTGCAGAGTGAGGTGGGTGCAGAGTGGGGTGGGTGCAGAGTGCAGAGTGAGGTGGGTGCAGAGTGAGGTGGGTGCAGAGTGCAGAGTGAGGTGAGTGCAGAGTGAGGTGGGTGCAGAGTGAGGTGGGTACAGAGTGAGGTGAGTGCAGAGTGGGGTGGGTGCAGAGTGCAGAGTGAGGTGGGTGCAGAGTGAGGTGGGTGCAGAGTGAGGTGGGTGCAGAGTGGGGTGGGTGCAGAGTGGGGTGGGTGCAGAGTGCAGAGTGAGGTGGGTGCAGAGTGAGGTGGGTGCAGAGTGCAGAGTGAGGTGGGTGCAGAGTGAGGTGGGTGCAGAGTGAGGTGGGTGCAGAGTGAGGTGGGTGCAGAGTGCAGAGTGAGGTGGGTGCAGAGTGAGGTGGGTGCAGAGTGAGGTGAGTGCAGAGTGGGGTGGGTGCAGAGTGCAGAGTGAGGTGGGTGCAGAGTGAGGTGGGTGCAGAGTGAGGTGGGTGCAGAGTGGGGTGGGTGCAGAGTGCAGAGTGAGGTGGGTGCAGAGTGAGGTGGGTGCAGAGTGCAGAGTGAGGTGGGTGCAGAGTGCAGAGTGAGGTGGGTGCAGAGTGGGGTGGGTGCAGAGTGCAGAGTGAGGTGGGTGCAGAGTGAGGTGGGTGCAGAGTGCAGAGTGAGGTGGGTGCAGAGTGAGGTGGGTGCAGAGTGAGGTGGGTGCAGAGTGGGGTGGGTGCAGAGTGAGGTGGGTGCAGAGTGAGGTGGGTGCAGAGTGAGGTGGGTGCAGAGTGGGGTGGGTGCAGAGTGCAGAGTGAGGTGAGTGCAGAGTGAGGTGGGTGCAGAGTGAGGTGGGTGCAGAGTGGGGTGGGTGCAGAGTGCAGAGTGAGGTGGGTGCAGAGTGAGGTGGGTGCAGAGTGGGGTGGGTGCAGAGTGCAGAGTGAGGTGAGTGCAGAGTGAGGTGGGTGCAGAGTGGGGTGGGTGCAGAGTGAGGTGGGTGCAGAGTGCAGAGTGAGGTGGGTGCAGAGTGAGGTAGGTGCAGAGTGAGGTGGGTGCAGAGTGGGGTGGATGCAGAGTGCAGAGTGAGGTGAGTGCAGAGTGAGGTGGGTGCAGAGTGAGGTGGGTGCAGAGTGGGGTGGGTGCAGAGTGCAGAGTGAGGTGGGTGCAGAGTGAGGTGGGTGCAGAGGGAGGTGGGTGCAGAGTGCAGAGTGAGGTGGGTCCAGAGTGAGGTGGGTGCAGAGTGCAGAGTGAGGTGGGTGCAGAGTGCAGAGTGAGGTGGGTGCAGAGTGAGGTGGGTGCAGAGTGCAGAGTGAGGTGGGTGCAGAGTGAGGTGGGTGCAGAGTGGGGTGGGTGCAGAGTGCAGAGTGAGGTGGGTGCAGAGTGAGGTGGGTGCAGAGTGAGGTGGGTGCAGAGTGGGGTGGGTGCAGAGTGGGGTGGGTGCAGAGTGAGGTGGGTGCAGAGTGAGGTGGGTGCAGAGTGAGGTGGGTGCAGAGTGCAGAGTGAGGTGGGTCCAGAGTGAGGTGGGTGCAGAGTGCAGAGTGAGGTGGGTGCAGAGTGCAGAGTGAGGTGGGTGCAGAGTGAGGTGGGTGCAGAGTGGGGTGGGTGCAGAGTGAGGCGGGTGCAGAGTGAGGTGGGTGCAGAGTGAGGTGGGTGCAGAGTGCAGAGTGAGGTGGGTCCAGAGTGAGGTGGGTGCAGAGTGCAGAGTGAGGTGGGTGCAGAGTGCAGAGTGAGGTGGGTGCAGAGTGAGGTGGGTGCAGAGTGAGGTGGGTGCAGAGTGAGGTGGGTGCAGAGTGGGGTGGGTGCAGAGTGCAGAGTGAGGTGGGTGCAGAGTGAGGTGGGTGCAGAGTGAGGTGGGTGCAGAGTGAGGTGAGTGCAGAGTGGGGTGGGTGCAGAGTGCAGAGTGAGGTCGGTGCAGAGTGAGGTGGGTGCAGAGTGGGGTGGGTGCAGAGTGGGGTGGGTGCAGAGTGCAGAGTGATGTGGGTGCAGAGTGGGGTGGGTGCAGAGTGCAGAGTGAGGTGGGTGCAGAGTGAGGTGGGTGCAGAGTGGGGTGGGTGCAGAGTGGGGTGGGTGCAGAGTGCAGAGTGAGGTGGGTGCAGAGTGGGGTGGGTGCAGAGTGCAGAGTGAGGTGGGTGCAGAGTGAGGTGGGTGCAGAGTGGGGTGGGTGCAGAGTGCAGAGTGAGGTGGGTGCAGAGTGAGGTGGGTGCAGAGTGGGGTGGGTGCAGAGTGCAGAGTGAGGTGGGTGCAGAGTGAGGTGGGTGCAGAGTGGGGTGGGTGCAGAGTGCAGAGTGAGGTGGGTGCAGAGTGAGGTGGGTGCAGAGTGCAGAGTGAGGTGGGTGCTGAGTGCAGAGTGAGGTGAGTGCAGAGTGAGGTGGGTGCAGAGTGCAGAGTGAGGTGGGTGCAGAGTGCAGAGTGAGGTGGGTGCAGAGTGGGGTGGGTGCAGAGTGCAGAGTGAGGTGGGTGCAGAGTGAGGTGGGTGCAGAGTGCAGAGTGAGGTGGGTGCAGAGTGAGGTGGGTGCAGAGTGAGGTGGGTGCAGAGTGGGGTGGGTGCAGAGTGAGGTGGGTGCAGAGTGAGGTGGGTGCAGAGTGAGGTGGGTGCAGAGTGGGGTGGGTGCAGAGTGCAGAGTGAGGTGAGTGCAGAGTGAGGTGGGTGCAGAGTGAGGTGGGTGCAGAGTGGGGTGGGTGCAGAGTGCAGAGTGAGGTGGGTGCAGAGTGAGGTGGGTGCAGAGTGGGGTGGGTGCAGAGTGCAGAGTGAGGTGAGTGCAGAGTGAGGTGGGTGCAGAGTGGGGTGGGTGCAGAGTGAGGTGGGTGCAGAGTGCAGAGTGAGGTGGGTGCAGAGTGAGGTAGGTGCAGAGTGAGGTGGGTGCAGAGTGGGGTGGATGCAGAGTGCAGAGTGAGGTGAGTGCAGAGTGAGGTGGGTGCAGAGTGAGGTGGGTGCAGAGTGGGGTGGGTGCAGAGTGCAGAGTGAGGTGGGTGCAGAGTGAGGTGGGTGCAGAGGGAGGTGGGTGCAGAGTGCAGAGTGAGGTGGGTCCAGAGTGAGGTGGGTGCAGAGTGCAGAGTGAGGTGGGTGCAGAGTGCAGAGTGAGGTGGGTGCAGAGTGAGGTGGGTGCAGAGTGCAGAGTGAGGTGGGTGCAGAGTGAGGTGGGTGCAGAGTGAGGTGGGTGCAGAGTGGGGTGGGTGCAGAGTGCAGAGTGAGGTGGGTGCAGAGTGAGGTGGGTGCAGAGTGAGGTGGGTGCAGAGTGGGGTGGGTGCAGAGTGGGGTGGGTGCAGAGTGAGGTGGGTGCAGAGTGAGGTGGGTGCAGAGTGAGGTGGGTGCAGAGTGCAGAGTGAGGTGGGTCCAGAGTGAGGTGGGTGCAGAGTGCAGAGTGAGGTGGGTGCAGAGTGCAGAGTGAGGTGGGTGCAGAGTGAGGTGGGTGCAGAGTGGGGTGGGTGCAGAGTGAGGTGGGTGCAGAGTGAGGTGGGTGCAGAGTGAGGTGGGTGCAGAGTGCAGAGTGAGGTGGGTCCAGAGTGAGGTGGGTGCAGAGTGCAGAGTGAGGTGGGTGCAGAGTGCAGAGTGAGGTGGGTGCAGAGTGAGGTGGGTGCAGAGTGAGGTGGGTGCAGAGTGGGGTGGGTGCAGAGTGCAGAGTGAGGTGGGTGCAGAGTGAGGTGGGTGCAGAGTGAGGTGAGTGCAGAGTGGGGTGGGTGCAGAGTGCAGAGTGAGGTCGGTGCAGAGTGAGGTGGGTGCAGAGTGGGGTGGGTGCAGAGTGGGGTGGGTGCAGAGTGCAGAGTGATGTGGGTGCAGAGTGGGGTGGGTGCAGAGTGGGGTGGGTGCAGAGTGCAGAGTGAGGTGGGTGCAGAGTGAGGTGGGTGCAGAGTGGGGTGGGTGCAGAGTGCAGAGTGAGGTGGGTGCAGAGTGAGGTGGGTGCAGAGTGGGGTGGGTGCAGAGTGCAGAGTGAGGTGGGTGCAGAGTGAGGTGGGTGCAGAGTGCAGAGTGAGGTGGGTGCAGAGTGCAGAGTGAGGTGGGTGCTGAGTGCAGAGTGAGGTGGGTGCAGAGTGAGGTGGGTGCAGAGTGCAGAGTGAGGTGGGTGCAGAGTGCAGAGTGAGGTGGGTGCAGAGTGAGGTGGGTGCAGAGTGCAGAGTGAGGTGGGTGCAGAGTGAAGTGGGTGCAGAGTGAGGTGGGTGCAGAGTGGGGTGGGTGCAGAGTGCAGAGTGAGGTGGGTGCAGAGTGAGGTGGGTGCAGAGTGGGGTGGGTGCAGAGTGCAGAGTGAGGTGGGTGCAGAGTGCAGAGTGAGGTGGGTGCAGAGTGAGGTGGGTGCAGAGTGAGGTGGGTGCAGAGTGGGGTGGGTGCAGAGTGCAGAGTGAGGTGGGTGCAGAGTGGGGTGGGTGCAGAGTGCAGAGTGAGGTGAGTGCAGAGTGAGGTGGGTGCAGAGTGAGGTGGGTGCAGAGTGGGGTGGGTGCAGAGTGCAGAGTGAGGTGGGTGCAGAGTGAGGTGGGTGCAGAGTGCAGAGTGAGGTGGGTCCAGAGTGAGGTGGGTGCAGAGTGCAGAGTGAGGTGGGTCCAGAGTGAGGTGAGTGCAGAGTGGGGTGGGTGCAGAGTGCAGAGTGAGGTGGGTGCAGAGTGGGGTGGGTGCAGAGTGCAGAGTGAGGTGAGTGCAGAGTGAGGTGGGTGCAGAGTGGGGTGGGTGCAGAGTGGGGTGGGTGCAGAGTGCAGAGTGAGGTGGGTGCAGAGTGAGGTGGGTGCAGAGTGGGGTGGGTGCAGAGTGCAGAGTGAGGTGGGTGCAGAGTGAGGTTGGTCCAGAGTGAGGTGGGTGCAGAGTGCAGAGTGAGGTGGGTCCAGAGTGAGGTGAGTGCAGAGTGGGGTGGGTGCAGAGTGCAGAGTGAGGTGGGTGCAGAGTGGGGTGGGTGCAGAGTGCAGAGTGAGGTGGGTGCAGAGTGCAGAGTGAGGTGGGTCCAGAGTGAGGTGGGTGCAGAGTGCAGAGTGAGGTGGGTCCAGAGTGAGGTGAGTGCAGAGTGGGTGCAGAGTGCAGAGTGAGGTGGGTGCAGAGTGAGGTGGGTGCAGAGTGAGGTGGGTGCAGAGTGCAGAGTGAGGTGGGTGCAGAGTGAGGTGGGTGCAGAGTGGGGTGGGTGCAGAGTGCAGAGTGAGGTGGGTGCAGAGTGAGGTGGGTGCAGAGTGAGGTGGGTGCAGAGTGAGGTGGGTGCAGAGTGGGGTGGGTGCAGAGTGGGGTGGGTGCAGAGTGGGGTGGGTGCAGAGTGCAGAGTGAGGTGGGTGCAGAGTGGGGTGGGTGCAGAGTGAGGTGGGTGCAGAGTGGGGTGGGTGCAGAGTGGGGTGGGTGCAGAGTGGGGTGGGTGCAGAGTGGGGTGGGTGCAGAGTGCAGAGTGAGGTGGGTGCAGAGTGAGGTGGGTGCAGAGTGAGGTGGGTGCAGAGTGGGGTGGGTGCAGAGTGGGGTGGGTGCAGAGTGGGGTGGGTGCAGAGTGCAGAGTGAGGTGAGTGCAGAGTGAGGTGGGTGCAGAGTGAGGTGGGTGCAGAATGGGGTGGGTGCAGAGTGCAGAGTGAGGTGGGTGCAGAGTGAGGTGGGTGCAGAGTGCAGAGTGAGGTGGGTGCAGAGTGAGGTGGGTGCAGAGTGAGGTGAGTGCAGAGTGGGGTGGGTGCAGAGTGCAGAGTGAGGTGGGTGCAGAGTGAGGTGGGTGCAGAGTGGGGTGGGTGCAGAGTGCAGAGTGAGGTGAGTGCAGAGTGAGGTGGGTGCAGAGTGGGGTGGGTGCAGAGTGGGGTGGGTGCAGAGTGCAGAGTGAGGTGGGTGCAGAGTGAGGTGGGTGCAGAGTGGGGTGGGTGCAGAGTGCAGAGTGAGGTGGGTGCAGAGTGAGGTGGGTGCAGAGTGAGGTGGGTGCAGAGTGGGGTGGGTGCAGAGTGGGGTGGGTGCAGAGTGCAGAGTGAGGTGGGTGCAGAGTGAGGTGGGTGCAGAGTGCAGAGTGAGGTGGGTCCAGAGTGAGGTGGGTGCAGAGTGCAGAGTGAGGTGAGTGCAGAGTGAGGTGGGTGCAGAGTGGGGTGGGTGCAGAGTGGGGTGGGTGCAGAGTGCAGAGTGAGGTGGGTGCAGAGTGAGGTGGGTGCAGAGTGGGGTGGGTGCAGAGTGGGGTGGGTGCAGAGTGCAGAGTGAGGTGAGTGCAGAGTGAGGTGGGTGCAGAGTGAGGTGGGTGCAGAGTGCAGAGTGGGGTGGGTGCAGAGTGAGGTGGGTGCAGAGTGCAGAGTGAGGTGGGTGCAGAGTGAGGTAGGTGCAGAGTGAGGTGGGTGCAGAGTGGGGTGGATGCAGAGTGCAGAGTGAGGTGAGTGCAGAGTGAGGTGGGTGCAGAGTGAGGTGGGTGCAGAGTGGGGTGGGTGCAGAGTGCAGAGTGAGGTGGGTGCAGAGTGAGGTGGGTGCAGAGTGAGGTGGGTGCAGAGTGCAGAGTGAGGTGGGTCCAGAGTGAGGTGGGTGCAGAGTGCAGAGTGAGGTGAGTGCAGAGTGAGGTGGGTGCAGAGTGGGGTGGGTGCAGAGTGGGGTGGGTGCAGAGTGCAGAGTGAGGTGGGTGCAGAGTGAGGTGGGTGCAGAGTGGGGTGGGTGCAGAGTGCAGAGTGAGGTGGGTGCAGAGTGAGGTGGGTGCAGAGTGCAGAGTGAGGTGGGTCCAGAGTGAGGTGGGTGCAGAGTGCAGAGTGAGGTGGGTGCAGAGTGAGGTGGGTGCAGAGTGCAGAGTGAGGTGGGTGCAGAATGAGGTGGGTGCAGAGTGGGGTGGGTGCAGAGTGCAGAGTGAGGTGGGTGCAGAGTGCAGAGTGAGGTGGGTGCAGAGTGCAGAGTGAGGTGGGTGCAGAGTGAGGTGGGTGCAGAGTGAAGAGTGAGGTGGGTGCAGAGTGAGGTGGGTGCAGAGTGAGGTGGGTGCAGAGTGAGGTGGGTGCAGAGTGCAGAGTGAGGTGGGTGCAGAGTGAGGTGGGTGCAGAGTGGGGTGGGTACAGAGTGCAGAGTGAGGTGGGTGCAGAGTGAGGTGGGTGCAGAGTGGGGTGGGTGCAGAGTGCAGAGTGAAGTGGGTGCAGAGTGCAGAGTGAGGTGGGTGCAGAGTGAGGTGGGTGCAGAGTGCAGAGTGAGGTGGGTCCAGAGTGAGGTGGGTGCAGAGTGCAGAGTGAGGTGGGTGCAGAGTGCAGAGTGAGGTGGGTGCAGAGTGCAGAGTGAGGTGGGTGCAGAGTGAGGTGGGTGCAGAGTGAGGTGGGTGCAGAGTGCAGAGTGAGGTGGGTGCAGAGTGAGGTGGGTGCAGAGTGAGGTGGGTGCAGAGTGCAGAGTGAGGTGGGTGCAGAGTGAGGTGGGTGCAGAGTGCAGAGTGAGGTGGGTGCAGAGTGCAGAGTGAGGTGGGTGCAGAGTGCAGAGTGATGTGGGTGCAGAGTGAGGTGAGTGCAGAGTGAGGTGGGTGCAGAGTGCAGAGTGAGGTGAGTGCAGAGTGAGGTGGGTGCAGAGTGCAGAGTGAGGTGGGTGCAGAGTGAGGTGAGTGCAGAGTGAGGTGGGTGCAGAGTGCAGAGTGAGGTGAGTGCAGAGTGGGGAAGGTGCAGAGTGCAGAGTGAGGTGGGTGCAGAGTGAGGTGGGTGCAGAGTGCAGAGTGAGGTGGGTGCAGAGTGCAGAGTGATGTGGGTGCAGAGTGCAGAGTGAGGTGGGTGCAGAGTGCAGAGTGATGTGGGTGCAGAGTGAGGTGAGTGCAGAGTGAGGTGGGTGCAGAGTGCAGAGTGATGTGGGTGCAGAGTGAGGTGAGTGCAGAGTGAGGTGGGTGCAGAGTGAGGTGGGTGCAGAGTGAGGTGGGTGCAGAGTGAGGTGGGTGCAGAGTGCAGAGTGAGGTGGGTGCAGAGTGAGGTGGGTGCAGAGTGAGGTGGGTGCAGAGTGCAGAGTGAGGTGGGTGCAGAGTGAGGTGGGTGCAGAGTGCAGAGTGAGGTGAGTGCAGAGTGGGGTGGGTGCAGAGTGCAGAGTGAGGTGGGTGCAGAGTGGGGTGGGTGCAGAGTGCAGAGTGAGGTGGGTGCAGAGTGGGGTGGGTGCAGAGTGCAGAGTGAGGTGGGTGCAGAGTAAGGTGGGTGCAGAGTAAGGTGGGTGCAGAGTAAGGTGGGTGCAGAGTGCAGAAGTGCACAGCTCTCCTCCCACCCAGATTTCAATACAGAGCTCCACTCTCCCTAAGTACAAGGCTGTCCTCCCACAAAGCCCCCATCCCCCATTCCAGTACAGAGGAAAACTCTGTGTACTCACAGCATGTTGTCCTCCGATGTCCGTGGAACCTGCCAGTCCCAGAAGCAGCTTCCCCTGTGCAGAGTCCCCGCCCCCTTCCTCCTCTGCTCTCATAGATCGTGCGTGTCCCTGAGCGATGAGAACAGCCGCCGGAAGAGAAGCGCTGTCACTTGGAAATACACAAGCCGTGCTTGTGTATTTCCAAGTGACAGTAGCGAGCAGCCAGCATGCGACCAGCACCGGAGGTGGCCGAACTCCGGCGGGCAGTGTGCAGGGTTTAAGGGACGGGCAGCGCAGGGCCCCCAACAATGACAGGGCCCTGGGCAGATGCCCCTTTTGCCCCGCGGTAAAGACGGCCCTGGTTGTGATACATTCAGAGACGCCACACTGGAAGTTTTTTCCAGTTTAGTATTTTCTTTGTTCAGTGGTCCTCTGAATCACTAATGTTTCCTTTTTTATTCTTTCCTTTTTTCCTTCCTTTTCCCGCATTGGCGGGGGTGTACTTGTTGTATCCATTTTTTATTTTTATTTACCTGATATCTGAGGTTATTATGGGTACCCTGAATGTTCAGGGCTTTAATAATCCAAAGAAGAGGTCCCACATTTTGTATAATATACATCAGCAGAAAATACATGTTCTTTTTTATAATAAACTCATTTTAAGGAGTCCTCTTCCCCCAAAATATCCACGTGTTATTATACACTAAACATTGGTTTACAAGGAATTGCCTGATAGTAAAACCAAAGGGGTCGTTATAGGACTTCATGTCTGTACTCTGTGATAGAAATAATTTCTGATTCTAAGGGCCGCTATCTTTTTCTTAAATGTACGCTTTATAATCAACTTTTTACACTTGTACATATCTACCATCCCAATACAGGTCAAACATCTTCTTTTCTCTCCATTTTAACGAAATCAGAACAATTTGCCTCGGGATGCATAATATTAGGTGGAGAGTTTAATTATATATTTGATCCCCTTTGGGACTCCTCCTCTGGGAAAAGTAGAGCACCCTTTCCAGATCTCCATTCTATTATCCATAGGCTTCAGATAGATATTTGGCGTATGCCGAATCCAACCATCAAGGACTATACTTATAAATCAGCAGCACATTCTTCCTATAGTTGGATTGATTATAATTTTGCATCTCATCACACCTTGATCCGGTCTCCTACAGCAACCATTGGTTCTCATATATGGTCGGTTCATTTCCCAGTCAGCACCTCATTTTGGCCTCAAATACTAATAATCGGACTGCTCTCTGGCCCCTGAATGAGATGCTCTTAGGAGACTTGTTAGTACTAGGGATGAGCTGAACACCCCCCTGTTCGGTTCGCACCAGAACATGCGAACAGGAAAAAAGTTTGTTCAAACACGCGAACACCGTTAAAGTCTATGGGACACGAACATGAATAATCAAAAGTGCTAATTTTAAAGGCTTATAGGCAAGTTATTGTCATAAAAAGTGTTTGGGGACCCGGGTCCTGGCCCAGGGGACATGGATCAATGCAAAAAAGTTTTAAAAACAGCAGTTTTTTCAGGAGCAGTGATTTTAAGATGAAGGAAGAAGGAAGAAAGAAGAAGCATTTAAATAAAGGAATTGTCAAAAACTGTCTCTTGTCATTTTTAACATTTTTGACAGTTTTTAAGTGAAATGGTAGGGGCAAGTACCCCCTTACCATTTCACACAGGGGGGGCCGGAATCTGGGGGTCCCCTTGTTAAAGGGGGCTTCCAGATTCCGATAAGCCCCCCGCCCGCAGACCCCCACAACCACCGGCCAGGGTTGTGGGGATGAGGCCCTTGTCCTCATCAACATGGGGACAAGGTGTTTTGGGGGGCTACCCCAAAGCACCCTGCCAATGTTGAGGGCATGTGGCCTGGTATGGTTCAGGAGGGGGGGCCGCACTCTCGTCCCCCCCTCTTTTCCTGCGGCCTGCCAGGTTGCGTGCTCGGATAAGGGTCTGGTATGGATTTTTGGGGGGACCCCACGCCGTTTTTTTTTTTTTTATTTTGGCCGGGGTTCCCCTTAAAATCCATACCAGACCTGAAGGGCCTGGTATGGAATTTAGGGGGACTCCCACATCATTTTTTTTTTTTTAATTTTGGTTCGGGGTTCCCATGCCGTTTTTATCAATGAACTTCTATGTGTATTGTCGGCAATGCAATAGCCGCAAGTAGTTTTAAATGGGTTTTTTCCTTCGAAATGTCATTTTGCTGTCAGACTGTTCTAAACACAGGAAACATGCGCCCCTTTACAGGCATACTATAGACACCCCCCAGCTACGAAATTTAAAGGAATATTACACTTTTATTGTTTGACTTTAAGCATTATTAAAATCACTGCTCCTGAAAAAACGTCCGTTTTTAAAACTTTTTTTTTCCATTGATCCATGTCCCCTGGGGCAGGACCCAGGTCCCCAAAAACTTTTTATGACAATAACTTGCATATAAGCCTTTAAAATTAGCACTTTTGATTTCTCCCATAGACTTTTAAAGGGTGTTCCCCGGCATTCGAATTTGCCGCAAACACCCCAAATTGTTCGCTGTTCGGCGAACTTGCGAGCAGCCAATGTTCGAGTCAAACATGAAGCTCATCCCTAGTTAGTACAAACAGATATTGAAGCAGCTATGCGGGAGTTTCATATACAAGACCCGACTCCTAAACCAATTTAATGGGTACTGTGAGGAATATTAATTAAACATGGCTCCAGGTTGAAAAGAGCCAAATTGTTTGCAATATAGATATTACTCCATGAAATCCGTACCATAGAGGCAATTAAAAAATAGGCCCCTGACTCTGCCACCCTACAACCACTTCTATATAAACATATAAAACTCAGTAGACTACTTGATCAATCATACACTATATTTTCTAAAGTATTGAGATGCCTGCCTTTACACACACAAACTTTAATGACATCCCAGTCTTAGTCTATAGGGTTGAATATTGAGTTGGCCCACCCTTTGCAGCTATAACAGCTTCAACTCTTCTGGGAAGGCTGTCCACAAGGTTTAGGAGTGTGTCTATGGGAATGTTTGACCATTCTTCCAGAAGCACATTTGTGAGGTCAGGCACTGATGTTGAATGAGAAGGCCTGGCTCACAGTCGGTGCTCTAATTCATCCCAAAGGTGTTCAATCATGTTGCAGGCCAGTCAAGTTCCTCCACCCCAAATGCACTCATCCATGTCTTTATGGACCTTGCTTTGGGCACTATTCCAAATCATTTGGTGGAAGGAGGATTATGGTGTGGGATTGTTTTTCAGGGTTTGGACTTGGCCCCTTAACTCTTAAGGTGTCAGCATACCAAGACATTTTGGACAATTTCATGCTCCCAACTGTGTGGCAACAGTTTGGGGATGTCCCCTGTGATGGAACCATCCAGCAGTCTGCTTTGGTGCTTCCACCAATATACCGCTTCCTCCAGTCTGGACATCTGGATATCAGGAACCAGATATTTTAGCTGACCATACAAGACTAGCCAACAAATAGCTTGTATGAGAACTGGCACACTTTATTGAACAGAAATACAGGCTTTTTATACACTTGAAAAATAGGTCAGTCACCACATGAACAATAACCCAAATATTTACCCAAAACATCACACAATGGTTTAGATAATGAAGTAGAGCTGACTCATGGCTAATCCAATCACAGACTATCCTCCAAGAGTTAGTCAAATTAACCACCAGACAGACACAATAGGTGAAGGGAAATTAACACCTAGACAATGCTTTGATTAACCACCTCAATACAGTGCATTTTCGCCCCCTTCCTGCCCAAGCCATTTTTCAGCTTTCAGCACTGTCACATTTTGAATGACAATTTCGCGGTCATACAACACTCGACCCAAATTAAATTGTTATCATTTTTTTCCCCACAAATAGAGCTTTCTTTTAGTGGTATTTGATCACCTCTGCGGTTTTTATTTAGTTTAAAAAAAAAACACAATAATTTTTACCTTTTGCGATAATAAATATCCAATTCTTTTTTCTTTAAAACAAATTTTTTTTTCAGTTTAGGCCGATATGTATTCTTGTACATATTTTTGGTAAAAAAAAAATCGCAATAAGCGTATATAGATTAGTTTGCGCAAAAGTTATAGCGTCTACAAAATAGGGGATAGATTTATAACATTTTTAAAATTTTTTTACTAGTAATGGCGGCGATCTGCGATTTTTATTGTGACTGCGATATTGCGGCGGACACATTGGATACTTTTGACACATATTTGGGACCATTCACATTTATACAGCGATCCGTGCTATAAAAATGCATTGATTACTGTATAAATGTGCCAGGCAGAGAAGGGGTTAACACTAGGTGGTGATCGAGGGGTTAACTGTGTTTGCTAGGGAGTGTTTCTAACTGTAGGGGGTGGGGACTCACTAGGGGAGGAGACCGATCGGTGTTCCTCTGTACTGGGAACATACCATTGGTCTCCTCTCCTCTGACAGGACCGTGGATCTGTGTGTTTACACACACAGATCCACGGTCCTGCTGTGTTACCGGTAATCGCGGGTGCCCGGCGGACATCGCGGCCGCCGAGCACGCGCACCGGGTGCCCAGTGACATGGCGGGCGCGCACGATCGCCGTCGGCAGTGCGCGTGTGCCCCCTGGTGGGCTGGGAAAGCGAGGCCATCATATGATGCCTGCCCACCAAGAGAGCTGCGCCGCCTGGCCGTCAATTGACGGCCGGCGGTCAGCAAGCACTTAATCAGGATCTCCCTGTAGCAGACTGTACAGCTCCTACATTGAAGCCCATGGAACAGAGGCCAATGTGACCAGGTATTTCAATTAACATGTATAGTTCAGAATCAAACAAACCAGAAATTGTCTTCAGGGCAAATCCAAGAAAACAGTCTCTGAAAAATGTAACAGAAAGAGAAATATAGTAATAACAAGTGACAGGGTGAATGTGTGAATGTGGGCAGAAAAGGTCCCTGCAGTCAGTATCTGTGACAGTGCCTCCCCGTCCCATATTTTGGCAGACCCAGCTAGATCCACCACAGGTCAGCTTGGGGCTGTGTCTTATAGTTCCATTTGCCAGGAAAGCCCATCAGCGTTCCCATGAGTGGAGACTGTGAGCCAGGCTTTCTCGTCCAACATCAGTGCCTGACCTCACAAATGTGCTTCTGGAATAATGGTCAAACATTCCCATAGACACACTCCTAAACCTTGTGGACAGCCTTTCCAGAAGAGTTGAAGCTGTTATAGCTGCAAAGGGTGAGCCAACTCAATATTGAACCCTACGGACTAAGGCTGGAATGCCATTAAAGTTTATGTGTGTGTAAAGGCAGGCATCCCAATACTTTTGACAATATAGTGTATATGCAACATAAAGAATTAGCTCATTGTCACTTGCATGAATTTGGCAATAAGAATGGTCGGCTCTTAGTTCAATCGATTAGGGTTCCCGCATGTATATATGTATATATCTAAGATATCATGCTCATCTCAGGGCTTGCTATATTCTTCTAAAGCCATAGCCAAAGCTTTTCAGTAATTTTACTCCTCCTTATATAACATTTCAGCCACGTCATTGCATACTCGTGATTATTCACCTACTACTTCATTATTACACTATATTCAGTTGCCTGCTATCCCAACTTTATCAGTGGATGCTGCTGAGGAACTCTCAAAGCCATTCAAGGCCTCTGACATTGCCTCTGCAATAAATCTTTTCCTGTGAGGGAGAAGTCCAGGTCCGGGTGGCTTTACTCACATTTCTATTCTCATTTTTCAGACTGTCTGTCTCCAGTTATGGAAGAAGTGTTCAATTCCATCTCACAGATGTTTTCCAGGGCACTCTCAAGACGTTCATCTAACTGTTATTCCAAAAGCCAACAAAGATCTGGCACTATGCTGTAGCTACAGAACCATTTATTTCATTCATTTGGATTAACCACTTTATGATCATCCTATTGTAGCTTTACTGCTACAGGATGGCCACTGTGCACAGGATCATGTATATATATATACGTGATTCCGCACTTCCGGGTCACCGCTCATATAATTGCTGTGGGAACAATCACTGTGGGACTCGATGTCTTCCGACACCCACAGATTACGCGATTACTGGTAGTTGCATACAGGCTTCTTATATACCTTTCCTGATTCATTTTAGATCAGGGTGGGTTTGTCCCTGGTAGAGAGGCCGGAGACAACACCACTTAAACATTCACTCTCATTGATTATGTTAGTAAAAAAAAGTTTACCTTCTCGCAATTGATGTGGAGAAGGCTTTTGACTGCGTCTTGTGGGATTTTATCTCAGCCTCCCTTACACAGATTGGCAGACCATCGGATTGTTAAATAAAATATTGCCTCTCTATGAAACCCTCATCGGCTAGAGTTAGAATCAATGGTATCCTCTCTGATTCATTTCATATACATAATGGCACTCGCCAAGGGTGCCCACTCTCGCCCTTACTTATAGGGCTTCCAATAGGGCGATGTGAGATTAAGCTTTTATCTGCAGATTATCTATTATTATATATATCAAACCCCTCAGTAGCATTTCCAGCACTCATATATGAATGTACACACTTTGGACATCATAGTAATATTAAGGTAAACGTACATAAGACCGAGGTCTTCAATGTCTCTATATTAGATTCTATTATTATCAGTTTACGTAAATCCTTTCCTTTTATATGGAAACCAAAAATCATCAAGTATTTAGGAATACAAATTCCATCTAGACGAGCTTCATGACCTAAACTATAAACCTCTTTTATCATTTGTAAACTTAAGGAATGGTGAACTCTGAAACATTCCTGGTTCAGGCGGACGGAATTATTTAAAAAAAAAATATTTTACCACAAATTCTTTATGTTTTCCAAACAGTCCCCACAGACCCTCCACAGACCTTTTTTAGTTCATTAAAATCTTTATTTTTGTGATATACATGGGCTGACTCCCCAGCCAGGATCAGATACAATATCATCACTAGGCTTAAATCTTTGGGAGGGGAAAGCTTACCCCATTTGGGTTACTATCACAAGGCAATACACCAATATTTTGGATTGGTTTTATAATTCCTCTGGGAAACTATTGGTTCAAATAGAGGAAGAGTTGACAGCTTCTCCTCTTACATTTCTATCATGGACTTTGCCTTCTTTACGAACAGGAATGGGCTTAATATCTCTGGGTGTCTCATTAGCTCTTATAGGGCGTACACACGGTCGGACTTTGTTCGGACATTCCGACAACAAAATCCTAGGATTTTTTCCAATGGATGTTGGCTCAAACTTGTCTTGCATACACACGGTCACACAAAGTTGTCGGAAAATCCGATTGTTCTAAACGCGGTGACGTAAAACATGTACGTCGGGACTATAAACGGGGCAGTAGCCAATAGCTTTCATCTCTTTATTTATTCTGAGCATGCGTGGCACTTTGTCCGTCAGATTTGTGTACACACGATCGGAATTTCCGACAACGGATTTTGTTGTCGGAAAATTTTATCTCCTGCTCTCCAACTTTGTGTGTCGGAAAATCTGATGGAAAATGTCCGATGGAGCCCACACACGGTCGGAATTTCCGACAACGCGCTCCGATCGGACATTTTCCATCGGAAAATCCGACCGTGTGTACGGGGCATTAGAGTTTGGGACCATTTACATCAAATATTTCTGCTGTCCTCTTATGTGAGTGTTGAATTCTATTTGATACACTTTTGAAATCTGCACCAGATTGGTATTGTTATATGAGTGGTGGGAGGAGGTATTCCCCTCCCATCCTGCCCCCTATATGATTTGTGATTTTTTTTTGTAGTGGTTCTTTCACTCTGTTTCTTTGTAATTATTGCTATACTCTAATAAAAAAATATATTGTTACATATATTATAAAAAAAAGGAAAAGAAGAATGATTGGTGTCTCACCTTGTTAGATCTGCCAATTGTTTGTTCTCTTCTGACAATGAAGAAATCTGAAAATAGTTCTAGTGAGCAAAGATGTTTTCTTGCCTCGGAGGTGGGAGGGGGAGGGGATTTCCAGTGACATAACACACCTCCACCTGTATAGACTAATCAGACGTCCTTATTCTCTAATACAACACGGAACTGGGTGTCTCCACATTCCTCATCCTGTATAACGAGCAGAACACGTCTCATCCAGAGGCATGCCATATATTATACAATTTTCTTATTTTATTTCTTTTAGATTTACCTTCAATTATGTAGTGCAAGGTCCTGCCTGATTGCATGCAAATTGAAAGTGTTTAGGTTTGACCTTATATCATATGGTTTTGGTAAATCTAAAGGAAAATTGTATAATGTATGGCCAGCCTAAGGGGTCTATTCATAAAAAGATCTGCAGAGCTATTCAACCAGCAAACTGCATGTCTATCTGTCATGGACGGGGGACTGAGGGTGGAGGGATGGTGGAACCTGGTATCTCCATCTGTTGTATGTCCTCAGAAATCAACCAACATTTTTGTAGATTTCATTATATATTGCTGAACAACTTGGATAGGATACAGGGAGCAGAGGGATACTCCAGAACACTAAACAGTACTAGGAGGACCCTCTTCACTCTGCAGATACTTCTTGGAAGAGTCCCTTCAATGGTAGCTCAGGGAATGGACAGCACTGGGACAACATAAGCAATGTTCCAGGACAGGCAAGTCTTATTATTAGTGCACCAGGGGTTAACCGCAGCAACAGTCACCCAGATCCTGCCCTCAGCTCTGTACTCACAAGTCATTGGGTACTTGGATGCCTCCTTCCATTGTCAGACAGAAATCTCAGCTGGGCTGCCTTGGTGGGCAGCAACCCTCCAGGCTGGGAACTTCTCCTCCTGGACAAGAACAAGAACTTCTGTAAGCCTCAGGCTTTTTATGTGCTGTGCAGCCACCTACAGGGCACACCTCCTGAGGGATTGGCTGAGACCTCATAAATATTCTGGATACTCATTTGGCCTATTCCACTCCTATCTTCTGAGTTTTCCAGAAGTCAGGGTGGAGCAATCAATCCTGCTGCCTGTGAGACACTGATCAGTCCAAAGCAATCAATCACCGCTCCACTAATAACAGAACAGCCCAAACATAACTAAATATACCTGACATCCCAGCACCTAACTAGAAGGGTGCTACATATAGATGAAGGGAATCTCTGGCCATATAAACAAAGGAGCCGGACATAGTTCTTTTCTTTCAGCGGGCCAGTAATTTTTAACACTCTGACTTTCCTTATAGAAAGAATAAAACAAATGTACCAGTATCAGAGTAAGGAAAGGGATGGTCAGCACTCAGGATGACATCCAAAAAATGGTATTCCTTTATTGAAAAGACGTGTACAATGCTGTAAGAACAGCCTCAGACCATCCGAAAAGCATTGGCTGTTTTTACAGCATTGTACACATCTTTTCAATAAAGGAATACCATTTTATGGATGTCATCCTGAGTGCCGACCATCCCTTTCCTTAATCTGGTACACTGGAGGTGTCGGCAGCCTGGAGGTCTGAGCACCAGGTGGAGCTCTTATGTGGGAAGGTTGTAGCGTCTACATACCTGTTTTCCCTAAATGTACCAGTATATCTTCAAACAGGCTCTTCATATTGACATACAGGAATGCAAATCAGTGCAAGAAAACTCTGTAACATTTCAGACTTTAACAATTTTGTATAAAACTTGGTTGTTCAGCTTGAAGAGGTAGGCAGCTAATGAACTAAAATAAGCATGTAAGGGCCCTTTCACACTGGGGCGGGGGCGGCATCGGCAGTAAAGTGCCGCTATTGTAAGCGGCGCTTTACCGTCGGTATTCGGCCGCTAGCGGGGCGGTTTTACCCCCCGCTAGCGGCCGAGAAAGGGTTAAAAACCACCGCAAAGCGCCTCTGCAGAGGTGCTTTGCCAGCGGTATAGCCGCGCCGTCCCATTGATTTCAATGGGCAGGAGCGGTGAAGGAGCGGTATACACTCCGCTCCTTCACGGCTCCGAAGATGCTCCTGGCAGGACTTTTTTCCCGTCCTGCCAGCGCACCGCTCCAGTGTGAAAGTCCTCGGGGTTTTCACACTGGAGACACAGCAGCGGCTGTTTCGGGTCGGTTTGCAGGTGCTATTATTAGCGCAATAGCGCCTGAAAACCACCCCAGTGTGAAAGGGCTCTAAGTGTGGAGTCACATTTTACTGACTTAAGACTAAATTCAGACATCAGGCCACACATGATCTGAAAGTTCCTAAAAACAAGGTAAGGACTCTTTACATGGTTATGGGATTTGTTTGTCTTCTTTACTTTAGTGCCTTTCTCTGGGCTGATTGAAAAAAAATACCTTGAATATTATTGTACATTGGATGTAATGATGATAATATTGTACATTAAATATAATGATAATATTATTGTACATTAGATATGATGATGATATTATTGTACATTAGATATAATGATGATATTATTGTACATTAGATATAATGATGATATTATTGTACATTAGATATGATGATGATATTATTGTACATTAGATATAATGATGATAATATTGTACATTAGATGTAATGATGATAATATTGTACATTGGATGTAATGATGATATTATTGTACATTAGATATAATGATGATATTATTGTACATTGGATGTAATGATGAAAATATTGTACATTAGATGTAATGATGATATTACTGATTAAAGTTTACATGTGAAAATGTGTTCAATCTTTTATCTGATTATGTGTGGTATAAATTGTGTGAATTTACAATAAAGGGAGTTCCAGTTTGCACCAAAGCTAGTGTTGTCTAGTTCTCGGGTGCAATTCCCAGCTATAATTCCTTGTTCCGGTGTTCGAGCAGCGAGGACGCAGCACCCAGACGGGGTGCCAGGCGGGTCTGTCACAGTACTTTTTTGATATTTTTCAATGCTGCATTCTAACATGACTTGGGTCCACAAATGGCTTCTACAGTAACATGACTTTTAAATGTGAGGAGAAAAAATACTTAAAAATGATCTCATCATCGGGGCTCAGCAGCAAAGGGGTTAAAATGGATATTAGCCATTTATAATAGTAAAGTAAAATGACAAGTGTCCTAACCCCCAACTCACTGTAGTACTTTATATTGGTTTCAGTTCAAAAAAGCGTCCCACCTCTGCAGAACCTCCGGGGTGGATGGCGGCTCCGATGGATAATGGATTGACCAATAATCGATCCCAGACATCATACGGGGCAGTAATGAAGGAGGGAATGTTGTCCAGTACAATGTTCTCATCCACACATAGAAAAGCATCAACTGTCTTGAAGAATAGGAGGATTGACCTAAGAAAAAATTCAAACAAATGGATCAAATCATTTTAGTTATATAGTCTTCATCAACAACATTTTTCATTGATGAAGACTGGACTAAAACGAAATAAAAGCGAAGCTTTGATGACTAAATCTACTGTATTGACATTTTCATTAACTGACCAAAACTAGACTTAAATGTTAGGCATGGAAGAACAAATCTATTTGGACCTAAATCTGTGCATGTATTGCGTGTTTAACCACTTGATGACCATGGAGGTACATTCTGACCTTCAAGGTATCGGTCCAAGATAATGGCTGCATCTGCAGGTGTTATCTTAGTAGAGCTGGTGTTGTTTCTGCTGAGCATGGGGTAGGACATCCCGACCCCGCCCATCCCCTCCCTGATTGGCTTAGTATAGTATAGTATATAGTCTCCCCCTCCAGGAGGGGTGGGTCAGCCTGAAGAAGGAGGCAGGGCCCTGGAAACACGTTGCAGCCCACCCCCTCCCCATCTTGTGTGCCCTGTCTTGTTGCAGCTCGTAGTGGTGCGTGAAAGCCTGTGACTCTGCTGTTCTCCTGCACTCTTATGTGGTAGGTCTGGGCTTGTGTGAGCGGCTGTCCCTCCATCTGCCCGTTTACCTTCAGTCACTCTGTGGTGGGAGTCTTGGTGTTTGCTTATGCCGTTACCCCAGTTATCATTTCCAACGGGTCCCGACATTCCCAGCAGCCCTCCAGTCTACCATCTTGAATTACCACGCATGATACCACAGCAGCTCTACATGCAGTCTGCAAGGTTTTTAGATGTAAGTGGATATTAGAACAAAGTGTTGTTTTTAGCACTGACCTGTTTTCTCCTTTCATTTCAGTGCTACAAAAATATGCACTGTCACTGTACTACTGACACTGGCAGGGAAGGGGTTAACATCAGGGGTGATCAACAGATTAAATGTGCTCCTAGAGAGTGCTTGCTAACTGTGGGGGAGGTGCTTTGACTTTGGGAAGACAGAGATCCGTGTTCCTGCTTAGTGGAAACACAGGATGTCTGTCTTCCCTTGTCACAGAACAGCGATCTGCCTTGTTTACATAGACACACCGCCATTCTGCCTCTGTTGAGAAAGATTGGTGGTTCCCGGCAGACATCGAGTCCGCTGGACCCGCTGATTGACTCCCACTCTGTCCAATCACAGTGGGGAGCTGGCTGCCGGCACAAACCCGGAAGAGGCAATGATATACAGGTATGTGATTCTGCCTGTAGGAGCTCCTCCCCGCAGTAAATGTAAGTGGGGCGGCTGGCAAATGGTTAAAGGGTAACTCCACTTTTGTAGGAAATAAAGTAGCAAAAAAAATCTAGCGTATACAATTACTACACAAGTCATATTGTAATTGGACATTTTAAAAACGTCCTTTCCTCTTCAATCTGCAGCCGCTGTCATTCTCTGTGAAATGCAATATGGCCACCTGGAGGCGCTCTGTACACAGAATGTATACAGAACTCCGCCCCCCAGAAACATCATTTCCTGCTTGTGTGATTGGCTCACTGATTTTCCCAGAAGTTTGCACTAACATAAATAAAAGCAGATTTCCTGCACTCACAGCGATATACCATCAAGGTTCTTTAGGGAATGCAGCTGGCAAAACTTTCCTGGCGACAAATAATACAAAATGAAAAAAAAAAAAAGAATAATTTGCAGCAATTTCACACAATGAATAAAAAGTCTATTGCAGTCCCATAATAAAATCCAGGGATTGGTAGATGCATCACAAGTGCTCTATTATCACAAAGGGTGATAAGAAGATCCTCCATCGATATCCCAGAACTCCAAGCCTCTTACCCTCCATTGTGGACCACCTAAATAAAGTGGTCAGCAGCGCTCCATTAACCATCAACCCCAAACGGAGCATCTAGATGGTCCTCCTAGTCCTCGGGACCGGACCATTCCACCAGAAGCAATGTTATACTATGCAGCATAGAGGGATGAAACAAAACCTCATTCCACAGTATTTCAAAACAGCTATGTTTATTGAAATCTATCAAAATATTCACAAACAGTGAAGCATAAAATACATGTCAAGCCGATAATCATGTCTGAGATTCCAACCAACAAAATGGCCAACTTCCGTGCATGGTGACGTCACGTGACCAGGCTCTACACTAAAAAAGTTCAATTTTGGGCATCCCCTGCAACAAAAATCTCATTTTTAGTGAGATCCTCCCAATAGGAAATCACTTCTAAAGGGATGCAGACCCTGCCACTTTCCTCATTAGAGCCCTGCAGGTGCAGCAGCTGATTGTTTATAATCATGAAGCCATACAGATTGGTACATGGACACAGACAAACAAACAGGGATTTCTTCAGAATAACAAAAGGTCAGAATCTGCAACAAAGTTTGTTACAATTTCTGCAATGTACAGAGATCACCCAGAGGGGAAGGTTTTTTCCTCAACAAAAGTGGAGTTTCATTTTAACATATTTTTACTTATAAAATTAACAGTTGTGATCAGTTCAGGATTTTACAATTGTATTTTTAGTATTTACAGAATATTTGTGTAAATTTAACACATTTTTTTTGCATTTCAATTTACAAAATTTTTATGCCATTTTTACGTAATTTTACAGGTAATTTCACAGACATTATTACAGTGTAGGGTTAAATGTTAGGGATAAGGGTTATGGTTAGTGTTAAATGTTAGAGTTAGACTACTTTCACACTGAGGCGTTTTACAGGCATTTTTGTGCTAAAAATAGCGCCTGAAAAGCTCCTGTAAACTTCCTCTTCTGCAGCCCCAGTATGAAAGTCCCAGAGCTTTCCCCCCGGGGGGGGGGGGGTGCGCTTGCAGGACAAGAAAAAAACTCCTCGAAGCAGCATCTTTGGGGCGGTGCGGAGCGGTGAATACATTCAATGGCCAGCACTTCCGAAGTGGCTGCAAAGCACTTCAGCAGCTGCGCTTTGCAGGCATTTTAAACCTTTTTCCGCCGCTAGTGGGGTTAAAAACGCAGCTAAAACTATGGTAAAGCGCCACTAAAACTAGTGGCGCTTTACCGTCAATGCCCGCACCATCCCAGTGTGAAAGTAGCCTTAGGGATAGTGGGAAATTGTTGGGGTTAGCATTTCAACCTTAACAATTACTGCTAAACCTAACCCTAACAATTACCACTAATCCTAACTTTAACCCTAACTTTATCTCTGACCCTAACTCTATCCCTAGCCCTTAACCCTAAATTGTAACCCTAACCTTAAAATGTAAGACTAACCCTAGCCCTTAACCCCAATCCTAACATGCAACTTTGGACATATAAAGGTTCCTTCACTGCTTTGATGCAACTTTAATGCTACTTGAGTGCCAGAGAGTGTAAAGTCACATCAAAGTCAAACTAAAATGAACAGAACTGTCATACTTTCCTATTATATATAAAGAAACGTGATTTTGCGCTAACCATACAAAAAAATAAAAAAATTGTGCTGCTGCTCGTGTTAGTCCATAAATACAAAAGACCTAAAAAATAAATAAGTAAGTAACATTGTAATTAATAACACATGTTTTGTTTCACTGTTGAACACGTGGTGTGAGTATAGGATTTAAATGTTCCTAATATAGAAAAATAAGTAAATTTCACGATTTTTTTTAAATATATGTCTATAGTAATAATGTTTTTCATGAGTTTTTGGCCGGATTGAAATGGCTTTAAGTGTGGTATACCAATAGTAGTCATAACTATCGGGATCACTTATATTTAATACACACTAAGATATGATGCGCGCTGGTTACACTATTTACTATACTTTCCTATTAGGAAAAGAACTTCAAAATGCATCAAAAACACAACACAGCATTTTTTGGTGCGGGTCCATTGAAGTCTATTACACATAAAATGCAACCTGCTGCTGGAAAAAGTGTCCCTGATCCTTTCCAAAAATGCAGCAGCTGAAAAATGCTTAAATGTGAATGTGTTCCATAGGAAACCATGTTAGATGGACTGTAGTGCGTTTCTGCAAAACACACTAAAAATACATAGGTGTAAACCAGACCTTATTGTTAAAAGGGGCTCCCAGATTCTGATAAGCCCTCACCCCCACAAACACCAGCCAGGGTTGTAGGGAAGAGGCCCCTTTCTTCACCAACACTGAGGTGTCTGCCAGGACGTGCTAAGCGTAACACCGCCATCCGTTCCTTGCCACTGTCCATGCTATGATCCATTGGATTATGTGTTTCCATCAGCCCTCCCGGGCTGGGTGGCGCTGTTACGCCTAGCATGTCCTGGCGGACACCTCCCCCCAGCCCTCAATATCCATGTCACACTCGACATCCGTCATGTGACATGGACGGCTTCCCGCACGGCACTTTGGGGCTTGTAGGCCTACTGAGCTGGCGACGGGCACATTCGCAATGGCCTTTGTTGTCCGCTCACACGGTCGGTGACGTCAGACGCCGACCGTGTGTGGGGGGTATATAATGCCAGCTTCCCCAGTGTCATCCTTGCTGGCTCTCAAGGGCGCCCATACCTGCAGCTGCCACACCTTTGGTAAGTCCCTCCTGTAGACACTTGGCCGTCAATATTTCACTTTTCATTATAGATATATACCTTCATACTTTATAATTTGTTAGTCCAAACTTCAGGTGTCACTCCCTGCAGCATTGATCTGCTGTGGAAACCATCTTGGCCCAATGTGAATGGATCTATACATTCCCATCCTGTCTAGCTACTTGGTGGTCATGTGGGTGAGTGCTTTCACCCCTGTTTTTACATTACCTTTGTGCAATCATTCACTTTTGAAGTTATTTGGTAGTATTTCTTTATATAGTCATATATTGTCCATATCTTCAATTCCTTTTTTATTCTAGTAATACCATCTCTGTCATAATATCCATCCTGGTGGAAATCCTTTCCATCTCTCCCAAACCACTCAGCCATTCAGCATCTTGGGCACCCCTGTGTTCCGTTTCTGTTTTTATTATACACATACTGTAAGTATTTTGAGGCTATGTTAGCCCCCTTTACCTTGTTTTGGATTAACAATCCTATATAAGGATGCTAATATTATACAGTATACTACACATTGAACATACTCCTTTTTTGCTAGGTCTTTGTTTGCCCCCTGCGACCACGTATAGTTGCGGTGCAGGACCTCCGATCTTCCTCAGGGTGCCGTGTGCCCCTTGGTGCTCGCTGCGAGTCCTTGGTAGGTACCCATTTTTCCATCTGGGGTCTTTGGTATCTGCCCGGGCACTCATGAGAGGGGGTCATTTTTAGTCATGTCCAGCATTCATTTATTGATAAAATCGCTGACAAATTAATTAGTAGTTTATGTTTATCATCAGCACATACTGATATATGTTTTTTTCTTTTTTAGAATTTACAGAAGTGTACAGGTATAATCATCTTTCCCTGAGGAAGCCAAAATTGGTGAAACATGTAGGAATTTATTACCTGTCAAAAAACCTGCCTGTTTACACACTGGCCAGTTCCCGCTGTATTCTCTACGTGTCTGTACAGTGATTTTACATGTACTGCACCCTTGTACTTTATACATTTTGCTACTTTGTATACCAATAAAATTATATATTTTTTAACAAATTTTTTTCAGCATACTCCAGGTGCGGCCGGACCAGAGCCTTGTAGAGTGGGAGAATTATCGTTTAGGGCAGACCTGACTGGGGTTCTCAGTCACCCTGCGCCCCTAATAGACACAGGATAACTTGTACATAAGAGGGGCGGGGGGAACTGAAAAAGGAGTTTCTGACCTCTCTAGGGGAAGCTGGATTCTGTGGCCCCCCCACCCAAAGTGAGTTCCGTCACAAGGGGGAAGCTGCATGCTCATCATCTTCCCCAATTCCTGGCCAGCTAGGCTTGGAAAAAGGTCTGTGTAAGAGAACTGGTAGTTTGCGCCTGGCGCACATTCGTGCGTGGTCACGGACAACTACGGACTCTCCCGAATGCCAGGGCACATGTGCATGCACAACAGATGGTGTGCACGTGCAGGAGCATGTCCCTGATGCCAGATGGCACCAGATGGCCTATTTAAAGAGCGCTCGGACTCTCTAATGCCCCGTACACACGGTCGGATTTTCTGATGGAAAATTTGTGATAGGACCTTGTTGTCGGAAATTCCGACTGTGTGTAGGCTCCATCACACATTTTCCATCGGATTTTCCGACACACAAAGTTTGAGAGCAGGATATAAAATTTTCCGACAACAAAATCCGTTGTCGGAAATTCCGATCGTGTGTACACAAATCCGATGGACAAAGTGCCACGCATGCTCAGAATAAATAAAGAGATGAAAGCTATTGGCCACTGCCCCGTTTATAGTCCCAACGTGCATGTTTTACGTCACCGTGTTCAGAATGATCGGATTTTCCCACAACTTTGTGTGACCGTGTGTATGCAAGACAAGTTTGAGCCAACATCCGTCGGAAAAAATCCTAGGATTTTGTTGTCGGAATGTCCGAACAAAGTCCGACCGTGTGTACGCCCTATAACAGTGCTGACTGGTCTTCAGCTGTGTCCTGATTCTCTGAACCCTTAAAACCTGCATGATACCCGTTGCTGATCCTGGCTTTTCCCTGACTCTGCTTTTGGACTCTGATATACTCTGACTTCTGGTTCCTGACTCCGGCTTCCACCTGACCTGCTCCTGCTTAATGTCTTGTACCTTGCTGCTCGCCTGTTACCGAACCCGGCTACCCTCACGACTCTGCTTTCATCCTCTGTTCAGCTCCAACACTGCCTCGGGGTACCTGTGCTGGCACCCTATCATCCCAGATCTCCTGGGTCCAGTAACCTCCTGTCTCCTGACCACAATGAGTGCTGGCAAGCCACAAAACCTGAACCTGCAAGTTGGTTGGAGTCCCTCTTTAACATCAGCTGATCTACTGAGCTGCATCCCAGCTCCTTGCCTGCTGTCCCCCCTGTGCCTAAAACTCCAATCGCAAGTTCTGCAAGCAACATTACCAGGCACTCATTTTCCTCCAGCTTCTAGCCACCATCTGTTCCACCTTCAGTGGGGGTTGGGTCGGAGATACAAGGGAGGCTGACCTCGTCATGTCAGACTCCTACCAGGTACGTGACAGCCTAGTATGATTTTTAGGGAGACTTCAAACTTTTCTTGATTTTCGTGTGGAGTTTGCCTTGAATACAAATCAGACTAGGAAGGTCTGGTATAGAATACGGAGAGACCTCATAAAATTATTATCTTATTTTTTGTGGGGTTCCCCTTAAAATTAATGTCAGAACTAAAGAGCCAGGTATGAGGTTGGGGAACCCTTTTGTCATGTCTTTACCTTTCCTGGCTCCTTTGTTTCCATGGCTGGGGGTTCCCACCATGTATGTGAATGGGGCCAGTGACATTACTGGTTGTTAAGGACTCGGCACTTGCTGGATCTTTAGCAACCAGTGACAGTGGGAAACCATCATGTGTAATAGTGGAAGTAATACTGAAATTATGTATGACGTTCAACCCCCACCAAACCGATAAATGTTCTGGGATTTGGACCCATTTGTGTTCAGACCAAACCATAAGCTCCTCCCTCCTCTTCTCTTCTACATGAGGGATGGAGGTGTAATGGGCGCTGCTTATATCAGCCTCTCCACAGTATAGGGAGGCATATTTCATAGAAACCAAATCAACTTCACTTTCCTATTACAGAAAACAGCCGAGCCCTTTTCACGGAGAACGATCATTGTCAACATAGTGACCCTCTCCACAGACCAATCATATTTCCCGAATGGATGTTTCCTCATATTTCTGTAAGAACCCCCGAGAGGGAAATCTCTGACACAGAAATCTTTACAACAAAAGATATTGCTACTGAAGAAGACAGAAAACCAGAAATACAACATTTTACAGACTTATATATTGTTTACTGTGTTATAGCTCTGACATATACCGCAGTGCTGTACAGAGATCGAGTATATGTTTATTCCTGCACTACCATGTGTGGGAGGATCAGAAAAGAACTGCTACAAGCACCAAATAGGGGTCAATCCATACCAATGCAAAGAATACGTCAAATGGAGGTTGGTGCTGCGCTGTTCACATCAATGGAAAAAATGCTGCTAAAGGTAGCAGTACAATGCACATAAGTAAAAATAAATAAATTATACAAATAATAACCACAGAAATGGATAAAGTGACTGGTTTCAAAGTGCAGAGTTCATAAATCAATGCTAATGACACTATAATATTTCTTCTGTGTATCAAATATGTGCAGAAAATATAAATAAACTGCAAAAATTGCAAAATCAACTGTGCAAATCCAGCAACAATCTTCCTGTGCAAAGTGCTAATGACCTGTGCAAAAATACAATACGAGTGTGCAGTAATAGAGTCCAAAACTGTGCAAAATGCAATAAATTCCTTTCTTCTTTGTGTGACTGACATTCAATGTGAAGAAGGTGCTGAGGAATGGATCTCCTCTTCATACAGAGACACACACTGGGGGAAGTGGCCTCTTACCTTGTGGTAATGAGATAACCACATATATGTATAGATCTGTAGTACTCACATTGACGCTGGGAAACAAGCTGGTCACTCGTGGAGCAATGTCTATACTGTATTCTACTATGTGAGTACCCTCACTTCTTATTAAGAAAAGCTATTTGGTTTGAAAACTACTAGACTATCCGGAGCCCCCTTTTCTTCTCTTATTACTTTCCTTTCATCCACCGAGAGACAAAGACGAGTGTTTATCCATACTGATCCCGGATTAGAAGGGAGAAGCATTTACTACAGATCTATACATATATGTGGTTATCTCATTACCACAAGGTAAGAGGCCACTTTCCTCATTGTGTGTCTCTGTATGAAGAGGAGATCCATTCCTCAGCACCTTCTTCACATTGAATGTCAGTCACACAAAGAAGAAAGGATTTATTGCATTTTGCACACTTTTGGACTCTATTACTGCACACTCGTATTGTATTTTTGCACAGGTCATTAGCACTTTGCACAGGAAGATTGTTGCTGGATTTGCACAGTTGATTTTGCAATTTTTGCAGTTTATTTATATTTTCTGCACAAATTTGATACACATGTAGCGCTGACAAAATTTTTGATCAAGCGCTTATCTGTAATTTAGTGGGTTATCTGTTCTGTACATAGTTCAGATTTAATCTATGGCTAAATTAGCCTCTGTTCCAGCATTGGCTGTGTTGCGTGCAGTTCCACCCAGTCGCCTGTAGATGTTGTTGTCACTACGGGCCGGTGTTGGAAAGCAACAAGCTGAAGTATATTAAGTGCTCTTCTTTCTCAGAGGTGACTCGGCGGAGGTTGTCCATTGCAGTGCTTTCTGGGAGAGGGTACTTAAGGGGCAGACGCCATTTTTGTTGGTTCTCTTTCCGCCTGCTGGCCCTCCTGGCCTGAAGGTATGTGACGGCTGCCTGTTAATCTCGGGGCCATGCTGGCCTGAGGCTACGTTGCTATGAGTAGGCCCAGAGGTCGTTCTGGGAATGCTCGGTTTAAAGGTGGTCCTGTGCTGTCTGTCCTGTGGGAAGAACCCAAGCAATTGAGAAGACCCAGGGGAGGACCCATCTTGGAAGGGACCACGCTGAAGGCTGGTCTCAAGAGGGGCCTGGTGACTCGATTGGAGGACGCATCTTAATCTAATCTACCACACAAGTACTGCCGGGTCGGCTTAAAGGTTCTGGTACTGTGTTGCTGTTCATCTAAAACTACTACGTCCTGTGGCAGAGGATCATACAACAAATTTGTTCATTTAACCACTTCAATACAGGGCACTTAGACACCTTCCTGCCCAGACCAATTTTCAGCTTTCAGCGCTGTCGCAGTTTGAATGACAATTGCACGGTCATTCTACACTGTACCCAAACTAAATTTTTATCATTTTTATTCCCACAAATAGAGCTTTCTTTTGGTGGTATTTGATCACCTCTGCGGTTTTTATTTTTTGCTAAACAATTAAAAAAAGACCGAAAATTTTGAAAAAAATAAAAGTTTTGCTTTTGTTTCTGTTAAAAAAAATTGTAAATAAGTAAGTTTTCTCTTTCACTGATGGGCACTGATAAGGCGGCACTGACAGGCACTGATACGGCAGCACCGATGAGGTGGCACCAATGAGCGGGCACTGACGATGGGCACTGATATGCGGCACTGATGGGCACTGGTAGGCGGCACTGATGGGTGGCACTCATATGCAGCACTGATGAGCATTGATAGGCGGCACTGATGGGCACTGATGGGTAGCACTGGGTGGCACTGGTTGGCACTGATGGGCACTGATAGGCGACACTGATGGGCAATGAAAGGCGGCACTGCTGGACATTGATGGGCACTGATAGGGTGGCGCTGATAGGCGGCACTGATAGGCGGCACTGCTGGGCACTGATAGGCGGCACTGCTGGGCACTGATAGGCAGCACTGATGGGCACTGATACGTGGCACTGATGGGCACTGATACACGGCACTGATATGAGGCACTGATGGGCATCCCTGGTGGCACTGGCAGTGGTAGGCATTGAAGTGGGCACTGACTTGCAGCTGCCTGGGCACAGATTGGCAGCTGCCTGGGCACACAGTAGCATTTCCCTGGTGGTCTAGGGGAATACCTGGTGGTCCAGTGTGGATCGCTTCCCTGGTGGTCCTGGGCGGCTTCCCTGGTGGTCCTGGGTAGGATCTGAGGGGGGGCTGTGCTAATAAACAATCAGCACAGACCCCCCCTGTCAGGAGAGCAGCCCATCGGCTCTCTTCTACTCGCGTCTGTTAGACGCGAGTGAGGAAAAGCCGATCACCGGCTCTTTCTATTTACATCGTGATCAGCCGTGATTGGACACAGCTGATCACATGGTAAAGAGTCTCCGTTGGAGACTCTTTACCTAGATCGGTGTTGCAGGGTGTCAGACTAATGCCCCGTACACACGGTCGGACTTTGTTCGGACATTCCGACAACAAAATCCTAGGATTTTTTCCGACGGATGTTGGCTCAAACTTGTTTTGCCTACACACGGTCGCACAAAGTTGTTGGAATTTCCGATCGCCAACCACGCGGTCACGTACACCACGTACGACGAGACTAGAAAAGGCCGGTTCAGAACCAAGCGCGGCACCCTTTGGGCTCCTTTTGCTAATCTCGTATTAGTAAAAGTTTGGTGAGAGACGATTCGCGCTTTTTCAGACTCGTGGCTTTCAGATCGTTTTCTGCCGTTCAGTTTGTGCTTGTGGGTTTGTATCTGCTCTTCAGTGCGTGCAGTCAGTTCGTATCGGAGTTTTCTGTGTGATCTTGCCTGCTCGTTGCTGTTTTTCAGGTCGCTCTTCACAGGCCTTGCTGTTCTTCAGTGCGTTCTGTTACTTCGTTCTGAGCAGCCGACCGTTTTCTAGCCATGTTTCGTATGCGTACTCCTCGTAGAGTTCGTGCTGTGCGGGGGCTTGGTGTTGGGGTCCTGACCTTGACACAAGTCCAGTCCATGAACAGGGTGGGGAGGAGTTCATGGACCAAGAATTGGTTGCTTCAGCGTGACCAGTTCTGTCATATGCCTTTGCTCCGTGAGATCCATGAGAATAATCCTGATGATTTCAGGAACTTTCTCAGGATGACAGACCCCGTGTTTCACCGTTTGTTGGCTTCGCTGACCCCCTATATCAGCAGGCAGGATACCTGCATGAGGCAAGCCATCACTCCGGAGCAGAGGTTGGTCGCTACCTTGCGGTATTTGGCCACAGGGAGAAGCCTGCAGGACTTGAAGTTCTCGACAGGCATCTCCCCCCAGGCTCTTCTTTGTGGACATTTACTGCTTGTGTTTGTTTTAGCTGACCCTGACAGAAATGTGTGGAGTGCAGAAAATGTCGTGATTGTGTAACCTTATACAAAGCACTGTTGGCTGTTATTTACTAAATGCAAAGACACTTTTCACTACAAGTGCACTTGCAACTGCACTGAAACTGCACTTGTAGTGCAAAGTGGATTTGCCCTTAGGAAATAACCCCCATTTTCTCATAAAACAACAATTACATCACCCCAAAAGTGTTGTAGTGTTGAGACAATAATCCACACATTCTTGATGAACAATCTTTTTAATACCAGCACAATCACATGTGCATTTACCAAAGGTTTTTCTGACAAACCAACATGTTTGTTGTATAACAATTTTTGTGGTGTCATTATCCAAAATCAAAATGTCCATTTTATAGAAAACAGGCCTGTGTAAAACCAACAAGAAAGACACAAATCTTGATCTTACAAAGTTCACATTTGGTAGAACTGGAAGGCAATATCAGACATGAGTATTTAGGAACTGTGTTTGATATAGCGTTCAGATGGGGTGAAATCAAAATATATTGAGGGAATCCCACTAAAAAAACACAAATAACAGTTTGTGAGAAGTGTGTGTGAATATGAGCAGCAAAACTACTTAATTCTTCTCACATTATAAAGAAGAAGAGAGTGCGCTGTATTAAACCATTTTGAACATTGCAGCGTGACGAAAGTGCTGTATCCATTGCGAACGCTAAGTTTACCAGAACGAGCTGTCCCGTGTCGGAATTTCTTCTGAGCATGCGTGGCACTTTGTGCTTCGGAACAGGCCACACACGGTCGGAATTGACGCGATCGGATTTTGTTGTCGGAAAATTTTATCTCCTGCTGTCCAACTTTGTGTGTCGGAAAATCCGATGGAAAATGTCCGATGGCGCCCACACACGGTCGGAATTTCTGACAACACGCTCCGATCGGACATTGTCCATCGGAAAATCTAATATAACACCCCGCAACAACGATCGCCGCGATGCGTGCCCCCGGGGGCGCGCAGCGGCTCGATATTCCTGATCACGTCATATGACGTTCGATCAGGAATATCAAACCACTTTGCCGCCGTCATTCTGTAATAGGGCGGACAGCAAGTGGTTAAAGTCTGTGGCAGAGACTGCTTGTTCGTGCTCCATCCCGGCTGCTAGGTCAGTGAGAGAGACCTATCCGGTTGGGCAAAGGATCTTGGGATTAGAGGTATATTCGTCCCTAAGATGTCCCTTCCTCAGTGATCTAAAAAAGGTAATCAAACTTTCCTGCAACTCTCCTTCTACCTCTTTACTGCTACTTCCTTTCAAGTTCTTCATTAAAGTATTGGAAAAATACTAAAGTGACTGTTTCATACGTTGTGGATGCAAAGCTCAACATGGACTCTTATGCTGCGTACACGTTAGCGGACTTTACGGCAGACTTGGTCCGGCGGACCGGAGTCCGTCGACAATTTGATCGTGTGTGGGCTCCAGCGGACTTTTTTTTCTCAAAGGTTTGACGGACATAAAATGAAACATGTTTCAAATCTGTCCGACGGACTCGAATCTGGTCAAAAAGTCCGCTCGTCTGTATGCTAGTCCGACGGACAAAAAATGACGCTAGGGCAGCTATTGGTTATTGGCTATGAACTTCCTTGTTTTAGTCCGGTCATACGTCATCATGTACGAATCCGTCGGACTTTGGTTGATCGTGTGTAGGCAAGTATGTTCATTCAAAAAGTCCGTTGGAAAGTCAGTCGAAAAGTCCGCCAGACCAAGTCTGCCGTAAAGTCCGCTCGTGTGTACACAGCATAAGTTTCTGATGTGGTGAAAATGCAGGTAAGGGGTGACGGCAACAGCCTGGATTAAATCAGCAGCTCCTAAGGGAGTTATTGCTACATGTGGGGGCATCGTCCGGGATTGTTAGCCGTTACCCTCTCGCAACTTGAGCAGTATTTCACCGAGAGTCTATGCTAAAGAAGAGTTTTCTGGACTTTGTCACTTTTCTCCAGGAAGAGAAGGGGTTAAACTGCAGGATTACATTTCTGACTGCGTAGGCTGCGGGTGAGAAATAAAAGCCTGGGAGCTTAGTGATCAGAGGAACAAGTGGGAGGAGCTACACCTGCTTGCTACCGCATAAGACACGTGTGTGTGTCTGGCGCCAAAGGAGAAGAGAGGCCTCGTGATCGTACTGAGAGGATCAGAGTGCAACCATGTCTTCTTTTCCATTAATACCGTCAACTATGGGGTCCAAGATGTTTCCGCTGCGGGTACTATGCTAACTGGAACCCTGCTGATGGATACTGGCATCCATTTGAAGCCGCAGGGGCGGTTCGTACTATACACTGTTGGAGATATTGAAGGGCTGGGCATGCTTTGTCACAAGTGTGAAGGACTGGCCATACATTTACGTCCGTTTGCAGTGTTTGCAGTGCGGAGAATACTTATTCACAATAGAGCAACCTACAATGTCGCCTCGTGCTTATCGAGTAGACTGGACCACAGGAATTGCTATGGTGGGAACTACTGCCATTACTGCTGGAGAGCAACAGGCCTTAGTCTCATCTGCTACCGTGAGTGTTCCTGAGGGAGATGTCACTGTTATCGCTTCATCAGCGGACATCACTTTTGTTTCTACCTCTACTATACCTATCCCCGCTGCACCTGTCCAGAGGAAGGTGGGATATGTGAAGGCTTCCCGCGGCCGTGGTCGAGGCCTACCTCAGAGACTACCCAAACTGGAGCCAGAGGAATACATGGATCCAGAGAAATCCACAACAGGAACGGGTGAGAGATCAAAGGGGAACATATCTGGGACTCTTTGTAAATATTTGCCGGCAGAAGAGTTGAGAGACTCGGAGATAGATTCTATGTCAAATCTCTCCGGTGATGATGATTTGTTTGAGACAATGTCACAGGAACTATTGTGGGCCCAGGGTGAAGATGTTGCTTCTGCCCTTACTTTCTCAGAATGGACAGCCATGGATTCTGGGAAGACATCACCTTGTGTGGAGCCGCACAGCACTACTAAAGAGACATTGTCTAAAGTTACCAGTTTGCTTGAGTTTGAGCCAATGAATATTGGATCTATGGTGCGCAAATCACCAAATTCTTGTGTGCCTCCTGGTTTGGGGAAAAATAGAGCTTTACCTAGACTTGCCCGTTTACAGAGATGGCTCACCAAACGAGTTGCTACAGAATATGGTTTGGAATTTCCTTATGTTACCCAAGAAGTTACGCAGGAAATTAAAGCCAACCGAGAACAGTGGTACAGTGAAGCTGTATGGGACTATTTGTCTGTACCAAAGCCTTTCCGGAGAGCTGGATGTTCTGCTGCTATGGATGAATGTTTCAATGGATGTTTGCTGCATTGGAATTACAGTCGGCACATTTACGCTGACAAAGTGGTCATTTGCAGACCTGGAAAAGATGACATTGTTTATTTTATCACCACTGTGGATAAACAGGGGAAGAAACTGACTTTACCGGATCCCCGGTTTTATTGGTGATTATGCAAAGGGACTGCTACCTTCTGTTTTCCAAAAGAAAAGAGAACTTTGGGGTATATAACCAAATAGTGTCAGGGTTTAGAGAACTTTGTGGTCAAGAGATTTAATTTACCTCGGCACTTCTATATCCAAAGAGTTTTGCTAAGTTGAATTTCGTCTGCTAACTAATAGAGTCTGCTCAAAGATAGGGATGGACTTTTAAGTTAATTTTAGTTCACCTTGAGGAAGATGTGTGGGGAAGAAAGTGTCATTCTCTGGGGAATGAGGCTTTGTTCCCAACTGACTAGTAAACCTATCAAGCTGTATCAAGCATTGCAGTTAGATAGATAGTGAGGTTCTTGTAACATGACTAATGTGATATGCTGTTAATTGATGTTTGAAACTGTAACACTCTTCTTTACTGTCTTTCCTTTCTCCCATCCAAGTTTTTTTGGTTCAAATACCTACTCTCAGGCTTGAGAGCCATTTTTTTGCAGACGTTAAGGACAACGTCTATTCTAGTGGGGGGAGTATGTAGCGCTGATAACATTTTTGATCAAGCGCTTATCTGTAAATTTAGTGGGTTATCTGTTCTGTACATAGTTCAGATTTAATCTATGGCTAAATTAGCCTCTGTTCCAGCATTGGCTGTGTTGCGTGCAGTTCCACCCCGTCGCCTGTAGGTGTCGTTGTCACTACAAGCCGGTGTTGGAAAGCAACAAGCTGAAGTATATTGAGTGCTCTTCTTTCTCAGAGGTGACTCGGCGGAGGTTGTCCGTTGCAGTGCATTCTGGGAAAGGGTACTTAAGGGGCAGACACCATTTTTGTTGGTTCTCTTTCTGCCTGCTGGCCCTCCTGGCCTGAAGGTATGTGACGGCTCCCTGTTAGTCTCGGGGCCATGCTGGCCCAAGGCTACGTTGCTATGAGTAGGCCCAGAGGTCGTTCTGGGAATGTTCGGTTTAAAGGTGGTCCTGTGCTGTCTGTCCTGCGGGAAGAACCCAAGCAATTGAGAAGACCCTGGGGAGGACCCATCTTGGAAGGGACCACGCGGAAGGCTGGTCTCAAGAGGGGCCTGGTGACTCGATTGGAGGACGCATCTTAATCTAATCTACCACACAAGTACTGCCGGGTCAGCTTAAAGGTTCTGATACTGTGTTGCTGTTCATCTAAAACTACTACGTCCTGTGGCAGAGGATTGTACAACAAATTTGTTCATTTAAAGTCTGTGGCAGAGACTTCTTGTTTGTGCTCCATTCTGGCTGATAGGTTAGTGAGAGAGACCTATCTGGGTGGGCAAAGGATCTCGGGATTAGAGGTATATTCGTTCCCAAGATGTCCCTTCCTCGGTGATCTGAAAAAGGTATTTGAACTTTCCTGCAACTCTCCTTCTACCTCTTTACTGCTACTTCATTCCAAGTTCTTCATTAAAGCATTGGAAAAATACTAAAGTGACTGGTTCATACGTTGTGGATGCAAAGCTCAACATGAACTCTAAGTTTCCGATGTGGTAAAAATGCAGGCAAGGGGTGACGGCAACAGCCCAAATTAAATCAGCAGCTCCTAAGGGAGTTATTGCTACACACAGAAGAAATATTATAGTGTCATTAGCATTGATTTATGCACTCTGCACTTTGAAACCAGTCACTTTATCCATTACTGTGGTTGTTTGTATTGATGTGAACAGCGCAGCACCAATAGGGTTGCCACCTCATCCCTTTAAACCCGAACACATATTAGACGGGTTCTGAGGCTAATTTGATGCAGATAAAGGCACCAAGTTAGTTTAATTACCACCTTAATCAGCCACAGAACCTGTGTAATCAATATGTGTTTGGGTTTAAAGGGATGAGGTGGCAACTCTAAGCACCAACCCCCATTTAGTTGTGCAGAGATCACTGAGCCAGTCACATCAGTCTCTGCACCAGAGGAGCTTCTCCACCAGGTGGTGCTGTTTTGCAGGGTGCTGTTGGCTCAGTCTGCTGGGATCTCAGCTAGAGGAAACATCAAGCCTGGGCCTGTCCTGCAGGCTTCTCCCCCAGCCTGCATGCAGTGGGTGAGGGGAGATGAAGGTGGAGGCCTACACCATGTGCTCAAGCTGCAATGGATCCTGGGCTTGTCTCTATGCAAGATGAGTCCTTAAAAGTCCTCCAGGATAGAGTGGTGAACAGAATTTGCTGCATTGCTAAAGAGGAACAGAAACTTTCTGTCATGACAGAAGATCTCAAGAAAAAGAAATCTCTGCAAAGTAAGTCTGGGAATAGTAAGAGGGAAGTCTCCAAGCTGAAGTCTCTGGAAGAGGCATTGAGAAAGCAGGAGAAGTTGGTTGCTTCTTTGAAGGAAAGCAGCGGTGTGTTAAAAGAAAAGTGTGAGAATGTGGAGAGATGCCAACAGATGAAGGAGAGTGCCTGTGCCAGTACCAGCCAGAGGGTGGATGCCGCAGTAATGGCAACAGTGTGGACTGGGGGTAAGGAAGTGGCTTCACATGCTGGCCCCAGTACTACCCCTGTCTCAGGATCTATTGCACCCTAGTCAGTATCTGCCCCACTCCCTCCCCAGCAACCTGGGTCATCTCAGGAGGAGGTTGAGGAAAATGGCGGATTGCTGCAGACCATTATAGAAATGGAATCTCCCTTGAGTGGCACCAACCCATCAGATGAAGATCATGGGAATACAGGAAGAGATGGCATGTATCCAGACAGAGAAGTTGCTGCTGGCTGTGAGGAGTCCCACATGGACATTAACAGTGCAGAGCAGGAATGTCGCATGAACATTGAAAATGCAGAGCAGGAATGTCGCGTGACAAACCAGATTTCAGAGGTTCCTATGCAGCCAGTTAATGTGTCATCTGTCCCAGTTATGAACTATGCTAAGGCTGTGCTGCTTAAGGTTAAGTCATGCTGCTGCTGGTGGAAGGGAGCCTGTTGTGCGATTTTCACCTAACACACCTTCTTCCATTAAACGCAGGAATGTGGTACAGCTCAGGTGGGAAGGAGAAGATATTCCACCTATCAGGAGGGTGGTTGTGGATAAGATTCTAGCCATGGGATTTAAGGCAGAGGATATTTATGCGCTTATCAGTCCGGCTGGCTCCTATGAATATGATTTATCATTTGTGCATCCAGAGTCACTGGATCTGTTTTGGGAGCGGTTTGAGCATGTATATAGGGACCAGCCAGACTGGAAGGGGCTTGTCCCCAAAGTTTTCTCACGTCAGCACTTGATTAGGAATGTGACTATCCTGACAAGGAATGAGCCTATACCCCCCGAGGATTTATGGGTCTGGTTGAGCAGGTTTGGTGAAACATTGTGTCCCCTAAAAAAGATTGTGGATGATAGAGGAATCTGGACGGGTGGGTGGTCGGTGTCAATGAAGTTGAGTGTACGTGGGAATGTGGTCCAGCATTTGCCCTCCTCTGCCTTTATTGGTAGAGATAGGATTACCGTCTTCTACCCAGGTCAACCTAAGCTGTGTCATAAATGTGGAGTCAAGGGACATTTCTCCTCTAACTGTCCAGAACAGAAGTGCTCTTTGTGTCAGGAACTGGGGCATCTGGCCAGGGACTGTAACATCATTAAATGTAACCTATGTGATAAGGTTGGTCACCCTTATAGCCAGTGCCCTGAGGCTTTGCACAATAAGCCAGTTAGTGGAGGAATTTTTCCATCTGAATAGAGAAGAGTCTGGGTTGGCAGAGGTTGTACCAGGGGATCCTAGTGTCTCTGTCCCGTTAGAATCTGTGTCTGTGAGGCCCTCTGTGGTGTCAGTGTCCCCCCAGTCTGTGGTTCCCCAGTCAGTGTCAGAAAGTGTGGTTATCAAGTCTGTGTCTGCACCTATTGTTTCTCCTAGTGTAGTGAAGGCAGCGGAGGGTGCTGAACCAGCGTGTATGGTGGTGCCAACCCCTCCTGCTAGGCGTAGCAGAAGTGCTGGTGGAGTGAGGGATGGATTGGATGACGGCGGAGGGGGAGGTGGGAAGGGAATGAGGGTGGCTGTTGCAGAATGCAAGGTGAATGATGTGGAAGTCAGGGTGAATGATGTGGAAGTTGGTGCGAATGATGTGGGGGGAGGGGTTAATGGGGGGTTTTGGAATCACATCCTGATGGCGATTACATCTCAAAATTAAAAACTAAAAAAAAAAAAAAAAGGATGTGGGACTTTGAGTGAGGCACACGGGAGCAGAAGTCAAACTAGAATAAAGTTTCAATTTTTTAATATGAAGTAATACATAAATTCATAAGTTTACATAGCTCAATAAATATAATTTGTATTCAATCATAAAATACATTCCAACAAGGACTTCTATGTAAACATATGAGGATATGAATAAAAAATGCATAACAGTAAATATGTGGCACGCAGTGTCACTAGAAAAAAGTGGCAAAGACAAAATGCAATAACAATGGAACGTCCATACATAGCTAATAATGGTGTATGAATAACGGTAGTTGTAAGCTCTACGCCGTTTCGGGACCTTATAGCCATTCACCAGGAGCATAACCGTATTAATCACCTATAAATAGGGGAAATTAGCAATATTTAGGAGTAGTTTAAAGGACGAGTGGGCAAATGTAAAACATAAAATTCCTCATTTTTCCACAAAGACCATGAACTTACAAATGCGTCCGTGCAAAGGCGGCGCAGCCCTGAATGCAGAGCCCACCCACAATGCCAGGGTCCGAAGCTGAGGGAGCGTGCCCAGGCAGCAGACCTGGCAACGAGAAACCCCCAAATTGGGTCAGAGTGTGACGGGGTGACCTCGGTGGAAGGGGAAAAAAAAAAAAGGGACCTGAAAAGCAAAAAACACGAAGTGAATAGGTAAGAATAGTGTGAAAAAAATGAAGGGAGAATATGAAGCAGTGAAAATGGGTTGGAGTAAAAAAACGAATAAAAGAAAGAAAAGGAAAAAAGTGAAGAAATAAAAGAAAAAAGTTCCGAGAAAGAGAGAACAGAATATGAAAGAAATAACCAAGATAGTACAGATTATTGAGCTATGTAAACTTATGAATTTATGTATTACTTCATATTAAAAAATTGAAACTTTATTCTAGTTTGACTTCTGCTCCCGTGTGCCTCACTCAAAGTCCCACATCCTTTTTCTTTTTTAGTTTTTAATATTGAACCGGGATGGAGGAGGGGTATGAACGGCCCCACTATCCTCATTTAAAGTCCCAATACTACTGATTTCTCTCCTTTACATCTCAAAATGTTTCTTAGCCTGGATTGTGTTTAAGTTGAGGTTCGGGGTTTGTAGTTGTCATTAAAATATGTTTCTCTCTATGTTATCTTGTCAGGAAACGTTTTTTTTTTACTTGCTGATGTAAGCACGCTTGTTTTTGTTTAGGTTGTTGTTTCTTTTTGTGTAAATATGTTTTTATTAATGAACTGTATGTTTGTGTGATTGTTTTTAATAAAAAAATTTATACTCTAATGTCCCCTCCCCCACAGTCACACACTATTATTATTATACATTTATATAGCTCTGACATATACCGCAGCACTGTACAGAGATCACTGAGCCAGTCGCATCAGTCTCTGTACCAGAGGAGCTTACACTCTAATGCCCCCTCCCCCACAGTCACACACTATTATTACATACTTGCCAACAGTCCCAATTTTCCCGGGACAATCCCAATTTATGGACTCTCGTCCCAACCTGAGCTCGTCACGAGTGGCAAAGAGTGACGCGGGCTACAAAAAGATGGTTGCTGCCACGGCAAGGTGTCTTTCCTCATGTGTTCACTGGAGAGGGGAGGGACAGCCAATTGGCTTCTCTCTTCAATGTATGAGTAGACAATTCTCTTGTACACTGAAGCCAATTGGCTGCATGGATTGGAGGCCCCTGCCCTCTCCACATGGGGAAAGAAGGAAATGGATCTTCCGCCAACCCTTTGCCCCATGATGAGAGGGGACACTAATGTGATGTAAGGACTGGGCTCCACTGGGGACACACATGTATGGACTGGGGGTCTGCTGGGATCACTGATGTAAGGACTGAACTCCGCTGGGAACACTGATGTAAGGACTGAGCTCCGCTGGGAATACTTATGTAAGGACTGGGGCTCTGCTGGGGACAACCCTTTGCCCCATGATGAGAGGGGACACTAATGTAAGGAAGGACTGGGGCTTCGCTGGGGACACAAATGTATGGACTGGGGGTCTGCTGGGGACACTGATGTATAGACTGGGGCTCTGCTGGGGACACTGATGTAAGGACTGGGCTCCGCTGGGGACACTGATGTAAGGACTGGGCTCTGCTGGGGACACTGATGTAAGGACTGGGGCTCCACTGGAGACACTGATGTAAGGACTGGGGCTCCACTGGAGACACTGATGTAAGGACTGGGCTCTGCTGGGGACACTGATGTAAGGTCTGGGCTCTGCTGGGGACACTGATGTAAGGACTGGGCTCTGCTGGGGACACTGATGTAAGGACTGGGCTCTGCTGGGGACACTGATGTAAGGACTGGGCTCTGCTGGGGACACTGATGTAAGGACTGGGCTCTGCTGGGGACACTGATGTAAGGACTGGGCTCTGCTGGGGACACTGATATAAGGACTGGGCTCTGCTGGGGACACTGATGTAAGATGTAACTAGCAGCGCTTTATCGTCAATGCCCGCACCACCCCAGTGTGAAAGTAGCCTTAGGGATAGTGGGAAATTGTTGGGGTTAGCATTTCAACCTTAACAATTACTGCTAAACCTAACCCTAACAATTACCATTAAATCTAACTTTAACCCTAAGCCCCACCATCTCTGCCATAACTCTATCCCTAGCCCTTAACCCTGAATTGTAACCCTAACCTTTAAATGTAAGACTAACCCTAGCCCTTAACCCTAATCCTAAAATGCAACTTTGGACACATAAAGGTTCCTTCACTACTTTGATGCAACTTTAATGCTACTTGAGTGCCAGAGAGTGTAAAGTTACATCAAAGCCGCATCAAAGTCAAACTAAAATGAACAGAACTGTCATACTTTCTGTTAGAAGGCAACATGATCCTATGTCATATTTCTGGATTTTCTACATACCGTATATACTCGAGTATAAGTCGTTCCGAGTATAAGTCGTTCCGAGTATAAGTCGAGGCCCTAATTTACCACAAAAAAATGGGAAAAACTTAATGACTCAAGTATAAGACGAGGGTGAGAAATGCACAGCTACTGTAAGTGGAAAAGAGGGTCAACAATGCCCATTTGCAGCATTACTGTGCCCATTTGCAGCCATAGGTTCCCTGAACTTCAAACTCTGTAGTTAAGGGTTCCTAGATGCCCCCTAGCTGCAGCCAAAATTTAGGGTCTCTGAACCCAAAGGGTCCCGAAATGACATTGCTGCAGATGGACACAGTTGACCGAATTTGGGGCCCCGTATCTCTGGGCCACTTAGGGCTAGGAACCCCAAATTTGGTGTGCAAACCCAGTGGAACTAGCACCATAAAATTTCCAAAGCTGGGGTTTCTAGCACCAAGTGGCCCCGAGATACAGGGCCCCAAATATCAGTTCAGAAAATGTCAAACACTTTTCTGCAGCAGAGAATGACATTTTCCGAACCGATTTTGGGGCCCCTTATCTCAGGGCCACTTGGTGCTAGGAACCCCAGCTTTGGATATATTATGGTACCAGTTCCACTGGGTTTGCACACCAAATTTTGGGGTTTCTAGCATCAACTGGCCCTGAGATATGGGGCCCCAAAATTGGTTCAGAAAATGTCAAGCACTTTTCTGCAGCAGAGAATGACATTTTCCGAACCGAATTTGGGGCCCCTTATCTCGGGGTCGCTTAGAGCTAGGAACTTCAGCTTTGGATATATAGTGGTACCAGTTCCACTGGGTTTGCACACCAAATTTGGGGTTTCTAGCATCAAGTGGCCCTGAGATACGGGGCCCCAAAGTCAGTTCGGAAAATGAATTTTTTTGCTGCAGAAAAGTGCTTGACTCGAGTATATGTGGAGGGGGGCACTTTCAGCACAAAAAAATGTGCTGAAAAATTCGACTTATACTCGAGTATATACGGTATCTGTTTCCTATTCCCTAAATCAGCCAGGCTGCCATGGTTTTAAAGAGTAAGGATATTCTCACTCTCTGCAGGACTGACATATGCCCCCCAAGTTGGAATGTAGCTAATTAAGCCTAATGCCCCGTACACACGGTCGGATTTTCCGATGGAAAATGTCCGATCGGAGCATGTTGTCGGAAATTCCGACCGTGTGTGGGCTCCATCGGACATTTTCCATCGGATTTTCCGACACACAAAGTTGGAGAGCAGGAGATAAAATTTTCCGACAACAAAATCCGTTGTCGGAAATTCCGATCGTGTGTACACAAATCCGACGGACAAAGTGCCACGCATGCTCAGAATAAATAAAGAGATGAAAGCTATTGGCCACTGCCCCGTTTATAGTCCCGACGTACATGTTTTACGTCACCGCGTTTAAAACGATCGGATTTTCCGACGACTTTGTGTGGCCGTGTGTATGCAAGACAAGTTTGAGCCAACATCCGTCGGAAAAAATCCTAGGATTTTGTTGTCGGAATGTCCGAACAAAGTCCGACCATGTGTACGGGGCATAACTCTGCATGACAATACGGACTCAAAGAGAGCATGGCTGACAAGATAATTGATGACAAAGATCAAAGGCCAGCAAGCTCCTGGAGATATGATATGTGCAATACTGCCCCCGGAGGCCAATTATGGCAGGCCGGTCAGTAAAATAATCTATTGAGGAGGAATGCCCCAGGAACACTCTGATTCGTCCAAAACCGAGTTGGGCTGGCAATGGGAGGGGGTTTGGATGTGGTGTGATTGAGGTTTGTAAAAAAGGCTGTTTCAAACAGAGAGCTCTCTTTTAACATCTGGAGCAGTGGCGGAATTACCAGGGTCGCAACAGTCGCAGTTGCCCGGCATTCCGCCACTGTGGGGGGGCCCAGCGGGGTTGATCTTTGCACACGACTCTGAGCAGAGATCGTATGTCATAGATTAATAGCACAGAGAGACTCCGGTGGCATTAATGTTCTATTTGTTGGTCCTCTCTGGCACGGATGAGAGAGGACACACAACTGATCTCACGGCTCCCCCTTCTCCCCCCTCCCCTCTCCTGTGTGCTCCACGAGAAATGTGAGCTCCTTAGCTTCACACTTGAGTGCCCGCGGAACACACAGGAGAGGGGAGGGGGGGAGAAGGGGGAGCAGTGAGATCAGCTGTGTGTCCTCCTCTCTCATCCATGCCAGAGAGGACCGACAAATAGAACATTAATGCCGCCGGAGTCTCTCTGTGCTATTAATCTATGACACACGATCTCCGCTCAGAGCTGTGCTGTCCTGAGAAGGCAGACAGCACTGATAGAAATTAATAGCAGGCACTGATGAGCACTAATAGAAGGCACTGATGGGCACTGATAGAAGGCACTGATGAGCACTGATAGAAGGCACTGATGAGCACTAATAGAAGGCACTGATGGGCACTGATAGAAGGCACTGATGGGCACTGATGAGCACTAATAGAAGGCACTGATGAGCACTGATAGAAGGCACTGATGAGTACTAATAGAAGGCACTGATGAGCACTAATGAGCACTAATAGAAGGCACTGATAGAAGGCACTGATAGAAGGCACTGATGGGCACTGACAGAAGGCACTGATGGGCACTGATGAGCACTGATAGAAGGCACTGATGAGCACTAATATAAGGCACTGATGAGCACTAATAGAAGGCACTGATGAGCACTGATAGACGGCACTGATGAGCACTGATAGACGGCACTGATGAGCACTGATGGGCACTAATAGAAGGCACTGATGAGCACTAATAGAAGGCACTGATGAGCACTGATAGAAGGCACTGATGAGCACTGATAGAAGGCACTGATAGAAGGCACTGATGGGAACTGATAAAAGGCACTGATGAGCACTGATAAAAGGCACTGATGAGCACTGATAGAAGGCACTGATGAGCACTAATAGAAGGCACTGATGGGCACTGATGAGCACTGATAGATGGCACTGATGAGCACTGATAGAAGGCACTGATGGGCACTGATAGAAAGCACTGATAGAAGGCACTGATGAGCACTGATAGGAGGCACTGATGGGCACTGATAGGAGGCACTGATGAGCACTGATAGGAGGCACTGATGAGCACTGATAGGCCACATTGATGAGCACTGATAGGCCACATTGATGAGCACTGATAGGCCACATTGATGAGCACTGATAGGCAGCACTGATAGGAGGCACTAATGCGCACTGAAAGGCTGCACTGATAGGTGGCATTGATGGGCACTGATAGGTGGTACTGATGGGCACTGAGGAACACTGATAGGCAGAACTCAGGCAGTATTGATGGGCTTTGATGGACAGAATTGAAGAGTACTGATAGGTGGCACTGATGGACGCAGTTAGGTGGCATTAATGAGCACTGATAGGTGGTGCTGATAGGCAGAATTGATGGGCACTAATAGGCAGCATTAATGAGCACTGATAGGTAACACTTGTAGGTGGAAGTGATGGGCACTGATAGGCGGCACTGATGGGCAATGATTATCAGTGTAAACAATTTACTGACATTCTTGACAGTTAACGGCAGTCCTTTCCTAACACAAACACAGCGTGGGAGGAAAGGGCTTTGGATAACCAGTCTGTTTACATGTGATTAGCTGATCACATGGTAAAGGGTGGATGTGATTGCGCTGGATGCACGTCCCAGGGGTCATGTGGGAAGCATGGTTTTGGGAGGATGTCCATGGACACCCTCCAAAAATTGGAAGCCGGGGCTCGGGTGGAAGGGGGGCCCATCATGGTTTCTTGCACCGGGGCCCTGAAGGTTCTAGTTATGCCTTTGATCTGGAGACCAGCCAATGAGTATATTCTTGTATTATGTTCTAATTGTAAGCTTTGTAATATTGTAATATCTTTTAATACTTTCATGTTAGTGTTTCCTGTTGTCTTGGGAAATAAATACGTTTTATTAAGCCGTGTGCTTGATTTCATAGCTAACCTTGTATTATAGTGATATAATCAGTAACATGTGCTTGGAGTTTAATATAGACTAAATAACTATAGGGATTAGACAAATTAATATATAGGAACAATAATATTTATTGTATCATTTTACTTCACTTTCCTTTTAGCAAAAAAACTGAAAAAAAAAACGCATCAAAAACACAACACTTATGTTTTTTGGTGCAGGTCCATTGAAGTCTATTACACGCAAAATGCAGCCTGCTGCTGGAAAAAAGTGTCCCTGATCCTTTCCAAAGATGCATAAATGTGAACGCGTTCCATAGGAAACCATGTTGAATGGACTGTAGTGCGTTTCTGCAAAATGCACAAAAAAATGCATAGGTGTGAACCAGACCTTATTGTTAAAAAGGGGCTTCCAGATTCTGATAAGCCCTCATTCCACCACAAACACCAGCCAGGGTTGTAGGGAAGAGGCCTTTTTCTTCACCAACACTGGGACAAGGTGTATTGCATGGGGGTCTTCCCTGGATAGCTATACTCCATGTTGAAGGGATGTGGCCTGGTATGGTTAAGGAGGGTGTGATGGACCCCAGTACTCAAGAAAAATATGTACATTGTATAAGCTTCCCTTGCCCGGTACCAGAATGATCTAAGACCCCTTAGCTCACCCATTCACTTGTCGGGACACAGCGTAGGGTGGCGTGAAACAAACTGTTTATTGAAACACAGGCACTATGGGGACAATCCCCCCTTCTTTGCATGAAGACACAGGGCGGGGTAAACTGTACATCCAGTAACATGAGACACAGGTACATTCAACCTTTTCAACAAATAATTCAGTCAGTAGCTGGGCATGTAGACAGCTTTATCAGCAGGAAGGGCTGTTGGAGAAATCCTCCGTATAGCAACTAATAGCGGACAGTGATATAATTAACATCAGCTAATTAACTAGTCACTTAAACCAGCCTAGGTGACCAGACTATACGGCACGGGCATGACAATGGTCTACAACAAGCTACGAGGCAAAGCTCATACGATGACCCAGCAGTCTGATACAGCTTGGGGCAAGTTTTTTATTAAAAAATAAAATAAAAATGCCCCTCAAGGTCTTCTTCTTCTATTGCTCTGCTGACGGATCGAAAGAAAAACAAAACACGACCGACCAACCTCCATGGGAGGCTCCAGCCATATGACGCATCTTCGCTTTGACAGTTCTTTTATAACTGAGGGCGGGGCCACACCGTGACGTTCCCGGGTGACCCCACCCCCTCTGATGTATGGGGACATCCCTATGGCTTTCCTGAGGCGTCAGAGGGGGCAGGGCCACCCGTTTACATTCCCGGGTGACCCCACCCCCCTCTGTTGCATGGGGACATCCCTATGGCTTTCCTGGGGCATCAGAGGGGGGCGGGGCCATCTTTTTACATAACCGGGTGGCCCCGCCCCCTCTGACACCCCAGGAAAGCAATAGGGATGTCCACATGCGTCAGAGGGGGGCGGGGTAACCCAGGAATGTCACGGTGTATCCCCGCCCTCAGTTATAAAATAACTGTCAAAGCAAAGATGTGTCATACAGCGGGAGCCTCCCATGGAGGCGGGTCGGTCACTTTTTTTTCTCTTTTCGGTCCGTTGGCAGAGCAAGAGAAGAAGATGACTTTGTGGGACATTTTTATTTTTTTATTTTTTAATTAATTAAGGACTTGTCCCAAGCTGTCTCTTGTCATTTTTACCATTTTGACACTTTTTTGTGAAATGGTAGGGGTACCATTTCACACAGGGGAGGAGGCTGGGATCTGGGGGTCCCCTTGTTAAAGGGGGCTTCCAGATTCCGATAAGCCCCCCGCCCGCAGACCCCCACAACCACTGGGCAAGGGTTGTGGGGATGAGGCCCTTGTCACCAACAACATGGGGATAAGGTGCTTTGGGGGGCTACCCCAAAGCACCCTCCCCATGTTAAAGGCATGTGGCCTGGTACGGTTCAGGAGGGGGTGCTCCTCTTTTAATGTGGCCTGCCAGGTTGGAGGAGGGGGGCGCTCCCTCTTTTCCTGCAGCCTGCCAGGTTTCGTGCTCAGATAAGTATCTGGTATGGATTTTTGGGGGACCCCATGCCATTTTTTTTATTTTGGCGTGGGGTTCCCCTTAATATCCATACCAGACCTGAAGGGCCTAGTATGGAATTTGGGGGGACCCCCATGCAATTTTTTTTTAAATTTTGGTTCGGGGTTCCACTTAATATTCATACCAGACCCAAAGGGACTGGTAATGGACTGGGGGGATCCCATGCTGTTTTTTTCCAATGACTTATTTTATCTGTATTGTCGGACCGACAATTCATTATAGCCACGAGTAGCTTTAAATGACTTTTTTCCTTTAGAAATGTCATTTTGCTCTCGGAGTGTTCTAAACACGGGAAACATGCGCCACTTTACAGGCATACTATAGACACCCCCCCAGGTACGAAATTTAAAGGAATATTTCACTTTTATTGTTTCACTTTAAGCATTATTAAAATCACTGCTCCCGAAAAAACTGTAGTTTATAAAACTTTTTTTGCATTGATCCATGTCCCCTGGGGCAGGACCCGGGTCCCCAAACACTTTTTAGGACAATACCATGCAAATTAGCCTTTAAAATGAGCACTTTTGATATTTCCCATAGATTTTTAAAGGATGTTCCGCAGCTTTCGAATATGCCGCAAACACCCCAAATTGTTCGCTATTCGGCTCAAACATCGGCTCATCCCTCGTGCTCGGTGACCCAGTGTTTCCTGACCTCTCTAAGGGAAGCTGGATTCTGTGGGCCCCCCAGACAAAGTGAGTTCCGTCACAAGGGGGAAGCTGCATGCTCATCATCTTCCCCCATTCCTGGCCCGCGAGGCTTGGAAAAAGGTCTGGTATGATTTTTAGGGGACTTTAAACTTCTTTTCTTGATTTTCATGTGGAGTTTCCCTTGAATACAAATCAGACTAGGAAGGTCTTGTATAGAATATGGGGAGACCTCATAAAATCATTTTCTTATTTTTTATGGGGTTCCCGTTAAAAATCCTATCAGAACTAAAGGGCCAGGTATGAGGTTGGGGAACCCTTTTGTCATTTATTTACTTATCCTGGCTCCTTTGTTTCCATGGCTGGGGGGTTCCCACTATGTATGTGAATGGGGCCAGTGACATTACTGGTTGTTAAAGTGGTTTTAAACCCTTACAGACCACTTTAACCTGCAGGTGAGCCTAGATTAAGGCTTACCTGTAGGTGCAAGAAATATCTCCTTAACCTACACGGTTAAGGATATATTTTCCTAAAAAGGGGCACCGATGTCTATGGCGCATGCATGCCGTAGACAACGGCGCAAGCGCATTGAGCATGCCGTTAGTGAAGCCTAACATGCCGTCACTGACGGCTTCTGCGTGAATGTGCTGGAGTGACGTTATCGCTGCTCTGGCCACTCACAGCGCCAGAGCAGCGATACCCGGAAGGAAGATGGACGCTTTATGGAAGAGGGGACAGCGGTGACATCGCAGGCTCCTGTGTCAGGTAAGTGACACATAATGGGCTATGATGCGATGCGATGCATAGTAGCCCATTATGCTTTACTTTTGCAGGGAACAAAGAAGAAGTAAACCCATCAGGGTTTACTTCCTCTTCAAGGACTCGGCAGTGCCCACAGTATAGGGAGCATAATGGCTGTGCGTTTATTTCATAGAAACTAAATCAATTTCACTTTCCTATTACAGAAAACAGCCGAGCCCTTTTCACTGAGAACGATCATTATCTGTACCGTGACCCCTTCCCCTCCACAGACCAAAAATATTTCCCTAATGAAGGTTTCCTCATATTTCTGTACAAAACCCCTAGAGACAGAAATCTGACACATAATTCTTCACAACAAGAAATATTCATCAACAAAGATATTTCTACTGAAGACAGAAAACCAGAAATACATCATTTTACAGATTTATATATTGTTTACTGTGTTATAGCTCTGAAATGACATGTCCCCTCCCCCACAGTCACACACTATTATTATTATACATTTATATAGCTCTGACATATACCACAGTGCTGTACAGAGATCGAGTATATGTTTCCTGCACTACCATGTGTGGAAGGATTAGAAAAGAACTGCTGCAAGCACTGAATAGGGGTCAATCCATACCCATGCAAAGAATAAGTTAAATGGGGGCTGCGCTGTTCACATCAATGGAAAAAATGCTGCTAAAGGTAGCAGTACAATGCACATAAGTAAAAATAAATAAATGATACAAATAATAACCACAGAAATGGATAAAGTGACTGGTTTCAAAGTGCAGAGTGCATAAATCAATGCTAATGACACTATAATATTTCTTCTGTGTATCAAATATGAGCATAAAATATAAATAAACTGCAAAAATTGCAAAATCAACTGTGCAAGTCCAGCAACAATCTTCCTGTGCAAAGTGCTAATGACCTGTGCAAAAATACAATACGAGTGTGCAGTAATAGAGTCCAAAAGTGTGCAAAATGCAATGGAGCTGTGCAAAAATGCAATAAATTCCTTTCTTCTTTGTGGGACTGACATTCAATGTGAAGAAGGTGCTGAGGAATGGATCTCCTCTTCATACAGAGACACACACTGGGGAAAGTGGCCTCTTACCTTGTGGTAATGAGATGACCACATATATGTATAGATCTGTAGTAAATGCTTCTTCCCTTCTAATCTGGGATCAGTATGGATAAACACTTGTCTTTGTCTCTCGGTGGATGAAAGGAAAGTAATAAGAGAAGAAAAGGGGGTTCCGGATAGTCTAGTAGTTTTCAAACCAAATAGCTTTTCTTAATAAGAAGTGAGGGTACTCACATAGTAGAATACAGTATAGACATTGCTCCACGAGCGACCAGCTTGTTTCCCAGCGTCAATGTGAGTACTACAGATCTATACATATATGTGGTTATCTCATTACCACAAGGTAAGAGGCCACTTTCACCAGTGTGTGTCTCTGTATGAAGAGGAGATCCAATCGGGGGGGGGGGGCGTGGCCAGATGGTGAAGAGAGCAGTCGCATAGACACACATCTCCGGCTCTCAACGACCATCCTACCCTTATCCTTGATCCTAACTCCTCGTGGAAGGTATTGTTTTGCTCCCCACGGCTGTGGGCACCTACCAGGCTGGCAGACATGGTGAAATACGGGCCGCCGCGGCCCTCACACACGACGGAACAGTTAGCGGGGTTCCGGAGGCAAAATGGCGCTGGGACACATGCAGAGTGCACAGACGCGCTGCAGGCCTCCTCCTCTGCTATCCAGGACTCTGTAACAGGGGTGAGTGCATCAATTCCTGCTATATTCCTCACACATACAGAACCCCTGCAGACACAGGAATCACAGCAATCTGCTGAGTTTAGCCAGGCTGTGGATTCTCCCCCTGCTGAGCTTACATTATCTACCATTATCCAGGATTGCAAGGCCTCCCTCTCCACTCAAATAGCTTCTATCCATATGGACTTTTCTTTATTGAAACAAGATGTCCAGAACCTCCAAGACCGCACAGGGGATGCTGAGGAACAGATCAGTACCTTAGAAGATACTGTGCACCCCATGTCTGTTATCATACAAGATACTACTAGCGAGATGGCGGCACTGCGCGCCAAAATCGACGATTTGGAAAATCGCTCTCGCAGGAACAATCTCAGATTTGTGGGATTTCCGGAACGCGCGGAAGGCCCCCATCCTGAAAAGTTTCTTTATTCATGGCTGCGGGACATTTTTGGTAAAGACGCATCCTAATTCTCACATGTTATAGAGCGTGCACACCGCACTCCTCCTCCTCCAGTGGGCGCCCCACCACGTTCCATCATTGCACGCATCCTCAATTTTTAGGATAAAGTGGCCATCCTATGCCTAGCATAAGAAAAAGGCCTGCTTACATTTAATGGCAATATTATTTCTGTTTATCTGGACTTTTCTGCTGAAGTTCAACGCCAACGGATCTCCTTCTCGGCAGTGAAATCTCAATTGCGCACAGAAGGCCTCTCCTACGCTATGCTCTTCCCTGCCAAATTGCGCATTATTCATGATGGCAAGGCCCATTTCTATACCAACCCCAAGGAGGCCATGAAGTGGCTGAATGATCATTATGGAGCAGCACACAGAAGCAGAGGAGATTGAAGTCGCCATCAACCTGCAATGTCAGTTAATGATTACTCTACTATAGGCCCCGTACTTCTCTGTATGATTTGGTGATTGTATAGCCATAATTCTACAATGTCTGAAGATTTGGTCATCTGGCCCTTTTTTATCAGGAGAGATTTAGACCCTGCTATGCAAGATACAGTGTCAATACTCTGCATGCTTCTTCATTGTCTGACTATTTGGCTGACATATCTCTTCCCTCCTTGTCGGATGAGGGACGGGACATGTTGGAGGCGCCTATTTCAGTCGAGGAGATTGCTGCAGCAATCTCCCAAATGCCCGCACATAAGACTCCTGGACCTGATGGTTTCCCGACTGAATGGTATGTTAAGTTCAAGGACCTTCTATCCCCTTTCCTTCTGCGGACTTATAACAAAGCCCTAGAGACTGGGATCCTCCCCTCAACGATGCGGGAGGCTTTGATAGTACTCCTATTAAAGCCCCGAAAAGACCCACTAACCTGTGAATCTTATCGTCCAATTTCTCTCATAAATGTGGACGTTAAGATTCTGGCCAAAATATTAGCAAATCGACTGAATACTGTGGTCACATCCTTGGTTAATTTGGGGACTACTCTGGATTCCGGGTTAATTGGGACAAATCCAGCCTTTTCCCCTTAGATGTGAATAACCCTCTTTAGATACACCCGGCCTCCAAGCTCCAGGTGGTGTCCTCCTTTAGATACCTTGGAGTATTGGTTCAGGCTCCCTTATCTCTATATGCCACTAATAATCTTGATCCTTTGCTGGCCCGCCTCCAGGAACAAACTAAACAGTGGATGGATTTACCTTTAGACCTCATGGGGAGGGCCAATATTCTTAAAATGATTTATTTACCTAGATTGCTTTATATCCTTACTAATTCCCCATGTAAAATACCAAAAGCTACCTTCAAATGCATAGATATGATAAGTACTACTTTGCTGTGGAAGGGTGGATCCCCCAAAGTGGCACTTGAGACACTGAGACTGCCAGCTCATCTGGCGGGTCTAGCGTTCCCTAACTTCTTCCTTTACTATATGGCATCCCAACTGGTGCACATACATGACTGGATGAATCCAGATCCAGCCAATGCCTGTACAACCACGGAGGGGGATATCGCATCTTCCCTTGAAACTCTGCATAACATAATATATAGAGGCCGGGTCCCTGACCGCCCTGGAACCTCTCTACTCTCCGCCTCCCTTTCATTGTTTAAATATATTACCATGAAAATATCAAAACATTCTTGGTTGAAATCCCCTAACAACCCCTTGTGGTTTAATCCCAATCTGCAAGAATGGTACTCTCTTCCAGATGCCAACCGATGGTATTCCAAGGGGGTTAAATATCTATGTCATTTATATACTACACAGGGGTTTAAAACTTTCTCTCAGTTACGCAGGGACTTTGACTTACCAAGATCACACTTATTTTATTATTATCAGCTCAGACATGCCATACATGCCCAATTTGGTACCTTAGATGATTTTACTGATCTGCCCCCGCTGGAAAGACTAATCAGGCAACCAGAACCCTCTAAATTAGTATACACTTACTATGCAGCCTTAATGACTGACTTTAGCCCTAGGTTTCACAAAGCGCAAGAGAAGTGGGATTCAATGGATATCTCCATGGTAAATGAGGATTGGTCACAATTTAGTGACACATATAAAACTTCTGTCATTTCCTCCCGAGACCGCATCATACAAGTTAAAATCTTTCATCAGACCCACCTCACCCCGGCCAGACTGCATAAAATGGGTCTTTTACGATCGGCTGTCTGTTTCCGAGGCTGCGGCCAAGAGGCAGACTTCTTACATTGCTTTTGGTCATGCCCGATAGTTAGTGACTTCTGGGAGGAAGTGGGTGCCTTTATATCGACTGTGCTGGGCCTTCCTAACATAATTCACCCTAAGAATTGCCTGTTGGGAGTATTTGGTGACTTACACATATCGTCACATGCCAAGAGATTGCTCCGTATACTTTATTTTTATGTTAAAAAATCTATTCTACTGTCCTGGAAAGGTGCACAGACCTCTTTGAAATCCCTCTGGTTAAAACGTATTAATGACTCTATTCCATTATATAAATTAACCTTTATATATATTAATTTAACCTTTTATTAGATAATCACCTGAATGACCGCAATATACAGGGATATGTAATGTAATACTGACACATAATCACACACATAGGTTGGACTTGATGGACTTGTGTCTTTTTTCATCCTCACCTACTATGTAACTATGTAACTATGTAACTATGAAATTTGAAAAAGGAATAAAACCTTTCATAAAATTTGGGGTAAATGGTTGGCTAGTCCATTAACTCTCTCTCAACATTGAACACAATTGATCATTGATGGGCCGTGCCACAGAGACCTTCAATACAAGGTCCTTTAATATGGTTATGTCATACAAATGTGCCTATATCTGATATTCTTATTATTACCAATATCTCAGACCTTTTTCAACGATTTTTGTCTACAATGACTTGTGTGATCTAATTGCATGTTGGATACTACTTCTGTATGATAAGATGGATCATTTTATGGATCAGATACTCTTGGGGTTTTTTTTTCTTTGTTCTCTTTATTTGTGATTGTTTTGTGTTTGTTGGTTTGTGCTGAGCCTAAAACCAATAAAAATATCTTTAAAAAAAAAAAAAAAAAAAAAAGGAGGAGATCCAATCCTCAGCACTTTCTGCTTCTTCACATTGAATGTCAGTCGCACAAAGAAGAAAGGATTTATTGCATTTTGCACACTTTTGGACTCTATTACTGCACACTCGTATTGTATTTTTGCACAGGTCATTAGCACTTTGCACAGGAAGATTGTTGCTGGATTTGCACAGTTGATTTTGCAATTTTTGCAGTTTATTTATATTTTCTGCACATATTTGATACATAGAAGAAATATTATAGTGTCATTAGCATTGATTTATGCACTCTGCACTTTGAAATCCATCACTTTATCCATTACTGTGGTTATTGTTTGTATTATTTATTTATTTTTACTTTTGTGCATTGTACTGCTACCTTTAGCAGCATTTTTTCCATTGATGTGAACAGCGCAGCACCAACCCCAACCCCAATTTAGCTGTACAGAGATCACTGAGCCAGTCACATCGATCTGTGCACCAGAGGAGCTTCTCCACCAGGTGGTGCTGTTTTGCAAGGTGCTGTTGGCTCACTCTGCTGGGATCTCAGCTGGAGGAAACATCAAGCCTGGGTCTGTCCTGCAGGCTTCTCCCCCAGCCCCCATGCAGTGGGTGGGAGGAGATGAAGGTGGAGGCTCTCCAGAGGCACTGAGGCCTACTCCATGTGCTCAAGCTGCAATGGAGCCTGGGCCTGTCCCTATGCAAGAGGAGTCCTTACCAGTCCTCCAGGATGAAGTGCTAAAGAGGAACAGAAACTTTCTGTCATGACAGAAGATCTCAGGAAAAAGAAATCTCTGCAAAGTTAGTCTGGAAACAGTAAGAGGGAAGTTTCCAAGCTGAAGTCTCTGGAGGAGGCATTGAAAAAGCAGGAGAAGTTGGTTGCTTCTCTGAAGGAAAGCACCGGTGTGTGAAGAGAAAAGTGTGAGAATGAGGAGAGATTCCAACAGATGAAGGAGAGTGCCGGTGCCAGTACCAGCCAGAGGGTGGATGCCGCAGTAATGGCGACAGTATGGATAGCGGTTAAGGAAGTGGCTTCACATGGTGGCCCCAGTACTACCCCTGTCTCAGGATCTGTTGCACCTGAGTCAGTATCTGCCCCCCTCCCTCCCCAGCAGACTGGGTCATCTCAGGAGTAGCTGGAGGAAAATGGTGGACTGCTGCAGACCATTACAGAAATGGAATCTCCCTTGAGTGGCACCAACCCATCAGATGAAGATCTTGGGAATGCAGGCATGTATCCACATAGACATTAACAGTGCAGAGCAGGAATGTTGCATGAACATTAAAAATGCAGAGCAGGAATGTCACGTGACAAACCAGATTTCAGAGGTTCCTATGCAGCCAGTTAATGTGTCGTCTGTCCCAGTTATGAACTATGCTAAGGCTGTGTCGGGAAAAAGTCATGCTGCTGGTGGTGAAAGGGAGCCAGTTGTGCGATTTTCACCTAACGCACCTTCTTCCATTAAATGCAGGAATGTGGTACAGCTCAGGTTGGAGGGAGAAGATATTCCACCTATCAGGAGGGTGGTTGTGGATAAGATCCTAGCTATGGGATTTAAAGCAGAGCTCCACCCTAAAGTGGAACTTCCACTCATTGGATTCCTCCCACTCTCCGGTGCCACAATTGGCACCTTTCAGGAGGGTGCAGATACCTGTATAATACAGGTATCTGCACCCACTTCCAGGCATAGATATCCGCAGAACATTCGCAGATACCCGCCCCCGTTGTGTTCTGGGAAACACACAGTTCCCAGAACACAATGGAGACCAGTGAAGCCGCGCAGCGCGACTCGCACATGCGCAGTAGATAACCGGGCAGTGAAGCCGCAATGCTTAACTTCCTGATTCCCTGATTGAGGATGGCAGCGGGGGCAGCCGAGAGACGAGCGATTGCTTGTCTTCTGCTGCCAACATCGCTGGACCCTGGGACAGGTAAGTGTCCATTTATTAAAATTCAGTAGCTGCAGTATTTGTAGCTGCTGGCTTTTAATGTTTTTTTTAAGGTGGAGTTCCGCTTTAAGGCAGAGGATATTTATGCACTTATCAGTCCGGCTGGTTCCTATGAATATGATTTATCATTTGTACGTCCAGATTCGATGGATCTGTTTTGGGAGTGGATTGAGCATGTATATAGGGGCCAGCTGGACTGGAAGGGGCTTGTACCCAAAGTTGTCTCACATCAGCACTTGATTAAGAATGTGACTATCCTGACTAGGAATGAGTCTATACCCCCCAAGGATTTATGGGTCTGGTTGAGGAGGTTTGGTGAAACATTGTGTAGTGGTACTCCCATGGGGGCTTCTGGTGTGGTTGTAGCAATCCGCCAATCACCCTGCTGCCATCCCCTCATCAGTCACCGAAGAAGGCAATAAACAGTCAATTACTCCTTTTTTCTTACTTTTTATTTGTAGGATCAAACTTGGAGAGATCTAGGGATGTATGAGATGCCCATGAATATTTCAGTGGGATAGGTTATCATCCATGGCCTTGGCCTTGTCAATGGATTTCCCCTGTCCAGTCTGTACTGCAGACTATTGCTTCTTCTGGTATCAATCTGGCTGAGGATTTACTACTCTGAATAGTTCCTCTGCTTGACTTGATCTGCTTCCTTTGGGGTATTAATTCTTTAAGGTCAAATACCTGCACCGCCTTCTTCATGACCCGCATACTAACACCTTTCTTGGGGTATTAATTCTTTAAGGTCAAAGACTTGCACCACCTTCTTCATGACCCGCATACTAACACCCTTCAGTCTTTGGAAGTTATTGAAACATGAACTTAGCACATAATAAATGACAGACTATTGCTCCAGCCCGTCCATTGTTGTCCATACTGTGTTTCCCGACCACACAGTTTGCTACGCTACTCTCTCCATCACCTCTGTTTCTTCAACGTTACACTGACCTTCTCTTTGTATCAAAGTCCCGTGTTCCCCGATCACAAGAATCCAACAAGCTGGTTCACTCCCGCCGCTTTACTCCTACTTCCTCCACTTGATCCTCCTTATAGTCAAGCACTGTGTTCCCCGGTCACAGAAACCTGATGCGCTCCATAGAGATGAGGATCCTCAACTTTATCTCCTTCCCATGTGGCTCCTCCATTCCTCCTCCACGCATACGGCACATCCCCGCATGGGTATGCCCAGTATAGCACCTCAGCACGCCATGCTGTCTTTCCTGTGCTTCACAACTCCTTCCTGGAAGCATGTGACCCCAGCTTATATAGGAGGCCTGCCCCCTACCAATGCAAATTAATCATTGGTCAGAGCCCCCCACATGAGCTGCCTGCCACTCAGGTGTCAAGCCCAGCCTCCCTTCCAGAACAATTCCACTGAAAGCAGGAGAGGATCTCTGAAATCCACCCCCACTAAAATCACAACTGTCCACAGTTGTAGGAAAAATAAATGGAAAAATACCTCCTTAACCAGTTCAATACCGGGCATTTTCACTCCCTTCCTTCCCAGGCCAATTTTTAGTTTTCAGCGCTGTCGCACTTTAAACGACAATTGCGCGGTCCTGCGACGTTGTACCCCAAAAAAATTGACTTCCTTTTTTCCCCACAAATAGAGCTTTCTTTTGGTGGTATTTGATCACCTCTGCGGTTTTTATTTTTTGCGCTATAAACAAAAGAAGAGCGACAATTTTGAAAAAAACAATTTTTTTACTTTTTGCTATAAGAAATATCCCAATTTTAAAAAAACGAAACAAATTTTTTCCTCAGTTTTGGCCGATACGTATTCTTCTACATATTTTTGGTAAAAAAAAAATCGTAATACAATACGCGTATATTGATTGGTTTGCGCAAAAGTTATAGCGTCTAAAAAATACGGGATAGATTTATGGCATTTTAAAAAAAAAAAAAAATTTTTTTTTTTACTAGTAATAGCGGCGATCTTGATTTTTTTTTTTCCTGACTGCGACATTATGGCGGACACATCGGACACTTTTGACACATTTTTGGGACCAATCACATTTATACAGCGATCCGTGCTATGAAATTGTATTGATTACTATATAAATGTGACAGGCAGTGAAGGGGTTAACCACTAGGGGGACACAAGGGGTTAAGTATGTTTCCTAAGGGAGTGTTTCTAACTGTAGGGGGCGGGGACGTACAAGGGGAGGAGACCGATCAGTGTTCCGCTGTACTGGGAACACAGATCGCTCTCCTCTCAACTGACAGGACGTGGATCTGTGTGTTTAAACACACAGACCCACAGTCCGGCCCGGTGAACGGTCAATCGCGGGTGCCGGGCACTCGCACCGGGTCCCGAGCAACGCGGCGGCAGGGAAGTCCAGGCCGTCATATGACGTCCACCCAGGATGGGAGATCCCATCTGTGGATGTCATATTTAAGCCATGGGTGTGGAGCGGCCCGAGGAGAAGAAGATAGAAGATGCCGTGGAGGAGATGCTGGACGAGAACGCCAGAGGAAGAACCAGAAGAGCCAGAAGAACCAGAAAAAGAAGATGAAGGAAGATAGAAGAAAGAAGAAGCATTTAAATAAAGGAATTGTCAAAAACTGTCTCTTCTCATTTTTAACATTTTTGAGTACCCCCTTACCATTTCACACGGGGGGGGGGGGCGGGATCTGGGGGTCCCCTTGTTAAAGGGTGCTTCCAGATTCCGATAAGCCCCCCGCCCGCAGACCCCCACAACCACCGGCCAGGATTGTGGGGATGAGGCCCTTGTCCTAATCAACATTGGGACAAGGTGTTTTGGGGGGCTACCCCAAAGCACCCTCCCAATGTTGAGGGCATGTGGCCTGGTACGGTTCAGGAGGGGGGGGCCGCACTCTCATCCCCCCTCTTTTCCTGCGGCCTGCCAGGTTGCGTGCTCGGATAAGGGTCTGGTATGGATTTTTGGGGGGACCCCACGCCGTTTTTTTTTGGCGCGGGGTTCCCTTTAAAATCCATACCAGACCTGAAGGGTCTGGTATGGAATTTAGGGGGAAACCCCACGTCATTTTTTTTTTTTTATTTTGGCCGGGGTTCCCCTTAATATCCATACCAGACCTGAAGGGCCTGGTATGGAATTTAGGGGGACTCCCACATCATTTTTTCTTTTTAATTTTGGTTCGGGGTTCCCCTGTGGGGAATTCCCATGCCGTTTTTATCAATGAACTTCTATGTGTATTGTCGGCAATGCAATAGCCGCGGGTAGTTTTAAATGGGTTTTTTTCCTTCGAAATGTCATTTTGCAGTCAGACTGTTCTAAACACAGGAAACATGCGCCCCTTTACAGGCATACTATAGACACCCCCCAGGTATGAAATTTAAAGGGATATTACACTTTTATTGTTTGACTTTAAGCATTATTAAAATCACTGCTCCTGAAAAAACGGCCATTTTTAAAACTTTTTTTTTGCATTGATCCATGTCCCCTGGGGCAGGACCCGGGTCCCCAAACACTTTTTATGAAAATAACTTGCATATAAGCCTTTAAAATTAGCACTTTTGATTATTCATGTTCGTGTCCCATAGACTTTAACGGTGTTCGTGTGTTCGAGCGAACTTTTTTCCTGTTCGCATGTTCTGGTGCGAACCAAACGGGGGTGTTTGGCTCATCCCTAATTGTGACAATCATATAGTGGTCACAAGGATTTAGTAGGTTACAGCAAACCAATACATTGCACATTAGCCCGACATGTTTCGCTGATTGCTTCTTCAGGGGAGGTGCAAATCAGAACAAAAGAACTAACTAAAACAGATATAAAGACAGAGAATTACAATGAGTTACCAAATAAATACATATATAATTGTTTTTAATGAGAGCGTGGTGTTGAAACAGACATCACGGACAAAAACGCTCACCCTACAGCAAGTTCCCACCAAAGACAAACGAGAGCTGGACCCAACAATCCCATAATAACCCCCATACACAAGGCAGATGGTCAGATTGCAGTCATAGAGGACAGAAAGGTGAGACTATGAAACAAGAAATTTTTGTTACCGTATTTATTGGTGTATAACACGCACCCCAAGTTTAGAAGGGAATTTAAAGAAAAAAATGTTTTAAGGAAAAAAACTTACATTTAAATGCCCATCAATGCAGCCTGATCAGTGCCCATCTGCAGCCTTGCACAGCGTCCATCTGCATGCTTGTCCAGTGTCATTTGCAGCCTGGCAGTCATTTGCAGCCTTGGTGTCATTTGCAGCATGGCAGTCATTTGCGGCCTTGGTGTCATTTGCAGCCTTGGTGTCATTTGCAGCCTTGGTGTCATTTGCAGCCTGGCAGTCATTTGCAGCCTTGGTGTCATTTGCAGCCTTGGTGTCATTTGCAGCATGGCAGTCATTTGCAGCCTTGGTGTCATTTGCAGCCTTGGTGTCATTTGCAACCTTGCAGCCTTGGTGTCATTTGCAGCCTTATCAGTGTCCATAGCAGCCTTGCAGCTTTGTCAGTGTCCATTTGCAACCTTGCCCAGGCTGCAGTTAAACTGCAGTGACATGTCAGTGTCACTGCAGTTTTAAAATGGCACCGCCGGTGCCGAGATACATAGAGCCATGACTTGCAGTGGCTCTCGGCCTCCTGAGCGTTTTAGCCCTGTGATGGCCGGCGTCCGAGACCATATTGGGAGCTCAGCACAAGATCCTCTGACTCCGCCAGCCAAGAGAAAGCTTGCCGTGGCTTGTGCGGGAGTCGAGAGGAATCCCCACTCACGGCAAACTCGGGGTGGGAGCCATTCAGCTGGGTCTGTCCCCTGCTGCAGACATGAGACGCATGGGGGCTGACTCAGTGGGCTCTCCACCCAACTGGAGGGTGGCTCGGCGAGGTAGAGATGCCAGCTATGTGCCTGGAATGGCCGGGGCCTGTATTCCAGAAGGGAGAGGAAGGAGAAGAGGGGCGGCAGGTGCAAAGCACCATCGTGGGGACTTGGACGCAGTGCGGTCCAGATCGGCGGCCAGGTGGACTTTCCCTGCCCAGCCCAGGGCAGTGATGATGGCTGGATTTCCAGTGAGGCAGCGGAAGCCAGGTAAGAACCTTTCTTTCTTATCTTTCTCCTCTCCTGTCGTTAGAAAGGGGGTGTCTGTGTGCAGGGTTGGAGGTGCAGGGGTTCCAGTGGGACAAGGGGATGGTTTAGGAGGGGTGGGTCATGGTGCTGGTTCCCTGTCCCTTGGGGTAGTGGGGGGGCAAGAAGTGGGGGTGGTGCAAACATTGTTGGCTGGCTTGCTGGAGGTGTTGGCGTGCTGTGAGGCTGGTACATGGCCAATGGCGGATGCTTCCCAGGTGGCGGCGTGGGCTGCAGCCCACACTTCCGCAGCTCAAGGCTCTGTGCTGGTGGTGCCTAGCCCGGTTGTATCGGCTGGGGTTGCGGGGCCAGTGGGGGGTCCGGTTATTGGGGGGTAGGGGCAGACAATCCTGTGGCCCTGCCTGCATCGTCGACGGTAGTGGCTAATGCAACGGCGGCGGTTGGCAAGGGGGCGGTGGGGGTAGATGGGGTGAATTTGGAGGATGCTGCCAAATGCGAAGTCTACGTCTGTTTTAAAGGGGCCTTTGGGCACTCATTTGAAGGCGGAGGTGAAGGAGCGCATTTGGAAGGGGGAGTACGTTGAAATTTTCTCTTTGTTGCCCTTGGAGAAGTTTAACTTGGACAAAGTTAAGCCTGACGAGAGCAAGAAGAAGCGGCACTACAGGTTAATCCCGCACACGTTTGCAAATTGGTTGCAGGCGTTTGCGATTTTGGCAAGCGTTATTGGGGAAAAGGCGCCCGAAAACTGCTCGTCGCTTTTTTGCTACCTTGATTCCATTGGGGAGGCGCAAAGGGTGTATGGGGGGACTGCCTGGTTGCGCTATAATGAGCATTTCTGGCAAAGGAAGGCGGTCTGCCCTGCTTTTCACGGTGGGACCATAGGGACATTAGTCTTTGGATGAAGCTAATGTCCTCTCCAAGAAGTTCTTTGCCTCCCTTTCAGGGTGGGGCCGGGGATTTGGCCTTTGCCGGGCAACCGGCCGGTAGTTGCATGGGTTTCTGCTGGCAATTTAAAGCTGGTACCTTGAAATTTGGGGCAAAATGTTGATTCCGGCATGAGTGTTCCACATGCGGGGGTTCGCACTCGCAGTCTCGGTGCTTTAAGCAGGGTAGCAGAAAAGGGGGGATTCTGGAGAAAGGGAAGACTCTGGTGATGGTAAAAAGGATGGTCCCCTTTCTAAGGCGCTATCCTGATCGGGCAACGGCAAGGTTATTAGTGTTGGAGTTTACTGAGGGTTTCAAGTTGAATAGTCGACTTCAGGTAGTTCTGCCTGTGGCGGATAATTTGAGGTCGGCTTGGGAGCATGCTGGCATTGTTACTGAAAAGTTGTTCAAGGAAGTTTCGTTGGGTCGCATGGCTGGCCCGTTTGAGATGCCACCAGTACCCGATTTGGTTATATACCCTTTGGGTGTTGTTCCCAAGAAGGAGCCGAACAAGTTTCGGCTCATTCACCATTTGTCCCACCTGTGTGGGGGATCGGTTAATGATTCTATTGACCCGGGCCTTTGCACTGGGTCTTACACATCTTTTGATATGGCGGTGGCCTGGGTGCAGCGTTTGGGTAAGGGGGCATTGTTGGCAAAAACGGATATAGAGGCTGCTTTTCGCCTCTTGCCGGTTCATCCTGATTGCTGTCATTTGTTGGGATGTCACTGGCAGGGTATGTTTTTCGTTGACAGATGTTTGCCCATGGGGTGCGCTATTTTTTGTTCCTTGTTCGAGAAATTTAGTTCTTTTCTGTAATGGGCGGTGCAGGATGATTCAGGCTTGTCATCTGTCATCCATTACTTGGATGATTTTTTGTGTATAGGGCCTGCGGAGAGCCTGGTGTGTGTGTCTCTGTTTGCTACAGTTCCGCAACTTTTTGAAGTTTTTGGGGTTCCGTTGGCCGCTGACAAGTCGGAAGGTTTTGTGTTTTTTGGGGATCGTTGTAGATACCTTGGCTATGGAATGCCATTTGCCATTGGACAAATTGGAGGGTTTGAGGCAGGAGGTGGCTGGGGCGTTACGGGTGAAGAAGATCCAGCTTCGAGCTCTGCAATCTCTGCTGGGCAAATTAAATTTTGCCTGCCGCATCATGCCTATGGGGCGTGTTTTCTGCAGGCGTCTGGCAGAGGCCACGGCTGGCGTTCGGGCTCCGCATCATTATATTCGACTGGGACTGGATCACAAGGAGGATCTGAAAGTGTGGGACTCTTTTTTGGTGACATATAATGGCCACTCTCTTTGGTTAGGGTTGGTGATTTTGAACTTTGATATGGAACTGTTCACTGACGCGGCCGGCTCCGGCAGTTTTGGGGCCTTTTACCAGGGAAAGTGGAGCGCCGGGGAATGGCCGGCTGCCTGGAAGGAGGCTGGTTTGGTACGCAATTTGGCGGCCTTGGAATTATTCCCCATAGTGCTAGCTGTGGAGCTATGGGGTGAGAAATTTAGGAATCGCCACGTGCATTTTCATTGTGATAATCTGGGGGTTGTACAGGCCATTAATAATAACACTGCATCTTCCCCCCCAGTTGTGCGCTTACTGCGGCATCTGGTTCTGAATTGTTTGTGTATCAACTGTTTTGTGACTGCGGTGCATGTTTCGGGGATTGATAATTCAGTGGCTGATGCGTTGTCTCGTTTCCAGTGGGACAGGTTTTGTCAACTGGCACTAGAAGCGGATGTACACGGGATTCCTTGCCCCGAGAGGTTATGGAGCATCGCATTGCCACTGCCCAGCTTTTGATCCATAGATCGGTTTCTGCAGCTACTTGGACAGCGTACAGTAAGGTTTGGCTGGAATTGGATGCCTTGGTGCGGGAAGTAGGGGAATGCTCTCACGATGAGGGTAGAGTCCATTTGCTGCTTTACTTTATATGCAGGAATTTTGAGAGCGGAGTGTTGGCTTCTTATATGTCACAAAAGTTGGCTGGGCTGGAGTTTATATTTCAGTTGGTGGGTCAATGGAATGCTACGAAGGCTTTCATGGTTCGGCGTGCTATGTGTGGATATCGCGCTGGTCGCTCACACGAGACGCCCAGTTTTTTTTAAGGTTTTGGGGGACGTGGTGGAACAGTTAGGAATGGGATATGTTTGCATATCACAGTTTGAGAGGGTCTTGTTTTGGGCCATTTTTATATTGGCCTTTTTTGGAGCTTTTCGGGTGGGTGAGATGGTGAGTAGGAACAAAAAGGGGGATGGTGGTTTGGATGTTCAAGATGTATGGGTGCAGGGGGATATGTTGGGGGTGTTTCTGAGGAGGTCCAAAACGGATCAATTGGGCAGGGGGGCCTGGGTGGAGTTGAGGACGGTCCCGGGTTCTCCTTTATGTCCGGTTGCGGCTGTGGGGGAATTTTGAATAGAAAGATCTGGATGCCGCACACCGGATGAAGTAGAAAACTTGTCTTTATTATTAAAATGGGACCATCAGAAGTACAAGACAATCATGCAGGATTTACAGGATCCACTGACGCGTTTCACACTCGGAACTGAGTGCTTACTCATAGATATATCCTAAAAAGAACACCATGCGACCATATGATTAGGTAAAAAATAGGTAACAGCTGAAAACCGGTTTAGTAAGATCTCGGCATCTGCTGGCAAATTAGTGTGCTTTCCAATAAAAGGGACTCTAAAGGTGGTGATATTTGAATCACTACAAATAACCTAAATCAATGGAGATAAAGGTGTGAATAAAAATGTAATTATGTAACCGTATATGTGTAAACAAAGATTGTATATACTTTTATTGTTGTTTTACATGTATTTAGCAGTATAAGTATAATGGAACGTGAAGAGATGTGATGTGAATATAAAAATAAAATGTGAAAAAACAAAATAATGGAAAATGGATAAAAAATGCGTGTAGATTATGTATAAACATAATGATATATAAGTGTACTGCATATGAACGTATATGAACATATCCAGAGTAAAGTGAAAACACGGATACAAATCCAATGTAATAATATACTGTAGATATAATGAAAGAGCATGGGATGTGAGGTGAAAAATAAATAAAGACAAAAGTGGTGTAAGTGTCCTTGATTGCTGTAACGTGAACAAAAATGTAATAGATCACAAATGTGTTTGAATAAATCTACATATGTGTGTATTTGTGATATATGTCACAGCAAAATGTCTAAAGAGTGTGTGTAAACAAGTGGAATTGAGATTGACAGGGCAGTGAAAGTGCTATACTATGATGCTTTTTTTTAGCCGACCGCATTGAATGATTGTGGAACGAGATCGGTTTGTGTATGGATATGTAAAATGTTTATAGTGAGAGAAAGAGATCCTTAACGATGTAGCATGAGTTTATATGTGAAGCGTGATTATATGGCTACAAACAGGATGTATGCTGAGATTTTTAATAATGAAAATAAACGGTGACGTCCAGAACAGAAAGACCTCACCATTCAAAATCTCCACAGTATGATCTAATCAGCCTGTGAAGCATGATAAAGATGTGTACAAAATGCAGACTAATGGTTTAGAGATAGGACACCACGGGGGATGTGCAGAGCCCTGCTAATCAGAAGGAAAAGTAAAACAATGTCACAAAGTGAAACACATTTAAGTACAAGTAAATATTGTGTAAAACAATGAGTGATTAACCCGTGATGCCCTATATGAAAGCACATCTTTAGATATAGATGTCAGCAAACGCCGAGACCGCTACACAACTCACAATTTGATTGCTAACATTGAATGGAAATGATTATGGACTCGCTGATACAATATTCATATAATAAAGCCGACAGATAAAATAATTGGATACACAGACAGGCACACAAAAGGTCGGAGAAGATCCAATCTAAGAAAATATAGTAAAGAACGTGTCATTATGCTGAGCTCACATCACATCTCTTCACGTTCCATTACACCTATACTGCTAAATACATGTAAAACAACAATAAAAGTATATACAATCTTTGTTTACACATATACGGTTACATAATTACATTTGTATTCACACCTTTATCTCCATTGATTTAGGTTATTTGTAGTGACTCAAATATCACCACCTTTAGAGTCCCTTTTATTTGAAAGCACACTAATTTGCCAGCAGATGCCGAGATCTTACTAAACCGCTTTTCAGCTGTTACCTATTTTTTTTTTTTCCATTAAGATTTTATTGAATAGAATAATTAGAAAACAAGTAGAAAGAGTACAAACAGTCTTATACAGTTGTCACATGACTTAAAGAACGTTTAACATGGTATTCATAAGACTTTCAACAGTAATGCTAGTAAGAGGTCAGTCGGGAGGGTTATCTAAGGTAAGGTTGGGAGCAAAAACATGGTACCACAAGACAAGGTGCTTAAATACAGTGAAAATTTCCCCCCACTCACATCGTCTTCTGGTGAGTATTAAGGGAGGAATTGAGCACCAGACTAGGCCCGGCTAGGGTTCAAAGAAAATCGAGACCCCCCAGGGCGTATGTGCTGAATGTCCTGAAGCATCACACTCGACAAGTGGAGACCCTCATCTTGGAGTATAAAATATGAGACAATTACACAAGGACTGCTGACAGAGAGAAGGAAAAATAGAGTGATATAGAAAGAAAACAGAAGAGAAAAAGAGAAGAAAGAAAGAAAGAAAGAAAGAAAGAAAGAAAGAAAGAAAGAAAGAAAGAAAGAAAGAAAGAAAGAAAGAAAGAAAGAAAGAAAGAAAGAAAGAAAGAAAGAAAGAAAGAAAAAAAGGGAAAAGGGGAGGAGAAAAAAAAAAGGGGGGGGGGGGATTCTCAAATAGAAAAGAAGAATGGGCAAAAGAGAAAGGGTATATTAAGAAAGAGGTAATGGAGAGGGGAAATGAATAGAAAACAAGGGAGTCAGATATGATAGTCCAGAATGAAATATGGGTCAGTAAGAGTAGAAAGAGGTAAGGGAGAAAAGGGAAAGGGAGAACGTAAGGAGTAAGGTGTAGACAAGAGTGAAAAGGGAATAAAGAGGGTAGTAGATGGGCGGTGAGACAGGTGAAAGTCAGAGGTGAATGGTTACGGGCGGCAACCGGACCCCCCCCAGGGCCAGAGGGGAAGGAATAAACAGGGGCAGCCCTCCTGATTGGTAGTATTTATGTTTGCAGGGTAGCCTTTGGGAGGTACTGATGGTATCTTTCAGTGGTTGTGAAGTGTATCCAACAGGACCAAATAACCGTAAACTTATGAACCCTATCCTGAGAAACATGAATGAGCTCTTCCATGTCTTTAGTTTTGGAAATTGTTGCAAACCATTCTCCGATTGATGGAACAGAAGTAGATTGCCAATGTTTTGGGACGCATAGTCTAGCAGCATTAACTAAGTGCATCGCTAAAGATTTGAAATAGCTTTGTTTGGGTAAGGATGTATGATGTAAAAGAAATTGGGCTGGGGTAAAATCGAGGGTAAATGTAGTAATTTGTGTTATTAAATTATGAACCTCCTTCCAAAAGGGTTGGAGGATTGTGCAGTCCCACCATACATGAAGCATTGTACCCACTTCCAGTCTGCATCGCCAGCAAGTGTTGGGAATAGAGGGCGTAAATTTGTGGAGTCTTGAGGGGGTTCTATACCACCTGGTAGCTATCTTATACCCATTCTCTTGAGTAGTAACGTTCAATGAGCCCTTGTGTATGTATTCATGGACCTTATGCCATTCATCGTTTATTAAGGGTGTCGTTAGGTCCCTATTCCATGAAATCTGTGAGGGCGTAAGGCTAGAGGTCAAGGGTTCATTAAGCAAGGCATACAAAAGAGAAATGAGGTGTCTTTGTGGGATTTTGCGGTGACACAAGGTTTCAAACTGTGTGAGCTGTTTAATCCCATGAGTTTGACTGATATGAGTTTCCAGAAAGTGTCTAATTTGTCTATAGGTCCAGAAGGAAAATGCTGACGTTTTGGACGTTTCTTTGAGTTTGTCTAGGGAAACGATTTTCCCATCATGATAGAAATGCATTACTAGGACATCTTCATGTGGCCATTCTTTCTGCAGGAAGTTGATGTGGGAACCCGGGGAGAAAGCAGGGTTTCCTCTTAACGTAGTTAAGGGACCTGGAATTATAGCTAAATTTCCCTTGATTAAAGCCTTCCTAAATGCTAATAGAGATGGATATATTAGTGGATGTGTAGTCATTGATTGTGGCCAATGCTTAGGGGGTAACCACGGGAGTAAGTGTAGGGAAAGATGTGATACAGCATTTTCAAGGGCGATCCAGGAATTCGTAAGGTGACACGCGCTATAATATTTGCCCAGATCTGGCAGCCCTATACCACCCCTGGATTTGGGTAAGGTGAGTCTAGAGTATCTAATGCGGGGGGGACAGTCTCTCCATAAAAAGTCTGAGCAAATTTTTTGGTATGTTGAAAAAAAGTTAGTTGGAAGAGCTATTGGGATTGCCTGCATTAGATAAAATAGACGCAGTAAAATAAGCATTTTAATCAGAGCTGCTCGCCCAAACCAAGAAACATTTAACGTCCTCCATTCTTTAAAAAAATTTTGGGCTTTAAAGTGGGGTTCCACCCAAAAAAACAAAAATACCTGAAAAATTGTAAAAAAAAACAAAAAAACATTTGAATATTTTTTTTTTTTACTTACCTCTAAATGCCTGTTGCTAGGTGGTCCCTCGTAGTCTGCCTCTTCCTTTGCCTGGGCTGGTGACATCACTTCCCCCCAGGCACAGGAAGGGCTCAGCTCTGCTCCCTCCCTCCTGTCAATCATCTGGGACCCATTACAGGTCCCAGGTGATTGAGCGTCCAATCACGGCGCGTGGCGCCGCTCGCGCATGCACAGTGGGTGCCAGGCTGTGAAGCCACAGCCCGGTGCCCACAGTTGAAATGCTGGCACCGACGAGCGGTGGGGGGGATGAGCGGGGCTTCGATCCCCCGCATCGCTGGACCCAGGGACAGGTAAGTGTCCAATTAAAAGTCAGCAGCTGCAGTATTTGTAGCTGCTGACTTTTAATTTTTTTTTTTTAATGGAGCCCCTGGGTGGAACTCCTCTTTAAGTAGTGCTACCTGAAAATTCAATACGTATAGGTTTGATAAGTGGGATGGGATCTGTATCCCTAGGTAGGTGAGGGCGTTTTTATGCCATTGAAACGGGAAGGATTCTTGACAACTAATCACTTCTTGAGGGGGAAGAGAGATATTCAAGGCCTGTGATTTAGTGTGGTTGATTTTTAAGTTGGATATTTTGCCAAAAAGGTCAATCTCATGAAGAAGATTTGGCAGAGAGACACGGGGTGCTTGTAATGAGAGCAAAATATCGTTGGAAAATGCCGCTACCTTGTACTCTCTCCCTTTCACAGCAATGCCTTGAATATCGGGGTTGTTTCTTAGCCTATTAAGGAAGGGTTCTAAGGTGAGAATATAAAAAAGTGGTGATAATGGGCAGCCCTGACGTGTGCCATTATTGACAGAGAAGGCGTTTGACAGGAGGCCGTTAACTCTAACTGCAGCGGAAGGACCAGAATACAGTGCCATAATGGAGGAAAGCAAACGATCTCCAATTCCAATCACTGAAAGAGTTTCGCGCATGTAGTCCCAGGCCACCCTGTCAAACGCCTTCTCAGCGTCAAGTGAGAGGAGAAATCCCTGAATTTTAGTGGAAGATATCCAGTGGTGTAAGTTTAATGTGCGGATTACATTATCTCGGGCTTCTCTACCAGGGACAAACCCTACCTGATCAAGAGATACGAGATTTGGTATTAAGGGAAGGGAAGTAGTCTGTTAGCAAGAATTTTTGCGTATAATTTGATGTCTATGTTTAGTAGGGATATTGGCCTGTAGTTCGCGACTGATGATGGGTCTTTGCCCTCTTTGGGTATGACAGAGATGTGGGCAACTAACATTCTAGAAGGGTTAAATTGGGCGTCAGCTAAGGCGTTGAAGGTGGTCAGGAGTGTGGGGAAGAGAATGTCCGCAAATGTTTTATAGTATTGGAGAGAGTAACCGTCGGGGCCAGGACTTTTGCCTAGCTTCATTTGTTTGGTTGCCACTTCTATTTCAGTTAAAGATATGGGTTTGTCAAGTTCTAGCTTAAGTTGGGGAGATATTGGCTTGGGGCTATATCTGGAGAGGAAAGATTTAATGAGTTCCGAGCGGGCTTTCTGGGCGTCTTGAGACGGTTGTTCAGGACGGAGGTTGTATAATTTTGAATAAAAAGTCTCAAATTCCTTAGCGATATCGTCATTCCTGACCAGAAGATCTCCCTTGGGATTACGTATGTGGTGTATTCTGGTAGAGGTTTTAGCAGATTGAACCGAGCGTGCCAGCAAGTGGCCACATTTGTTCCCTTGCTCGTAAAAGATCTTCTGGCCAAGGATGTAACGCCTGCCAGAGCTTTTATCTAGTTCTGCCTTAAGGAGAGCACGGGCGTGAGATAGCTCCTGTAAAGTGGCAATTGCCTGCGTTCATTTGTGAGTTCTTTCCAGGGATCTGATTGTTTCAATGAGAGAGTTAACAAGTTCTTGGTTTAATTTTTTGGTTTTAGCTGCCAGAGCAATCAACTCTCCCCGGATCACACACTTATGAGCCTTCCAAAGGGAGATAGGAGAGATTTCAGGTGTCGAATTCTCAGTAAAATAGTTGTGAATGCTCGTGCGTATGTGGTCTAGAGAAACTGGATCCTGGAGCAGTGAGGGGTTAAAACACCATGTTTTAGTTCTTGGTTGAGTTTGGGGAAAGGACAGTGTAACCGTAATGGGGTGATGGTCTGATAAGAACATTGGTTCTATCGTAGATCGTTGTAAGAATGGTAGGTCCGATTGGGAGAGGAAAAAATAATCAATTCTAGAATACTTTTGATGCGGTGCAGAGAAGAATGTGTAATCTTTTACTGTGGGTGATAATGTGCGCCATGTATCGTGAAGGGTCAGGTTTTGTAATTGGGTTTTGATCTGACGTAGAGCACTGTATGGTAGGGCAGATGAACCTGAAGAAGATTCTAGTAGTGGGTTCAGGGGAACGTTAAAGTCTCCTCCAAGAAGAACTAAGCCTTCCTGGAAGGACGCCAATCGGTCACAGATATCTCTTAAGAAGGAGACTTGGTGTTCATTGGGGCAGTAAACGTTTGCCAATGTTATTGGTTTGTTTGCGTACTTCCCTTTAAGATATATCTGCCTGCCGGGTCAACCAATGAGTCTGAAAGAAGAAAATTTGCATGTTTGGAGATTAACATTGAGACGCCTTTCGTCTTGGCGTCTGGGTTGGTGGCATGGTGGGCCGATCGATATATGTGGTTGGCGAGTTTAGGTATAGCGTCGGAGGGAAAGTGGGTCTCTTGTAAAAAAATAAAGTGAGCTTTGTGTTTAGAAAGTGATGACAAGACCTGGGAGCGTTTCTCAGGTAGGTTAAGGCCTTTTACATTCAGGGATATACATTTTAGCGTCAAGGACTGTTCGGTTAATGGTTTTGATTGCATGGTTGCGCTCAGGTTGCAATTGGAAATCAAGCCCTACCAAAGTATAATGCGGTATGGAATAGTAGATAATGTGTAAGGGCTGTCAAAGAGGGGGTGGGAGCGGGCCCAGTCAAGCCCCGGAACCTCGGGGGCAGAGCAAAAGAGAAAAAGAATTAGTGGGGAGGGAAAAAAGATGGGGAGAAATGAAATGGGAGTAAGTCCGGGGTATGGAAGCGGAAAGTAAGGAAGAAGGGAAATGGGGGATGAAGGAGAGAGAAAGAGAGGAAAGTGGTGAACAATAATACAGGGAAGGATAAAAGAAAGGAGAAAAACCGAACAAAAAACAAACCAGAGGTGAAGCCAGAAAATCTGCCTTACCTAGAGGAGAAGAATCCTGGAGTGTCAGCTAGTGTTCCTAGGGACTCGCTGTGTGGGGGGAGTGAAAAGAGACGGGAACCTTAGGTCGGGTGCGGGCCGGGGAGCAGACCCGCTAATCTGCTGAGGGGGAGAAATGTAAACTACGGTTCTGTGGGGAGCCCACTTAACATTTTACTATAGGACCACCGGGATCATAGTAATGAACCCCAAAAATGGAACAATTAGCATTTTTAAGAAAAACAAAAAAAGGTAAAGCATATGGAATGTATACCTTAATATTTCAGCCATGTAATAAGCGTGTCAAATAAAGAGGAGAAAATAACAGTAAAAACCAAGACAAAAACAAGAACTAGGACATTCCCAATGCACACTGTGAGAGAGTTAACAAGCTTAAACATTTCCTACTAAACAGAAGGCTGGTTACCATCTTAAGTAAGAAACTAAAATGGCAAATCCCAAGAGGAGAGATAGAGAGGGGAATAGGGAGGGAGAGGGGAAGGAGGGATGGGGAGGTTAGGAAGGAGGGGGGAAGGGGGGGTGAGGGAATGAGAAACATTTAATCCGAAAGATCATAATATGCAGCAGTGCATTTGCAGGCCTATTGATTGATCAGTAAACCCCTCAGGGACCTCACCTATCTGATTAAGTACATTGTATGTGTTGTAAATCCTAAGATAAGTGGTTTGCTTACCAAAGACCAGGGACATCTGGGTAAATGAGATCTCTCCTCCTTACCTTATGGGCAAACTGTGCAAGAGGTGATCAGGATTAATATAAGAAGGTGAAACCCACGGGGGGGACACCCCGGGTTAGGTAAGGAATTTGAGGATGACGTCCTTGATGATCAGTGTAGTAGAAAATCCGCCTTCTCTAAATACATATACTTGGTTTCAATAAAAATATCGTTCTTTATGCAGTGTTTCTTACCGCTAGCAGCATACATGTATTGCCTATAATAATGAGTGAGGGGAAGGTATATGTCAACCTCTAAATCGTTATCTTACAGTGAGAGGAAAAAGGCAGTTCATATTTTGCTCGTTGAAATTTTGAAAGCAGAGGGATTCTGGAGTATGGTCCATTGCTGAGGAAACAGGCAAGTTCTGCTATTTTTAGACCCTCGAAGAGGGTGCTTAAATCCCTATAAAATATGGTATGATAGAGTAAAAATGGAATAAAATAAAAGAAAGAACAACAAAAAAAAAAACAATTTGAGATAGAGGAAGTCTCCACGGGAAAAATTGTGGTTGTGGTACTTTGAGTCCTGAATGCTATTTTCCAGTTATAAGCAGGCTGGGCTTGTGGAGTATAAAGGAGTCACTGCATATAACAGACGGGTGAAGCTGGGGAGGAGAGAACTAGGTGAAGGAGAAGGGTGCCGGAGAATGTTAAATGGTTGTTTACCTAGAAGGTAGCATAGTACACAGCACAAAATGGGGGGGCAGTGTGCATCGGGGGTTAAGTCATTAACTCACTGATGTTGCGACATGGCTGAGTGGGTACAGTTCAATCATCCAGATGGTTGCATCCCGGGGGGGGGGGCGGCGGTACACGAGCAGGGCTTCGTTGGTAGAAATCGTGACGGGATGAGTGTGCTTTCAGAGATGCCGAGCCTGCCTTGCGTCTCTGGCGCGGAGCTTTCGGAGATGGGTTAAGGGAAACCAGGAGCCACGGTTCCGACGGGAAGAAGAGGTCATACCATTCCAGAAGTTCAATCCGTGGGAGATCGAACTGGTCGCAGAAATTCTTTAGGTCATCTGGTGTGCGAAGAATAGCAGAGCGTCCCCTAGTGGACGCAGATAAGGCAAAAGGGAATTTCCAGCGATATTGAATGTTCCTGGCGCGAAGTGCATCCAATAAAGGTCTTAGGGCTCTTCTGTTTTGTAGCGTAATCTGTGACAAGTCCTGGAATAGTTTTCTATCAGCCCCATTGAAAACTACTCGACCCCTTTCCCTGGCCTTCCACAGGATTTCCTCCTTAAGGGGAAAGTTCACCAGACAGCACACAATATCCCTAGGTGGTTCGTTCTCCCTGGGTTGGGGGTGTAGAGCACGGTGGGCCCTTTCCATATCAATAGGTGAGTCTGCAGGTCTACCTATTAAATCATTGAATATTGCACATAAAATGTGCTGTACTGAGTTTGGGTCAACACTTTCAGGGACCCCTCTTACTCTTATGTTGTGCTGGAGACCGCGGTTGTCAAGGTCCTCCACATGCCTGTGGAGGTCGAACAGTTGAGAGAGTTGCGAGTCATAAGCGGATTGAACCTGGCGGATGGCCGCTGCGTGAGTCAGGGTTGTTTGTTCTACTGTGTCAATGCGGTGTGCAACCGCCTGAATGTCTGATTTCAGGTCAGCGATTGCTGCTGTCACTGTACTTTTGATATCTGACGCCACTTTTAACAGGTCGAACAGATTAAGTATGTGAGCTCGCCCGGTATTGGTTGTAGGAGTAGGAGTTCCCATGGTCTGCATGTCGGGCAGCTCTTGAGGCGAGGCGTGTGCGGACAGTTTCTGGGTACGGAAGATGTCAGGAATGTTCCTATTGAGTTGCGTACCTGAGTCCATTGCGGTACGGGATGTTGAGGAGCTCCGGGTGGTTCTGCTCATGCTAATGTCGAGGTGTGGGCTCCCCTTCAACCTAAGATCTGTCCCCGGATCGCAGGAGCTCTGGGCTTATACTGCCATCACGGTCTCCGTCCAGGCCACGCCCCCGTTACCTATTTTTTTACCTAATCATGTGGTCTCATAGTGTTCTTTTTAGGATATATAAATGTTAGTCATTCCAATAATTGCCAGCTATGAGTAAGCACTCAGTTCCGAGTGTGAAATGTGTCAGCTGATCCTGTACATCCTGCATGATTGTCTTGTACTTCTGATGGTCCCATTTTAATAATAAAGACAAGTTTTCTACTTCATCCGGTGTGAGGCATCCAGATCTTTCTATTCAACATTTTGCCCTACTGAGCATTTAGCCAGCACCTGGGACTCTTCAACTCTGAAGGCTTCACATCAATCTCACACCTGGGTTCAGATCTACCTGAGCGGTGAAACACTTTCTTTGCTTCAACTGCATCCAAGGATATGTGGGGGAATTTATAAACAAGAGAGAGGTTCCCCCAAAATGGGGTTTTTAGGCAGCACAATGATAAAGAAAATCAAATTCAGTATCAAAAATATAACAAATTTATTAAAGTATACCATAAAAGTTAAAACAATGAGCTCCAGTGGGGGGCATTTGAGATAAAATGTACATTACATATTAATAGGCTGAACATATATTGGCAGACATATATTCACAACAACACTCGGTAGCATGAATATTTGAACCTGACGCGTTTCAACCCCTGTACTTGGAGTCTTCTTCAGAGGATTGGTCTGCTGAGAAATATACATAGATGAAAATTGATACATGTAAATAAATTACATTAGTATAATGGTAATTACATTCACCATGTAGAATATGGATACAATAGTAATAATTTACCCAGTAATATATGTTCGGCAAAAAGGAGAACGAGGCCTCCCATATGGAGATCCCTTGGAACGACTATCCTCCTGTCCCCCCCAGGAGAAGGACACCGGGCACCCCTACCGCCAACCGCGGTTCAGGCCGGGGTAGTGAAAGCAGCGACGTGGCTTGCGAGAGGTCACACTCCTGGATACCACCCACCAGACTAACAAAAACAACCAGGGAGCACAGAGGATTACACCTGTGAGGGTAATCAAAAAGTTCCTCATAATAAACTCAGTCATTTACATGGTACTGATTATATGTCCAAGAAGGGACAAGAAAACAAAAATTATATATATATATGAAATTTTCCAGAGGCAGTATAAGGTATGGGCAGCACCTCAGTGTGTGCTCAATGTGATGACGATCCGTGTGAAAACGTGAAATATAAGAAGACCAAGGTGGAGTGAAAAGGATGAAAAATAGGTAATGACTAGTGAGGACTGAGTGTAGGAATATGGTGAAAGGAAGTGAATGCACCGAAATTGCTGGGAGAAAAGATGTGGAAAAAGAGGGGGGAAAAAAGGGGAGAGAAAATGGGAAGGGGGAGGGGGGGGGGGGGGGGAAAGGAGGGGAAGGAGGGGGGGGAAGGTTTGGGGTGTTTGGGGGTAAACAGGGGAAGAAAAAGAAATTGCACAAAAAGTTAAAAAGAATTAATTACCTCAAGGGGTACTAAAGGACACGTGTTTAGGCACTGTGTTGCCCCATATACAAGACTGGTGCCTGTTAACCAAACCCGGGATTGGTCATAGGGTATAGCGGGCTCGGTGGATTGGTATCCCACACTGAGTCCACCAGTCTGAAAAATAGGTAAACATCAAAGTGTAAGTTATAGATAACGAATGGTGGCCAAGTCATTGTACAGCAAGGCCACTATAAATAAACGGGGGTCAATGCAGAATCAAATAATATTCGCATGAGCCCCCATTGTATAGGACAAAAAGTAGTGCCTAGACAAGGACCAAATACGGAGTAATAGAAGTGATACTTACTTGGTGTAAATTGAAAAGTGCCTGCTGTTCACCAGGGAGGAAAAGAGACTGAGGATGTGCTGCGAGTATACCTCTTATATACTGCCTACTGGGGGTGTGTACTCACTTATGATCAATCCAGGTGTGTGCGCCATCCCTGATTGTTCTGCGGTGGGCGGCGTGACCGCCATATAGGCAGTCGAGCGTGGCTTCCCCGGCATTCCGGAAGAGCATAGCTCCGACTCAGCGTCACTCTCGTCGAAATCTCGCGATGCCGATGACGTCATGCCGCACGCGCGGGGCCCCGCGCATGCGCAGTGGCGAGCGACATCCGAGAGTGTTCCGGAATGCCGCCGGCAAGGAGGAAGTAATCCCCAATACAGCGCCCGGTGGCCATTCGGGCATCCAATGGGGAAACATGGGGGGGAGGAGCCACCTATAGGGGCCGGTGTCAATGTTAGTATGAATGACATTGCTATGAATCAACAGATATATGTTATGTACAATTTTTCAATCGTTTTTTGTATACTCTTTTCCACTTGGAACTGCCCCCCCCCTCCCCTCCAGATTGAGGGAGTCCTGCGGTGCTGTCTCCGCCCCCATCTCAGGATCGGGTGTGATCCGCGATCTGGCTTCCCGGCAAGGTGGGGGGGGGAATGAGCCGGCCCCTATAGGTGGCTCCTCCCCCCCATGTTTCCCCATTGGATGCCCGAATGGCCACCGGGCGCTGTATTGGGGATTACTTCCTCCTTGCCGGCGGCATTCCGGAACACTCTCGGATGTCGCTCGCCACTGCGCATGCGCGGGGCTCCGCGCGTGCGGCATGACGTCATCGGCATCGCGAGATTTCGACGAGAGTGACGCTGAGTCGGAGCTATGCTCTTCCGGAATGCCGGGGAAGCCACGCTCGACTGCCTATATGGCGGTCACGCCGCCCACCGCAGAACAATCAGGGATGGCGCACACACCTGGATTGATCATAAGTGAGTACACACCCCCAGTAGGCAGTATATAAGAGGTATACTCGCAGCACATCCTCAGTCTCTTTTCCTCCCTGGTGAACAGCAGGCACTTTTCAATTTACACCAAGTAAGTATCACTTCTATTACTCCGTATTTGGTCCTTGTCTAGGCACTACTTTTTGTCCTATACAATGGGGGCTCATGCGAATATTATTTGATTCTGCATTGACCCCCGTTTATTTATAGTGGCCTTGCTGTACAATGACTTGGCCACCATTCGTTATCTATAACTTACACTTTGATGTTTACCTATTTTTCAGACTGGTGGACTCAGTGTGGGATACCAATCCACCGAGCCCGCTATACCCTATGACCAATCCCGGGTTTGGTTAACAGGCACCAGTCTTGTATATGGGGCAACACAGTGCCTAAACACGTGTCCTTTAGTACCCCTTGAGGTAATTAATTCTTTTTAACTTTTTGTGCAATTTCTTTTTCTTCCCCTGTTTACCCCCAAACACCCCAAACCTTCCCCCCCCTCCTTCCCCTCCTTTCCCCCCCCCCCCCCCTCCCCCTTCCCATTTTCTCTCCCCTTTTTTCCCCCCTCTTTTTCCACATCTTTTCTCCCAGCAATTTCGGTGCATTCACTTCCTTTCACCATATTCCTACACTCAGTCCTCACTAGTCATTACCTATTTTTCATCCTTTTCACTCCACCTTGGTCTTCTTATATTTCACGTTTTCACACGGATCGTCATCACATTGAGCACACACTGAGGTGCTGCCCATACCTTATACTGCCTCTGGAAAATTTCATATATATATATAATTTTTGTTTTCTTGTCCCTTCTTGGACATATAATCAGTACCATGTAAATGACTGAGTTTATTATGAGGAACTTTTTGATTACCCTCACAGGTGTAATCCTCTGTGCTCCCTGGTTGTTTTTGTTAGTCTGGTGGGTGGTATCCAGGAGTGTGACCTCTCGCAAGCCACGTCGCTGCTTTCACTACCCCGGCCTGAACCGCGGTTGGCGGTAGGGGTGCCCGGTGTCCTTCTCCTGGGGGGGACAGGAGGATAGTCGTTCCAAGGGATCTCCATATGGGAGGCCTCGTTCTCCTTTTTGCCGAACATATATTACTGGGTAAATTATTACTATTGTATCCATATTCTACATGGTGAATGTAATTACCATTATACTAATGTAATTTATTTACATGTATCAATTTTCATCTATGTATATTTCTCAGCAGACCAATCCTCTGAAGAAGACTCCAAGTACAGGGGTTGAAACGCGTCAGGTTCAAATATTCATGCTACCGAGTGTTGTTGTGAATATATGTCTGCCAATATATGTTCAGCCTATTAATATGTAATGTACATTTTATCTCAAATGCCCCCCACTGGAGCTCATTGTTTTAACTTTTATGGTATACTTTAATAAATTTGTTATATTTTTGATACTGAATTTGATTTTCTTTATCATTGTGCTGCCTAAAAACCCCATTTTGGGGGAACCTCTCTCTTGTTTATAACTTTCAAGGGGTGAGCAGCAAATTCTTGGTTTCCCCTCTGGTGTCTCTCTATATGTGGGGGAATTTTGCCAAAATCAGGCCTCAAGGTGGGGGGGTTTTCTTCCAACATGAGGATGAGACAGCTGTGTCACGTTTTCAATTTCAGACAGTGTTCTGAAAATGTTTTGTGGCAGCGGGATTGAAGGCGGAGAATTATTCTTCTCACTCGTTCTGCATTGGAGCATCCACGGAGGTGGTCCGGTGGGGATTGGATGACAAGGTGGTTTGGAGTATTGGACATTGGGAATCAGTGCGATTTAAATTATACGTTCGCCCTCACTTGCTTTAGTTAAACAAATCATCATAAAGGCTGTTTGTGGCTCCTCTCTCTCTTAGCTTCTTCAAATTCATGTTGGGTATTCTGGTGGGTCATTTGCTGAGGTGCTAGGGTGATGTGTTTTTTGTCTTCCCCTCTTCCTTTTTTCTGTTTCCTTTTCTTTCAGATTCGGTGACCTGCTTGGTGTGGATCCTGGGACACTCATATGTGTATTGGGGTTCCAGGAGGGCAGATGTCAGGAGGTATGGCAGGTTGTTGGGTTTGTCTGGGGAGGAGTGCGTAGTACACTGGATTGGAGTCCTGGGCATGCTATGGTCCAGGGTGGTACCTGAAATGCATAGGTACGCCAGATTGGACCGCACCCCTGGTGTGGTTCTGATACATGCGGGGGGTAATGACCTGGGTTTGCGGTGCACAAGGGAGTTGATCAGGGACATCAAATTCGATATGTTACGGCTGCAATCATTTTTCCCTGATACCTTTTTTATCTGGTCTGATATCGTGGCCAGGAAAGCTAGGTGTTTGGATCGCTCTGTTTCAGGTCTGAACAGAACGAAGGTAAAGGTCAACAAAGTGGTGGCTACGTTTTTTGTACGGAACGGGGGTTTGGCGGTTCATCACCGGGAGTTAGAGGAGGAAACGTGGCGTTTTTTACCTTATGATGGGGTGCACCTGAATGCTATTGGTATTGACCTGTGGCAGCTAGGTTTGCAGGATGGCATGCAGCAGGCGTTCCGAGTTTGGAGGGTGACACGCACGCAAGGTGTCATATGTGTGTGCTGTGGCGGGAGGTCTATGGGGTCTTTGAAGGCATTGCTGAGAAATAATGGAGGTTTGGGGGGGTTGGGCCCATACGGAGGTATGGGCGTCCTTTCCCTTAAATGGAAACAATGGTGAGTAGTAGGTTGTATCTGGAAGGAAGTAGCTGGTTGTCCCTGAGCTTGGGTAATACACGGCGTGGGGCCTTTCATGGGTGTACCGATACAACTAGTTGGTCGGAAATTATAATTTGCCTTCAAAGACCTCTAGATCAGGAAGGTTAATACTGACGTGTATTTGGTTGAAAATGTTTATGTAAAAATGTATTATATGCATTAAGTTATATGTTTGGAAAAATTTTGTATTCCTATTTGTTGTAATAAATGGCTGCTATGGCCATTCGACTCCAGAAAGAATTGTGTTGTCTGGTCAATTGCTGGTAGGGGTGTGGAAGGGAGCAGAATGTTATTCATGGGAGCCTCACGAATAGGCACATCCCTTAGTCAAGTAATGGCCCAGAGCTGAAGTACCCCTGGGAGGAGGGCCAACATGACTTGGGTGGGGCAGTGAGGCAGAGGCAGTAAGGGAAGGTAAGTAGTTAATGGTGATTAGGAGGCAGGCCGGTGGGTGGAGTTTAGGTATAAGCTGGGGGCGGAGTTAGGAGCCATGTTTAGTTGGTGGTAGGAGCGCACCGGACAGGCGATTTCCCACCCTCCCTCCCTTACGTTATGGATATAGTGACAGGTGGATGATGGACCTGGGGTGGTTTAATGTTCGTGGTTGGTGCATTATGGGTTATGGTGTAAATGGGAGGTTACAATTTTGATTTTCGTAGCAACGGGAGGTCTATGGGGACTTTGAAGGCGGTGCTGAGAAATAATAGAGGTTTAGGGGGGTTGGGCCCATACGGAGGTATGGGCATCCTTTCCCTTAAATGGAAACAATGGTGTTTAGTAGGTTTTATCTGGAAGGAAGTAGCTGGTTGTCCCTGAGCTTGCGTAATACACGGCGTGAGGCCTTTCATGGGTGTACCGATACAACTAGTTGGTTGGAAATTATAATTTGCCTTCAAAGGCCTCTAGATCAGGAAGGTTAATACTGACGTGTATTTGGTTGAAAATGTTTATGTAAAAATGTATTATATATAATGTAGTATGTATATAAATGTATTATATGCATTAAGTTATATGTTTGGAAAAAATTTATATTTCTATTTGTTGTAATAAATGGCTGCTATGGCCATTCGACTCCAAAAAGAATTGTGTCATCTGCTCAATTGCTGGTAGGGGTGTGGAAGGGAGCAGAATGTTATTCACGGGAGCCTCAGGAATAGGCACATCCTTTAGTCATGCATTTTTGCACAGGTCATTAGCACTTTGCACAGGAAGATTGTTGCTGGATTTGCACAGTTGATTTTGCTAATTTTGCAGTTTATTTATATTTTCTGCACATATTTGATACACAGAAGAAATATTATAGTGTCATTAGCATCGATTTATGCACTCTGCACTTTGAAACCAGTCACTTTATCCATTACTGAAAGATGCATAAATGTGAATGCGTTCCATAAGAAACCATGTTAAATGGACTGTAGTGCATTTCTGCAAATCGCACTAAAAAAGACCAAGGTGTAAACCAGACCTTATTGTTAAAAGGTGCTTCCATATTCTGATAAGCCCTCACCCCCCACAAACACCAGCCAGTGTTGTAGGGAAGAGGCCCTTTTCTTCACCAACACTGGGACAAGGTGTATTGCATGGGGGTCTTCCTTGGATAGTTACACTCCATGTTGAAGGGATGTGGCCTGGTATGGTTAAGGAGGGGTGTGACGGACCCCAGTACTCAAGAAGAGTATGTACATTGTATAAGCTGTTTATTGAAACACAGGCACTATGGGGACAAACCCCCTTCTTTGCATGATGACACAGGGCGGGGTAAACTGTACATCCAGTAACATGAGACTCAGGTACATTCAACCTTTTCAACAAATAATTCAGTCAGTAGCTGGGCATGTAGACAGCATTATCAGCAGGAAGGGCTGTTGGAGAAATCCCCCGTATAGCAACTAATAGCTGACAGTGATATAATTAACATCAGCTAATTAACCAGTCATTTAAACCAGCCTAGGTGACCAGACTATACGGCACCTACACCCTGGATACAAAGTACTGTACAATACACATTCTCACAAGTATAAACACATAAATGAGAAGACAGACAGAAACAATAGGGGATCTAATTAGCTATGGAATCCACATCTAAGCAATGCTTTGATTAATGGGGTTTCACGGACTGCATGGCAATGGTCTACAACAAGCTACAAAACAAAGCTAATACAATGTCCCAGCAGTCTGATACAGTGGAATTAATTTATCTACATATATTTCTTGCAGAGTATTGTTGAGTCTGGTGTGGTTGTACGGTGAGTCTGGTTAGGGCAGACCCGATTGGGGTTCTCAGTCACCCTGTGCCCCTAATAGACACTGGATAACTTGCACATAAGAGGGGCCGGGGAACTGAAAAAAGAGTTTCCTGACCTCTCTAAGGGAAGCTGGATTCCTTGGCGCCTCCCCAGCCCAAAGTGAGTCCCATCACAAGGGGGAAGCTGCATGCTCATCTTCCCCCATTCCTGGCCAGCGAGGCTTGGAAAAAGGTCTGGTATGATATTTAGGGGAACTTTTCTTTTCTTGATTTTGGTGTGGAGTTTCCCTTGAATGCAAATTAGACTAGAAAGGTCTGGTATAGAATATGGGGAGACCTCATACAATTATTTTCTTATTTTTTGTGGGGTTCCCCTTAAAATTCATATCATCACTAAAGTGTCAGGTATGAGGTCAGGGAACCCTTTTGCCATTTCATTACCTATCCTGGCTCCTTTGTTTCCTTGGCTGGAGGTTCCCATTATGTATGTGAATGGGGCCAGTGACATTACTGTTAAGGATTCGGCAGTGCCTGCACCGGCTGGTTCCTTGGCAACCAGTGACAATGAGAAGCCATCATGTGTAATAGTGGAGGTAATATCGAGATTATGTATGACATTCAATCCCCACCAAACCGGTAAATGTTCGGGGATTTGGACCCATTTGAGTTCAGAACAAACCTTAAGCTCCTCCCCAGACATCTCAAGTCTCCTGTGACCCGCGGGAGCCTCCCACATTTGGATGCGGGCTCCCGGACACCCGCAAGTGCAGGACGATCTCCCGGCTGTGCCTGACACTCAGCCACAGACAGACAGAGCAGCCTGAACAGCTGAATGGAGTATGGATGCTCTGTCTGTGGCTGAGTGACAGGCGAATGTAAGGTGCTGCGAGCTAAGGCAGAGGGGGGGACAGCCCATACTGCGGTCCCCAGTCTGCTTTGGCTGCTGCATGGGTACAGGTACTTTTTTTCGTCCGGTCAATTCAGCAGGGAAGGAGGGGGCTGGGCAAAGGTAGTGGCGTTGTTATGAAGAGGCAGGGGGTGCGGGCCATAGCATAGGGTCTGTACTGCTGGAGGAGGTCTGTACTGCGGGAGGGGGTCTGTACTGTGGAAGAGGGGTCTGTACTGAGGGAGAGGGGTCTGTACTGAGGGAGAGGGGTCTGTACTGAGGGAGAGGGGTCTGTACTGAGGGAGAGGGGCCTGTACTGAGGGAGAGGGGTCTGTACTGAGGGAGGGGGGTCCGTACTGAGGGAATGGGGGTCTGCACTGTGGGAGGGGGGTCTGCATTAGAGGCGGGGGGTGCGGGCCGCATCTGGGTGACACCTGTGGGCAGTGGCAGCACACAATCCACACACCCCACTGATCTGTGCCTCTCCCTCCCCGAAAAGTTTCCCCTGGCTCTCGGCTCAGATCGGTACCCCGCCCCTCCAGCCCTCTGCACTGCAGCTCCTCCCACACTACTGTACACAGGATGGATGAGGAAGTCCATGGAGGGACACGCCGCTGTGCATATCCTGCATTGTTCTGAGGTCTGAACAGTGTTCTGTATTTGTACATTTTTTATTTTTATTATTCATTTCAGGTACTTATATAGCGCCGTCAATTACGCAGCACTTTACATATACATTGTACATTCACATCAGTCCCTACCCTCAAGGAGCTTACACTCTAAGGTCCCTAACTCACTTTCATACATACTAGGGGCAATTTAGACAGGATCCAATTAACCTATTAGCATGTCTGGACAAATGCTGGGGGCGCTATGGGAGGGGGGACTACTAGCACAAGTGGAGAGAGGCGGTCTGCACTGAGGGGGGTTATGCTGATGGAGGGGGGTGTATATGCTGAGGGGGTCTTTGCTGATGGAGGGGGGTCTGCACTTAGGGGGGTCTATACTTAGGGGGGGTCTATGTTGATGGCGGAGTGGCTGCACTGGGGGGGTCTATACTGATGGAGAGGGGGTGTCTATACTGAGGGGGAGGTCTATACTGAGGGGGGTCTGTACTGAGGGGGAGGTGTCTATACTGCGGGAGGGGGGTCTGTACTGCGGGAGGGGGGTCTGTACTGCGGGAGGGGGGTCTGTACTACGGGAGAGGGGTCTGTACTGCGGGAGAGGGGTCTGTACTGCGGGAGGGGGGTCTGTACTGCGGGAGGGGGGTCTGTACTGCGGGAGAGGGGTCTGTACTGAGGGAGAGGTGTCTGTACTGAGGGAGAGGGGTCTGCACTGAGGGAGAGGGGTCTGCATTGTGGGAGAGGGGTCTGCACTGTGGGAGGGGGGTCTGCACTGTGGGAGGGGGGTCTGCACTGAGGGAGGGGGGTCTGCACTGAGGGAGGGGGGTCTGTACTGTGGAAGAGGGGTCTGCACTGAGGGAGGGGGGGTCTGTACTGCGGGAGTGCGGGAGAGGAGTTTGTACTGCGGGAGGGGGGTCTGTACTGAATTTGCTGACTGGGATGCCTCACCAGCCCTGTTGAAGCCAGACCTCAGGCTCCAGGACCAGCAGCCGGACCCTTGACCCCAGCAGCCGGACCCCAGGCCCCAGCAGCCAGGCCCCAGCAGCCAGACCCCAGCAGCAAGACCCCAGGCCCCAGCAGCCAGACCCCAGGCTCCAGCAGCCAGATCCCAGGACAACCAGCCCAGCCCCTATGTGATCAGGCTGCATTTCCTGGGCACTGGTCAGGCTGCCTTTTATTGGGGGGGGTCTGCACTGGCATGGAGTCTCACCTCCCTGAAATGAGTTTTTGCAGGTTAGGATGTCTGCCTCCCTCCTCTTCTCTTCTACATGACAGATGGAGGTGTAATGGGCGCTGCTTATATCAGCCTCTCCACAGTATAGGGATGCTTAAAGTGGGGTTCCACCCAAAAAAAAACTACATGAAAAATGTAAAAAAAAATACAAAAAAACATTTGGATATATATATTTTTTTACTTACCTCTAAATGCCTGTTGCTAGGTGGTCCCTCATAGTCTGCCTCTTCCAGTGCCTGGGCTGGTGACATCACTTCCCCCTCGGCACAGAAAGGGCTCTTCTCTGCTCCCTCCCTCCTGTCAATCATCTGGGACCCATTACAGGTCCCAGGTGACTGAGCAGCCAATCACGGCACAAGGCGCCGCTCGTGCATGCGCAGTGGGTGCCAGGCTGTGAAGCCACAGCCCAGCGCCCACAGTTGCAATGCCGGCACCACTGAACGGAGGGAGAGAGGAGCGGGGCTTCGATCCCCCGCATCGCTGGACCCTGGGACAGGTTAGTGTCCAATTAAAAGTCAGCAGCTGCAGTATTTGTAGCTGCTGACTTTTATTTATTTTTTTTTTTACTGGACCCCCTGGGTGGAACTCCTCTTTAATGGCTGTGCGTTTATTTCATAGAAACCAAATCAACTTCACTTCCCTATTACAGAAAACAGCCGAGCCCTTTTCACCGGGAGCGATCATTGGCAACATACTGACCCTCTCCACAGAACAATTATATTTCCCCAATGAATGTTTCCTCATATTTCTGTACAAACCCCCGAGAGGCAAATCTAACACAGAAATCTTCACAACATCAACAAAGATATTTCTACTGAAGAAGACAGAAAACCAGAAATACAACATTTTACAGATTTATAAATAGTTTACTGTGTTATAGCTCTGACATATACAACAGTGCTGTACAGAGATCGAGAATTGGTTTATTCCTGCACTACCATGTGCGGGAGGATCAGAAAAGAACTGCTGCAAGCACCAAAAAGGGGTCAATCCATACCCATGCAAAGAATAAATTAAATGGGGGCACATAAGTAAAAATAAATAAATAATACAAACAATAACCACCGTAATGGATAAAGTGACTGGTTTCAAAGTGCAGAGTTCATAAATCAATGCTAATGACACTATAATATTTCTTCTGTGTATCAAATATGTGCAGAAAATATAAATAAACTGCAAAAATTGCAAAAATCAACTGTGCAAATCCAGCAACAATCTTCCTGTGCAAAGTGCTAATGACCTGTGGAAAAATACAATACGAGTGTGCAGTAATAGAGTCCAAAAGTGTGCAAAATGCAATAAATCCTTTCTTCTTTGTGTGACATTCAATGTGAAGAAGCAGAAGGTGCTGAGGAATGGCATAGTTGCCAACATTGTAAAAAAAAATTTAAGGGTCACTTTTTTGGCTGTAGGCGGAGTCTTGTTATAATTAGGGGACGGGGCATGTAATTGTGGGCGTGGCACAGAGGGAAAGTAAAAATGTGGCGCGCGAAGAGTGCCGCGGCAAAAAATGGCCATGGTTTACGCTAAATAGTGGGCATGTCTTAAATGTGCATGGCTCAAAGGGGGTGTGGTTAGAGTCTGAGATGAATGAGGGATGGAGAGGGAAAGGGGGTGGGAGAGGGATGGAGGGACAGCAGTGTGTGTAACTGCTTTTTACCCCTCCCCCGCGCACCACGCACACATCCCGCTCCTCACTCACCTCACGAAGTCTCAGCCTGTCCCGGGGAGGCGTGCCAATGTGCTGACTGCTGGGCGGGAACTGGCTATTTATGGCTATGGGTGGAGAAAGTGAGACTGTGGGCGGGGCTCTTCAAACATCAACCAGCGTAGATGAGTGTCATGGCGGCTGTCTCCTTAGAGGAGGCGTGGTTACTTCAGTGGAGAGCGTAATTACCTCATAGCGGCCTGTCAGTCACCTCATCACTGAGATGGAGCCGAGCCACACACCATTCCTGAGCCCCCCATCACCTCAGTCACCCCCATTATATACAATAATGATATGAGATGGAGCATTCCTGAGCCCCCCATCACCTCAGTCACCCCCATTATATACAATGATATGAGATGGAACATTATTGAGCCCCCCATCACCTCAGTCACCCCCATTATATACAATGATATGAGATGGGGCATTCCTGAGCCCCCCATCACCTCAGTCACCCCTATTATATACAATAATGATATGAGATGGAGCATTCCTGAGCCCCCCATCACCTCAGTCACCCCCATTATATACAATAATGATATGAGATGGAGCATTCCTGAGCCCCCATCACCTCAGTCACCCCCATTATATACAATAATGATATGAGATGGAGCATTCCTGAGCCCCCCATCACCTCAGTCACCCCCATTATATACAATAATGATATGAGATGGAGCATTCCTGAGCCCCCCATCACCTCAGTCACCCCCATTATATACAATAATGATATGAGATGGAGCATTCCTGAGCCCCCCATCACCTCAGTCACCCCCATTATATACAATAATGATATGAGATGGAGCATTCCTGAGCCCCCCATCACCTCAGTCACCCCCATTATATACAATAATGATATGAGATGGAGCATTCCTGAGCCCCCATCACCTCAGTCACCCCTATTATATACAATAATGATATGAGATGGAGCATTCCTGAGCCCCCCATCACCTCAGTCACCCCCATTATATACAATAATGATATAAGATGGAGCATTCCTGAGCCCCCCATCACCTCAGTCACCCCCATTATACACAATGATATGAGATGGAGCATTCCTGAGCCCCCATCACCTCAGTCACCCCCATTATATACAATAATGATATGAGATGGAGCATTCCTGAGCCCCCATCACCTCAGTCACCCCCATTATATACAATAATGATATGAGATGGAGCATTCCTGAGCCCCCATCACCTCAGTCACCCCCATTATATACAATAATGATATGAGATGGAGCATTCCTGAGCCCCCCATCATCTCAGTCACCCCCATTATATACATTAATGATATGAGATGGAGCATTCCTGAGCCCCCCATCACCTCAGTCACCCCCATTATATACAATAATGATATGAGATGGAGCATTCCTGAGCCCCCATCACCTCAGTCACCCCCATTATATACAATAATGATATGAGATGGAGCATTCCTGAGCCCCCCATCACCTCAGTCACCCCCATTATATACAAAAATGATATGAGATGGAGCATTTCTGAGCCCCCCATCATCTCAGTCACCCCATTATATACAATGATATGATATGGAGCATTTCTGAGCCCCCCATCATCTCAGTCACCCCCATTATATGCAATAATGATATGAGATGGAGCATTCCTGAGCCCCCCATCACCTCAGTCACCCCCATTATATACAATAATGATATGAGATGGAGCATTCCTGAGCCCCCCATCACCTCAGTCACCCCCATTATATACAATGATATGAGATGGAGCATTCCTGAGCCCCCCATCACCTCAGTCACCCCCATTATATACAATAATGATATGAGATGGAGCATTCCTGAGCCCCCCATCACCTTATTCACCCCCATTATATACAATGATATGAGATGGAGCATTCCTGAGCCCCCCATCACCTCAGTCACCCCCATTATATACAATAATGATATGAGATGGAGCATTCCTGAGCCCCCCATCACCTCAGTCACCCCCATTATATACAATAATGATATGAGATGGAGCATTCCTGAGCCCCCCATCACCTCAGTCACCCCCATTATATACAATGCTCCCCGGTGACACCTTATGAGGAAAACAACTTCACTTTTGTATTTTTTTGGTTGAATTCTATTTCCTCCCTCATAGACTTTTATTGGAGAGCCTGAAAATGCACAACACTGGCGATTTCTGATCCCCCCCAGAAGGGGGGGTCACCCACCTTCACTTCCTATCTCACCCCCCCAAAAAAAAACATCAAGGCCGTGTTCACTGTCGCTTCCTATCACCCCCCCCTAAAATGGGGGGAAAAAAAAAAGAGGGGGTCCACCTTCAAGCCATCTATCCCCATAAAGACCACCCACTGCCCCCCACCCCTTAACATGGGGGAATAAAAAGAGGGGTCACCCACCGTCACTTCCTATCTCACCTCCCAAAAAAAAAACACACATCAAGGCCATGTTCACTGTCGCTTTCTATCACTCCCCAAAATAGGTGAAAAAAAAAAGAGGGGGTCCACCTTCCAGCCATCCTTCCCCAAAAAGGCCACCCACTACTGCTTCCTATTACCGCCCCCACCCCCTAATTTTTGTGTGTTTAAAAAAATAAAATAAAAATTAGGGGGTGGGGGGCGGTAATAGGAAGTAGCAGTGGGTGGCCTTTATGGGGAAGGATGGCTGAAGGTGGACCCCCTCCTTTTCTCCCACACATTTTGGGGGGTGTGTGTGATAGGAAGCGACAGTGAGCATGGCCTTGATGTTTTTTGTTTTTTTTGGGGGGAGGATATAAAGTGGTGGGTGACCCCCTTATGGGGACAAATAGCTGATGGTGGCCCTGTTAGATTTTTGAGTATTTAAAAAAAAATTAAAAATAAACAAGGTCACCCACCGCCACTTCCCCATCCCCCCCCCAAAAAAACATCAAGGCCACGTGCACTGTCACTTCCTATCACCCCCCCTCCAAAATGGGAAGAAAAAAAAAGAAAAGGAGGAGGTCCACCTTCAGCCATCTGTCCCCATAAAGGCCACCCACTGCTGCTTCCTATTACCGCCCCCTAATTAGTTTCTTATTATTTCGTATGTTTTTTGGCTCTGCGTAACTTCTGCATACTTTCAGCTATTAAAACCATTCAACTATTAAAATGTTCGTCTCTTTTAGCTGATGTGTGCTCTTTTTCAACTTTTTTTCTACCATTTATACTTTTTAAAATATTAAGCTTTTTAACATTGAAGTCAATGGGAGCATGCTTCAGATCCTTAAAATCTTCTTCCGCTCCCAAAAGTTTCAGCTCCTTCATACTTTCACCTACAGACGCCAAACAAACTTTAAAATGTTCACAAAATATTCAGCTATCTGGCTATATCTTTTCAGTTTGATATCTTTTACAGTTTTTGAGAAAAAGCTTTTTGTTTAGAGGTCATTTCAGGAAATTTTAGCCATTAATCAGAGTGTACTGTGTTTGTTTTATTGCCATGGTTACCAAAGCTTCTGTTATACACAGGGGGGGAGGTGGCTGGAGCATCTCAGCTCTGATTACAGAGCCCGGGGGAGGGGACAGACACACCATGTACTGATTTATAATAGAGGAATATGATGGGGCAGTTTTGATAGGGCAATTCTGATGGGGCAGTTTTAATGGTGCAATTATGATGGGGCAGTTTTGATGGTGGCAATATGATGGGGCAGTTTTGGTGGGGCAATTATGATGGGGCAGTTTTGATGGTGGCAATATGATGGGGCAGTTTTGATGGGGCAATTCTGATGGGGCAGTTTTGATGGTGGCAATATGATGGGGCAGTTTTGATGGGGACAATTTTGATGGGGCAATTCTAATGGGGCAGTTTTGATGGCAATATGATGGGGGCAGTTTTGATGGTGGCAATATGATGGGGCAGTTTGGATGGTGGTAATATGATGGGGCAATTCTGATGGGGCAGTTTTGATGGTGGCAATATGATGGGGCAGTTTTGATAGGGCAATTCTAATGGGGCAGTTTTGATGGGGCAATTATGATGGGGCAGTTTTGATGGTGGCAATATGATGGGACAGTTTTGATGGGACAATTCTGATGGGGCAGTTTTGATGGTGGCAATATGATGGGGCAGTTTTGATAGGGCAATTCTGATGGGGCAGTTTTGATGGTGGCAATATGATGGGGCAGTTTTGATGGGGACAATTTTGATGGGGCAATTTTAATGGGGCAGTTTTTATGGCAATATGATGGGGGCAGTTTTGATGGTGGTAATATGATGGGGCAATTCTGATGGGGCAGTTTTGATGGTGGCAATATGATGGGGCAGTTTTGATGGTGGTAGTATGATGGGGCAATTCTGATGGGGCAGTTTTGATAGGCAAATCTGATGGGGCAGTTTTAATGGGGACAATTTTGATGGGGCAATTCTGATGGGGCAGTTTTGATGGCGGCCGTTTTAGCAATTTAGCTATTCAGCATACCCACGCATTTTCCCCAGGAAATGCATTTTCTAAATTTTAATAATTTTAATAATTTTATTCCGTACGTTTTTTGGCTCTGCGTAACTTCTGCATACTTTCAGCTATTAAAACCATTCAACTATTAAAACGTTTGTCTCTTTTAGCTGAGGTGTGCTCTTTTTCAACTTTTTTTCTACCATTTATACTTTTTAAAATATTAAGCTTTTTAACACTTTTTTTAACATTGAAGTCAATGGGAGCATGCTTGAAATCCTTAAATTCTTCTTCCGCTCCCAAAAGTTTCAGCTCCTTCATACTTTCTCCTAGAGACACCAAACAAACTTCAAAATGTTCACAAAATATTCAGCTATCTGGCTATATCTTTTCAGTTTGATATCTTTTACAGTTTTTGTGAAAAAGCTTTTTGTTTAGAGGTCATTTCAGGAAATTTTAGCCATTAATCAGAGTGTACTGTGTTTGTTTTGTTGCCATGGTTACCAAAGCTTCTGTTATACACAGGGGGGGAGGTGGCTGGAGCATCTCAGCTCTGATTACAGAGCCCGGGGGAGGGGACAGACACACCATGTACTGATTTATAATAGAGGAATATGATGGGGCAATTTTGATGGGGCAATTCTGATGGGGCAGTTTTGATGGTGGCAATATGATGGGGGCAGTTTTGATGGGGGCAGTTTTAAAGGTGGCAATATGATGGGGACAGTTTTGATGGGGCAATTCTGATGGGGCAGTTTTGATGGTGGCAATATGATGGGGCAGTTTTGATGGGGCAATTCTAATGGGGCAGTTTTGATGGTGGCAATATGATGGGGCAGTTTTGATAGGGCAATTCTGATGGGGCAGTTTTGATGGGGTAATTCTGATGGGGCAGTTTTGATGGTGGCAATATGATGGGGCAGTTTTGATGGGGACAATTTTTATGGAGCAGTTTTAAAGGTGGCAATATGATGGGGGCAGTTTTGATGGAGCAATTCTGATGGGGCAGTTTTGATGGTGGCAATATGATGGGGCAGTTTTGATGGGGACAATTTTTATGGAGCAGTTTTAAAGGTGGCAATATGATGGGGCAGTTTTGATGGGGGCAGTTTTAAAGGTGGCAATATGATGGGGCAGTTTTGATGGGGCAATTCTGATGGGGCAGTTTTGATGGTGGCAATATGACGGGGCAGTTTTGATGGGGCAATTCTGATGGGGCAATTCTGATGGGGCAGTTTTGATGGTGGCAATATGATGGGGCAGTTTTGATGGGGCAGTTTTGATGGGGCAATTCTGATGGGGCAGTTTTGATGGGGAAATTTTTGATGGGGCAATTCTAATGGGGCAATTCTGATGGGGCAGTTTTGATGGTGGCAATATGATGGGGCAGTTTTGATGGGGCAATTCTAATGGGGCAGTTTTGATGGTGGCAATATGATGGGGCAGTTTTGATGGGGACAATTCTGATGGGGCAGTTTTGATGGCAATATGATGGCGGCATGTTTTGATGGTGGCAATATGATGGGGCAGTTTTGATGGGGCAATTCTGATGGTGGCAATATAATGGGACAATTTTGATGGAGCAATTCTGATGGGGCAGTTTTGATGGTGGCAATTCTGATGGGGCAGTTTTGATGGGGTGATTCTGATGGGGCAGTTTTGATGGGGCGATTCTGATGGGGCAGTTTTGATGGTGGCAATATGATGGGGCAGTTTTGATAGGGCAATTCTGATGGGGCAGTTTTGATGGGGCAGTTTTGATGGGGGCAGTTTTGATGGTGGCAATATGATGGGGCAGTTTTGATGGTGGCAATATGATGGGGCAGTTTTGATGGGGAAAATTTTGATGGGGCAATTCTAATGAGGCAGTTTTGATGGTGGCAATATGATGGGGCAGTTTTGATGGGGCAATTCTGATGGTGGCAATATGATGGGACAATTTTGATGGAGCAATTCTGATGGGGCAGTTTTGATGGTGGCAATATGATGGGGCAGTTTTGATAGGGCAATTCTGATGCGGCAGTTTTGATGGGGCAATTCTGATGGGGCAGTTTTGATGGTGGCAATATGATGAGGCAGTTTTGATAGGGCAATTCTGATGGGGCAGTTTTGATGGGGCAATATGATGGGGCAGTTTTGATGGGGCAATTCTGATGGGGCAGTTTTGATGGTGGCAATATGATGGGGCAGTTTTGATGGGGACAATTTTGATGGGGCAATTCTAATGGGGCAGTTTTGATGGCAATATGATGGGGGCAGTTTTGATGGTGGCAATATGATGGGGCAGTTTGGATGGTGGTAATATGATGGGGCAATTCTGATGGGGCAGTTTTGATGGTGGCAATATGATGGGGCAGTTTTGATAGGGCAATTCTAATGGGGCAGTTTTGATGGGGCAATTATGATGGGGCAGTTTTGATGGTGGCAATATGATGGGGCAGTTTTGATGGGACAATTCTGATGGGGCAGTTTTGATGGTGGCAATATGATGGGGCAGTTTTGATAGGGCAATTCTGATGGGGCAGTTTTGATGGTGGCAATATGATGGGGCAGTTTTGATGGGGACAATTTTGATGGGGCAATTTTAATGGGGCAGTTTTTATGGCAATATGATGGGGCAGTTTTGATGGCTGCCGTTTTAGCAATTTAGCTATTCAGCATTCCCATGCATTTTCCCCAGGAAATGCATTTTCTAGTTATTAGTGGGACTGCTTTAGCAGTCCCACTATTGTTATTCGATTTTATTTATTTTTAGTGGGAATGCTTTAGCAGTCCCACTATTGTTATTCGATTTCATTTATTATTTTTAATCTTCTTAATTTTAATTTTAATTTTATTCCGTACGTTTTTCGGTAATGCGTAACTTCTGCATACTTTCAGCTATTAAAACCATTCAACTATCAAAATGTTCGTCTCTTTTAGCTGAGGTGTGCTCTTTTTCAACTTTTTTTCTACCATTTATACTTTTTAAAATATTAAGCTTTTTATCACTTTTTTTTAACATTGAAGTCAATGGGAGCATGCTTGAAATCCTTAAATTTTTCTTCCGCTCCCAAAAGTTTCAGCTCCTTCATACTTTCACCTAGAGACACCAAACAAACTTTAAAATGTTCACAAAATATTCAGCTATCTGGCTTTATCTTTTCAGTTTGATATCTTTTACAGTTTTTGAGAAAAAGCTTTTTGTTTAGAGGTCATTTCAGGAAATTTTAGCCATTAATCAGAGTGTACTGTGTTTGTTTTGTTGCCATGGTTACCAAAGCTTCTGTTATACACAGGGGGGGGAGGTGGCTGGAGCATCTCAGCTCTGATTACAGAGCCCGGGGGAGGGGACAGACACACCATGTACTGATTTATAATAGAGGAATATGATGGGGCAGTTTTGATAGGGCAATTCTGATAGGACAGTTTTGATGGTGGCAATATGATGGGGCAGTTTTGATGGGGACAATTTTGATGGGGCAATTCTGAATGGGCAGTTTTGATGGCAGTATGATGGGGCAGTTTTGATGGCGGCCGTTTTAGCAATTTAGCTATTCAGCAATTATTTTTGAAAAAAATAAAAATTATTTTTGAAAAAAAAAAAAATTATTTTTGAAAAAAAAAAAAATCATTTTTGAAAAAAAAAAAAATATTTTTGATAAAAAAAAAAAATTATTTTTGAAAAAAAAAATTATTTTTGAAAAAAAAAAAAATTATTTTTGAAAAAAAAAAAAAATTATTTTTGAAAAAAAAAAATATATTTTTGAAAAAAAATATATATTTTTGAAAAAAAAAAATATTTTTGAAAAAAAATAATTATTTTTGAAAAAAAAAGTTCATTTTTGAAAAAAAAAATTACTTTTGAAAAAAAAAATTACTTTTAGTTTTGATGGGGCAATTCTGATGGGCCAGTTTTGATGGGGACAATTTTGATGGGGCAATTCTAATAGGGCAGTTTTGATGGCAATATGATGGGGGCAGTTTTGATGGGGCAATTCTGATGGTGGCAATATGATGGGACAATTTTGATGGAGCAATTCTGATGGGGCAGTTTTGATGGTGGCAATATGATGGGGCAGTTTTAATGGGGACAATTTTGATGGGGCAATTCTGATGGGGCAGTTTTGATGGCAGTATGATGGGGCAGTTTTGATGGTGGCCATTTTAGCAATTCAGCATTCCCACGCATTTTCCCCAGGAAATGCATTTTCTAGTTAAACTTAATTTAAATAATTTTATTCCATACGTTTTTCGGTAATGCGTAACTTCTGCATACTTTCAGCTATTAAAACCATTCAACTATCAAAATGTTCGTCTCTTTTAGCTGAGGTGTGCTCTTTTTCAACTTTTTTTCTACCATTTATACTTTTTAAAATATTAAGCTTTTTATCACTTTTTTTTAACATTGAAGTCAATGGGAGCATGCTTGAAATCCTTAAATTTTTCTTCCGCTCCCAAAAGTTTCAGCTCCTTCATACTTTCACCTAGAGACACCAAACAAACTTTAAAATGTTCACAAAATATTCAGCTATCTGGCTTTATCTTTTCAGTTTGATATCTTTTACAGTTTTTGCGAAAAAGCTGTTTGTTTAGTGGTCATTTCAGGAAATTTTAGCCATTAATCAGAGTGTACTGTGTGTGTTTTGTTGCCATGGTTACCAAAGCTTCTGTTATACACAGGGGGGGAGGTGGCTGGAGCATCTCAGCTTTGATTACAGAGCCCGGGGGAGGGGACAGACACACCATGTACTGATTTATAATAGAGGAATATGATGGGGCAGTTTTGATGGGGTAATTCTGATGGGGCAGTTTTGATGGTGGCAATATGATGGGGCAGATTTGATGGTGGCAATATGATGGGGCTGTTTTGATAGGGCAATTCTGATGGGGCAGTTTTGATGGTGGCAATATGATGGTGCAGTTTTGATGGGGCAATTCTGATGGGGCAGTTTTGATGGTGGCAATATGATGGGACAGTTTTGATGGCAATATGATGGGGGCAATTTTGCTGGGGGCCATTTTAGCAATTCAGCATTCCCACGCATTTTCCGCAGGAAATGCATTTTCTAGTTATTTTTAATTTTATTCCGTATGTTTTTTGGCTCTGCGTAACTCCTGCATACTTTCAGCTATTAAAACCATTGAACTATCAAAATGTTCGTCTCTTTTAGCTGAGGTGTGCTCTTTTTCAACTTTTTTTCTACCATTTATACTTTTTAAAATACTAAGCTTTTTATCACTTTTTCTTAACATTGAAGTCAATGGGATCATGCTTGAAATCCTTAAATTCTAATTCCGCTCCCAAAAGTTTCAGCTCCTTCATACTTTCACCTAGAGACACCAAACAAACTTTAAAATGTTCACAAAATATTCAGCTATCTGGCTATATCTTTTCAGTTTGATATCTTTTACAGTTTTTGCGAAAAAGCTGTTTGTTTAGTGGTCATTTCAGGAAATTTTAGCCATTAATCAGAGTGTACTGTGTGTGTTTTGTTGCCATGGTTACCAAAGCTTCTGTTATACACAGGGGGGGAGGTGGCTGGAGCATCTCAGCTCTGATTACAGAGCCCAGGGGAGGGGACAGACACACCATGTACTGATTTATAATAGAGGAATATGATGGGGCAGTTTTGATGGGGTAATTCTGATGGGGCAGTTTTGATGGTGGCAATATGATGGGGCAGTTTTGATGGTGGCAATATGATGGGGCTGTTTTAATAGGGCAATTCTGATGGGGCAGTTTTGATGGTGGCAATATGATGGCACAGTTTTGATGGCAATATGATGGGGGCAATTTTGCTGGGGGCCGTTTTAGCAATTCAGCATTCCCACGCATTTTCCCCAGGAAATGCATTTTCTAGTTTATTTTTAATTTTATTCCGTACGTTTTTTGGCTCTGCGTAACTTCTGCATACTTTCAGCTATTAAAACCATTCAACTATTAAAATGTTTGTCTCTTTTAGCTGACGTGTGCTCTTTTTCAACTTTTTTTCTACCATTTATACTTTTTAAAATATTAAGCTTTTTAACACTTTTTTTAACATTGAAGTCAATGGGAGCATGCTTCAGATCCTTAAATTCTTCTTCCGCTCCCAAAAGTTTCAGCTCCTTCATACTTTCACCTACAGACGCCAAACTAACTTTAAAATGTTCACAAAATATTCAGCTATCTGGCTATATCTTTTCAGTTTTATATCTTTTACAGTTTTTGCGAAAAAGCTGTTTGTTTAGTGGTCATTTCAGGAAATTTTAGCTATTAAACAGAGTGTACTGTGTTGGTTTTGTTGCCATGGTTACCAAAGCTTCTGTTATACACAGGGGGGAGGTGGCTGGAGCATCTCAGCTCTGATTACAGAGCCTGGGGGAGGGGACAGACACACCATGTACTGATTTATAATAGAGGAATATGATGGGGAAGTTTTGATGGGGCAATTATGATGGGGCAGTTTTGATGGTGGCAATATGATGGGGCAGTTTTGATGGTGGCAATATGATGGGGCAGTTTTGATAGGGCAGTTTTGATGGGGCAATTCTGATGGGGCAGTTTTTATGGTGGCAATATGATGGGCAGTTTTGATGGTGGCAATATGATGGGGCAGTTTTGATGGGGCAATATGATGGAGCAGTTTTGATGGGACAATTTTGATGAGGCAGTTTTGATGGGGGCCGTTTTAGCAATTCAGCTATTTAGCATTCCCACGCATTTTCCCCAAGAAATGCATTTTCTAGTTATTATTTATTTTTTTTAAATACACAAAAATCTAACAGGGCCACCATCAGCTATTTGTCACCTACCGGCACTTCCTATCTACCTCCCCCCCCCCAAAAAAAAAAAAATCATAGAGAAGGCCATGCTCATTGTCGCTTCCTATCATCACCCCCCCTGCCCCCAAAAACTGAACTCCTTGCACACCCCCCAAAAAAAAAAAAAAAAAATTATAAAAATAAATAAATATAAAATAATAAAAAAATATACATATATATATATATATATATATATATATATATATATATATATATAGGGATGAGCCTGCGAACGGACCGAAAATTTGCACGAACGTTAGAACCCCATTGACGTCTATGGGACTCGAACATTCGAAATCAAAAGTGCTCATTTTAAAGGCTAATTTGCATGTTATTGTCCTAAAAAGAGTTTGGGGACCCGGGTCCTACCCCAGGGGACATGTATCAATGCAAAAAAAACTTTTAAAAATGGCCATTTTTTTGGGAGCAGTGATTTTAATGATACTTAAAGTAAAAAAAAAAAGTGAAATATTCCTTTAAATATCGTACCTGAGGGGTGTCTATAGTATGCCTGTAAAGTGACGCGTGTTTCCCGTGTTTAGAACAGTCCCTGCACAAAATGTCATTTTTAAAGGAAAAAATCTCATTTAAAACTGCTTGCGGGTTTAATGTAATGTCGGGTCCTGGCAATATGGATGAAAATCAGTGAGACAAACTGCATGGGTACCCCCCAGTCCATTACCAGGCCCTTTGGGTCCTGTATGGATATTAAGGGGACCCCCACACCCAAATTAAAATAAGGAAAGGTGTGGGGCCACCAGGCCCTATATACTCTGAACAGCAGTATACAGGCGGTGCAAACAAGACAGGGACTGTAGGTTTGTTGTTAAGTAGAATCTGTTTGTAATTTTTAATGGGTACATTTTTCTCTTTCAATGGTTTTTATTGAAAAAAAATAACATATACAAAATACAGAACACATATTTGAATATAAAGGTAGAAAAGGAAAAGAATGGGGGGGAAACATCTCAGCCAATATGGCCTGCAGGATACCTATAAACATATCATGTCATCCTTAATTTCTCTCACTATATGAGGTGGATGCGTCTATCCATCTGTATATGGTCGGTTAGACATCTTCTATTTACATATGTATCTAGGCTGAATACAGAGCATCATACATTTGGATAAATATTTAACTTGCTTTATTTATCATTTCTAATGTCAATTTCACACCTCTTTGTATTGTGTGAAGAGGAGGCGCGCCGCCGGGACCCAACCACAAACCCCAATTGGGGTCTTTACTGTGGACGGAAGGCCCCCGCCCCATACCCACTTCCCCTTTATAGCTAACATTCCAGATTTTTCATATTTGTCACTAGGACAACGACCTAGGGCAGGAAGTCCTGCAAAAGTAGTTTAGAGAAGGAAGGAAGTAAAAAGAAAAAGGTAAAAATAATAAAGGGGAAAATGAAGAAGAGAGAAAAGGGTAAGGGAAGAGTTGGGGTTGAGTGCACCCCTAAGGATCCCTCTCAGGATCCGTTAACTGTCAAAACCCGTAGACAAATAGGACAACCATGGTTCCCAAATCCTGTCGAAAGCCCTCTGTTTATCTAAAAGAATTGCCGAAAGGCGTTCATTAATGATCCACGTCAGTTTTGCTTTAACCATTTCAAAGGGGATCAGGGGCTTTCTCCAGGATCCAGCCACCGCTATTCTAGACGCTGTAAATATAAAAGATATAAGCTTCCTGGTATGTCCAGGTATTCCTTCCACTTGAGTAATGCTTGTCGTGGAGATTTGGTTAGATTAACTTGAGTCAGTGAGTATATAAAGTTATAAATGCGTATCCAAAATTGTTTGACCTTGGGGCAGGTCCACCAAGTATGATATATTGTACCTTCTTTGCCACATCCCCTGAAACACAAGGGAGAGGCATCAGCCATATATGTCGCAATTCTCGCCGGGAAAATATACCACCATAACAAGACTTTATAATTCGCTTCTATTAGGGAGGTATTGATATAGCCTTTTGAAGCTAACTGTGCCATCTTATACCATTTATCTATTTCCATCGTTACCTCCATATCCTGTTCCCATCTCTGCATATAAAATAATTTCCCCATTTTGGAAGTCACTATAAATTTGTGATATATGACCTTTATGTTTGTCATAAGACTTGCATAGATATTCCATTGGGGTGGAAGACATAATATCGGTCTTACGCTGTAGGGTATGCAAGAAGTGAACTATCTGGAGGTAACGATAAAATTCTGTGTTAGGTAGCTGATACTTTTCTATAAGTGCTTGTTTCAATAATATACCTTTTAGGGATGAGCCGAACACCCCCCTGTTTGGTTCGCACCAGAACATGCGAACAGGAAAAAAGTTTGTTCGAACACGTGAACACCGTTAAAGTCTATGGGACACGAACATGAATAATCAAAAGTGCTAATTTTAAAGGCTTATATGCAAGTTATTGTCATAAAAAGTGTTTGGGGACCTGGGTCCTGCCCCAGGGGACATGAATCAATGCAAAAAAAGTTTTAAAAATGGCCGTTTTTTCAGGAGCTGTGATTTTAATAATGCTTAAAGTCAAACAATAAAAGTGTAATATCCCTTTAAATTTCGTAGCTGAGGGGTGTCTATAGTATGCCTGTAAAGGGGCGCATGTTTCCTGTGTTTAGAACAGTCTGACAGCAAAATGACATTTCGAAGGAAAAAACCCATTTAAAACTACTTGCGGCTATTGCATTGCCGCTCCGACAATACACATAAAAGTTCATTGATAAAAACGGCATGGGAATTCCCCACAGGGGAACCCAGAACCAAAATAAAAAAAAAAGACGTGGGGGTCCCCCTAAATTCCATACCAGGCCCTTTAGGTCTGGTATGGATATTAAGGGGAACCCTGGCCAAAATTTAAAAAAAAAAATGATGTGGGGGTCCCCCTAAATTCCATACAAGACCCTTCAGGTCTGGTACGGATTTTAAGGGGAACCCCGCGCCAATAAAAAAAAAAACAGCGTGGGGTCCCCCCAAAAATCCATACCAGAATCTTATCCGAGCATGCAACCTGGAAGGCCGCAGGAAAAGAGGGGGGACGAGAGAGCACCCCCCCTCCTGAACCGTACCAGGCCACATGCCCTCAACATTGGGAGGGTGCTTTGGGGTAGCCCCCCAAAACACCTTGTCCCCATGTTGATGAGGACAAGGGCCTCATCCCCACAACCCTGGCTGGTGGTTGTGGGGGTCCGCGGGCAGGGGGCTTATCGGAATCTGGAAGCCCCCTTTAACAAGGGGACCCCCAGATCCCGGCCCTCCCCCCTGTGTGAAATGGTAAGGGGGTACTTACCCCTACCATTTCACTAAAAAACTGTCAAAAATGTTAAAAATGACAAGAGACAGTTTTTGACAATTCCTTTATTTAAATGCTTCTTCTTTCTTCTATCTTCCTTCATCTTCTTCTTCTGGTTCTTCTGGCTCTTCTGGTTCTTCCTCTGGCGTTCTCGTCCAGTATCTCCTCCGCGGGGTCTTCTATCTTCTTCTCCTCGGGCTGCTCCGCACCCATGGCTTGGGTGGAGGCTCCTGCTCTTCTCTTCTTCATCTTCTTCATTTCTTCATTTTCTTCTCCGGGCCGCTCCGCATCCATGCTGGCATGGAGGGAGGCTCCCGCTGTGTGACGGCGTCTCCTCATCTGACGGTTCTTAAATAACGGGGGGCGGGGCCACCCGGTGACCCCACCCCCCTCTGACGCACAGTGACTTGACGGGACTTCCCTGTGACATCACGGGGAATGCCACAGGGAAGTCCCGTCATGTCCTGTGCGCCAGAGGGGGTGGGGTCACCGGGTGGCCCCGCCCCCTGTTATTTAAGAACCATCAGACGAGGAGACGCCGTCACACAGCGGGAGCCTCCCTCCATGCCAGCATGGATGCGGTGCGGCCCGGAGAAGAAAATGAAGAAGAAAAGAAAAGAATAAGAGAAGAAGATGAAGAAGATAAAGAGAAGAGCGGTAGCCTCCCCCTATGCCATGGGTGCGGAGCGGCCCGAGGAGAAGAAGATAGAAGATGCCGCAGAGGAGATGCTGGACGAGAACGCCGGAGGAAGAACCAGAAGAACCAGAAGAAGAAGAAGAAGATGAAGGAAGATAGAAGAAAGAAGAAGCATTTAAATAAAGGAATTGTCAAAAACTGTCTCTTGTCATTTTTAACATTTTTGACAGTTTTTTAGTGAAATGGTAGGGGTAAGTACCCCCTTACCATTTCACACAGGGTTGTGGGGATGAGGCCCTTGTCCTCATCAACATGGGGACAAGGTGTTTTGGGGGGCTACCCCAAAGCACCCTCCCAATGTTGAGGGCATGTGGCCTGGTACAGTTCAGGAGGGGGAGTGCACTCTCGTCCCCCCCTCTTTTCCTGCGGCCTGCCAGGTTGCATGCTCGGATAAGGGTCTGGTATGGATTTTTGGGGGGACCCCACGCCGTATTTTTTTTTTTGGTGCGGGGTTCCCCTTAAAATCCATACCAGACCTGAAGGGTCTGGTATGGAATTTAGGGGGACCCCCACGTCATTTTTTTTTAAATTTTGGCCGGGGTTCCCCTTAATATCCATACCAGACCTGAAGGGCCTGGTATGGAATTTAGGGGGACCCCCACGTCTTTTTTTTTAATTTTGGTTCGGGGTTCCCCTGTGGGGAATTCCCATGCCGTTTTTATCAATGAACTTTTATGTGTATTGTCGGAGCGGCAATGCAATAGCCGCAAGTAGTTTTAAATGGGTTTTTTCCTTTGAAATGTCATTTTGCTGTCAGACTGTTCTAAACACAGGAAACATACGCCCCTTTACAGGCATACTATAGACACCCCCCAGCTACGAAATTTAAAGGGATATTACACTTTTATTGTTTGACTTTAAGCATTATTAAAATCACTGCTCCTGAAAAAACTGCTGTTTTTAAAACTTTTTTTTGCATTGATCCATGTCCCCTGGGGCAGGACCCAGGTCCCCAAACACTTTTTATGACAATAACTTGCATATAAGCCTTTAAAATTAGCACTTTTGATTTCTCCCATAGACTTTTAAAGGGTGTTCTGCGGCATTCGAATTTGCCGCGAACACTCCAAATTGTTCGCTGTTCAGCGAACTTGCAAACAGCCAATGTTCGGGTCGAACATGAGTTCGACTCGAACTCAAAGCTCATCTCTAATACCTTTATGGTCACACATATCAGCTATACGTATCAGTCTCTTATTAGTCCACCATGATAGACTTTGGGGATTAAGACCCGGGGTGAAATCTGGGTTACCCGCTAAGGGAGCCATAGGAGTATGCATGGAGCGGAAAACAAAAGACTTTTGTAGTCTGTCCCATACACTCATTGAAAAATATAATGTAGGGCACATTAAGATCGGTCTGTCCTTCATATTGAGCCACATCATATGGCTAATGGGTTTTGTGGGATTGGGAGCTGATTCCATTTTCATCCAGGATGGTGCTTGTGCCCCAGAATGGGAGCAAATTAATTGGGCCAGTTGGGCTGCCTCAAAATATTTAATCAGATTAGGAACTCCCAAGCCTCCTTTAATTTTGGGGGTATAGAGAGTTTGCTTATTTACCCTAGGTCTTGTGTTCCCCCAAATGAACTTCATTATCTTTTTCTGAAACACCTCAAGATCGGATCTATTAATAGCAATTGGAAGAGTCCTAAACAAGTACAACAGCCTTGGTAAAAGGTTCATTTTTATGGAGTACAGTCTGCCGAACCATGATGGAGGGCTAACAGCCCATCTCAATAAGTCTGTTGTTAATTTTCCATACAGAGGAGGATAGTTGACTTGATAAAGGGTCTGTATAGTGGGGGTTAGAAATTTTCCTAGGTATGGAAGCCTATCTTTCTGCCATTTTAACTGGAATGACGTTTGGAGTTGTTGGACTGTCTGCTGTTCTAATGTGAGATTTAAAGCCTCAGATTTGGAATGATTAATCGTAAGACCTGAAAAAACCGAGAAGCGTAGTAGAATTTGAAATAGATTGGGAAGAGATGTGACCGGGGAGGAGATGAACATCAAAATATCATCGGCGAACAGAGAGCATTTCTGCTCACCATCACCACAATATATGCCCTTTACATCCTGGTTGTGTCTTATCTTAATCGCTAGGGGTTCTAATGCCAAAATAAATAAAATAGGAGATAGAGGGCATCCTTGCCTCGTTCCTCTTTGTATGTCTATTGTATGTGATTTATAGCCTTTTATCTGGATTCTAGCCGTAGGTGCATTATATAATGTCTGTAGTATTGTCAGAAAATGAGGCCCAAATCCATACCTCCTTAATACGTAATATATGTATTCCCATGTGACCGAGTCCAACGCCTTACAAAGATCTAATGATAACAGCATACCCTTCCGTGCTCCATGATTGTCCCAGTTAGAGTTAAGCGCAGCTATAATGTCTATCACACGTCGGGTTTGGTCTGGGGCCTGTCGACTGGGGACGAATCCCACTTGATCTGGATGGATATAATTAGCTAGGAAGGTGTTCATTCTGGTCGCTAACACTTTAGTCATCAATTTAAGATCCACATTAATTAGCGATATGGGGCGATAATTGGCAGGGTCCCCATGATCTTTCCCCGGTTAAGGAATTACTTGTATAAGGGCTTCATTTTCGTGCGTAACTAGTGAGTCTCCTTTCCGTATTGCAATAAAGAAAGAACATAGATGCGGAGTCAATATGGCTGCAAATTTTCTATAATAGTGACTAGAGGTCGACCGATATATCGGTCGACCGATATATCGGACGATATTTGGCTTTTTTTACTTAATCGGCATCGGCTGATTGTGCTGATAAAAAAAGCCGATTATAACTTCAGCGGGACTTGCAAATGACTTCTGTAATAGAAGTCAGTGCAAGTTGTCTGAAGTTTTCTTCTCTCCTCCTCTGGGCAGCCAAGTCTGATAAGAAGATACATTTGTATCTCTTTGGGTTCTTTTATCAATAGACTGAACTCTGTGTGTAGAATTTCTCAGTTTAACCATTTAAAGACTAAATCTTTTTTGACATTTGTTGCTTACAAGTAAAAATCCTGTATTTTCTGCTAGAAAATCACTTGGAACCCCCAAACATTATATATATATTTTTTTTAGCAGAGACTCTGCTAGGGAGTAAAATAGCGTTTGTTGCAATATTTTATGTCACATGGTATTTGCGCAGCGGTCTTTCAAACGCAATTTTTTTTTAAAAAATACACTAATTAAAAAAAAAAAAAAAAAGCAGTAAAGTTAGCCCATTTTTTTTCGTCCAAAAGTTTTGATTACCTGTTTTTGTGTATTTAATATTTAAGATATAGTTTTTTTTTTTTAAATCTAAATTATACATACAAGTGAACTGAATGGAGGTTTGTTTTGTTCAATAAATGTTTAAATGTAAAAAATTTTCTGTATCACTTATTACTTAAGGCTGCTTTCACACTGGAGCGGGCAGGCGTTGACGGTAAAACGCTGTTAGTTTTAGCGGCGCTTTACTGTCATTTTAGCGGCACTATTCGGCTGCTAGCGGGGCGCTTATAACCCAGCTAGCGGCCGAGGAAGGGGTTAAATGCACTCCTGAAGTGCTGCTGCCGAAACGCTTTGCAGGCGCTTCGGCAGCGGTGCGCATTCATTTCAATGGGCAGGAGTGGTGGAGGAGCGGTATACACTGCTCCAAAGATGCTGCTTGCAGGACTTTTATTAACATCCTGCCAGCGCATCGCCTCAGTGTGAAAGCACTCGGGATATCACACTGAGACTGCAGGGGAGCCGTTTTACAGGCGCTATTTTTAGCCCAAAAGCGCCTAAAAAAACGCCCCAGTGTGAAAGGGGTCTAACTGTTAGATTTTATGAGATGAAGAGGGAAAAAAAAAGAAAGAAAAAAAATCAGCCTAATATATCGGCCCAAAAAAAATCGGCATCATATATCGGCCATCGGCCACCGCGATTTCTAAATATCGGCATCGGCCAGAGAAAAACCCATATCGGTCGACCTCTAATAGTGACCCATGAAACCATCCGGGCCAGGTGCTTTTGTAGGATTCAGACATTTAATAGCTGCCAAATTTTCCCCCTCAGTAAAATCTGCTTCCATTAGCTCTATATGTTCTTGTGCAACTTGTGGTAATGGAATATCATGGAAAAATTTGTCTGCTCTGGTTTTAGGAAATGAGTTTGGTTTGTTGTATAACTTAGTAAAGAACCTAGAAAATTCTTGGATTATCATTTGGGGATTTTGGGTAAGTTTCCCATCCCTCGTCCGAATTCTCGGCATGGCAGGATTAAAAGGACGAGGGGTGAGTTTTCTAGCCAAAAGGGTTGTAGGTTTATCTCCCCTGGTGTAGAAACGATGTCTAGACCAGCGGAGGTATTTCTCAGCCTTGGTTGTGAGGCTAAAATTCAATGCTGACCGTGCTATATCTATTTTATAACGTAAGTCTAGTTGAGGATTAGCTTTTTGTTCCTGAACTATTTTATGTAGCTCTTCTTCCTGTATCTTCTGAGCATTGTCACGTTTGTTTCTGGAGGCTATTTGGATCAGCTTCCCACGAATAGTAGCTTTATGCGCTGCCCAATTAATGCCTGGGGAGGTGTCGCTAGAATGGTTATCAATGAAGAGCTTTCTCTACTTCAGCGTATACTATGGGGTCATTAAGTAGTGTAGCATTGAGCCGCCAGGTTGAGAGTTTTGGTCTCATCCATAGATCGGGTAGTGTCATTAGTACTGGTGAATGGTCTGACCATGAGCTGGGTACTATTTCAATCGAGATGATCGACGGCAGTAGTGAGGAGTGTGTGAGTAGGTGGTCTATGCGCAAATATGTTTTGTGGACTTGTGAATAGTGTGTAAAATCTCTGGTTGTGGGATGAAAGTCTCTCCATACATCTACGAGATCATAGGAATATAACATCTGAGCTAGTTTAACACCCTGTTTGGGCATATGTTTTACAACAGGTTTGTGTGCATTAGACCTATCTAGAATTTGATCTAGGGAAACGTTACTGTCTCCACCCAGTATAACTTTACCTTGTGCATGCGGGAGCAGAATTTTCAGCATATTTTCGAAGAATGTTACCTGACCCGTATTAGGAGCGTAATATGATATAAGTGTGAGAGCACTTTCATTAACTTTCCCCACAACCATGATATATCTCCCTTCCTTGTCTTTAATGACCATGGTGGGGGTAAACGGAACTCTCTTTGCAATGCAAATCGCCACCCCTCTTTTCTTATCTGGGCTGTTCGATAAATAGAAGGTGGGATATCTAGAATTTAGATATCGGGGAGCTGAGGTGCGCGAGAAATGTGTTTCCTGGAGAAGTAAGAAGTCTATATCTAATTTATGGTAATTTTGGAAAGCTTTAGCACATTTTGTAGGGGAATTTAAGCCTTGAACATTGTGTGTTAAAATGCGAGAATGGGAATTATGCACTGATGAACTTAGCATTATGGTTCGACAGACTGTACTTGCCCATTGTAGTTGTTTACCATCTCCGTCTGAGTGAGGATGTCTCGATGCAATTCTTCATTTTTCGATTGTAGGGGTGCACTCCGTAAAATAAAAAAGGAAAAAGAAAAAGAGAGAGGAAATGAGAAAACAGTGTTGGGGTAAGATGAACTGGACCACTGTCCACCCGTCCCCCCAGAAATTAAGTGCATAAACATCTGATATAAAATTGAGAACATATGCATAAAGGTCCAGGAGATCATAGTCTCCGTCTAATAGAGCGAGGTTGTCACCACCTAACTGATGACGACAAGCTCGCTAAGAAGTGGCATGCGGTTCCGCCCCGACACTTTCCGTATTAAATATTGTTCCATTAGGGAGGGGGTTCTGGCAAGTCTAATAAACTAACATTCCATGTTAACTTGAGTCTCGCTGGGCTAGACTAAACAAAGCTGGGGAATCATTTTCAAGTATATTATAAAACCTTCATTTTAAAATAACATGGGGAAGGGTTATCACCCCTGTGACATTTGTTTTGCTGTCTGTCCTCCTCTTCAGAAGATTTCACCTCACTTTTTGTCTCAATGACAAATGTTTTTTGAAAATTTGGGTTTTTTTGTGGAACAAGGATTGGAAAGCATCAGTGGAAAGGAGAAATGTTTTTCCCATATTAACTTATACAGGAGAGAATTTACCTTCCTAGGGGTAGATTTCATCTCACTTCCTGTTGTCTCCTTTTGCAAGTAGGAGTCGTTTGTAAGTTAGATGTTTGAAAGTAGGGGCCTGCCATATATACTCAGCAGAAATTTGGGTCTTAGGTGTTGTTGTGGCCACAACACTGTAAGCCCTCACAGGGCCCTGCTGTGAAATATTAGATCAAGAATTGTAATTACATGCCCCTGTTGAACAAGGGCAGAAAAATTGGACCTTTGGTGGTGGTGCTGGTGCCACAACACTGTAAGTCCTCTCTCGCTCTTGGTGGGTGCAGAAATGGGCCCTGCTGTGAAATATTAGATCAAGAAATGTAATGACATGCCCCTGTTGAACAGGGGTTGAAAAATTAGGCCTTAGGCACTGGTGCTGGTGCCATAACACTGCAACCCCTCACAGATACTCTAGTTAGAACACAGGAACGAGCCCTGCTGCAAAGTATTTAATCAAAAATTGTAATTACACGCCCCTGTTAAACAGGGGCTGAAAAATTAGGCCTTAGGCACTGGTGGTGGCGCCCAGAACCAAAAATGTTCTTACAAGCTATCAGCGTGATCATTGAGGAGGAAGAGGATAATTACTCAGGATAGTCACTCAGCATCAGCATAGGCAGTCTTTGAAGGGATCTGAGATTTCCAAAAAAATTATTCGTTTACATCAGCATCAGGTGCTTGGTAGCTGGTGGTGATCCAAGACTGATTCATTTTTATGAAGGTCAGTCGATTGACCGAGTCGGTGGACAGACGCACCCTGTGATCGGTTACAAAGCCTCCAGCAGCACTGAATGTGCGTTCCGAAAGAACACTGGAGGCAGGACAGGCCAGTAGCTCAATTGCATACTGTGCGAGCTCTGGCCAGTGATCCATCCTCAAGACCCTCAAGACCCAGTAACCCAGAGGATTTTCGGTGGGAAAGGTGTCCAAGTCAGAAACAGGAGTTTGTAACCTCCCAGTCTCTGGGAACGCATTGCACAGACCTTTCTGCAAGGCCTCCCGAAGATGTTTCATCCTCTGCTCCGTCTGCGATGGCAAGATAAGGTCCGCAACCTTACCCTTGCAACGTGGATCAAGGAGGGTTGCCAGCCAGTATTGGTCCTTCTCCTTGATACCACGAATACGAGGATCCTTACGCAGGCTTTGCAGGATCAGGGAGGCCATGCAGCGTAGGTTTGCTGAGGCATTTGGTCCGGAGTCCTCTGGGTCACTAAGGACGACATGGTCCGCAGCCACCTCCTCCCAGCCATGTACAACTCCATGTGTTTCTTGGGACTGATCCCTGAAAGACTGCTGCTGATGCTGAGTGCCAGGCTCCACCTCCATACTGACACAATCTTCCTCCTCCTCCTCCTCCTCCTCCTCCTCCTCTTCCTGTGTGATCGGCGGGCACGCAGGAACACTGTCTGGATAAAGGGGGCATTGAGAGCTAAGGAAGTCCTCCTCTTCCTGCCTCTGTTCTGCCTCAAGTGCCCTGTCCATTATTCCACGTAGCGTGTGCTCCAAGAGGTGGACAAGGGGGACAGTGTCACTGATGCATGCACTGTCACTGCTCACCATCCTCGTGGCCTCCTCAAATTGTGACAGGACAGTGCATGCATCCCTGATCATGGCCCATTGGCGTGGGGGAAAAAAAACAAGCTCCCCTGACCATGTCCTGGTGCCATAGTCGCACAGGTACTCATTGATGGCCCTCTGCTGCGTGTGCAGCCGCTGCAGCATGGCCAATGTTGAGTTCCACCTGGTGGGCATGTCACAGATTAGGCGGTTCTTGGGCAGGTTAAACTCCTTTTGGAGGTCCATCAGCCGAGCACTGGCATTATATGACCGGCAGAAATGCACACAGACTTTCCTGGCCTGCCTCAGGACATCCTGTAAGCCTGGGTACCTGCCCAAGAACCGCTGCACCACCAAGTTAAGGACGTGAGCCAAACAGGGCACATGGGTCATTTGTCCCTGTCGGAGAGCAGAGAGGAGGTTGGTGCCATTGTCGCAAACCACCATTCCTGCCCTAAGTTGGCGTGGCGCCAACCACCTCTGAACCTGCCCCTGCAGAGCTGACAGAACCTCTGCCCCAGTGTGGCTCCTGTCCCCCAAGCACACCAGCTCAAGCACCGCATGGCATCTTTTGGCCTGTGTACTTGCGTAGCCCCTTGAACGGCTACGGAGCACCGCTGGTTCCAAGGACAAAGCACAGGAAGAGGCCATGGAGGAAGAAGAAGAGGAGGGGGTGGAGGAGAGAGGTGTGTCACAATCATTAGTAGTGGCATTTTGGAGGCGTGGCGGTGGAACAACCTCCAACACTACTGCACCTTGTCCTGCATCCTTCCCAGCTGCCAGCAGAGTCACCCAATGCGCTGTGAAACTTAGGTAACGTCCCTGTCCATGCCTGCTGGACCATGAGTCAGTGGTAATATGCACCTTACCGCTGACCGCCCTGTCCAGCGAGGTATGGACATTGCCTTCCACATGCCGGTAGACAGCCGGAATCGCCTTCCATGAGAAAAAGTGGCGTTTGGGTACCTGCCACTGAGGAACCGCACATTCCACAAACTCACGGAAGAGGCAGAGTCTACCAACTGAAAAGGCAGCAGTTGAAGTGCTAGCAATATTGCCAAGCTAGCATTCAACCACTGGCCATGTGGATGGCTGGGAGCTAACTTCTTTCGGCAGTGCAGCAGCTGGGGCAGGGAAATTTGCCTGGTACAATCTGACGTCGGTGTACCGAAAGCAGATTGCCCACAAGTACTTGGCTGTGACACACCTAATTCTACACCTTCATTCCTCTCAGTGCAGGTCTCAGAGAGGACTGAAGGTCTAGTGGGGTTGAAGGTCTCAGCTGATGAGGAGCAAGGAGAGGTCCTCTTTGTTCTTTGGTGTGGGTCTTTTAGATACGCTTGCCAACGAACTGCATGGCAGGTCAACATATGTCTGGTCAAGCATGTGGTACCCAAGCGGGAGATGTTTTGGCCACGCGAGATACGCTTGAGACATATGTTGCAAATAGCAGCGGTGCGATCTGATGCACTCGTCTCAAAAAAGGCCCACACCAAAGAACTTTTTGAATAACGTGCAGAGACTGCAGCGCCCTGCACATGTGGAGCTTTGGGGTGTGATGCAGTCAGTGTGCTGCCCTTAGGCTGGCCCCTCGAGGGCATCCTACCTCGGTGATGTGCCGCCTCCTCCTCCTCCTCTCTCCTATCAGGCACCCACGTTGAGTCAGTGACCTCATCATCCCCTCCCTCCTCATCACTGGAGCAAACCTGGCAGTATGCTGCAGCAGGGGGAGCATGACTGCCAGATTGCTGTCCTTCTTGGGCACCCCCTCTGTCCGTGCTCATGCTATTGCCTTCATCGAGCTCAGTATCATCATCAGAGCCTTCCAAACACTGGGCATCCTTATGGAGCATGTACACAACACTGTGGTCAAACAGTTCGAGGGACTCCTCAGGATTACATGGTGGGGCTAGGGAAGGAGTCACTGATGACATTGAGCCGAGAGAAGAGGCCGCTGCTTTGCCAGACAAAGTACCCTGAGCATGGGTGAGAGAGGATAAGGAGGATGAGGACGGCTTGGTCATCCACTCGACCAAGTCTTCCGCATGTTGCGGCTCAACATGGCCAGCTGCCGAAAAAAAGGCCAAGCGTGTCCCACGGCCACGTGCTGATGAGGATGCACCGTCTCCACGACCAGCACTAGACACAGAGCCTGCTTGCCCTCTCTTATTGGCTTGTGACTGTCTGCCTCTCCTTCTTGGCCTTCCAGACATACTAATGGCCTGTAGCTGCACTAAACTGGGATATATATATATATATATATATATATATATATATATATATATATATATATATATACATATATATATATATATATATATATGTGTACTGATACTGCAGCTAGCAAAATCAACTGCCTGCCTGTAGTATGAGAACACCACCAACCTTCTACAGGTAGCTTTAGCTGAACACTGTGCAGAGCTCGCAAAAAAATAAGTTGTAGGTTTAGCTGAACACTGTGCAGAGGTCTCACTACACTAACTTGTAGTTTTAGCTGAACACTGTGAGCAGGACGCACTACACTAACTTGTAGCTTTAAATGAACACTGTGCAGAGGTCTCACTACACTAACTTGTAGTTTTAGCTGAACACTGTGAGCAGGACGCACTACACTAACTTGTAGCTTTAGATGAACACTGTGCAGAGGTCTCGCTACACTAACTTGAAGTTTTAGCTGAACACTGTGAGCAGGACGCATTACACTAACTTGTAGTTTTAGATGAACACTGTGCAGAGGTCTCACTACAGTAACTTGTAGTTTTAGCTGAACACTGTGAGCAGGACACACTACACTAATTTGTATTTTTAGATGAACACTGTGCAGAGCTCGCAAAAAAATAACTTGTAGGTTTAGCTGAACACTGTGAGCAGGACGCACCACACTAACTTGTAGCTTTAGATGAACACTGTGCAGAGGTCTCACTACACTAACTTGTAATTTTAGCTGAACACTGTGAGCAGGACGCACTACACTAACTTGTAGCTTTAGATGAACACAGTGCAGAGGTCTCACTACACTAACTTGTAGTTTTAGCTGAACACTGTGAGCAGGACACACTACACTAACTTGTAGCTTTAGATGAACACAGTGCAGAGGTCTCACTACACTAACTTGTAGTTTTAGCTGAACACTGTGAGCAGGACGCACTACACTAACTTGTAGCTTTAGATGAACAAGGTGCAGAGGTCTCACTACACTAACTTGTAGTTTCAGCTGAACACTGTGAGCAGGACGCACTACACTAACTTGTAGTTTTAGATGAACAGGGTGCAGAGGTCTCACTACACTAACTTGTAGTTTTAGCTGAACACTGTGAGCAGGACGCACTACACTAACTTGTAGCTTTAGATGAACACTGTGCAGAGGTCTCACTACACTAACTTGTAGTTTTAGATGAACACTGAGCAGGACGCACTACACTAACTTGTAGTTTTAGATGAACACTGTGCAGAGGTCTCACTACAGTAACTTGTAGTTTTAGCTGAACACTGTGAGGAGGACGCACCATACTAACTTGTAGTTTTAGCTGAACACTGTGAGCAGGATGCACTACACTAACTTGTAGCTTTAGATGAACACTGTGAGCAGGACGCACTACACTAACTTGTAGCTTTAGATGAACACTGTGAGCAGGACGCACTACACTAACTTGTAGCTTTAGATGAACACTGTGCAGAGGTCTCACTACAGTAACTTGTAGTTTTAGCTGACTACTGTGAGCAGGACGCACTACACTAACCTGTAACTTTAGATGAACACTGTGCAGAGCTCGCAAAAAAATAACTTGTAGGTTTAGCTGAACACTGTGAGGAGGACGCACCACACTAACTTGTAGTTTTAGCTGAAAACTGTGAGCAGGATGCACTACACTAACTTGTAGCTTTAGATGAACACTGTGCAGAGGTCTCACTACACTAACTTGTAGTTTTAGCTGAATACTGTGAGCAGGACGCACTACACTAACTTGTAGCTTTAGATGAACAAGGTGCAGATGTTTCACTACACTAACTTGTAGTTTTAGCTGAACACTGTGAGCAGGACTCACTACACTAACTTGTAGCTTTAGATGAACACTGTGAGCAGGACGCACTATACTAACTTATAGTTTTAGCTGAACACTGTGAGCAGGATGCACTACACTAACTTGTAGTTTTAGATGAACACTGTGCAGAGGTCTCACTACAGTAACTTGTAGTTTTAGCTGAACACTGTGAGCAGGACGCACTACACTAACTTGTAGCTTTAGCTGAACACTGTGCAGAACTCACAAAAAATAACTTGTAGGTTTAGCTTAACACTGTGAGGAGGACGCACCACACTAACTTGTAGTTTTAGCTGAACACTGTGAGCAGGACGCACTACACTAACTTTTACCTTTAGATGAAGACTGTGCAGAGGTCTCACTACACTAACTTGTAGTTTTAGCTGAACACTGTGAGCAGGACGCACTACACTAACTTGCAGCTTTAGATGAACACTGTGAGCAGGACGCACTACACTAACTTGTAGCTTTAGATGAACACTGTGAGCAGGACGCACTACACTAACTTGTAGCTTTAGATGAACAGGGTGCAGAGGTCTCACTACAATAACTTGTGGTTTTAGCTGAACACTGTGAGCAAAACGCACTGCACTAACTTGTAGCTTTAGATGAACACTGTGAGCAGGACGCACTACACTAACTTGTAGCTTTAGATGAACACTGTGAGCAGGATGCACTACACTAACTTGTAGCTTTAGATGAACACTGTGAAGAGGACTTACTACACTAACTTGTAGTTTTAGCTGAACACTGTGAGCAGGACGCACTACACTAACTTGTAGTTTTAGATGAACACTGTGCAGAGGTCTCACTGCACTAACTTGTAGTTTTAGCTGAACACTGTGAGCAGGACACACTACACTAACTTGTAGCTTTAGATGAACACTGTGCAGAGCTCACAGAAAAATAACTTGTAGGTTTAGCTGAACACTGTGAGGAGGACGCATCACACTAACTTGTAGTTTTAGCTGAACACTGTGAGGAGGACGCACTACACTAAGTTGTAGCTTTAGATGAACACTGTGAGCAGGACGCACTACACTAACTTGTAGTTTTAGCTGAACACGGTGCAGAGGTCTCACTACAGTAACTTGTAGTTTTAGCTGATCACTGTGAGCAGGACGCACTACACTAACTTGTAGTTTTAGATGAACACTGTGCAGAGGTCTCACTACAGTAACTTGTAATTTTAGCTTAACACTGTGAGCAGGACATACTACACTAACTTGTAGCATTAGGTGAACACTGTGCAGAGGTCTCACTACACTAGCTTGTAGTTTTAGCTGAACACTATGAGCAAGACGCACTACACTAACTTGTAGTTTTAGATGAACACGGTGCAGAGGTCTCACTACAGTAACTTGTAGTTTTAGCTGAACACTGTGAGCAGGACGCACTACACTAACTTGTAGGTTTAGTTGAACACTGTGCAGAGCTAGTAAAAAAATAACGTCTAGGTTTAGCTGAACACTGTGAGGAGGACGCACCACACTAACTTGTAGTTTTAGCTGAACACTGTGAGCAGGACGCACTACACTAAGTTGTAGCTTTAGATGAACACTGTGAGCAGGACGCACTACACTAACTTGTAGTTTTAGCTGAACACGGTGCAGAGGTCTCACTACAGTAACTTGTAGTTTTAGCTGAACACTGTGAGCAGGACGCACTACACTAACTTGTAGTTTTAGATGAACACTGTGCAGAGGTCTCACTACAGTAACTTATAGTTCTAGCTGAACACTGTGAGCAGGACGCCCTACACTAACTTGTAGCTTTAGATGAACACTGTGAGCAGGATGCACTACACTAACTTGTAGCTTTAGATGAAAACTGTGCAGAGGACTTACTACACTAACTTGTAGTTTTAGCTGAACACTGTGAGCAGGACGCACTACACTAACTTGTAGTTTTAGATGAACACTGTGCAGAGGTCTCACTGCACTAACTTGTAGTTTTAGCTGAACACTGTGAGCAGGACACACTACACTAACTTGTAGCTTTAGATGAACACTGTGCAGAGCTCGCAGAAAAATAACTTGTAGGTTTAACTGAACACTGTGAGGAGGACGCACCACACTAACTTGTAGTTTTAGCTGAACACTGTGAGCAGGACGCACTACACTAACTCGTAGTTTTAGATGAACACTGTGTAGAGGTCTCACTACAGTAACTTGTAATTTAAGCTTAACACTGTGAGCAGGACGTACTACACTAACTTGTAGCATTAGGTGAACACTGTGCAGAGGTCTCACTACACTAACTTGTAGTTTTAGCTGAACACTATGAGCAGGACGCACTACACTAACTTGTAGTTTTAGATGAACACTGTGCAGAGGTCTCACTACAGTAACTTGTAGTTTTAGCTGAACACTGTGAGCAGGACGCACTACACTAACTTGTAGGTTTAGATGAACACTGTGCAGAGCTCGTAAAAAAATAACTTCTAGGTTTAGCTGAACACTGTGAGGAGGACGCACCACACTAACTTGTAGTTTTAGCTGAACACTGTGAGCAGGACGCACTACACTAACTTGTAGCTTTAGATGAACACTGTGAGCAGGACGCACTACACTAACTTGTAGCTTTAGATGAACACTGTGAGCAGGACGCACTACACTAAGTTGTAGCTTTAGATGAACACTGTGAGCAGGACGCACTACACTAACTTGTAGTTTTAGCTGAACACGGTGCAGAGGTCTCACTACAGTAACTTGTAGTTTTAGCTGATCACTGTGAGCAGGACGCACTACACTAACTTGTAGTTTTAGATGAACACTGTGCAGAGGTCTCACTACAGTAACTTGTAGTTTTAGCTGAACACTGTGAGCAGGACGCACTACACTAACTTGTAGCTTTAGCTGAACACTGTGCAGAACTCACAAAAAAATAACTTGTAGGTTTAGCTGAACACTGTGAGGAGGACGCACCACACTAACTTGTAGTTTTAGCTGAACACTGTGAGCAGGACGCACTACACTAACTTGTAGCTTTAGATGAAGACTGTGCAGAGGTCTCACTACACTAACTTGTAGTTTTAGCTGAACACTGTGAGCAGGACGCACTACACTAACTTGCAGCTTTAGATGAACACTGTGAGCAGGACGCACTACACTAACTTGTAGCTTTAGATGAACACTGTGAACAGGATGCACTACACTAACTTGTAGCTTTAGATGAACACGGTGCAGAGGTCTCACTACAATAACTTGTGGTTTTAGCTGAACACTGTGAGCAAAACGCACTACACTAACTTGTAGCTTTAGATGAACACTGTGAGCAGGATGCACTACACTAACTTGTAGCTTTAGATGAACACTGTGAGCAGGATGCACTACACTAACTTGTAGCTTTAGATGAACACTGTGCAGAGGTCTCACTACACTAACTTGTAGTTTTAGCTGAACACTATGAGTAGGACGCACTACACTAACTTGTAGTTTTAGATGAACACTGTGCAGAGGTCTCACTACAGTAACTTGTAGTTTTAGCTGAACACTGTGAGCAGGACACACTACACTAACTTGTAGGTTTCGATGAACACTGTGCAGAGCTCGTAAAAAAATAACTTCTAGGTTTAGCTGAACACTGTGAGGAGGACGCACCACACTAACTTGTAGTTTTAGCTGAACACTGTGAGCAGGACGCACTACACTAAGTTGTAGCTTTAGATGAACACTGTGAGCAGGACGCACTACACTAACTTGTAGTTTTAGCTGAACACGGTGCAGAGGTCTCACTACAGTAACTTGTAGTTTTAGCTGAACAATGTGAGCAGGACGCACTACACTAACTTGTAGTTTTAGATGAACACTGTGCAGAGGTCTTACTACAGTAACTTGTAGTTTTAGCTGAACGCTGTGAGCAAGACGCACTACATTAACTTGTAGTTTTAGCTGAACACTGGGCAGGACGCACTACACTAACTTGTAGCTTTAGATGAATGCTGTGCAGAGGTCACACTACAGTAACTTGTAGCTTTAGATGAACACTGTGAGCAGGATGCACTACACTAACTTGTAGCTTTAGATGAACACTGTGCAGAGGACTTACTACACTAACTTGTAGTTTTAGCTGAACACTGTGAGCAGGACGCACTACACTAACTTGTAGTTTTAGATGAACACTGTGCAGAGGTCTCACTGCACTAACTTGTAGCTTTAGATGAACACTGTGCAGAGCTCGCAGAAAAATAACTTGTAGGTTTAGCTGAACAATGTGAGGAGGACGCACCACACTAACTTGTAGTTTTAGCTGAACACTGTGAGCAGGACGCACTACACTAACTTGTAGTTTTAGATGAACACTGTGCAGAGGTCTTACTACAGTAACTTGTAGTTTTAGCTGAACACTGTGAGCAAGACGCACTACATTAACTTGTAGTTTTAGCTGAACACTGGGCAGGACGCACTACACTAACTTGTAGCTTTAGATGAATGCTGTGCAGAGGTCACACTACAGTAACTTGTAGCTTTAGATGAACACTGTGAGCAGGATGCACTACACTGACTTGTAGCTTTAGATGAACACTGTGAGCAGGATGCACTACACTAACTTGTAGCTTTAGATGAACACTGTGCAGAGGACTTACTACACTAACTTGTAGTTTTAGCTGAACACTATGAGCAGGACGCACTACACTAACTTGTAGCTTTAGATGAACACTGTGCAGAGCTCGCAGAAAAATAACTTGTAGGTTTAGCTGAACAATGTGAGGAGGACGCACCACACTAACTTGTAGTTTTAGCTGAACACTGTGAGCAGGACGCACTACACTAACTTGTAGTTTTAGATGAACACTGTGTAGAGGTCTCACTACAGTAACTTGTAATTTAAGCTTAACACTGTGAGCAGGACGTACTACACTAACTTGTAGCATTAGGTGAACACTGTGCAGAGGTCTCACTACACTAACTTGTAGTTTTAGCTGAACACTATGAGCAGGACGCACTACACTAACTTGTAGTTTTAGATGAACACTGTGCAGAGGTCTCACTACAGTAACTTGTAGTTTTAGCTGAACACTGTGAGCAGGACGCACTACACTAACTTGTAGGTTTAGATGAACACTGTGCAGAGCTCGTAAAAAAATAACTTCTAGGTTTAGCTGAACACTGTGAGGAGGACGCACCACACTAACTTGTAGTTTTAGCTGAACACTGTGAGCAGGACGCACTACACTAACTTGTAGCTTTAGATGAACACTGTGAGCAGGACGCACTACACTAACTTGTAGCTTTAGATGAATACTGTGAGCAGGACGCACTACACTAAGTTGTAGCTTTAGATGAACACTGTGAGCAGGACGCACTACACTAACTTGTAGTTTTAGCTGAACACGGTGCAGAGGTCTCACTACAGTAACTTGTAGTTTTAGCTGAACACGGTGCAGAGGTCTCACTACAGTAACTTGTAGTTTTAGCTGAACACTGTGAGCAGGACGCACTACACTAACTTGTAGTTTTAGATGAACACTGTGCAGAGGTCTCACTACAGTAACTTTTAGTTTTAGCTGAACACTGTGAGCAAGACGCAGTACACTAACTTGTAGTTTTAGCTGAACACTGTGCAGGATGCACTACACTAACTTGTAGCTTTAGATGAACGCTGGGCAGAGGTCACACTACAGTAACTTGTAGTTTTAGATGAACACTGTGAGCAGGACGCACTACACTAACTTGTAGTTTTAGATGAACACTGTGCAGAGGTCTCACTACAGTAACTTGTAGTTTTAGCTGAACACTGTGAGCAGGACGCACTACACTAACTTGTAGCTTTAGATGTACACTGTGCAGAGCTCGTAAAAAAATAACTTGTAGGTTTAGCTGAACACTGTGAGGAGGACGCACCACACTAACTTGTAGTTTTAGCTGAACACTGTGAGCAGGACACACTACACTAACTTGTAGCTTTAGATGAACACTGTGCAGAGGTCTCACTACACTAACTTGTAGTTTTAGCTGAACACTGTGAGCAGGACGCACTACACTAACTTGTAGCTTTATATGAACAAGGTGCAGAGGTCTCACTACACTAACTTGTAGCTTTATATGAACAAGGTGCAGAGGTCTCACTACACTAACTTGTAGTTTTAGCTGAACACTGTAAGCAGGACGCACTACACTAACTTGTAGCTTTAGATGAACACGGTGCAGAGGTCTCACTACACTAACTTGTAGTTTTAGCTGAATACTGTGAGCAGGATGCACTACACTAACTTGTAGCTTTAGATGAACACTGTTCAGAGGTCCCACTACACTAACTTGTAGTTTTAGCTGAACACTGTGAGCAGGACGCACTACACTAACTTGTAGCTTCAGATGAACACTGTGAGCAGGACGCACTACACTAACTTGTAGTTTTAGATGAACACTGTGCAGAGGTCTCACTACACTAACTTGTAGTTTTAGCTGAACACTGTGAGCAGGACGCACTACACTAACTTGTAGCTTTAGATGAACACTGTGCAGAGCTCGTAAAAAAATTACTTGTAGGTTTAGCTGAACACTGTGAGGAGGACGCACCACACTAACTTGTAGTTTTAGCTGAACACTGTGAGCAAGACGCACTACACTAACTTGTAGTTTTAGATGAACACTGTGAGCAGGATGCACTACACTAACTTGTAGCTTTAGATGAACACTGTGCAGAGGTCTCACTACACTAACTTGTAGTTTTAGCTTAACACTGTGAGCAGGACGCACTACACTAACTTGTAGTTTTAGATGAACACTGTGCAGAGGTCTCACTGCACTAACTTGTAGTTTTAGCTGAACACTGTGAGCAGGACACACTACAGTAACTTGTAGCTTTAGATGAACACTGTGCAGAGCTCGCAGAAAAATAACTTGTAGGTTTAGCTGAACAATGTGAGGAGGACGCACCACACTAACTTGTAGTTTTAGCTGAACACTGTGAGCAGGACGCACTACACTAACTTGTAGTTTTAGATGAACACTGTGTAGAGGTCTCACTACAGTAACTTGTAATTTAAGCTTAACACTGTGAGCAGGACGTACTACACTAACTTGTAGCATTAGGTGAACACTGTGCAGAGGTCTCACTACACTAACTTGTAGTTTTAGCTGAACACTAGGGATGAGCTTCGTGTTCGAGTCGAACCCATGTTCGACTCGAACATCGGCTGTTCGATCGTTCGCCGAATTGCGAACGATATGGGCCGTTCGCGCCAAATTCGTGTGGCGCGTCACGGCCCATAATTCACTGCGGCATTGCAGTGCATTGCTTGCTGATGATTGGCCAAGCATGCACTATGACCCGCATGCTTGGCCAATCACAGCGCCGCCTTAACAGAGAGCCATAATTGGCCAAAGCCAAAGGAGGCTTTGGCCAATTATGGCTCAGGGGATTTAGTACACGCCCCACACTATATAAGGCCGCCTGCACGGCGGCCCTGTGTAGTGTGTGTTCCGGCGTTCATTAAGAGAGAGAGAGAGACAGACAGTGACATTTGATTTGAGTTAGATAGATTAGGCAGAACAGTCAGTCAGTTAGCTGCACTTACAGTGTATTGTGTATATATATGCATCCCAGGTGTTGCATATATATATATATACACTGTATTCAGTTTAGCTAGATCCGTTCCTGTTATCTTCTAGACTATTTACATTTAGTGCAGTGCGTCCTGCTCACAGTGTTCAGATAGATCCGTTCCTGTTATATTCCTACTGACAGGCAGGCTTGTCTTGTTACAGTATTTTGAAGAAAATTACTGATGTTCTTTTGATCCTATTAGTACCACAGTCAGGCAGCTAGACTATTTACATTTAGTGCAGTGCGTCCTGCTCACAGTGTTCAGCTAGATCCGTTCCTGTTATCTTCTTACTGACAGGCAGGCTTGTCTTGTTACAGTATTTTAAAGAAAATTACTGGTGTTCTTTTGATCCTATTAGTACCACAGTCAGGCAGCTAGACTATTTACAGTTAGTGCAGTGCGTCCTGCTCACAGTGTTCAGCTAAACCTACAAGTTAGTGGGGTGCGTCCTGCTCACAGTGTTCAGCTAAACCTACAAGCTAGTGGGGTGCGTCCTGCTCACAGTGTTCAGCTAGATTCGTTTCTGTTATCTTCTTACTGACAGGCAGGCTTGTCTTGTTACAGTAAATACAGCTACCTGAAGAAAATTGCTGGTGTTCTTTTGATCCTATTAGTACCACAGTCAGGCAGCTAGACTATTTACAGTTAGGGCAGTGCGTCCTGCTCACAGTGTTCTGCTAAACCTACAAGTTAGTGGGGTGCGTCCTGCTCACAGTGTTCAGCTAAACCTACAAGTTAGTGGGGTGCATCCACCTCACAGTGTTCAGCTAAACCTACAAGATAGTGGGGTGCGTCCTGCTCACAGTGTTCAGCTAGATCCGTTTCTGTTATCTTCTTACTGACAGGCAGGCTTGTCTTGTTACAGTAAATACAGCTACCTGAAGAAAATTGCTGGTGTTCTTTTGATCCTATTAGTACCACAGTCAGGCAGCTAGACTATTTACAGTTAGTGCAGTGCGTCCTGCTCACAGTGTTCTGCTAAACCTACAAGTTAGTGGGGTGCGTCCTGCTCACAGTGTTCAGCTAAACCTACAAGTTAGTGGGGTGCGTCCTGCTCACAGTGTTCAGCTAGATCCGTTTCTGTTATCTTCTTACTGACAGGCAGGCTTGTCTTGTTACAGTAAATACAGCTACCTGAAGAAAATTTCTGGTGTTCTTTTGATCCTATTAGTACCACAGTCAGGCAGCTAGACTATTTACAGTTAGTGCAGTGCATCCTGCTCACAGTGTTCAGCTAAACCTACAAGTTAGTGGGGTGCGTCAACCTCACAGTGTTCAGCTAAACCTACAAGTTAGTGGGGTGCGTCCACCTCACAGTGTTCAGCTAAAGCTACCTGTAGAAGGTTGGTGGTGTTCTCATACTACAGGCAGGCAGTTGATTTTTCTAGCTGCAGTATCAGTACATATATATATATATATATATATATATCCCAGCTTAGTGCAGCTACAGGCCATTAGTATGTCTGGAAGGCCAAGAAGGAGAGGCAGACAGTCACAAGCCAATAAGAGAGGGCAAGCAGGCTCTGTGTCTAGTGCTGGTCGTGGAGACGGTGCATCCTCATCAGCACGTGGCCATGGGACACGCTTGGCCTTTTTTTCGGCAGCTGGCCATGTTGAGCCGCAACATGCGGAAGACTTGGTCGAGTGGATGACCAAGCCGTCCTCATCCTCCTCATCCTCTCTCACCCATGCCCAGGGTACTTTGTCTGGCAAAGCAGCGGCCTCTTCCCTTGGCTCAATGTCGTCAGTGACTCCTTCCCTAGCCCCACCATGTCCTCCTGAGGAGTCCCTCGAACTGTTTGACCACAGTGTTGGGTACATGCTCCAGAAGGATGCCCAGCATTTGGAAGGCTCTGATGATGATACTGAGCTCGATGAAGGCAGTAACACGAGCACGGACAGAGGGGGTGCCCAAGAAGGACAGCAATCTGGCAGTCATGCTCCCCCTGCTGCAGCATACTGCCAGGTTTGCTCCAGTGATGAGGAGGGAGGGGATGATGAGGTCACTGACTCAACATGGGTGCCTGATAGGAGAGAGGAGGAGGAGGAGGAGGAGGAGGCGGCACATCACCAATGAGGCAGGATGCCCTCCAGGGGCCAGCCTAAGGGCAGCACATTGACTGCATCACACCCCAAAGCTCCACATGTGCAGGGCGCTGCAGTCTCTGCGCGTTATTCAAAAAGTTCTTTGGTGTGGGCCTTTTTAGAGATGAGTGCATCAGATCGCACCGCTGCTATTTGCAACATATATCTCAAGCGTATCTCGCGTGGCCAAAACATCTCCCGCTTGGGTACCACATGCTTGACCAGACATATGTTGACCTGCCATGCAGTTCGTTGGCAAGCGTATCTAAAAGACCCACACCAAAGAACAAAGAGGACCTCTCCTTGCTCCTCAGCTGAGATTTCCAACCCCACTAGACCTTCAGTCCTCTCTGAGACCTGCACTGAGAGGAATGAAGGTGTAGAATTAGGTGTGTAACAGCCAAGTACTTGTGGGCAATCTGATTTTGGTACACCGACGTCAGATTGTACCAGGCAAATTTCCCTGCCCCAGCTGCTGCACCGCCGAAAGAAGTTTGCTCCCAGCCATCCACATGCCCAGCGGTTGAATGCTAGCTTGGCAAAATTGCTAGCACTTCAACTGCTGCCTTTTCAGTTGGTAGACTCTGCCCCCTTCCGTGAGTTTGTGGAATGTGCGGTTCCTCAGTGGCAGGTACCCAAACGCCACTTTTTCTCACGGAAGGCGATTCCGGCTCTCTACCGGCATGTGGAAGGCAATGTCCATGCCTCGCTGGACAGGGCGGTCAGCGGTAAGGTGCATATTACCGCTGACTCATGGTCCAGCAGGCATGGACAGGGACGTTACCTAAGTTTCACGGCGCATTGGGTGACTCTGCTGGCAGCTGGGAAGGATGCAGGACAAGGTGCAGTAGTGTTGGAGGTCGTTCCGCCACCACGCCTCCAAAATGCAAATGATTGTGACACACCTCTCTCCTCCACCCCCTCCTCTTCTTCTTCCTCCATGGCCTCTTCCTCGGAACCAGCGGTGCTTCGTAGTCGTTCAAGGGGCTACGCAAGTACGCAGGCCAAAAGATGCCATGCGGTGCTTGAGCTGGTGTGCTTGGGGGACAGGAGCCACACTGGGGCAGAGGTTCTGTCAGCTCTGCAGGGGCAGGTTCAGAGGTGGTTGACGCCACGCCAACTTAAGGCAGGAATGGTGGTTTGCGACAATGGCACCAACCTCCTCTCTGCCCTCCGACAGGGACAAATGACCCATGTGCCCTGTTTGGCTCACGTCCTTAACTTGGTGGTGCAGCGGTTCTTGGGCAGGTACCCGGGCTTACAGGATGTCCTGAGGCAGGCCAGGAAAGTCTGTGTGCATTTCCGTCGGTCATATAATGCCAGTGCTCGGCTGACGGACCTCCAAAAGGAGTTTAACCTGCCCAAGAACCTCCTAATCTGTGACATGCCCACCAGGTGGAACTCAACGTTGGCCATGCTGCAGCGGCTGCACACGCAGCAGAGGGCCATCAATGAGTACCTGTGCGACTATGGCACCAGGACAGGGTCAGGGGAGCTTGTTTTTTTTTCCCCGCGCCAGTGGCCCATGATCAGGGATGCATGCACTGTCCTGTCACCATTTGAGGAGGCCACGAGGATGGTGAGCAGTGACAGTGCATGCATCAGTGACACTGTCCCCCTTGTCCACCTGTTGGAGCACACGCTGCGTGGAATAATGGACAGGGCACTTGAGGCAGAACAGAGGCAGGAAGAGGAGGACTTCCTTAGCTCTCAAGGCCCCCTTTATCCAGACAGTGTTCCTGCGTGCCCGCCGATCACACAGGAAGAGGACGAGGAGGAGGAGGAAGATTGTGTCAGTATGGAGGTGGAGCCTGGCACTCAGCATCAGCAGCAGTCTTTAAGGGATCAGTCCCAAGAAACACATGGACTTGTACGTGGCTGGGAGGAGGTGGCTGAGGACCATGTCGTCCTTAGTGACCCAGAGGACTCCGGACCGAATGCCTCAGCAAACCTACGCTGCATGGCCTCCCTGATCCTGCAAAGCCTGCGTAAGGATCCTCGTATTCGTGGTATCAAGGAGAAGGACCAATACTGGCTGACAACCCTCCTTGATCCACGTTACAAGGGTAAGGTTGCGGACCTTATCTTGCCATCGCAGAGGGAGCAGAGGATGAAACATCTTCGGGAGGCCTTGCAGAAAGGTCTGTGCAACGCGTTCCCAGAGACTGGGAGGTTACAAACTCCTGTTTCTGGACAACGTGTTGCTGAGGCTTCGGTCAGTCAAAGAAGGAGCGGTGGAGAAGGTGGCCATCTGACCGATGCGTTCAGACAATTTTTTGGTCCGCAGCCCCAAGGTATGATCGGTTCCAGCAACCATCGCCAGCGTCTGTTTTACATGGTGCAGGAATACCTAGGGGCAAGATCAGACTTGGACACCTTTCCCACCGAAAATCCTCTGGGTTACTGGGTCTTGAGGATGGATCACTGGCCAGAGCTTGCACAGTATGCAATTGAGCTACTGGCCTGTCCTGCATCCAGCGTTCTTTCGGAACGCACATTCAGTGCTGCTGGAGGCGTGGTAACCGATCACAGGGTGCGTCTGTCCACTGACTCGGTCGATCGACTGACCTTCATAAAAATGAATCAGTCTTGGATCACCACCAGCTACCAAGCACCTGATGCTGATATAACCGAATAATTTTTTTTGAAATCTTAGATCCCTTCAAAGACTGCCTATGCTGATGCTGAATCATCACGCTGATAGCTTGTAAGAACATTTTTGGTTCTGGGCGCCACCACCAGTGCCTAAGGCACAATTTTTCAGCCCCTGTTTAACAGGAGCGTGTAATTACAATTTTTGATGTAATACTTTGCAGCAGGGCTTGTTCCTGCATTCAAACTAGAGTGTCTGTGAGGGGTTGCAGTGTTGTGGCACAAGCACCAGTGCCTAAGGCCCATTTTTTCTGCCCCTGTTTAACAGGGGCGTGTAATTATAATTTTTGATGCAATACTTTGCAGCAGGGCTCGTTCCTGCGTTCCAACTAGAGTGTCTGTGAGGGGTTGCAGTGTTGTGGCACCAGCACCAGTGCCTAAGGCCCATTTTTTCTGCCCCTGTTTAACAGGGGCGTGTAATTACAATTTTTGATGCAATACTTTGCAGCAGGGCTCGTTCCTGCGTTCCAACTAGAGTGTCTGTGAGGGGTTGCAGTGTTGTGGCACCAGCACCAGTGCCTAAGGCCTAATTTTTCAGCTCCTGTTCAACAGGGGCATGTAATTACAATTCTTGATCTAATATTTCACAGCAGAGCCCTGTGAGGGCTTACAGTGTTGTGGCCACAGCAAAACCTAAGGCCCAAATTTCTGCTGAGTATATAGGGCAGGACCCTACTTTCAAACAACTAACTTACAAACGGCTCCTACTTGCAAACGGAAGGAGACAACAGGAAGTGAGATGAAATCTACCCCTAGGAAGGGAAATTCTCTCCTGTAAGAGTTAATATGGGAAAAACATTTCTCCTTTCCACTGATGCTTTCCAATCCATTGGGACAAAAAGTGAGGTGAAATCTTCTGAAGAGGAGGAAAGACAGCAAAACAAATGTCACAGGGGTGATAACCCTTCCCTATGTTTTCCAAAAAGCTTAAAAAAGATTTTTTGGCTGGAGCTAAACACGTTAAAAATGTACCCGTTCAAAATTACAAAGAGATTCTACTTAACAACAAACCTACAGCCTGTATACTGCTGTTCAGAGTATATAGGGCCTGGTGGCCCCACACCTTTCCTTATTTTAATTTAGGTGTGGGGTTCCCCTTAATATCCATACAAGACCCAAAGGGCCTGGTAATGGACTGGGGGGTACCCATGCCGTTTGTCTCACTGATTTTCATCCATATTGCCAGGACCCGACATTACATTAAACCCGCAAGCAGTTTTAAATGAGATTTTTTCCTTTAAAAATGACATTTGGTGCAGGGACTGTTCTAAACATGGGAAACACGCGTCACTTTACAGGCATACTATAGACACCCCCCAGGTACGATATTTAAAGGAATATTTCACTTTTTTTTTTTACTTTAAGCATCATTAAAATCACTGCTCCCGAAAAAACGGCCGTTTTTAAAAGTTTTTTTTGCATTGATACATGTCCCCTGGGGTAGGACCCGGGTCCCCAAACCCTTTTTAGGACAATACCATGCAAATTAGCCTTTAAAATGAGCACTTTTGATTTTGAACATTCGAGTCCCATAGACGTCAATGGGGTTCTAACGTTAGTGCGAACTTTAGGTCCGTTCGCAGGTTCTGGTGCGAACCGAACCAGGGGGTGTTCGGCTCATCCCTACTTGTAGTTTTAGATGAACACTGTGAGCAGGATGCACTACACTAACTTGTAGTTTTAGCTGAACACTGTGAGCAGGATGCACTACACTAACTTGTAGTTTTAGATGAACACTGTGCAGAGGTCTCACTACAGTAACTTGTAGTTTTAGCTGAACACTGTGAGCAGGACGCACTACACTAACTTGTAGCTTTAGATGAACAGGGTGCAGAGGTCTCACTACACTAACTTGTAATTTTAGTTGAACACTGTGAGCAGGACGCACTACAGTAACCTGTAGTTTTAGATGAACACTGTGCAGAGGTCTCACTACAGTAACTTGTAGCTTAAGCTGAACACTGTGAGCAGGACGCACTACACTAACTTGTAGTTTTAGCTGAACACTGTGAGCAGGACGCACTACACTAACTTGTAGCTTTAGATGAACACTGTGCAGAGGTCTCACTACACTAACTTGTACTTTTAACTGAATCCTGTGAGCAGGACGCACTACACTAACTTGTAGCTTTAGATGAACACTGTGTAGAGGTCCCACTACACTAACTTGTAGTTTTAGCTGAACACTGTGAGCAGGACGCACTACACTAACTTGTAGCCTTAGATGAACACGGTGCAGAGGTCTCACTGCAGTAACTTGTAGTTTTAGCTGAACACTGTGAGCACGACGCACTACACTAACTTGTAGTTTTAGATGAACACTGTGCAGAGGTCTCACTACAGTAACTTGTAGTTTTAGCTGAACACTGTGAGCAGGACGCACTACACTAACTTGTAGCTTTAGATGAACACTGTGAGCAGGACGCACTACACTAACTTATAGCTTTAGATGAACACTGTGCAGAGGACTTACTACACTAACTTGTAGTTTTAGCTGAACACTGTGAGCAGGACGCACTACACTAACTTGTAGTTTTAGCTGGACACTGTGAGCAGGACACACTACACTAACTTGTAGCTTTAGATGAACACTGTGTAGAGCTCGCAGAAAAATAACTTGTAGTTTTAGCTGAACACTGTGAGCAGGACGCACTACACTAACTTGTAGCCTTAGATGAACACGGTGCAGAGGTCTCACTGCAGTAACTTGTAGTTTTAGCTGAACACTGTGAGCACGATGCACTACACTAACTTGTAGTTTTAGATGAACACTGTGCAGAGGTCTCACTACAGTAACTTGTAGTTTTAGCTGAACACTGTGAGCAGGACGCACTACACTAACTTGTAGTTTTAGCTGGACACTGTGAGCAGGACACACTACACTAACTTGTAGCTTTAGATGAGCACTGTGTAGAGCTCGCAGAAAAATAACTTGTAGGTTTAGCTGAACACTGCTAGGAATACGCACCACACTAACTTGTAGCTTTAGATGAACACTGTGTAGAGGTCTCACTACACTAACTTGTAATTTTAGCTGAACACTGTGAGCAGGACGTACTACACTAACTTGTAGTTTTAGATGAACACTGTGCAGAGGTCTCACTACAGTAACTTGTAGTTTTAGCTTAACACTGTGAGCAGGATGCACTACACTAACTTGTAGCTTTAGATGAACACTGTGCAGAGCTCCTAAAAAAATAACTTGTAGGTTTAGCTGAACACTGTGAGAAGGACTCACCACACTAACTTGTAGTTTTAGCTAAACACTGTGAGCAGGACGCACTACACTAACTTGTAGCTTTAGATGAACACTGTGAGCAGGACGCACTACACTAACTTGTAGCTTTAGATGAACACTGAGCAGGACGCACTACACTAACTTGTAGCTTTAATTGAACACTGTGCAGAGCTCGCAAAAAAATAAATTGTAGGTTTAGTTGAACACTGTGAGGAGGACGCACTAAACTAACTTGTAGTTCTAGCTGAACACTGTGAGAAGGATACACTACACTAATTTGTAGCTTTAGCTGAACACCGTGCAGAGGTCTCACTACACTAACTTGTAGTTTTAGCTGAATACTGTGAGCGGGACGCACTACACTAACTGTAAATAGTCTAGCTGCCTGACTGTGGTACTAATAGGATCAAAAGAACACCAGCAAATTTATTCAGGTAGCTGTAAATACTGTAACAAGACAAGCCTGCCTGTCAGTAGGAAGATAACAGGAACGAATCTAGCTGAACACTGTGAGCAAGACGCACTACACTAACTTGTAGTTTTAGATGAACACTGTGCAGAGGACTTACTACACTAACTTGTAGTTTTAGCTGAACACTGTGAGCAGGACACACTACACTAACTTGTAGCTTTAGATGAACACTGTGCAGAGCTCGCAGAAAAATAACTTGTAGGTTTAGCTGAACACTGTGAGGAATACGCACCACACTAACTTGTAGCTTTAGATGAACACTGTGTAGAGGTCTCACTACACTAACTTGTAATTTTAGCTGAACACTGTGAGCAGGACGTACTACACTAACTTGTAGTTTTAGATGAACACTGTGCAGAGGTCTCACTACAGTAACTTGTAGTTTTAGCTTAACACTGTGAGCAGGATGCACTACACTAACTTGTAGCTTTAGATGAACACTGTGCAGAGCTCCTAAAAAAATAACTTGTAGGTTTAGCTGAACACTGTGAGAAGGACTCACCACACTAACTTGTAGTTTTAGCTAAACACTGTGAGCAGGACGCACTACACTAACTTGTAGCTTTAGATGAACACTGTGAGCAGGACGCTCTCTCTACCGACGACGCTGTGATTGGCCAAACATGTGGGTCATAGTGCATGCTTGGCCAATCATCAGCCAGCAATGCACTGCGATGCCGCAGTGAATTATGGGCCGTGACGTACCACACAAATTTGGTGCGAACGGCCCATAATGTTCGCAATTCGGCGAACGATCGAACAGCTGATGTTCGAGTCGAACATGGGTTCGACTCGAACGTGAAGCTCATCCCTATATATATATATATATATATATATATATATATATATATATATATATATAAAAATATATATATATAAATATATATATATATATATATATATATATATATATATATATATAAATATATATATATATAACACAATAACAATTGCCCCCTAAGAGCACACCAACCGCTGTACCCCCTCCCCCCCTCCCCAAAAGGGACGGCAATTTTTTTTCCCACAGAAGCAGGAGCACTTACCTTTTGGGGCCTAGTAGTCACTCGCTGCTCCCTCCCCCCATGTGAAGTGGATGGCCGAGTGTCCACGGACGGGCTTCTGGCTCCCCCGGGCCACACCATGGAGACTGTCCGGACCTTCCTAGTCAGTTCTCCTCTGCGGTCCCTCCCAGGCAGTGGCAACAGGCGAATCAACCTTCTGGTTTCTCTTCCTACACAGCAGCAGCTCTGTCTAATGGACGTCCCGCAGCACCTCCTTCTGTCTCTCATGCGCTCCAACGACTGTGCCCTGGTCTTGGCGGGCTGGCGTGTTAACTTAACTAGCCACACCCCCGCTTGCCATACTTGGCAAATCAGGGAAAAGAGAGCGAGCATGTGTCCTCCTTGTCCAATAGAAGACAAGGAGGACAAAATGAGGTAGGGGGAGGATACGAGGCTGTTCTAACACAGCACTATTAACACTATAATTGCCCAAATATTTCCAATGCCCGGGACACACGGAAAAATTTGGGACAAATAACGGGAAACGTTAGAATCGGGACGAGGGTCCAAAATTTGTGAATGTCCCGGGAAATTCGGGACTATTGGCAACTATGGAATGGATGTCTCCTCTTCATACAGAGACACACACTGGGGAAAGTGGCCTCTTACCTTGTGGTAATGAGATAACCACATATATGTATAGATCTGTAGTACTCAGATTGACGCCAGAAAACAAGCTGGTCGCTCGTGGAGCAATGTCTATACTGTATTCTACTATGTGAGTACCCTCACTTCTTATTAATAAAAGCTATTTGGTTTGAAAATTACTAGACTATCCGGAGCCCCATTTTGTTCTCTTATTACTTTCCTTTCATCCACGAGAGACAAAGACGAGTGTTTATCCATACTGATCCCGGATTAGAAGGGAGAAGCATTTACTACAGATCTATACATATATGTGGTTATCTCATTACCACAAGGTAAGAGGCCACTTTCACCAGTGTGTGTCTCTGTATGAAGAGGAGATCCATTCCTCAGCACCTTCTTCACATTGAATGTCAGTCCCACAAAGAAGAAAGGAATTTATTGCATTTTGCACAGTTTTGGACTCTATTGTTGCACACTCATATTGTATTTTTGCACAGGTCATTAGCACTTTGCACAGGAAGATTGTTGCTGGATTTGCACAGTTGATTTTGCAATTTTTGCAGTTTATTTATATTTTCTGCTCATATTTGATACACAGAAGAAATATTATAGTGTCATTAGCATTGATTTATGCACTCTGCACTTTGAAACCAGTCACTTTATCCATTACTGTGGTTATTGTTTGTATTTATTTATTTTTACTTATGTGCATTGTACTGCTACCTTTAGCAGCATTTTTTCCATTGATGTGAACAGCGCAGCACCAACCCCCATTTAGCTGTACAGAGATCACTGAGCCAGTCACATCAGTCTCTGTACCAGAGGGGCTTACACTTTAATGCCCCCTCCCTCACAGTCACACACTATTATTACATACTTGCCAACAGTCCCAATTTTCCCGGGACAATCCCAATTTTTGGACTCTCCTCCCAACCTGAGCTTGTCACGAGTGGCAGTAAGAGTAACACAGGCTACAAAAAGATGGTTGCTGCTGCAGTGAGGTGTCTTTCCTCGTGTGTTCACTGGAGAGGGGAGGGGCAGCCAATCGACTTCTCTCTTCAATGTATAAGTAGACAATTCTCTTGTACACTGAAGCCAATTGGCTGCATGGATTGGAGGCCCCTGCCCTCTCCACATGGGAAAAGAAGGAAATGGATCTGCCGCCAACCCTTTGCCCCATGATGAGAGGGGACACTGATGTAAGGAAGGACTGGGCTCCGCTGGGGACACAAATGTATGGACTGGGGGTCTGCTGAGGACACTGATGTATGGACTGGGGCTCCACTGGGGACTCTGATGTAAGGACTGGGGCTCCACTGGGGACACAAATTTATGGACTAGGGGATCTGCTGGGGACACTGATGTAAGGACTGAGCTCCACTGGGGACACTGATGTAAGGACTGGGGCTCCGCTGGGGACACTGATGTAAGCACTGTGGCTCCACTGCGGACACTGATGTAAGGACTGAGCTCCGCTGGGGACACTGATGTGAGGACTAGGGCTCTGCTGGGGACACTGATGTAAGGACTGGGGCTCCGCTGGGGACACTGGTGTAAGGACTGGGTCTCCGCTGGGGACACTGATATAGGGACTGGGGCTCCGCTAGGGACACTGATGTAAGGACTGGGCTCTGCTGGGGACACTGATGTAAGGACTGGGTCTCCGCTGGGGACACTGATATAGGGACTGGGGCTCCGCTAGGGACACTGATGTAAGGACTGGGCTCTGCTGGGGACACTGATGTAAGGACTGGGCTCTGCTGGGGACACTGATATAAGGACTGGGCTCTGCTGGGGACACTGATGTAAGATGTAACTAGCGGCGCTTTACCGTCAATGCCCGCACCACCCCAGTGTGAAAGTAGCCTTAGGGTTAGTGGGAAATTGTTGGGGTTAGCATTTCAATCTTAACAATTACTGATAAATCTAACCCTAACAATTACCATTAAATTTAACTTTAACCCTAACTATCTCTGCCAGGCCCGGACTGGGACAAAAAATAGGCCCGGGCATTCTAGGCTGAGCTGTCCATTTTTTTAAAAACCAAATTACAAATAATGGCAACCAGTTTCTCTATGTATTTTAGTTATATTTAGCTTGCTTCACTGTAACTTGTCAATCATTTGGAATTATGCAAATATATGATGATAAGTGATAGAATGAATGCAATATATAAGGTGAAACATCTTTAATGAACGATTCAATACAATAACAATTAGCAAAATATATTACATTTTTTGGCGTATATTTTTTTATATTCAAAATCACAGAACAAAATAACTGCACTAAGGATTCAGCAAGTTTCGTAGAAGTTCACTGGTTTCTGCAACTGTCAATGACATCATCAGAATCAAGGTTCATTAGTATATCCTTTTTGATTGCCATCAGCATCAAAGAGCTCAAATGCTCTTGAGATACAGAACTTCTTAGACGGGTTTTAATAAACTTCAATGTGGAGAAACTTCTTTCACAGGCGACTTGAGTAAAAGATAGTGTAAGCAAAAATTTGTAGGTTAAACCAATGACGTTATAGGCATCAGTTAACAAATGATAGCGCTGCAGAGTCTTATAGCAGCAAATGGCACAGTTCTTCTATGCCATGCAAGATTTGTTGACCAGTTCTGTTTCTGTTCATTTGCTTTCCTGGTTTTCCATAGATACATCTTCTACAATACTAAATTCTTCAAGAGGTGATGATTTCAGCCTGTTCCACTGCATTGCAAAATTTGCCAGTTGGGAACGCAAATTTTCTGATGTTGCTCCCTCATCAAATCTAAATAATCGTTTGCTGAGTTATTCCATTGCTGGTGCCTGAAGTCCAGATTTTTTTATATCAGAAAAGCTGTTTGTCTCCAAGCAAGCTAAGTCGGTATAGAGGGTCCCACAGGAGAGAAAGTGGCGATTCATGCTTTCTGTGACCGTATCCAAGATTACATTGTGCACAGCATCAGAAACTGCTACATCGTCATCAGTCTCATCCGCCATTCGCTTTCTTATTATTATTCTTTTTTTAGGCAAAGTGGTCTGTACTTCTAGGTGGTAACTTTCTTCTTCTTCAATCTTGTCATTTGCCCACTTAACAAACTTATCAGCAGTCATTTGTATGGAATCAAAATCTCGTGTAATTGTTTGAAGTTTTTCGTAAGTTCTCTGTACCATTGGAATAGCTTTTGAGATATCCATCTGAGTTGTTTGCAGATATTTGGACAATGGTGTTGTCAATTCGAATATTCTCAGAAAAATTTGAGCTGTAAGAATGGTTTCATACTTGAGTGAGGATTCTGCATAAGATTTTGCTCTAACACGCAGCTCAGGTTTCGTTGAGACGCTGTCTTCGATTCTGCTCAAACTGTACAGTACACTAGGAAACAACGCGGAATCAGGATTTGAAAATTCCACAAACACTTTTCTTAGAGCAGCATATTTTGACCACCAACGCGTTTCCTCAATTACTGAAATTCTTCGATGGGGAGGGTCCTGACTAACTTGTTACCAGGTAATCATGTGCTGATAAGAATCACGAATAAAAACAGCAATGTCATTCAACAAACTGAACAGTGATGGACTTTCAACTACCACCTTTGTTGTATCTGCAAGTAGTAAATTCAGAATGTGTGCAGAGCACCAGATGGGAATTTGCCCTGGTGATTCAGTTGACAGCCAGGAAGAGAAACCATTGTATTAGCCTTACATATTTGCTGCTCCATCCGTTGAATTGCCAATGCAATTTGTAATATTAAGCTTGCATGATTTTAAGACTTCCATTAGCAACTTAAAAAGGTTTTGGCCTGTTGAAGATTCACATTAAACAACTGCAAGAAGCTTTTCATTGATACAATCAGTCACATAGCGAACAATTATGGAGCATTGATCTTTTGAAGTGATGTCTTGAGTTGTATCCATCTGAATTGAAAACATCCTGACTTCCCTTACTTCTTTTCAGATATTTTCTTGGATAATCATCCGAATATCATGTATTACTTTGTTCACAGTCGTTTTTGAGAGCAAGGTTATCAAAGATCCTCTTCCTTTTCCTCGAGAAGACTGCAGTTTCTTGCTGTTTTCAATACATTTGTTTCATCTTTCAGACAAATGTCATACTTGCCGACGAGAAGAATGAGCTCTAAAAAATTTCCATGGTCTTTCGTTATGTCCTCTAAATTATGGGATTCTGTTGTGGAATGGCAGCTTACTGTACATTTTTGTGCCACATCCAGTGATAAGCTAAACAATAAAACAATGGACCCCCTAATGGTGGACTTTTAAGGCACTTGTAGAAAATATTACAAAATATTAATACCAATGTAATTTATTAAATTTCAACATTAAAAACAATAGTAATATAACAAATACTATACAGAATGCATAACAGACATTTTTACATGTATGTAGACAGTTTCAGAAGTATTCTTGCAACCAACGCGTTTCGGAGTAAATATACCTCCTTCCTCAGGGGTGGGTGTAAATTAGAAACATTTTTATTATTATTGTGGTGTGTTACTGACTTGGCATTCCATATAATTGAAAATTAAAAACAACAGCAGGGACACGGTCTGTCAACCATAGAAATTCTTGGTTCCAAGAGGAAGCAATGTTGTGAGGGAAGAAAAAAGTCCGGACAGCCGCACACCAGGAGAATATAATCCAACAAAATTTCTTTATTGTAAAATCAGGAACAAATCATGTTCAAAGCACCATGGATAGAATATACAGATAATCAGCTAACGCGCTTCACGCTCTGCGGAGCGCTTACTCATAGCTAACAATGATAAAAATGAAACCACATATATACCATTTATCATGAATCGTGTGACCAAGTGGTAAATCTAAAATGCAGAACAGCTGAGATCTGATTGTGAAGGGTGTGAACATTGGTCAGTGGTTGATGAACACAGGGGTGAAAATCCCTGTGAGTGCAGGGTGTAAATGTGTAAGCAGCGGCAAAATGTAGAAAAAAGGAACCAATTATATAAAATGCTATATAAGCATGTAAGACACAAAGTACATATGAAGAATGATAAAAAGAAAAAGTGAAGAAAGAGGCTATATTTGGATTAACGTGAAAAATAAATTATGAAAAGTGGATGAAAAGATTGAGAAATCTTAATGGGTAGTGAATGCAGGTGTAAAAATAAAAATAAATATAAATTACACCAGAAAAGAAAAAAGGAACAATGCGTGTGAAGTGTGTTTGGAGGGTGAAGGAAAAAGAAAAATATGGGGTTTCTGTGTATGCAAACAATATCGCAATAACATGATATTAATGCTGTGTATGGATATTGTAAAACCAAAAAAAAGAAAAAGAAATTATTGTGTATATATATATATATATATATATATATATATATATATATATATATAACAGTGGTTATCTGATAGTAAAAAAGTGATGTGGTATTGTGGAAAGTGAAAGTCCCATAAGGAATGTTTGCTTAATGTGTCAAAAGACCATGAAAATGTGTGTGTTTCACTTGTGTGAATGAACTCTATGACCAGGATGTATGTGAATATAATAAACATGTGTTTTAATCCTGTTTATAAAATACATGGTCATATAGAAAAAGGGGAGGGGGAAAAAACACATACATGCACACTTCCTCTGTTCCCAATAAAAACAATACTAATATATCAGAATTGAATACATTTGTGTCCACATGTGAATTATTCTGGTGCGTAACATACATTTTCTGTAAATTGTGAAAATAAAGCACCTTTCCTAAAGAAACGAAAAAGGAGGGGGAAACCTTCATCAATTGATATGTGAGGACGTATATTAGTACCGTAAATAACATATTATAAATACTATCATGATAAAAATTATTATAGTGAGCATGAAAACCATGCTTATAACAAAAACAACTCCATATTTTTCAGTGTGTACATAAAAAACACTATAAACTAGGCACTTACATGCACAAACCAATGTTTATATATTTGTGTCTGTGTGTGCACAGGTGAAGGTCGCAATTAACGGGAGAAAACCTTTCCATGTCAATGACCTTGTGCACACGCATTCACACAGAGACCGTGCTTGTTAGGACTCTAATTTTCTATAAATGGCGAAAAAAACTTTTATTATAAAAATGACGTGTACATATACTGAATAAGATAAAAAAAAATAGAAAAATGTATATTTGTCCTAAACCTGAATCAACAAATCATGGGAATACTAAAGAATATTTATTTGTTAATTACATTAGTCTTGCTTAAAACTTGGATTCCCAGAGATCAGGATAAAAGGAAGAACTCTCACAAAGTGACTTATCTCTTTTAAAGAGAAAAGAGTAATGGACATATTTGTGTGAAAGCCCCGAGAGGTGTTAATCAAAATAATTACCGGATGTATTGAGTTAAACCCTACTGAGTATTAAGGTTGTCTAGGTATTCAAATATATCAAAATATATTAAGTAGTATTTAAACATAAACCTGACAACCCCAACAAACGATTATGTGACTGGATGAGACTATGTCGGTGCTAATGGAGAATATGGTAAAACTTTGTTGTAAGCATAGCGGCATATGAATGATTTTAAAAGGGATACCATTTCTCCACAAAGCTGTGAGTGAATATCGCTGTGTCAATGGTCTCTTAGCGATCAGTAAATGTGTTGCCTTGGTTACGATTTGTGTCTAGCCTTTAATCCAGGTGTGGAAAAACATCAGAGGGCTTTAAGATGTGACAAACATTGTGTCACTATTTAGGAAGATAACAAGATGTCTAAGTAAATACCATTGATCGATAAACGCAATAAAGCTGTATGCAAAAGTATGCGGCTAAAACATGTAGCTAAAATAATTCAGTGAAAATGTATCTAGATGGCTATGTCTATGAATAAGGCGATCCATGGTTACACTAAGGAATGAAGAGTGTGACAGACCTCATAGAGCTGAGCGAAAATCCATGTCATATGTGTCAAGCTATATAAAAAATAGTAACCATTAAACAAGGGTATTACTGTGAATTACTGTGTATGTGTCACCGGCGCAAAACAACCCCTAATTTCTCAAAAAATATTAAATATTTCAACCATACGTATCAGGGTTGCTGCATTCAAAAAAACCCTTCATTGAGATGGGTAGGGAATGCTAATTGGTGTGTGTGAATGCGCTACTCCCGTAATTAATCACCACCTGCAATGCTTATTTTCTATTACTCATAAATTTTTCCTGTGCATAAACTTAAAACTTTAAATCAATAAATCCTATAACCATATACTAATCAATACATGAATCAAAAGTCCTTCAAACGTGCTACAAAATCTTGTAACCATTAATGTGACTGGCGTGCTCCTATGTTCCTTCAGTATTCATATGTGACTGAGTGAGACACCTCCACCATTCAGATTGGCCACTCACCAGATACTTAACTAGAGATTTGCCTTTGGTTCATTCAAGGGATAACCACTCCACCTAGGCAACACTTCTCACCGGCTAAAACATGGACTCTAATGCTCCTCATAGGAAAGCATAGGGACAAAAAGCGATCATAGCGCAATATGCTTGAACCATTTATTTTAAAATTCAAGGTATAAAATAATCACTCACATTTAAAAGTGCCCTCAAGCCGGCACAAAGCTTATCCAGCAGTTACGGACGGGTAAGTGGCTGTTAGCATGGTCCGCCTGGTAGTAATGTGCGGCCTCCACGCTCGGCTTGCACTCCAAGCCTCGTTCCCATTCACATCCGGTCACCTGATGCAAAAAACTATCCCAGCAGCCTCTACGCGTTTCACATCATCAAATGCGTCATCAGGAAGCTGCCGTTTGATTGGTGCACGCTCTATTTATACTACATATGGCCGGAAGTGTATGTTCCGCCATTTTGACTAAGGTAATATTCCCATCTGTGACTTCCTTTCTATTATCGCCATTTTAACTAAGGGCTTTTCCCTCTTTACATAACCTGCATTTGTGTAGCTGTTTCCCCTTTTCGTTTACTTAGTTTATAACTATATCTAAATATTGAACATAAGTCCTGACCCATCTATATCTGCTGGAGAGGCTTTTACAATGTCTTAAACATATTACACATTTTCAAACAATTTTTGTATATTTTACCCATTCCGCCCTAGCCGCTGATCCATGTAAATATGAGACAGCAAAAAATTTCATTATTTTTTGGAAAATTCCCAAAAATCAAAACAATTCTAAAAAAAATATATATGCATTTGTATGTGTAACCCCTGTTTTCCTTTATTGTATTACGTTCATATTGGTTCTATTCATCCATATTATGAATGGAAATAAACATAAAAGTAAAAAATTTATCAAAGTAAAGAATAGGAAAAAAATAAAATAAAAAATTATTTAAAAATAAAAAATAAGAATAAAAATGGAAAAATAAATTTTTTTTTTTTTTTTTTTTTACTACATGAAAAATGAAAAAATAAAAAATATAAAAATAAAAATAAAAATAATAATAAACCTAAAAATAAAAATGAAAATAAAAATAAAATTAAAATAGAAATAACAAGTAAAAATAAAATTAAAATAGAACATAAAAAACAAAAAATGTAAAAATAGAAAAAAAGAAAAAAAGAAAAAAATATGAAAATAATAAAAATAAATAATAAAAATAAATGGATAATCCATAAAAAATTTATGCTGTGCTAATTAATAATTTTCCAGATAGCAGTTGATGTCAAGTTCCACGTTTAACCCTTTTGGCCTCATGGTGTCCATTTTGTATATCCAATAGGTTTTATTTCTTGATACCTCCCTCTTCATGTTAGTGTTTCTCCAATCTTTTTCTATTCTGTCTATTCCATAGAATTTTAGATGTTGGGGGTTCCTGCCATGTACATCCCTAAAGTGTTTGGATACACTATGGTGTTTGAATCCTTTTTTGATATTTCTAACGTGTTCTCCCACTCTTACCGATAGGGCTCTAGTTGTTCTGCCCACGTACTGCAGTCCACAACTGCACTCCAGTACGTAGGTAACATGTGTGCTAGCACATGTTATAAGTTTATCAATTTTGTAGGTTTGCTTATTACTATTTGACATGAAGTTCGTTGTCTTTCTGTCTCTTTTGCTGGTAGATTTACACGCCTTGCATTTGCCGCATCTAAAGAAACCCTCCTGATTGAAAAAAGTTGACATTTTTTTAGGGGGATCTGGTACATTCTTTACTATTTTGTCCCGGATCCTCCTTGCTCTCCTATACACGAATGCTGTTTTTTTTGGTAGGACCTTGCTTAATTGTGGATCATTACTGATTATGGGCCAATGTTTCTTTATAATGTTCTCTAGTGTTTTGTATTGTTTATTAAATCCTGTTATAAATGGCACTTTGTCGTTCTGATTATGATTTCTGGTTTTATTGGTTAGTGTTAGCTCTCTATCCATATTGGCTATTTTTAGACGTGTTTCCTCCAGTGTATCTCTTTTGTAACCCTTGTCTATGAATCTCTTAATTAGTGTGTCAGTTTGCTGAAAATAATCCTCTATTTGGTCACAATTTCGTCTTATCCTGATAAACTGGCTTTTTGGGATTGGTTTTTTCCAATGGGGGTGGTGACAGCTCCCCATCGGTATATAACCATTCCGGTCCGTTTCTTTGAAGTGTGTCCTAGTCCCAAGTTTATTTTTGTTCTTATAAATTTCTAGGTCCAGAAAATGTATTTTTTGTTGGTGTACTGTAGCTGTAAATTTGATATTATATTTATTATAGCCAATATGTTGGATAAATGCTTCCAGTTGTTCTTGGCTGCACTTCCACACTATCAAAATGTCATCAATGAAGCGTTTGTATAACAGCAAGTGTGGCTAGCATCCCCCAAAAATCTCTTCCTCCTCCCATTTACTTAGGAAGATGTTGGCCACACTCGGTGCATACTTGTTACCCATTCCTACTCCCTTGATCTGTCTGTAGTAGTTATGGTTGTGCCAGAAAAAATTATTCCCCATGGCCATCCTTAATCCCTCCAGTATGAACCTTCTTTGTTTTAATTTTAGATCTGATAGGTTCTTCATTCCCCATGCTACAGCTGCCAAGGCATCCGTTTGTTTTATATTGGTGTACAACGACTCCACATCCATTGTTACCAATAACGTGGAGTCGTCCACCTGTAGATCCTTTAAATTATTGATTACATCCTTACTATCTTTGAGGAATGCCTTACCCTCTCCTGCTATTGGTTGGAGGAATATATCCAAATACTCCCCCAATCTGGAGTAGACTGATTCTATGCCGCTAATTATAGGCCTTCCTGGTGGTCTAGTTTTATTTTTATGAATTTTAGGAACCTGGTATATTACTGGTATCCTTGGTGCTTCTGTCAGCAAATATCTACCTTCTTTTTTATTTATAATTTTGTCTGCTATGCCCTTATTCAGATACTCTTTCAATTTCTTTTTTAGTTCTCTATTGGGATTCTTTTTCAGGGGTTGATATGTGCTAATGTCTTTAACTAGTCTTTCCAATTCTGTGTAGTAGTCCTGTTTGGTTAGGACCACTACCCCTCCCCCCTTGTCCGCTGGTCGAATTACTATGTTTTTCCTTTTTTCCAATTTCTTCAGACCTTGCCATATTCTATCTTTATTGCACTTTTCCGGTTTGATGTTTCTCATTTCCTTCTCTACTATCCGTTTAAACACTTCAATGTGTTGGTTGGTGTTCGATCTGGGGTTGAACGTGGACCTGTTCCTCAACTGACTGTGTGTGTACTCTGTTTCATTAGGTTGTTATTGGGGTTCTCCTTTCTCTAAATAGTATTTTTTCAGGTTTAGTTTCCGGATGAACTTTTGCAAGTCAATGAATGCTTCAAATTGGTTAAAAGTTGCACTGGGTGCATATTTAATGCCACTATCTAGTACTAGTAGTTCCTCATGGGTAAATGTTATATCTGTTAAATTAAAAATACCCTCCCCTAATTTTCTCTTTTCCTTTTTGCCTCCCCCTCTACAGCCTCTCTTTCTCTTTGGTTTACACTGCCTCCAGTTTCTTGGGGGTTCCTGTTCCAGCCCCCCCTGCTGGTTTGGAATACTGGCATGGGTGGTTTGTAGGGTTCTCTCCAATCCCGCCATTCCCCCTGCCACATAGGTGGGCCGTAGTTTGGGCCGTAATTATAATAACCCCTACCCCTCCCTCTATAGCCCCCTCTCCAGGGTCTGGGGTATTGTCCCATTGGGGGTTGATAGGGGGTCGTATATGTATTGTTGTTCCCTTGATCGGGTTTCTGGGTATTTACCTTCTTCTGGTTGTTACTTGGGGTCTGTGCTGTTACTCTAGTGTCTTTCCTTGTTAAATTGGCGATGGGGGTACCTGATATTCTGTTAGTTCCTGCGTCTGCAGTCACATCCCCGATGTTTACCTCCTCATTAAGGGACGTGTTTGCAGAGATGGTGTGCGTTTCCTCCTCCTGCCACCTATACATTTTTCCCTCCAGGTAATCTTTTTTGTCCCTTTGGTATTTTTTAACCTTTTTATTTTTTACTTCATTGTCCAGTTTTGCCAGAAATTCCTGTAATTTAGCCGCTCTAGTTTTATACTCATTTGTTTCCACATGTGGTAACATGTTGTCCTTAATGTTACCAATGGTGGATTCTACCTTTTTTAGTTTGATTCTTCTTCTCTCGATAATCATGTCTAACAATTTGTTTTCACAACCATTAAAAAAATCAAACCAAATCCTTGATATATTTTCATCTGTTATCCCGTCATTGGGGCCTAGGTCCCATCTGGGCCTCTTTTGGCTTCTCTGTATTGATCTAATGTGTTGATATCCCACCATATTCTAATTTGTTTGTCCATAGCATTCTTCAAGTGTTTAAAACTTTGTTCCAAATTCAGTGCCGTGGTGTTATCATAGTTTTGGAAAAGTTCCCCCAGATCTAGCTTGCGATTCGCCAGAAATGAAAAAACCTCCATGTTATGCTGCCCGTGAAAAAAATTATATAAAATACATAACCGTGAATTACTGTGTATGTGTCACCGGCGCAAAACAACCCCTAATTTCTCAAAAAATATTAAATATTTCAACCATACGTATCAGGGTTGCTGCATTCAAAAAAACCCTTCATTGAGATGGGTAGGGAATGCTAATTGTCTATGTGTGTAGCCAACTATGAAAGTTGTATGTAGCTAGAAAAAGGCTCTGAACTAAATATAGCCACACAACAAAAATAGGGATAGATTTAAAAATAGAAATAGATTGCGGTGTCACCACATCCATAGACACCGTGGGCTATAAGAATGAGTGAAGTCGAGGTGTTTGCTCAGCATTTTCATATGAGTTTCACCCTGTTAGCCCTATTACTGAGTTAGATGGTCTGAGTGTCTTTATTTTTTCAAAAATTAAAAATCTACTGGACGTAATATAAAGGTAAATTTCCAAAAATCTAAACATAATAAGTATTATTTATAATAATATGTAGTAGAGGAAAAAGTGAAACTAGAGGATAAACATGTGTGTGTTAAAGCGGACTCAAAGTGAATATGGATCGCTGTATCGCCACGTCTATGGACATTGCGGTCTGTGAGATCAGGTATATAGAGCCAAGATATTTGCTCAGCTTTTGGTGTAAGTTTTACCCTATTGATCATATCGCTGAACTAAATAGTCTGTGTGTCTTCATTTATTTATTAAGGAGTAGGGGGTTCACTGAGCTTTGTATGGAAAGCATAAACATAAATGGTATCATTTTTAATCATGTTTAATTATATTATGCTTTGAATTTACTTGTTGCTGTTATTCTGTGGATGTAAAGATAACTTGACCCATAGTTATGGCTACAGTAACGAGTAAATATTTGGGACCGATGGGAGTGTATATTGTCATTACCATAAGAGGTCTTTGAAAGGGAAAATTAAGCTAAATAATGAGTATAGAGACTATATAATCACAAACCAGAATAAATAAACCATGTGTTAATCATAGTAATAAGAAACATCCCATTCGAAGTTTAAGCCAAAAGGAATTCTAGTATTTAAAGAAAAAATCCAAAAAACTTCACGTTTGCATAAAAGATGGAACTTATCTCCTCCTCTAATAGGTGTAACTATTTTTTCTACTCCTTGAATAAACAAGCTGGAGACATCTTTTTGGTGTACGAAAATCCAGTGCTTGGCCACATTTGTTAATTTATCTTTTGTTATGTCATATAAATGGTCATGTAATCGATCTTTTAGACGCCGTGTAGTGCGGCCAACATACTGGATTTGACATATGTCACAAGTGATGACGTACACCAAAAACTGTGTGTTGCAGTTAATGAAAGAGGGGACTTTAAACATTTTGCCATTTGTACATGAATGTATATTTCTCTCTACTTTGATGTGACGACAGTAATTACAACACCTTTTTCCACATCTGTAATTCCCCGTTAAATTCAACCAATTAGTTTTATCTTGTTTCCTTGGGAACAAACTCGGTGATAGGGAATTTCCTAGAGTGGGTGCCCTCCAGGAGACCACTTTAATGCCCTTGGACAGGACCTTACTGTAAACTGGGTCATTGTGTAAGATAGGGAGATATCTGTTTATGATATTCTTTATCTTGTTAAATTCTGAGCTAAAGGGTGTAGAAAAAAATTGGGACACCCACTGGAATTTTGCTGGAGGGTTCCTTTTTATTTCTTTTTTGTGTGCTCTCTTCTAAAAGAACATGTCTAGAGATTTTACTGACAGTATTGAGAGATTTTGTAATTAGGGATTCTGGGTACCCACGTTCTTTGAAGCGTTGTGCCATGTCATGAGATTCTGCGTGAAAACTTTCAGGTCTACTGCACAAACGTTTTAGCCTCAAAAACTGGCCGTATGGTACCCTTCTGATGGTGTGTTTAGGGTGTACAGAATCAGCTCTAAGGATGGTGTTTCCCGCTGTGGGCTTTCTGAAAAGACTAGTGTGAATCGCATCTTCCATGCCTGTTAATCTTACATCAAGAAATACTATACTGTTGGTTTTCAGAGTTCCCGTGAATTTTAGATTGAGATCATTGTCATTAAAATAGAAAAGCCAAACATTGATGTCAGCATTGGCATCAGATGTGATGAATAAAAGATCATCAATGAAACCACAGAAGAATACTGTGTCTAGTCGGCGGGGCTATTACATCCAAAGATGCGAGACCTCTCCCACCAACCCATAAAAAGTATGGCCAGTGAGGGTGAAAATTTCGCTCCCATGGAGGCCCCGCATTTCTGGAGGTAATAGCCCCCGTCAAACATAAAGAAGTTATGGGTCAGGAGGTATTCCAAAGCTTGTAAAATTAAATCTTGTAATACTAAAGAAAACCTCCCAGATCTTTTCAAAAACCAAGCAACCGATTGAAGACCCAAATGGTGCAGGATGCTAGAATACAGGCTAGTGACATCGCAAGTGATCTATCTGTAGTTGTCTTTCCACTTAAAACCTTGGAGTTTACCTAAGAGCTGTCTCTCAAATAGCCTGGTAACTCAATGGTTAAAGGTTGTAACTGAGAATCTACCCATTCTCCCAATTTTTCGTTTAATGAGCCTATGCCGGCTACAATTGGTCTGCCTGTGAGGGGGTTGAGACCTTTATGAACTTTAGGTAGATGATGAAATATTGGTGTGATGGAATGTTCAGGAATGAATAATTCTTTATCCATGAGTGAAAAAAGGCCAACCTGTATTGCCCTGTCAAGGAGAGCAGACAGTTTGGTCTTAAATGTGGACGTGGGGTTACATGAAAGTTTTTGGTTTGTGTGTGTGTCTGACAGTTGGCGTAGAGCTTCCTGTCTGTATGTTTCTGCATCTAACACTACCACAATGCCCCCTTTATCCGCATTTTTAATCACAATCCTATCATCTGTTGTCAGTGCTTTAAGAGCTGTTCGTTCATTCATAGTTAAGTTGGATTTTTTATGACTATTGCGAGCCAGATGAGTCAATTCACCCTCCACCATTTTTTGGAACAGATCCAGATCCTTTCCCCTAGATGCCACCGGATAAAAATCTGATCTAGATTTAGTTAAAAATTTATTACATGTGTCAGGGGGATCCCTGGGGAAAGGATCCGATTCTATAGCCAAATCAGTCAGATCATTAAGAGCACAAACATCCATAAACAATAGAGGTGAAGGGGGAGACTCACCTGAATCGCAAGTGGCTGGAGAGACATCTATTTCTTCTGTAGATGAAAAATAATGTTTTCTAAGAGTGAGATTCCGGGAAAACCTATTATCATCTAAAATGGTTTGAAACAAGTCAAAATGTTTATTGGGGCAAAAGTTTAGACCTTTTGCCAGAAGTTTGGTTTCATCTTCCTTAAGTGGTCTCTTGGAGATGTTCATGACACTGTATGTTACTTCTTTGTTCTGCCCCGCAAACTGTATTGGGTGTTGTTTGGGGTGTTGGTGTTTCCTGCCACCTCTCCTGGTTTTCTTGTGTTGGAAGGTTTCTTCTTCTTGGAGTGTCCGGACCTGTGAGGGTTTCCAGTGTGTCTTGGTGTACCTGCTCTCTGTATTTCTGCGGGTTCTTCAGAGCGATCAAAGGAGGAATTGGATGCAGTGTAAACAGAAGTGTCATTAGCAGGTATGCTCTCCTGGTCAGAGAAGCTAACCTGCTTTCCTCTGTTCCTCCGTGATCTGTTAGGGATGAATTGCGGTCTTTTCCACGTATAAACCTTGTTATTTTCATAATCATCTTTATCTCTGGCTAATTTGCCTTTTTTGCTGTCAATCACAGATTTTTCCATCTTGTCTAGTCTTCTATTTAGACGAACATCCAGGTCTGAAACCCCTGTATGGTTTTGTAAAGAGGTGAGTTCCTTTTGTATTGAAGATATGTCTGTTTGTAGCGCTTCCACTTCTTTTTTCTTAGAAGAGATAAGAACATTCATCAGTTTGAAAGAGCACATATCCAGAGTGTCAGTCCATTCTTTTTTGAGAAGGTCATCAAAAAGCTCAGAGGTGGGAAACTTCATAATCCTTAAGCCTTGTGGGATATGTACCAGGGTTAAATATTCAGATAAAAAGTGGATTTCCCAGTACGCTCTGATTTCTCTGGCCATCAATTGCTCCAGTTTCCTGAAGTGGTGTATCAATAATACTCTGTCATCACCTGAGGATTGTGATGATAGTGTCTGTGCCGACTGTCTCAATGGGTTGTTGGCCGGTGCTGTTTTTTTGTAAAAAAACTGGATAGATGAACGAATAAATGATGCTGTGTGAGCTCCTGGCTGAAATCCCTGTGCCGGTGGAAAGATTTTTGTAGGAATAATCTGGAATGCAACTGCAGCACAAGCGTTTTCCCTGCACCAGGTTGTATCCCAACCAGGTATAAACTGAATGTTGCTCTCCAGAGTTGAAAAGCCCCAGGTGCTGGCTAATGCTAATCCATGATGTGAGGGAAGAAAAAAGTCTGGACAGCCGCACACCAGGAGAATATAATCCATCGAAATGTCTTTATTGTAAAATCAGGAACAAATCATGTACATAGCACCATGGATAGAATGTACAGATAATCAGCTAACGCGTTTCACGCTCTGCGGAGCGCTTACTCATAGCTAACAATGATAAAAATGAAACCACATAAATACCATTTATCATGAATCATGTGACCAAGTGGTAAATCTAAAATGCAGAACAGCTGAGATCTGATTGTGAAGGGTGTGAACATTGGTCAGTGGTTGATGAACACAGGGGTGAAAATCCCTGTGAGTGCAGGGTGTATATGTGTAAGCAGCGGCAAAATGTAGAAAAAAGGAACCAATTATATAAAATGCTATATAAGCATGTAAGACACGTAAAGTACATATGAAGAATGATAAAAAAAAGTGAAGAAAGAGGTTATATTTGGATTAACGTGAAAAATAAATGATGAAAAGTGAATGAAAAGATTGAGAAATCTTAATGGGTAGTGAATGCAGGTGTAAAAATAAAAATACATATAAATTACACCAGAAAAGAAAAAAGGAACAATGCATGTGAAGTGTGTTTGGGGGGTGAAGGAAAAAGAAAAATATGGGGTTTCTGTGTATGCAAACAATATCGCAATAACGTGATATTAATGCTGTGTATGGATATTGTGAAACCAAAAAAAGAAAAAGAAATGATTGTGTGTATATATATATATATATAACAGTGGTTATCTGATAGTAAAAAAGTGATGTGGTATTGTGGAAAGTGAAAGTCCCATAAGGAATGTTTGCTTAATGTGTCAAAAGACCATGAAAATGTGTGTGTTTCACGTGTGTGAATGAACTCTATGACCAGGATGTATGTGAATATAATAAACATGTGTTTTAATCCTGTTTATAAAATACATGGTCATATAGAAAAAGGGGAGGGGGAAAAAACACATACATGCACACTTCCTCTGTTCCCAATAAAAACAATACTAATTTATCAGAATTGAATACATTTGTGTCCACATGTGAATTATTCTGGTGCGTAACATACATTTTCTGTAAATTGTAAAAATAAAGCACCTTTCCTAAAGAAACGAAAAAGGAGGGGGAAACCTTCATCAATTGACATTTCTTTTTTTTTTTTGGTTTCACAATATCCATACACAGCATTAATATCACGTTATTGCGATATTGTTTGCATACACAGAAACCCCATATTTTTCTTTTTCCTTCACCCCCCAAACACACTCATTGTTCCTTTTTTCTTTTCTGGTGTAATTTATATTTATTTTTATTTTTACACCTGCATTCACTACCCATTAAGATTTCTCAATTTTTTCATTCACTTTTCATCATTTATTTTTCACGTTAATCCAAATATAACCTCTTTCTTCACTCTTTTTTTATCATTCTTCATATGTACTTTACGTGTCTTACATGCTTATATAGCATTTTATATAATTGGTACCTTTTTTCTACATTTTGCCGCTGCTTACACATATACACTAGGGATGAGCCGAACACCCCCCGGTTCGGTTCTCACCAGAACCTGCGAACGGACCGAACATTCACACGAACGTTAGAACCCCATTGACGTCTATGGGACTCGAACATTCAAAATCAAAAGTGCTCATTTTAAAGGCTAATTTGCATGGTATTGTCCTAAAAAGGGTTTGGGGACCCGGGTCCTACCCCAGGGGACATGTATCAATGCAAAAAAACTTTTAAAAACGGCCGTTTTTTCAGGAGCAGTGATTTTAATGATGCTTAACCACTTGCCGACCGCCTCACGCCTATATACGTGAGCAGAATGGCACGGGCAGGCAAAATCACGTACCTGGTCCGATCGGACCCCCCCCGGTGCCAGCTGCGGTCGGCATTTGGCTGGGAGAGTTGAGAGACGAGGGGGAGGCCATCCGATCGTGGCCCCCCCCTTGCGATCGCTCCCAGCCAATGAGAAACATCCCCTGCCTCTGTATAGTACACAGAGGCAGAGGATGTGATGTCATCTCTCCTCGGCTCGGGAGTTTCCGTTCCAGCGCCGAGGGGAGATGACATGTAAGTAAGTGCACAACACAAACACACACAGTAGAACATGCCAGGCACACTAAACCCCCCCAACCCCCCCTGATCACCCCCCGATCCCCCCCAATCACCCCCCCCTGTCACAAACTGACACCAAGCAGGTTTTTTTTTTTTTTCTTCTGATTACTGCATAGTGTCAGTTTGTGACAGTTAGAAGTGATAGGACAATTAGGGTTAGCCCCCTGTAGGTCTAGGGTACCCCCCTAACCCCCCTAATAAAGTTTTAACCCCTTGATCACCCCCCGTCACCAGTGTCACTAAGCGATCATTTTTCTGATCGCTGTATTAGTGTCGCTGGTGACGCTAGTTAGGGAGGTAAATATTTAGGTTCACCGTCAGCGTTTTATAGCGACAGGGACCCCCATATACTACCTAATAAATGTTTTAACCCCTTGATGGCCCCCTAGTTAACCCTTTCACCACTGATCACCGTATAACTGTTACGGGTGACGCTGGTTAGTTCGTTTACTTTTTATAGTGTCAGGGCACCCACCGTTTATTACCGAATAAAGGTTTAGCCCCCTGATCGCCCGGCGGTGATATGCGTCGCCCCAGGCAGTGTCAGATTAGCGCCAGTACCGCTAACACCCACGCACGCAGCATACGCCTCCCTTAGTGGTATAGTATCTGAACGCATCAATATCTGATCCGATCAGATCTATACTAGCGTCCCCAGCAGTTTAGGGTTCCCAAAAACGCAGTGTTAGCGGGATCAGCCCAGATACCTGCTAGCACCTGCGTTTTGCCCCTCTGCCCGGCCCGGCCCAGCCCACCCAAGTGCAGTATCGATCGATCACTGTCACTTACAGAACACTAAACGCATAACTGCAGCGTTCGCAGAGTCAGGCCTGATCCCTGCGATCGCTAACAGTTTTTTTGGTAGTGTTTTGGTGAACTGGCAAGCGCCAGCGGCCTAGTACACCCCGGTTATAGTCAAACCAGCACTGCAGTAACACTTGGTGACATGGCGAGTCCCATAAGTGCAGTTCAAGCTGGTGAGGTGGCAAGCACAAGTAGTGTCCCGCTGCCACCAAAAAGACAAACACAGGCCCGTCGTGCCCATAGTGCCCTTCCTGCTGCATTCGCCAATCCTAATTGGGAACCCACCGCTTCTGCAGCGCCCGTACTTCCCCCATTCACATCCCCAACCAAATGCAGTCGGCTGCATGAGAGGCATTTTTATGTCCTCCCGAGTACCCCTACCCAACGAACCCCCCAAAAAAGATGTTGTGTCTGCAGCAAGCGCGGATATAGGCGTGACACCCGCTATTATTGTCCCTCCTGTCCTGACAATCCTGGTCTTTGCATTGATGAATGTTTTGAACGCTACCATTCACTAGTTGAGTATTAGCGTAGGGTACAGCATTCCACAGACTAGGCACACTTTCACAGGGTCTCCCAAGATGCCATCGCATTTTGAGAGACCCGAACCTGGAACCGGTTACAGTTATAAAAGTTACAAGTTTGCAAAAAAAACACAAACAAAAATAAAAAAAAATAGTTGTTGTTTTATTCTCTCTCTCTATTCTCTCTCTGGTGTTCTGCTCTTTTTTACAGTATTCTATTCTGCAATGTTTTATTGTTATTATGTTTTATCATGTTTGCTTTTCAGGTATGCAATTTTTTATACTTTACTGTTTACTGTGCTTTATTGTTAACCATTTTTTTGTCTTCAGGTACGCCATTTACGACTTTGAGTGGTTATACCAGAATGATGCCTGCAGGTTTAGGTATCATCTTGGTATCATTCTTTTCAGCCAGTGGTCGGCTTTCATGTAAAAGCAATCCTAGTGGCTAATTAGCCTCTAGACTGCTTTTACAAGCGTGGGAGGGAATGCCCCCCCCACCGTCTTCCGTGTTTTTCTCTGGCTCTCCTGTCTCAACAGGGAACCTGAGAATGCAGCCGGTGATTCAGCCAGCTGACCATAGAGCTGATCAGAGACCAGAGTGGCTCCAAACATCTCTATGGCCTAAGAAACCGGAAGCTACGAGCATTTTATGACTTAGATTTCGCCGGATGTAAACAGCGCCATTGGGAAATTGGGGAAGCATTTTATCACACCGATCTTGGTGTGGTCAGATGCTTTGAGGGCAGAGGAGAGATCTAGGGTCTAATAGACCCCAATTTTTTCAAAAAAGAGTACCTGTCACTACCTATTGCTATCATAGGGGATATTTACATTCCCTGAGATAACAATAAAAATTATTTAAAAAAAAATGAAAGGAACAGTTTAAAAATAAGATAAAAAAGCAAAAAAATAATAAAGAAAAAAAAAAAAAAAAAAAAAAAAAGCACCCCTGTCCCCCCTGCTCTCGCGCTAAGGCAAACGCAAGCGGCGGTCTGGCGTCAAATGTAAACAGCAATTGCACCATGCATGTGAGGTATCACCGCGAAGGTCAGATCGAGGGCAGTATTTTTAGCAGTAGACCTCCTCTGTAAATCTAAAGTGGTAACCTGTAAAGGCTTTTAAAGGCTTTTAAAAATGTATTAATTTTGTTGCCACTGCACGTTTGTGCGCAATTTTAAAGCATGTCATGTTTGGTATCTATGTACTCGGCTTAAGATCATCTTTTTTATTCCATCAAACATTTGGGCAATATAGTGTGTTTTAGTGCATTAAAATTTAAAAAAGTGTGTTTTTTCCACAAAAAATGCGTTTGAAAAATCGCTGCGCAAATACCGTGTGAAAAAAAAAAATGAAACACTCACCATTTTAATCTGTAGGGCATTTGCTTTAAAAAAATATATAATGTTTGGGGGTTCAAAGTAATTTTCTTGCAAAAAAAAAATAATTTTTTCACGTAATCAAAAAGTGTCAGAAAGGGCTTTGTCTTCAAGTGGTTAGAAGAGTGGGTGATGTGTGACATAAGCTTCTAAATGTTGTGCATAAAATGCCAGGACAGTTCAAAACCCCCCCAAATGACCCCATTTTGGAAAGTAGACACCCCAAGCTATTTGCTGAGAGGCATGTCGAGTCCATTGAATATTTTATATTGTGACACAAGTTGCGGGAAAGAGACAATTTTTTTTTTTTTTTTTTGCACAAAGTTGTCACTAAATGATATATTGCTCAAACATGCCATGGGGATATGTGAAATCACACCCCAAAATACATTCAGCTGCTTCTCCTGAGTACAGGGATACCACATGTGTGGGACTTTTTGGGAGCCTAGCCGCGTACGGGACCCTGAAAACCAAGCACCGCCTTCAGGCTTTCTAAGGGCGTAAATTTTTGATTTCACTCTTCACTGCCTATCACAGTTTCGGAGGCCATGGAATGCCCAGGTGGCACAAACCCCCCCCCCAAATGACCCCATTTTGGAAAGTAGACACCCCAAGCTATTTGCTGAGAGGTATAGTGAGTATTTTGCAGACCTCACTTTTTGTCACAAAGTTTTGAAAATTGAAAAAAGAAAAAAAAATTGTTTTTTTCTGGTCTTTCTTCATTTTCAAAAACAAATTAGAGCTGCAAAATACTCACCATGCCTCTCAGCAAATAGCTTGGGGTGTCTACTTTCCAAAATGGGGTCATTTGGGGGGGTTTTGTGCCATCTTGGCATTTTATGGCCTTCAAAACTGTGATAGGTAGTGAGGCGTGAAATCAAAAATTTATGCCCTTAGAAATCCTGAAGGCGGTGATTGGTTTTCGGGGCCCCGTACGCGGCTAGGCTCCCAAAAAGTCCCACACATGTGGTATCCCCATACTCAGGAGAAGCAGCTGAATGTATTTTGGGGTGAAATTCCACATATGCCCATGGCCTGTGTGAGCAATATATCATTTAGTGACAACTTTTTGTAAATTTTTTTTTTTTTTTTTGTCATTATTCAATCACTTGGGATAAAAAAATAAATATTCAATGGGTTCAACATGCCTCTCAGCAATTTCCTTGGGGTGTCTACTTTCCAAAATGGGGTCATTTGGGGGGGTTTTGTACTGCCCTGCCATTTTAGCACCTCAAGAAATGACATAGGCAGTCATAAACTAAAAGCTGTGTAAATTACAGAAAATGTACCCTAGTTTGTAGACGCTATAACTTTTGCGCAAACCAATAAATATACGCTTATTGACATTTTTTTTACCAAAGACATGTGGCTGAATACATTTTGGCCTAAATGTATGACTAAAATTTAGTTTATTGGATTTTTTTTATAACAAAAAGTAGAAAAAATCATTTTTTTTTTAAATTTTCGGTCTTTTTCCATTTATAGCGCAAAAAATAAAAACGGCAGAGGTGATCAAATACCATCAAAAGAAAGCTCTATTTGTGGGAAGAAAAGGACGCAAATTTCGTTTGGGTACAGCATTGCATGACCGCGCAATTAGCAGTTAAAGCGACGCAGTGCCGAATTGTAAAAAGTGCTCTGGTCAGGAAGGGGGTAAAATCTTCCGGGGCTGAAGTGGTTAAAGTAAAAAAAAAAAGTGAAATATTCCTTTAAATATCATACCTGGGGTGTGTCTATAGTATGCCTGTAAAGTGGCGCGTGTTTCCCGTGTTTAGAACAGTCCCTGCACCATATGTCATTTTTAAAGGAAAAAATCTCATTTAAAACTGCTTGCGGGTAGGGATGAGCTTCGAGTTCGAGTCGAACTCATTTTCGACTCGAACATTGGCTGTTCGTAAGTTCACCAACCAGCGAACAATTTGGGGTGTTCGCGGCACATTCGAATGCCGCGGAACACCCTTTAAAAGTCTATGGGAGAAATCAAAAGTGCTAATTTTAAAGGCTTATATGCAAGTTATTGTCATAAAAAGTGTTTGGGGACCTGGGTCCTGTCCCAGGGGACATGGATCAATGCAAAAAAAAGTTTTAAAAATGGCCGTAAAAGGAGCAGTGATTTTAATAATGCTTAAAGTCAAACAATAAAAGTGTAATATCCCTTTAAATTTTGTAGCTGGGGGGTGTCTATAGTATGCCTGTAAAGGGGCGCATGTTTCCTGTGTTTAGAACAGTCTGACAGCAAAATGACATTTCGAAGGAAAAAACACATTTAAAACTACCCGCGGCTATTGCATTGCCGACAATACACATAGAAGTTCATTGATAAAAACGGCATGGGAATTCCCCACAGGGGAACCCCGAACCAAAGTTAAAAAAAAAAATGACGTGGGACTCCCCCTAAATTCCATACCAGGCCCTTCAGGTCTGGTATGGATATTAATGGGAACCCCGGCCAAAATTTAAAAAAAAAATGACGTGGGGTTCCCACTAAATTCCATACCAGACCCTTCAGGTCTGGTATGGATTTTAAGGGGAACCCCGCGCCAAAAAACCCCAAAAAACGGCGTGGGGTCCCCCCAAAGATCCATACCATACCCTTATCCAAGCACGCAACCTGGCAGGCTGCAGGAAAAGAGGGGGGATGAGGGGATGATGAACCATACCAGGCCACATGCCCTCAACATTGGGAGGGTGCTTTGGGGTAGCCCCCCAAAACATCTTGTCCCTATGTTGATGAGAACAAGGGCCTCATCCCCACAACCCTGGCTGGTGGTTGTGGGGGTCTGCGGGCAGGGGCTTATCGGAATCTGGAAGCCCCCTTTAACAAGGGGACCCACAGATCCCGGCCCCCCCTGTGTGAAATGGTAAGGGGGTACTTACCCCTACCATTTCACTAAAAAACTGTTAAAAATGTTAAAAAAGACGAGACAGTTTTTGACAATTATTTTATTTAAATGCTTCTTCTTTCTTCTATCTTCCTTCATCTTCTTCTTCTGGTTCTTCTGGCTCTTCTGGTTCTTCCTCCGGCGTTCTCGTCCAGCATCTCCTCCGCAGGGTCTTCTATCTTCTTCTCCTCGGGCCGCTCCGCACCCATGGCATGGGGGAGGCTCCCGCTCTTCTCTTTATCTTCTTCTTCTCTCCTCTTCTCCTCTTCTCCTCTTCTCCTCTTCTCCGGGCCTCTCTGCATCCATTCTGGCATGGAGGGAGGCTCCCGCTGTTCTTAAATAATGGGGGGCGGGACCACCCGGTGACCCCGCCCCCCTCTGACACACGGTGACTTGACGGGACTTCCCTGTGACATCACGGGGAATGCCACAGGGAAGTCCCGTCATGTCCTGTACGTCAGAGGGGGGCGGGGTCACCGGGTGGCCCCATCCCCCGTTATTTAAGAACTGTCAGACGAAGAGACGCCGTCACACAGCGGGAGCCCCACTCCATGCTAGCATGGGTGCGGAGCGGCCCGGAGAAGAAAATGAAGAAGAGAAGAAGAGAAGAAAAGAAGAGGAGAAGAAGAATATGAAGAGAAGAGCGGGAGCCTCCCCCCATGCCATGGGTGCGGAGCGGCCCGAGGAGAAGAAGATAGAAGACGCCGCAGAGGAGATGCTGGACGAGAATGCCGGAGGAAGAACCAGAAGAGCCAGAAGAACCAGAAGATGAAGGAAGATAGAAGAAAGAAGAAGCATTTAAATAAAAGAATTGTCAAAAACTGTCTCTTGTCCTCATCAAAATGGGGACAAGGTGTTTTGGGGGGCTAACCCAAAGCACCCTCCCAATGTTGAGGGCATGTGGCCTGGTATGGTTCAGGAGGGGGGGGGCGCACTCTCGTCCCCCCCTCTTTTCCTGCGGCCTGCCAGGTTGCGTGCTCGGATAAGGGTCTGGTATGGATTTTTTTTTTTTTCTTTTTGGCGCAAGGGTTCCCCTTAAAATCCACATCAGACCTGAAGGGTCTGGTATGGAATTTAGGGGGAACCCCACGTCATTTTTTTTTTAAATTTTGGCCGGGGTTTCCCTTAATATCCATACCAGACCTGAAGGGCCTGGTATGAAATTTAGGGGGACTCCCACGTCATTTTTTTTTTTTTTAATTTTGGTTCGGGGTTCCCCTGTGGGGAATTCCCATGCCGTTTTTATCAATGAACTTCTATGTGTATTGTCGGCAATGCAATAGCCGCGAGTAGATTTAAATGGGTTTTTACCTTCGAAATGTCATTTTGCTGTCAGACTTTTATAAACATGGGAAACATGCGCCCCTTTACAGGCATACTATAGACACCCCCCAGCTACGAAATTTAAAGGGATATTACACTTTTATTGTTTGACTTTAAGCATTATTAAAATCACTGCTCCTGAAAAAACGGCCGTTTTTAAAACTTTTTTTGCATTGATCCATGTCCCCTGGGGCAGGACCCAGGTCCCCAAACACTTTTTATGACAATAACTTGCATATAAGCCTTTAAAATTAGCACTTTTGATTATTCATGTTCGTGTCCCATAGACTTTAATGGTGTTCGCGTGTTTGAACAAACTTTTTTCCTGTTCGCATGTTCTGGTGCGAACCGAACAGGGGGGTGTTTGGCTCATCCCTACTTGCGGGTTTAATGTAATGTCGGGTCCTGGCAATATGGATGAAAATCAGTGAGACAAACGGCATGGGTACCCCCCAGTCCATTACCAGGCCCTTTGGGTCTTGTATGGATATTAAGGGGAAATCCGCACCCAAATTAAAATAAGGAAAGGTGTGGGGCCACCAGGCCCTATATACTCTGAGCAGCAGTATACAGGCGGTGCAAACAAGACAGGGACTGTAGCTTTGTTGTTAAGTAGAATCTGTTTGTAATTTTGAACGGGTACATTTTTAACGTGTTTAGCTCCAGCCAAAAAATCTTTTTTAAGCTTTTTGGAAAACATAGGGAAGGGTTATCACCCCTGTGACATTTGTTTTGCTGTCTTTCCTCCTCTTCAGAAGATTTCACCTCACTTTTTGTCCCAATGACAAATGTTTTTTGAAAATTTGGGTTTTTTTGTGGAACAAGGGTTGGAAAGCATCAGTGGAAAAGAGAAATGTTTTTCCCATATTAACTCTTACAGGAGAGACTTTCCCTTCCTAGGGGTAGATTTCATCTCACTTCCTGTTGTCTCCTTCCATTTGCAAGTAGGAGTTGTTTGTAAGTTAGATGTTTGAAAGTAGGGGCCTGCCCTATATACTCAGCAGAAATTTGGGCCTTAGGTGTTGTTATGGCCACAACACTGTAAGCCCTCACAGGGCCCTGCTGTAAAATATTAGATCAAGAATTGTAATTACATGCCCCTGTTGAACAGGGGCAGAAAAATTGGGCCTTTGGTGGTGGTGGTGGTGGTGCTGGTGCCACAACACTGTAAGTCCTCACTCGCTCTTGGTGGGTGCAGAAATGGGCCCTGCTGTGAAATATTAGATCAAGAATTGTAATTACATGACCCTGTTGAACAGGGGCTGAAAAATTAGGCCTTAGGCACTGGTGCTGGTGCCACAACACTGCAACCCCTCACAGATACTCTAGTTGTAACGCAGAATCGAGCCCTGCTGCAAAGTATTGCATCAAAAATTGTAATTACACGCCCCTGTTAAACAGGGGCTGAAAAATTGGGCCTTAGGCACTGGTGGTGGCGCCCAGAACCAAAAATGTTCTTACAAGCTATCAGCGTGATCATTGAGGAGGAATAGTATAATTACTCAGGGATAGTCACTCAGCATCAGCATAGGCAGTCTTTGAAGGGATCTGAGATTTAAAAAAAAAATATTCGGTTACATCAGCATCAGGTGCTTGGTAGCTGGTGGTGATCCAAGACTGATTCATTTTTGTGAAGGTCAGTCGATCGACCGAGTCGGTGGACAGACGCACCCTGTGATCGGTTACAAAGCCTCCAGCAGCACTGAATGTGCGTTCCGAAAGAACGCTGGATGCAGGACAGGCCAGTAGCTCAATTGCATACTGTGCAAGCTCTGGCCAGTGATCCATCCTCAAGACCCAGTAACCCAGAGGATTTTCGGTGGGAAAGGTGTCCAAGTCAGATCTTGCCCCTAGGTATTCCTGCACCATGTAAAACAGATGCTGGCGATGGTTGCTGGAACCGATCATACCTTGGGGCTGCGGACCAAAAAATTGTCTGAACGCATTGGTCAGACGGCCACCTTCTCCACCGCTCCTTCTTTGACTGACCGAAGCCTCAGCAACACATTGTCCAGAAACAGGAGTTACCTGTAACTCCCAGTCTCTGGGAACGCGTTGCACAGACCTTTCTGCAAGGCCTCCCGAAGATGTTTCATCCTCTGCTCCCTCTGCGATGGCAAGATAAGGTCCGCAACCTTACCCTTGTAACGTGGATCAAGGAGGGTTGCCAGCCAGTATTGGTCCTTCTCCTTGATACCACGAATACGAGGATCCTTCCGCAGGCTTAGCATTATCATGGAGGCCATGCAGCGTAGGTTTGCTGAGGCATGCGGTCCGGAGTCCTCTGGGTCACTAAGGATGACATGGTTCGCAGCCACCTCCTCCCAGCCATGTACAAGTCCATGTGTTTCTTGGGACTGATCCCTTAAAGACTGCTGCTGATGCTGAGTGCCAGGCTCCACCTCCTTACTGACACAATCTTCCTCCTCCTCCTCGTCCTCTTCCTGTGTGATCGGCGGGCACGCAGGAACACTGTCTGGATAAAGGGGGCCTTGAGAGCTAAGGAAGTCCTCCTCTTCCTGCCTCTGTTCTGCCTCAAGTGCCCTGTCCATTATTCCACGCAGCGTGTGCTCCAACAGGTGGACAAGGGGGACAGTGTCACTGATGCATGCACTGTCACTGCTCACCATCCTCGTGGCCTCCTCAAATGGTGACAGGACAGTGCATGCATCCCTGATCATGGCCCACTGGCGTGGGGAAAAAAAACAAGCTCCCCTGACCCTGTCCTGGTGCCATAGTCGCACAGGTACTCATTGATGGCCCTCTGCTGCATGTGCAGCCGCTGCAGCATGGCCAACGTTGAGTTCCACCTGGTGGGCATGTCACAGATTAGGCGGTTCTTGGGCAGGTTAAACTCCTTTTGGAGGTCCGCCAGCCGAGCACTGGCATTATATGACCGGTGGAAATGCACACAGACTTTCCTGGCCTGCCTCAGGACATCCTGTAAGCCCGGGTACCTGCCCAAGAACCGCTGCACCACCAAGTTAAGGACGTGAGCCAAACAGGGCACATGGGTCATTTGTCCCTGTCGGAGGGCAGAGAGGAGGTTGGTGCCATTGTCGCAAACCACCATTCCTGCCTTAAGTTGGCGTGGCGTCAACCACCTCTGAACCTGCCCCTGCAGAGCTGACAGAACCTCTGCCCCAGTGTGGCTCCTGTCCCCCAAGCACACCAGCTCAAGCACTGCATGTCATCTTTTTTGCTGCGTACTTGCGTAGCCCCTTGAACGGCTACGGAGCACCGCTGGTTCCGAGGACAAAGCACAGGAAGAGGCCATGGAGGAAGAAGAAGAGGAGGGGGCGGAGGAGAGAGGTGTGTCACAATCATTTGCATTTTGGAGGCGTGGTGGCGGAACAACCTCCAACACTACTGCACCTTGTCCTGCATCCTTCCCAGCTGCCAGCAGAGTCACCCAATGCACCGTGAAACTTAGGTAACATCCCTGTCCATGCCTGCTGGACCATGAGTCAGCGGTAATATGCACCTTACCAATGACCGCCCTGTCCAGCGAGGCATGGACATTGCCTTCCACATGCCGATAGAGAGCCGGAATCGCCTTCCGTGAGAAAAAGTGGCGTTTGGGTACCTGCCACTGAGGAACCAAACATTCCACAAACTCACAGAAGGGGGCAGAGTCTACCAACTGAAAAGGCAGCAGTTGAAGTGCTAGCAATTTTGCCAAGCTAGCATTCAACCGCTGGGCATGGGATGGCTGGGAGCAAACTTCTTTCGGCGGTGCAGCAGCTGGGGCAGGGAAATTTGCCTGGTACAATCTGACGTCGGTGTACCAAAGGCAGATTGCCCACAAGTACTTGGCTGTGACACACCTAATTCTACACCTTCATTCCTCTCAGTGCAGGTCTCAGAGAGGACTGAAGGTATAGTGGGATTGGAGATCTCAGCTGATGAGGAGCAAGGAGAGGTCCTCTTTGTTCTTTGGTGTAGGTCTTTTAGATACGCTTGCCAACGAACTGCATGGCAGGTCAACATATGTCTGGTCAAGCATGTGGTACCCAAGCGGGAGATGTTTTGGCCACGCGAGATACGCTTGAGACATATGTTGCAAATAGCAGCGGTGCGATCTGATGCACTTGTCTCAAAAAAGGCCCACATCAAAGGACTTTTTGAATAACACGCAGAGACTGCAGCGCCCTGCACATGTGGAGCTTTGGGGTGTGATGCAGTCAATGTGCCCCCCTGGAGGGCATCCTGCCTTGTTGGTGATGTGCCGCCTCCTCCTCCTCCTCTCTCTTATCAGGCACCCACGTTGAGTCAGTGACCTAATCATCCCCTCCCTCCTCATCACTGGAGAAAACCTGGCAGTATGCTGCAGCAGGAGGAGCATGACTGCCAGATTGCTGTCCTTCTTGGGCACCCCCTCTGTCTGTGCTCATGTTACTGCCTTCATCGAGCTCAGTATCATCATCAGAGCCTTCCAAACGCTGGGCATCCTCCTGGAGCATGTACCCAACACTGTGGTCAAACAGTTCGAGGGACTTCTCAGGAGGACATGGTGGGGCTAGGGAAGGAGTCACTGATGACATTGAGCCGAGGGAAGAGGACGCTGCTTTGCCAGACAAAGTACCCTGGGCATGGGTGAGAGAGGATGAGGAGGATGAGGACGGCTTGGTCATCCACTCGACCAAGTCTTCCGCATGTTGCGGCTCAACACGGCCAGCTGCCGAAAAAAAGGCCAAGCAAGTCCCGCGGCCACGTGCTGATGAGGATGCACCGTCTCCACGACCAGCACTAGACACAGAGCCTGCTTGCCCTCTCTTATTGGCTTGTGACTGCCTGCCTCTCCTTCTTGGCCTTCCAGACATACTAATGGCCTGTAGCTGCACTAAGCTGGGATATATATATATATATATATATATATATATATAGATAGAGCTGCAGCTAGCAAAATCAACTGCCTGACTGTAGTATGAGAACACCACCAAGCTTCTACAGGTAGCTTTAGCTGAACACTGTGCAGAGCTCGCAAAAAACTAACTTGTAGCTTTTTTAGCTGCCTGCGGTAGTGATAGGATCAGGAAAACACCACCAACCTTCTACAGGTAGCTTTAGCTGAACACTGTGCAGAGCTCGCAAAAAATAACTTGTAGGTTTAGCTGAACACTGCGAGGTGGACGCACCACACTAACTTTTAGTTTTAGCTGAACAATGTGAGCAGGACGCACAGCACTAAGTTGTAGTTTTAGCTGAACACTGTGAGCAGGATGCACCGCACTAACTTGTAGTTTTAGCTGAACACTGTGAGCAGGATGCAGAGTACTAACTTGTAGTTTTAGCTGAACACTGTGAGCAGGACACACTGCACTAACTTGTAACTTTAGATGAACACTGTGCAGAGGTCTCACTACACTAACTTGTAGGTTTAGCTGAACACTGTGAGCAGGATGCACAGCACTAACTTGTAGTTTTAGCTGAACACTGTGAGCAGGACGCACCGCACTAACTTGTAGGTTTAGCTGAACACTGTGAGGTGGACGCACCCCACTAACTTGTAGGTTTAGCTGAACACTGTGAGCAGGACGCACCCCACTAACTTGTAGTTTTAGCTGAACACTGTGAGCAGGACGCACTGCACTAACTGTAAATAGTCTAGCTGCCTGACTGTGGTACTAATAGGATCAAAAGAACACCAGCAATTTTCTTCAGGTAGCTGTAAATACTGTAACAAGACAAGCCTGCCTGTCAGTAAGAAGATAACAGGAACGGATCTAGCTGAACACTGTGAACAGGACGCACTGCACTAACTTGTAGCTTTAGATGAACACTGTGCAGAGGTCTCACCACACTAACTTGTAGTTTTAGCTGAACACTGAGCAGGACGCACCGCACTAACTACTAGGTTTAGCTGAACACTGTGAGGTGGACACACCGCACTAACTTGTAGTTTTAGCTGAACACTGTGAGCAGGACGCACCGCACTAACTTGTAGGTTTAGCTTAACACTGTGAGGTGGACGCACCCCACTAACTTGTAGTTTTAGCTGAACACTGAGCAGGACGCACTGCACTAACTGTAAATAGTCTAGCTGCCTGACTGTGGTACTAATAGGATCAAAAGAACACCAGCAATTTTCTTCAGGTAGCTGTAAATACTGTAACAAGACAAGCCTGCCTGTCAGTAAGAAGATAACAGGAACGAATCTAGCTGAACACTGTGAGCAGGATGCACTGCACTAACTAATGACAAATGACACTGTCTCTCTGTCTATCTCTTTCAACGCCGGAACACACACTACACAGGGCCGCCGTGCAGGCGGCCTTATATAGTTTGGGGCGTGTACTAAATCCCCTGAGCCATAATTGGCCAAACCCCCAGGAAGACCCATAGTGTCAGGCATTGGGTCCCTAACGGAAAATGCCAGCCGACTAGTGGATTCAATACTCTTACCACATGTACTGTCCTTACCCTCACACATCAGAGACACACTGGATCTCTTGAAGCAGATCGAAGGGAACGTCGTGCCTCCTGATGCCCTGCTCGTGACCTTGGGTGTCGAGGCCCTATACTCGAGCATCCCTCACGAGCAGGGCATCAGGACAGCGCGTACCTTCCTTCGTGAACAAACGCACCATCGCTGGGACTATTGCGAATTCATTTTGAAACTGTTACGTTTCATCCTCACGCACAACTGTTTTACATTTGACGAGTCCCACTTCCTCCAGGTGCAGGGCGTAGCCATGGGCACCTGTTGTGCGCCCACCTACGCTAAGCTGTACCTGGGGGGGTGGGAACGTACAGTGTTTTTGGATGACAGTTTATCACACTTTACAAGTCAGGTGATGTGCTGGTTGCGCTTCATCGATGACATCTTTATTGTATGGTCAGGTTCGATGGAAAGTCTAAACACCTTTGTTGAGAGATTGAACTGCAACGCGTTCAATTTGAAATTTACAGTATGTAGTGACCACTCTACTATCACTTTCCTTGACCTCACAATTCGCAAGGATGGTGACGGCCGGCTGGCCACCTCTCTGTTCCGCAAAGAGACAGCAGGCAACACCCTGCTGCATGCGGAAAGTGCTCACCCACACACCCTCATACGTAGCATACCCTACGCACAATACCTCAGACTCCGTAGAAACTGTACGTTCACAGAGGACTTTAAACAACAAGCCAATACACTTCGCGATCGTATGAGGGCAAGGGGATACAGTAAATCACTTCGCGCCTACAACAAAGCGCTGCGTCAACCACAAAATTCTCTTTTATATCAGAAAAAAATTCCTAAATCCAATCTGACGGTAAGATATATCACCAAGTATTCCCAACATCACTCAGAATTACGTGACATCTTATCCACACATTGGTCTCTGCTACGTGAGGACCCAATCCTGGCCAAATATGTAACCCCTACCCCAGCTATTACATTTCGGAGATGTAGATCCCTTAGGGACAAACTTACATCTAGTCACTTTTGTAATGATCCTCTAGTACAACTATATCCAAAAGGGATCACCAGATGCGGGAGATGTTTCTTCTGTCCCTGGATCCATGTAGGGACTTGCTTCAAACTCCCCAATGGGGAAATATTCACCCCTCACTTCCATGCCAACTGTGAAACTCAGGGTATAGTTTACCTAATGACATGCGATTGCCAAGCTTTCTATGTCGGAAAGACTATCAGACAATAATTGTTCACGTATTAAGGATCATATATATTACTCTGGAGGGGGGAAAATGATTACATCAGTGAGCAGGCACCTGGACCTCTATCATAGATTCGACACCTCGGTGATCTCCTTCATCGCCCTTGCGGTGATTCCAAGGAGCCCCCGAGGTGGCGATTGGGACAAACAGATTTTGAGACAAAAAACACTCTGGATAGAATGCTTGAATGCGACCCGGGCCCCTGGCATCAATGAAGCGCAGTCCTACAAACCTTTCCTTTGACAACAATTTTGACATATAGGCTCCAATCATAGTCAATCTATGCAGGATTCACTGGTTTTTACAGCAATGGTCTGGAAACATGCTGGTCCATTTCTCTATTTTCCCCACCCTAGCTATTCCTTCTTCTCTCTCCCCCTCTTGTCATGTTATATTCACCCCCTTCATACATCCTTTATACATGACCTCCAACATACTGCTGCTATATAAGTCCATATCCTCTTAACCTCATATACATACTTTTACAGAAGATCTATACACATACATAGACATAACTAGGTGTTTACTAGAGCTCGAGTTCAGAGCAAGTATTCCTCACATTAACACTATAGATTCTGAGGTATATATATCAATAAATAGAATTATCTTAAATGTTTCAATGTTAAGGTACGTTGAAGATTTATCCATTGTATATGTCCTATTTTTTCTTTGTTGCTGAGTTAACACAGTGCGGTTCATGTGGGCGCCACCTAGTGGTCGGTTCTTGGCTGCTATGCGGCTGCCCAGCGTCACACCAGCTTCCTTTGATGTGACGCTTACATCAGCTGGTATATCACAGGCCGGCTTTTGTAGCTTGTAGTGGGCGTGCGCTGCTTCCCCCACTGGAAGCGACGTCGTTCTTGTTGATGGCGCTCCTGGCTGGCTAGTGCGTATGCGCACTGTGAGCATTCGGCCGGTCCGGATGACGTCACATCGGCACCGCCGATTGGATGACGACAGACGGGACGTGCACACAAATAGGACGCCGTCCTATTACAGTGTGTATTCCGCTCCAGTCACAGGAAGATATTGCACGCCGCAGGTCTCCTTCTCATCAGATCCAGGTACCCTTTTCTATTCTAGCACCAGCTATTAGGAATCTGCCACTGCTGGATGTTTTTATTGCAAATTATATACTAGCTTATCCTTCCCCTTATTTCTGTTCATATCCTAGAACAAAGTATTGGTAGACTACCTTTGATGATACTGTGCCTGTTGGCACCTGCTTAATTATCTATGACTGCCTGAGCCCCACTGCGGAACCCAGGTGTATATAGAACATAGATTAACATCTCTAAAACTAACACTGGTGAGTGTTCTATACCATGGCGGGGGGCCATATCACCAGAAATCTATATCCACATATTTTTACTCTCTTGTTTTAAATCAGTTGTTTTCCTTTTAGGAATAGGCCTATGCAATAAGCTAGCACCAGTTCACATCCACCCCGACGTGCATAGGTACATTAAATTGCCGGTTTTCCGGTTCTTCCTGACCTGCGGACTATTACCTCGTTCATTATTTTATATACGTTCTAGATGTGAGTATTTCCTTTACATATATACTATTCCTCTGTCCCTTTCTCCTTATTTCTTTCTTCGTTTCCTTCTCCCCCCCTCTCCTCTCGCTCCCTCTCCCCCCCTTCCCCCTTTCCTTTCCTCCCCCTCCCACTTCCCCCCTCCCCCCCCCTCCCTTCCCTTCCCTTTCTTGATTTTCCTTTTTATCTTCCATCCCCCCTCCCCATTTTTTGTTCCCTTCTTTCCTTTCCACGGTCTCTTCCCCTTTTTCCTCCCCCCTTTCCCCCCCCTTTCCCTTCCCTCCCTGACTCTTCCCTTCATCTCTTTACTTTTTAGTTCTTTCCTTTTCCTTTTTCTCTTTTGTTTCTTCCCCCTTTTTCCTCCCCCTCCTTCCCCTCCCCCTCCTTTCCCTCTTTTTCCAGGTATTGGGAATACAAAATTCTATCTACTCCATGAACTTTCTTTATTGCGTCACACCCTTGAGGTATCATTTAAGATTATGTTGTGCACGCCCCCATAGTAGCCTTTCATCACCGCTTGGGTCTTCGCACTCATCACCGCTCTGTCTGAACCAGCATACATCTTTTTAAATACAATATATGTGGCGTCAATATAGATGTCTGTTCTTTATGGATGTATATATTAACCATATATTTGCTATGTTATATACTTTGATAGCCACAACACATACTGTTTCGCTCTTGAAGAAGCGTGACGACACGTGAAACATGTCGAGCATCGAATATTTACATGACATGAATTGATTGCGGTTCTGCTATCTAGCCATCTTCTCGGACCAATCTTTATTTAGAGTGATTATCCAGAAGTCCGAACAACTGTGCACTTTAGATGGTGTTGTATAGCGAGCGCTTTAATATATACATATGTTGTGGTTTTTAAGCAATGTTTCTTTTTGCTATGTAATTTTCTAAGTGAATAAAATAATATTTTATATAACTAGTTTTTTGTAGTTGTGCCTAAAAAGTCCAAAAACCCCTCCTGTTTGTTTCGTGAATTACGGCTCTCTGTTCAGACGGCGCTGTGATTGGCCAAGCATGCGGGTCATAGTGCATGCTTGGCCAATCATCAGCCAGCAATGCACTGCGATGCCGCAGTGAATTATGGGCCGTGACGCTCCACACGAATTTGGCGCGAACGGCCCATATCGTTCGCAATTCGGCGAACGGGCGAACAGACGATGTTCGAGTCGAACATGGGTTCGACTCGAACACGAAGCTCATCCCTAATATACACCCTGCACTCACAGGGATTTTCACCCCTGTGTTCATCAACCACTGACCAATGTTTACACCCTTCACAATCAGATCTCAGCTGTTCTGCATTTTAGATTTACCACTTGGTCACATGATTCATGATAAATGGTATATATGTGGTTTTATTTTTATCATTGTTAGCTATGAGTAAGCGCTCTGCAGAGCATGAAACGCGTTAGCTGATTATCTGTACATTCTATCCATGATGCTTTGTACATGATTTGTTCCTGATTTTACAATAAAGAAATTTTGTTGGATTATATTCTCCTGGTGTGCGGCTGTCCGGACTTTTTTCTTCCCTCACAACATGGATTAGCATTAGCCAGCACCTGGGGCTTTTCAACTCTGGAGAGCAACATTCAGTTTATACCTGGTTTGGATACAACCTGGTGCGGGGAAAACGCTTGTGCAAGAGCAAGCAATGGTTCTCAATTGTTAGAAATTTGTTTGGTATCCGTATTGGGAAATAATTGAGATAAAAAAATTCATTCAAAAATATCTTTGGTGAGGGAGCGGGGGTTAGATCCTCCCTTGGCCTTCCAACAAAAAGAGGAAGGGAGGCCAGTAGGGGGCGTAAGGATATAGTATTTCTGAGAATACACTGAGGCCGAGAAGCAAATCCTGAGAGTTATTTAGCGGCCCGGCTACTGATAGTGTATAGGGAGTAACTGAATGTTCCAAAGATAAGCAAACTTCTAACAGCACAGACCGGTGTCATACAGCAGAGTGTGATAGACATGACTATTTTTGAATGAATTTTTTTATCTCAATTCTTTCACAATACGGATAACACATTTCTAACAATTGAAAACCATTGCTTCCTCTTGGAACCAAGAATTTCTATGGTTGACAGACCGTGTCCCTGCTGTTGTTTTTAATTTTCAATTATATGGAATGCCAAGTCAGTAACACACCACAATAATAATAAAAAATGTCTCTAACTTACACCCACCCCTGAGGAAGGAGGTATATTTACTCTGAAATGCGTCTGGTGCAAGAATACTTCTGAAACTGTGTACATACATGTAAAAATGTCTGTTATGCATTTTGTATAGTATTTGTTATATTACTATTTAATGTTGAAATTTAATAAATTACATTGGTATTAATATTTTGTAATATTTTCTCCAAGTGCCTTAAAAAGTCAACCATTAGGGGGTCCATTGTTTTATTGTTTGTCTTCTAAATTATAGGCAGCCTCATCTTTATCTCCACTATAACTCAAACCTTGCTTTCCTATAACTTTTATTACATCTACAACCCGCCGTAGTACTTGTCGCCTGGTTCTCACTTGTTCTCACCTTACAGACATTTGCTTATACAAAAGTAGATCATCAACTCCAGCCAGGGGCGGACTGATAACTCATGGGGCCCCCGGGCAATAGGAGATTATGGGGCCACACAGTATACACACACACACAGTATACAATCACACAGTATACACAGACAGATGTAAAAATAAACCCCACAGATTTATGCATACTGTCCCTGGTTTTACTGAGGCTGGCAACCCCAGGGCCCTCGGGCAGTGCCTGAGTGGCTCAATGTTCAGTCCGCCCCTGACTCCAGCACTGATGGATTTCACAAAAAGGCTTCGGCACACAAGTTGTGCATTACACTCTTCTCATGCTCTTCGATTCTTTGATGAACATGACGCTTCTCTGTCATTCCTTCAATAAAATAATTAGTTTCCTGTGACTTTGAAAAAGCCAGACAAACAGAGCAAAACATTGATTTTTTTTCATTGCAGTAGGTGAGCCATTTGCGACTTGTTCCATCTTTACGTTTTGGAGCCTTTTTTAACACTAGATCTGGAATATCCTGCCGTGGATGATATTTGAAAAAGACAGCAAGTTCATTTTTATTTGGACGAGCAAAATAATGAAATGATATATCTATGTCTTCAGTTTGATGCTCTGAAACATCCATAATAACTTGTTTACTTGGTAATTCAGTGTGCCCCAATTCTTTATGTTCTTCATAATTCTGATGTTTCATCATCAGATTCCACTAAATCACCTTCTATTGTTTTTTGTTCTATGTTTGTTTCCTCTCTACTGGGCCCTGTCATGGGATCACTGTGTAGCGGGCACCTACTTTTAGGTAGGTGACCCTTCCTGGTAGTTTCTATGTCCGGTAAATTTAGACAGGCTTGTGCTATTATAGCAGGCCTGTCTGTTGTTAATTTCCATTTGAGTGGCAGGTAGTTTGTATGCTAATCTTAGCCAATCATTAATTTGCTTGGTAACACCTGGGACTCTCATATAAAAAGGGGGTCACGTGGTTCCGGGAGGAGTTTGAGTCCTGCTCTGAGGAGCGAGAGAAGCCAGCCTGGTCCCCGGAGGGGGGAGTGGAGGTTTTTCCCCTCCGGGGAACCGACGGAGCTTTACCCCCTGCAATCAGGGTAAAGAACCGGTCCTCATGGAGGAACAGACGCCATCTTACAGCATGTGGTCGCTGGCCGCCCCTGCGGGGAGGGAAGGGGATTATAAAGGAGAAAAGGAACTAAGAATCATTGCAGAAGAAGTAGCAACAAAGTGGAAGGAAATTGGGCGATCGATCGTTTATGAGTGGTACATGTACTATTGATCACGTGAGTGAAAGCCCAAGGGAAGGGTACTACCAGAGGCTGAGGGTTGTTGGTGCACAAGTCAGTGAGATGGGCAGTGATGGTCTAGGACTTTGGGTTCAGCAATGCCCCGGGATTCCAATCAGTCAAGCGGGAGAAGTTATTCAGAGTGACTTTTCTTTAGCTCAACTTGGAAGTACCATGTAGATGGTAAGTAGTGGTAAAAAGGTAGCGGTGAAGCTGCAAGCACACATATAGAGATACAGACTGTTCTTTAAAAGTCATGCAGATGAAGAAGTTATTCAGAGTGACTCTTTATCAATTATTCTCTATCAAATCTACTTCCATCTTCCCCGATTGAAGAAATTGCACAAGGTGATTTCCCAACTATCCGCAATTGATTCTAGTTTTCCTGTAAGAGCCATTGAAAGATGATAATGTAACAAAGAGCATCTCAAAGGAAGTCCTTCTCCCATCCCAGTTCATGTTGATGAATAAAGCAAGTGACAAAAGCATTAAGGACTGTGAGTTATAAATCTATGGGCTGCGAGGGTTGGATGGTAAACGTGAATTACGGATATAATAATTAATCAGCCGCTCCTTTGGGGGTAAGCGCTACAACTGGATCTCTGTGCATGAGGACTGAACATATGCCAAATTATAACACATTTCTGAGCATCAAGTTCCAAAGACTTCTTATGTTTCTCTCTGATTTTTTTCTGCTCCTCCTTTTTGCTTTTTTGGAGACTTCTAAGTAAAATATAAAATCATAAAGAAAAAAAAAGTGTCACTAATTCTGGGCAGTTGGCAGGAAAGATAATTCTCACAAACTTACTGTGAGAGGAGAACCAAGCCCCCTGCCAGCTTATTGGAGGGCAGCAGACCAGAACAGCACCAGAGAAGAAGAATAAAGACAATATCTGGCGGCACCCATAGTGTATTCTAAGCACATTGCATATCCTACCTGATAAATCTTTATTCCTCCTCCAAAGGGTTGCCTGGGCTAGCAGCCTACTGCCCCTCTCTATTGAGCGCCATGAGAGGTGATCCACTGCAGCGGAGCATTACTCCAGCAGAGTAAGTTCCTGCCCATGTCATAGTCCCTCCCTGGAGGACCGCACCAGACTCACTATAGAAGTATAAAACAGAACCTGGCTACACACATCACGTAAACGATTCTGTTTTCGGTCTTCCACCACTGGGTTTTTACAGGCAGCTACCACTAAGTGGTGTCTTCATGTTCTGTGATGAGGCCGAACGGAGAACCAGTCCGGGAGGTCGGTGTCACTTCCTAGATCCCCACTTGGTTTCAGCAGACAGAGACCCGCGGGTGAGAGACAGGTCCATGATGTATACAATCTAATTACATGTTTTATGCTGCGCTTCTCACCCTCTGGAGCTCTCTGTCACATTCAGGGCTGTCTTTAATATTGATTGGGCCCTGGGCAAACATTTTCTTGGGGGCCCCCCAACCGCTCTTATACATATAACAAATAGCAGTAAGACTCAAAATCAGTTTACTGCAGCAGATCAGCAGCAATTGCAATTGGTTACCAGAGGATACAGCATATTATTACCGATCACTGATTGGTTGTTAGAGGTTACAATACATCATTTCTGCTTCCTCATTCATTGCTGGAGGTTACTTCACATCATTACTGCTCACTGCGAGATGTACGACAGGAGATGACCAGAGACTGTGGATCTAATACAGGAGATGACCAGAGACTGCGGATCTAATACAGGAGATGACCGGAGACTGCAAGTCTAATACAGGAGATGACCGGAGACTGCAAGTCTAATACAGGAGATGACCAGGGACTGCAAATCTAATACAGGAGATGACCAGGGACTGCAAATCTAATACAGGAGATGACCAGAGACTGCGGATCTAATACAAGAGATGACCAGAGACTGCGGATCTAATACAGGAGATGACCAGAGACTGCGGGTCTAATACAGGAGATGACCAGAGACTGCAAGTCTAATACAGGAGATGACCGGAGACTGCAAGTCTAATACAGGAGATGACCGGAGACTGCAAATCTAATACAGGAGATGACCAGAGACTGCAAATCTAATACAGGAGATGACAAGAGACTGCGGATCTAATACAAGAGATGACCAGAGACTGCAGATCTAATACAGGAGATGACCAGAGACTGCGGATCTAATACAGGAGATGACCAGAGACTGCGGATCTAATACAGGAGATGACCAGAGACTGCGGATCTAATACAGGAGATGACCAGAGACTGCAAATCTAATACAGGAGATGACCAGAGACTGCGGATCTAATTCAGGAGATGACCAGAGACTGCGGATCTAATACAGAACGTCCGCTTGATGACGAAATGCGTCTGGGCACGCACACAGTGACGTCACCACGTGAATGAGGAAGTAGGATGAGCTCCGCTCCGTGATTGTTATGCCGGCCGGCGTTTTTACATATTCTATGCGAAATTTGATCGTCTGTTTGTAAGTGTACTACTTTATTCATTAAAGGGTTTGTTGAATGTATTACACTATAGTCAGTTTATCTCATTTTTGGGTCGTATACTGTGGATAAGGATTTCCTGATACAGCAATCAATCTCCCAGTGTGACATAGAGCCCAATGAATGCAAAGTCTGAGAGTTGGTAAGCACACTCTACAGCTGTGGTGGTGGGATATCACCTTTCGTTTTAAAGTGCACAATAGGGTGTTGGTCTCAGGTGCATGCTCCTACATGGTTGTAAAACAATACTACACTATGGCCAGCTTTTTTGTTTTTCTTTCGGTATTGAACTGAGGGAACTACGCCTGAACTCAGACAAAGCTGATCGGTCCTTATCCTAAAGGCCCCGGCTGGGTTTAAGCCATCCGCTTATTATATCTGGCGTTCTGGTAAGGGCAATTCATTGTCGTGATCTTTGGATTGTAAATCACTTCTGTGCATGTTGTAGCATTTGGATGACCCGGAGTGCTTTTTCTTGCCCAAAGTGATATTTGGACTATACCATTGAACATTCACTTCAGACGTTTATGTCACTAATGATTGATAATACAAAGGACACTTAGCGCAGTTTATTTTTATTACTGTTATTTGTGTTGTCACACTGTCTACTGCTGCTTTATCTTATCATTCCAGTGCGGCATTTTTTTACTGTAATACAGGAGATGACCAGAGACTGCGGATCTAATACAGGAGATGACCAGAGACTGCAAGACGTACTACAGGAGATGACCAGAGACTGCGGATCTAATACATGAGATGACTAGAGACTGCAAGACTTACTACAGGAGATGACCAGAGACTGCGGATCTAATACATGAGATGACTAGAGACTGCAGATCTAATACATGAGATGACCAGAGACTGCAAGACGTACTACAGGAGATGACCAGAGACTGCGGATCTAATACATGAGATGACCAGGGACTGCGGATCTAATACATGAGATGACCAGAGACTGCAGATCTAATACAGGAGATGACCAGAGACTGCGGATCTAATACATGAGATGACCAGAGACTGTGGATCTAATACAGGAGATGACCAGAGAATGCGGATCTAATACATGAGATGACCAGAGACTGCGGATCTAATACAGGAGATGACCAGAGACTGCAAATCTAATACAGGAGATGACCAGAGACTGCGGATCTAATACAGGAGATGACCAAAGACTGCAACTCTAATACAGGAGATGACCAGAGACTGCGGATCTAATACAGGAGATGACCAGAGACTGCAAGACGTACTACAGGAGATGGCCAGTGACTGCGGATCTAATACAGGAGATGACCAGAGACTGCGGATCTAATACATGAGATGACCAGAGACTGCGGATCTAATACAGGAGATGACCAGAGACTGCGGATCTAATACATGAGATGACCAGAGACTGTGGATCTAATATAGGAGATGACCAGAGACTGCGGATCTAATACAGGAGATGACCAGTGACTGCAGATCTAATACAGGAGATGACCAGAGACTGCAAATCTAATACAGGAGATGACCAGAGACTGCGGATCTAATACAGGAGATGACCAGAGACTGCAAATCTAGTACAGGAGATGACCAGAGACTGCCGATCTAATACAGGAGATGACCAGAGACTGCAACTCTAATACAGGAGATGAACAGAGACTGCGGATCTAATACAGGAGATGAACAGAGACTGCAGATCTAATACAGGAGATGACCAGAGACTGCAGATCTAATACAGGAGATGACTGCAGACTGCGGATCTAATACAGGAGATGAACGGAGACTGCAAATCTAATACAGGAGATAACCAGTGACTGCAAATCTAGTACAGGAGATAACCAGCGACTAAGGATCTAATACAGGAGATGACCAGAGACTGCGGATCTAATACAGGAGATGACCAGAGACTGCGGATCTAATACAGGAGATGACCAGAGACTGCGGATCTAATACAGGAGATGACCGGAGACTGCGGATCTAATAGAGGAGATGACCAGAGACTGCAAATGTAGTACAGGAGATGACCAGAGACTGCAGATCTAATACAGGAGATGAACAGAGACTGCGGATCTAATACAGGAGATGACCAGAGACTGCAAATCTAGTACAGGAGATGACCAGAGACTGCAAATCTAATACAGGAGATGACCAGTGACTGCGGATCTAGTACAGGAGATGACCAGAGACTGCAAATCTAGTACAGGAGATGACCAGAGACTGCAAATCTAATACAGGAGATGACCAGTGACTGCGGATCTAGTACAGGAGATAACCAGCGACTAAGGATCTAATACAGGAGATGACCAGAGACTGCGGATCTAATACAGGAGATGACCAGAGACTGCGGATCTAATACAGGAGATGAACAGAGACTGCAGATCTAATACAGGAGATGAACAGAGACTGCTGATCTAATACATGAGATGACCAGAGACTGCGGATCTAATACAGGAGATGAACAGAGACTGTGGATCTAATACAGGAGATGACCAGAGACTGCAAATCTAATACAGGATATGACCAGAGACTGCGGATCTAATACAGGAGATGACCGCAGACTGCGGATCTAATACAGGAGATGAACAGAGACTGCAAATCTAGTACAGGAGATAACCAGTGACTGCAAATCTAGTACAGGAGATGACCAGAGACTGCAAATCTAATACAGGAGATAACCAGTGACTGCAAATCTAGTACAGGAGATAACCAGCGACTAAGGATCTAATACAGGAGATGACCAGAGACTGCGGATCTAATACAGGAGATGACCAGAGACTGCGGATCTAATACAGGAGATGACCGGAGACTGCGGATCTAATAGAGGAGATGACCAGAGACTGCAAATGTAGTACAGGAGATGACCAGAGACTGCAGATCTAATACAGGAGATGAACAGAGACTGCGGATCTAATACAGGAGATGACCAGAGACTGCAAATCTAGTACAGGAGATGACCAGAGACTGCAAATCTAATACAGGAGATGACCAGTGACTGCGGATCTAGTACAGGAGATGACCAGAGACTGCAAATCTAGTACAGGAGATGACCAGAGACTGCAAATCTAATACAGGAGATGACCAGTGACTGCGGATCTAGTACAGGAGATAACCAGCGACTAAGGATCTAATACAGGAGATGACCAGAGACTGCGGATCTAATACAGGAGATGACCAGAGACTGCGGATCTAATACAGGAGATGAACAGAGACTGCAGATCTAATACAGGAGATGAACAGAGACTGCAGATCTAATACATGAGATTACCAGAGACTGCGGATCTAATACAGGAGATGAACAGAGACTGTGGATCTAATACAGGAGATGACCAGAGACTGCAAATCTAATCAGGATATGACCAGAGACTGCGGATCTAATACAGGAGATGACCGGAGACTGCGGATCTAATACAGGAGATGACCGGAGACTGCAAATCTAGTACAGGAGATGACCAGAGACTGCAAATCCAATACAGGAGATGACCAGTGACTGTGGATCTAGTACAGGAGATGACCAGAGACTGCATATCTAGTACAGGAGATGACCAGAGACAGCAAATCGAATACAGGAGATGACCAGTGACTGCAAGTCTAATACAGGAGATGACCAGAGACTGCTGATCTAATACAGGAGATGACCAGAGACTGCGGATCTAATAGAGGAGATGAACAGAGACTGCGGATCTAGTACAGGAGATGACCAGAGACTGCAGATCTAATACAGGAGATGACCAGAGACGCCATCAACATGGGAACAAGGTGCTTTGGGGGCTACCCCAAAGCACCCTCCTCATGTTTAGGGCATGTGGCCTGGTACGGTTCAGAAGGGGGGGTGCTCCTCTTTTCCTGTGGCCTGCCAGGTTGGAGGAGGGGGAGTGCTCCCTCTTTTGCTGCGGCCTGCCAGGTTGCGTGCTCAGGTAAGGGTCTGGTATGGATTTTTGGGGGACCCCCATGCCATTTTTTAAACATTTTGGAGCGGGGTACCCCTTAATATCCATACCAGACCTGAAAGGCCTGGTATGGAATTTGGGGGGACCCCCACGCAATTTTTTTTTATTTTGGTTCGGGGTTCCCCTTAATAGTCATACCAGACCCAAAGGAACTGGTAATGGACTGGGGGGATCCCATGCTGTTTTTCTTAATGACTTCTTTTATGTGTATTGTCGGACCGATAATTCATTATAGCAGCGAGTACTTTTAAATGACTTTTTTTCCTTTGAAATGTCATTTTGCTGTCAGACTGTTCTAAACACGGGAAACATGCGCCCCTTTACAGGCATACTATAGACACCCCCCAGGTACAAAATTTAAAGGGATATTACACTTTTATTGTTTCACTTTAAGCGTTATTAAAATCACTGCTCCCGAAAAAACGGTCGTTTTTAAAACTTTTTTTTTGCATTGATCCATGTCCCCTGGGGCAGGACCCGGGTCCCCAAACACTTTTTATGACAATGCCATGCATATAAGCCTTTAAAATTAGCACTTTTGATTTCTCCCATAGACTTTTAAAGGGTGTTCTGCAGCTTTCGAATTTGCTGCAAACACCCCAAATTGTGCGCTATTCGGCTCAAACATCGGCTCATCCCTCGTGCTCGGTGACCCAGTGTTTCCTGACCTCTCTAAGGGAAGCTGGATTCTGTGGGCCCCCCAGACAAAGTGAGTTCCGTCACAAGGGGGAAGCTGCATGCTCATCATCTTCCCCCATTCCTGGCCCGCGAGGCTTGGAAAAAGGTATGGTATGATTTTTAGGGGACTTTAAACTTCTTTTCTTGATTTTCATGTGGAGTTTCCCTTGAATACAAATCAGACTAGGAAGATCTTGTATAGAATATGGGGAGACCTCATAAAATAATTTCCTTATTTTTTATGGGGTTCCCGTTAAAATTCCTATCAGAACTAAAGGGCCAGGTATGAGGTCGGGGAACCCTTTTGTCATTTCTTTACTTATCCTGGCTCCTTTGTTTCCATGGCTGGGGGTTCCTACCATGTATGTGAATGGGGCCAGTGACATTACTGGTTGTTAAAGTGGTTTTAAACCCTTACAGACCACTTTAACCTACAGGTAAGCCTAGATTAAGGCTTACCTGTAGGTGCAAGAAATATCTCCTAAACCTACACGGTTAAGGATATATTTTCCTAAAAAGGGACACTGATGTCTATGGCGCATGCACGCCGTAGACAACGGCGCAAGCACACTGAGCATGCCGTTAGTGAAGGCTAACATGCCGTTAGTGAAGGGTGATGCGTGAATGTGCTGGAGTGACATTATCGCTGCTTCGGCCACTCACAGCGCCGGAGCAGCGATACCCGGAAGGAAGATGGACGCTTCATGGAAGAGGGGACAGCGGTGACATCGCAGGCTCCTGTGTCAGGTAAGTGACACATAATGGGCTATGATGCGATGCGATGCATAGTAGCCCATTATGCTTTACTTTTGCAGGGAACAAAGAAGAAGTAAACCCATCAGGGTTTACTTCCTCTTCAAGGACTCGGCAGTGCCCACAGTATAGGGAGCATAATGGCTGTGCGTTTATTTCATAGAAAACAAATCAATTTCACTTTCCTATTACAGAAAAAAGTCAAGCCCTTTTCACTGAGAACGATCATTATCTGTACCATGACCCCCTCCCCCTCCACAGACCAAAAATATTTCCCTAATGAATGTTTCCTCATATTTCTGTACAAAACCCCTAGAGACAGAAATCTGACACATAATTCTTCACAACAAAAAATATTCATCAAAGATATTTCTACTGAAGACAGAAAACCAGAAATACATCATTTTACAGATTTATATATTGTTTACTGTGTTATAGCTCTGACATGACATGTCCCCTCCCCCACAGTCACACACTATTATTATTATACATTTATATAGCTCTGACATATAGCACAGTGCTGTACAGAAATCGAGTATATGTTTATTCCTGCACTACCATGTGTGGGAGGATCAGAAAAGAACTGCTGCAAGCACTGAATAGGGGTCAATCCATACCCATGCAAAGAATAAGTTAAATGGGGGCTGCGCTGTTCACATCAATGGAAAAAATGCTGCTAAAGGTAGCAGTACAATGCACATAAGTAAAAATAAATAAATGATGCAAATAATAACCACAGTAATGGATAAAGTGACTGGTTTCAAAGTGCAGAGTGCATAAATCAATGCTAATGACACTATAATATTTCTTCTGTGTATCAAATATGAGCAGAAAATATAAATAAACTGCAAAAATTGCAAAATCAACTGTGCAAGTCCAGCAACAATCTTCCTGTGCAAAGTGCTAATGACCTGTGCAAAAATACAATACGAGTGTGCAGTAATAGAGTCCAAAAGTGTGCAAAATGCAATAAATTCCTTTCTTCTTTGTGTGACTGACATTCAATGTGAAGAAGGTGCTGAGGAATGGATCTCCTCTTCATACAGAGACACACACTGGGGGAAGTGGCCTCTTACCTTGTGGTAATGAGATGACCACATATATGTATAGATCTGTAGTAAATACTTCTCCCTTCTAATCCGGGATCAGTATGGATAAACACTTATCTTTGTCTCTCGGTGGATGAAAGAAAAGTAATAAGAGAAGAAAAGGGGGTTCCGGATAGTCTAGTAGTTTTCAAACCAAATAGCTTTTATTAATAAGAAGTGAGGGTACTCACATAGTAGAATACAGTATAGACATTGCTCCACGAGTGACCAGCTTGTTTTCCGGAGTCAATGTGAGTACTACAGATCTATACATATATGTGGTTATCTCATTACCACAAGGTAAGAGGCCACTTTCACCGGTGTGTGTCTCTGTATGAAGAGGAGATCCAATCGGGGGGGGGGGGGGGGGGGCGTGGCCGGATGGTGAAGAGAGCAGTCGCATAGACACACAGCTCCGGCTCTCAACGACCATCCTACCCTTATCCTTGATCCTAAGTCCACGTGGAAGGTATCGTTTTGCTCCCACGGCTGTGGGCACCTACCAGGCTGGCAGACATGGTGAAATACGGGCCGCCGCGGCCCTCACACATGGTGGAACAGTTGGCGCGGTTCCGGAGGCGAAATGGCACTGGGACACATGCAGAGTGCACAGACGCGCTGCAGGCCTCCTCCTCTGCTATCCAGGACTCTGTAACAGGGGTGAGTGCATCAATTCCTGCTATATTCCTCACACATACAGAACCCCTGCAGACACAGGAATCACAGCAATCTGCTGAGTTTAGCCAGGCTGTGGATTCTCCCCCTGCTGTGCCTACATTATCTACCATTATGCTGGCTATCCAGGATTGCAAGGCCTCCCTCTCCACTCAAATAACTTCTATCCATATGGACTTTTCTTTATTGAAACAAGATGTCCAGGACCTCTGGGACCACACAGGGGATGCTGAGGAACGGATCAGTACCTTAGAAAATACTGTGCACCCCATGTCTGTTACCATACAAGATACTACTAGCGAGATGTCGGCACTGCGTGCCAAAATCGACGATTTGGAAAATCGCTCTCGCAGGAACAATCTCAGATTTGTGGGATTTCCGGAACGCGCGGAAAGCCCCCATCCTGAAAAGTTTCTTTATTCATGGCTGCGGGACATTTTTGGTAAAGACGCACCCTCATTCTCACATGTTATAGAGCGTGCACATCACACTCCTCCTCGTCCTCCTCCAGTGGGCACCACACCACGTTCCATCATTGTACGCATCCTCAATTTTCAGGATAAAGTGGCCATCCTATGCCTGGCACGAGAAAAAGGCCTGCTTACATTTAATGGCAATAATATTTCTGTTTATCCGGACTTTTCTGCTGAAGTTCAACGCCAACGGATCTTCTTCTCGGCAGTGAAATCTCAATTGTGCACCGAAGGCCTCTCCTACGCTATGCTCTTCCCGGCCAAATTGCGCATTATTAATGATGGCAAGGCCCATTTCTATACCAGGCCCAAGGAGGCCATGAAGTGGCTGAATGATCATTATGGAGCAGCACACAGAAGCAGAGGAGATTGAAGTCGCCATCAACCTGCAATGTCAGTTAATGATTACCCTACTATAGGCCCCGTACTTCTCTGTATAATTTGGTGATTGTATAGCCATAATTCTACAATGTCTGAAGATTTGGTCATCTGGCCCTTTTTTATCAGGAGAGATTTTCACCCTGCTATGCAAGATACGGTGTCAATACTCTGCATGCTTCTTCATTTTCCCCTGACCTTCATCTCTACGTTCTCTCCTGCACTGGTACCGTTTGCAACCCATGGTAACTTGCATACCAGAGTAATCACCATGGCAATCTCTTCCACACGAACGAACAGATCATGCATCCTTCATCAGGACATGATCAATGGGGAATTTTTGTTTTTTTCTCTGTCATCAGTTGGGAGCCTCACCAGACCCCACGTTACCCCCTTACCAGCTTGTGGCGAGGCCACGGTATAGTTTTTGACTTCCGCAGTTTTCTAGTTAGGAAGGACTTTCAGTTTAGGGATCCAAAGCTTGCTATGTTTGGGATGGCTGAGCGGGGTGGGGGCAAAAAGGTTTAAAGGGAGCTGTTGATGGTTTTTTTTTTCATTTTTTTTCATTTTTTTACTTTTTATCTCTTTTTCAACACATCTCTACCATCTGTCAATAGAGAGTCATCGATGGCCTATCAGGTCACCGCTTATAGTGGTTTGTTAATACCTCTGTTTTTATCTATATTTTTAATTTTTTTTCTAAAACAAAACAATTTTATTTGGTCCATATCACCGTGCAAGCAGATCCACGCACTTTTTTGTCATGTGCTTGTTTGTGCTTTAGGTGGCGCGGCCTATCCGCTTATGTTGGTACTAGTTCAAAGGTTCACCTATGCTTCTTTATTACTACATGTTATAATATGGCACAGTCCCTTAGGATAGTCTCCTGGAACACTAGAGGTCTGAATGCACCTCAGAAGAGATCCTTGGTTTTTTCTGTATTAAAAAAATGTCACCTTCACATTATTTGCCTCCAGGAGACTCACCTGACAGGCTCTAAGACAAGGGCCCTAAAGCGCCCATGGTTATCCAAGCTATACCATGCTACTCACACTAACTATTCAAGGGGAGTATCTATCCTTCTGGCTAAATCTCTCCCAGCTGAGATGATCAGTGTTAAAACAGACCCAGAAGGGAGGTTTATTGTTCTTACTTTACAAATTTCCACCATAACCTTCACGCTGGTGACTATTTATATTCCCCCCATTTTCAGTGGAAGTACTCTCTAAATTATCCCTCCAACTACTGAATAAGCCCCCCGGCCCTTTGCTTTATGTAGGGGATTTTAACGCGGTCCAGGATCCAACAGTGGACCGCCTGGGAGAGGGAGGTAGGTATTTCCCCTCTTTTGTAGATTGGGCCCAGGCCCATGGTCTGACAGAGGTGTGGTGCTGGAAGCATCCGGATGAACGCCAATTTTCCTGTCATTCGGATTCTTTCCATACTATGTCTAGGCTGGACATGGCATTTGCGCCGGCGGAGACCCTTCCTGTTGTCTCCGCCGTTTCATACCTGCCTAGGGGAGTTTCAGATCATGCCCCGCTGTCTGTGTCCCTCCTCCTCCTCCCAGGCTCGGGACCTGCTCTATGGTGCCTAAACTCGTACTGGCTGGAGGACGAGGTGGTACAGGGAGAGTGTAGGATGAGCATTTCTAACTAATGGAAACATAATTTAGATTAGGGATGAGCTTCGAGTTCGAGTCGAACTCATGTTCGACTCGAACATTGGCTGTTCGCAAGTTCACCGAACAGCGAACAATTTGGGGTGTTCGCGGCAAATTCGAATGCCGCGGAACACCCTTTAAAAGTCTATGGGAGAAATCAAAAGTGCTAATTTTAAAGGCATGGGGGGGAGGCTCCCGCTCTTCTCTTCTTCTTTTCTTCTTTTCTTCTTTTCTTCTCTTCTTCTCTTCTTCTTCATTTTCTTCTCCGGGCCGCTCCGCAATCCATGCTGGCATGGAGGGAGGCTCCCGCTGTGTGACGGCGCTCCTCGTCTGACAGTTCTTAAATAACGGGGGGCGGGGCCACCCGGTGACCCCGCCCCCCTCTGACGCACGGTGACTTGACGGGACTTCCCTGTGGCATTCCCCGTGACGTCACAGGGAAGTCCCGTCAAGTCACCGTGCGTCAGAGGGGGCGGGGTCACCGGGTGGCCCCACCCCCCCCCGTTATTTAAGAACTGTCAGACGAGGAGCGCCGTCACACAGCGGGAGCCTCCCTCCATGCCAGCATGGATTGCGGAGCGGCCCGGAGAAGAAAATGAAGAAGAAGAGAAGAAGAGAAGAAAAGAAGAAAAGAAGAAAAGAAGAAGAGAAGAAGAGAAGAGCGGGAGCCTCCCCCCCATGCCATGGGTGCGGAGCGGCCCGAGGAGAAGAAGACAGAAGACGCCGCGGAGGAGATGCTGGACGAGAACGCCGGAGGAAGAACCAGAAGAACCAGAAGAGCCAGAAGAACCAGAAGATGAAGGAAGATAGAAGAAAGAAGAAGCATTTAAATAAAGGAATTGTCAAAAACTGTCTCTTGTCATTTTTAACATTTTTGACACTTTTTTCGTGAAATGGTAGGGGTACTTATGTACCCCCTTACCATTTCACACAGGGGGGGGGCCGGGATCTGGGGGTCACCTTGTTAAAGGGGGCTTCCAGATTCCGATAAGCCCCCCGCCCGCAGACCCCCACAACCACCGGCCAGGGTTGTGGGGATGAGGCCCTTGTCCTCATCAACATGGGGACAAGGTGTTTTGGGGGGCTACCCCAAAGCACCCTCCCAATGTTGAGGGCATGTGGCCTGGTACGGTTCAGGAGGGAGGGGGGGCCGCACTCTCGTCCCCCCTCTTTTCCTGTGGCCTGCCAGGTTGCGTGCTCGGATAAGGGTCTGGTATGGATTTTTGGGGGGACCCCACGCCGTTTTTTTTTTTTTTTTTTGGCGCGGGGTTCCCCTTAAAATCCATACCAGACCTGAAGGGTCTGGTATGGAATTTAGGGGGAACCCCACGTCATTTTTTTTTTTAAATTTTGGCCGGGGTTCCCCTTAATATCCATGCCAGACCTGAAGGGCCTGGTATGGAATTTAGGGGGACCCCCACGTCATTTTTTTTTTTTAATTTTGGTTCGGGGTTCCCCTTTGGGGAATTCCTATGCCGTTTTTATCAATGAACTTCTATGTGTATTGTCGGCAATGCAATAGCCGCGGGTAGTTTTAAATGAGTTTTTTCCTTCAAAATTTCATTTTGCTGTCAGACTGTTCTAAACACAGGAAACATGCGCCCCTTTACAGGCACACTATAGACACCCCCCAGGTACGAAATTTAAAGGGATATTACACTTTTATTGTTTGACTTTAAGCATTATTAAAATCACTGCTCCTGAAAAAACGGCCGTTTTTAAAACTTTTTTTTGCATTGATCCATGTCCCCTGGGGCAGGACCCAGGTCCCCAAACACTTTTTATGACAATAACTTGCATATAAGCCTTGAAAATTAGCACTTTTGATTATTCATGTTCGTGTCCCATAGACTTTAACGGTGTTCGCATGTTCGAACGAACTTTTTTCCTGTTCGCATGTTCTGGTGCGAACCGAACAGGGGGGTGTTCGGCTCATCCCTAATTTAGATAAAGTGGACCCCTCCACAGAGTGGGACGCATTCAAGTCTACATTGAGAGGTACCTTTATGTCTATTACGGGGATTTTACGAAAAAATAATCAGATGCTCACTGAGGAATTAGAAACTGCTATGGTACGCGCAGAGTCTGATTATGCCTCTAACCCTGCCTCTGACACTAGGAAGACATGGTTACAGAGCCATAGGGAATATGAACTCCGTCTGCTAGATCTCACACAAAAACGCATGTTGCATGTATCCCAAAAGTCGTTTGAATATGGTAATAAAGCAGGACATCTCTTGGCATACCTGACCAGACCTGACCATTCCCCCATCTCTATACCACGTATAATTACTGCTCAAGGTACTATTAGTGATAACCCGGGAGATATCCTAGATTCTTTTCTGTGCTTTTACAGAAAGCTGTATACTTCCAAGGTTGATTATGATGATGACTCCCAGCTGTCTGACTATTTGGCTGACATATCTCTTCCCTCCTTGTCGGATGAGAGACAGGACATGTTGGAGGCGCCTATTTCAGTCGAGGAGATTGCTGCAGCAATCTCCCAAATGACCGCACATAAGACTCCTGGACCTGATGGTTTCCCGACTGAAAGGTATGTTAAGTTCAAGGACCTTCTATCCCCTTTCCTTCTGCGGACTTATAACAAAGCCCTAGAGACTGTGAACCTCCCCCCAACGATGCAGGAGGCTTTGATAGTACTCCTATTAAAGCCCCGAAAGGACCCACTTACCTGTGAATCTTATCGTCCAATTTCTCTCATAAATGTGGACGTTAATATTCTGGCCAAAATATTAGCAAATCGACTGAATACTGTGGTCACATCCTTGGTTATTAGTGACCAGGGTGGTTTTATCCCTGGTAGGTCTACTAGAATGAACATTCGCAGATTGTTTCACAACCTGCAATATCCACATGACTGCCCTCCTACACGCGCCATTGTGTCCTTAGACACCTGTAAAGCATTTGACAGTGTGGAATGGCTGTACCTTTCTCAGGTGTTACAGAAATATGGCTTCAGGCCCCCCGTGTGGTAGCATGGATAAAACTCCTGTACACTTCCCCAACAGCTCGGATACGGGTCAACTCATCTATCACTGATCCCTTCCCAATCACCAGGGGCACTTGACAGGGGTGCCCATTGTCGCCCCTGTTTGCCCTGGCAATGGAGCCGCTTGCAGTTTGCATTCGCTCCTCCCCCACAATTAAAGGACTCCCAATTGCAAATATAGAGGAGCGCATTTCCCTTTACGCAGATGACACACTGGTGTACCTGGCAGATGCAAATGAGTCTCTGCAGGCTTTGCTGGAGGAGATAACTACCTTTGGAGACTACTCTGGATTCCAGGTTAATTGGGACAAATCCAGCCTTTTCCCCTTAGATGTGAATAACCCTCCTCAGATACACCCGGCCTCCAAGCTCCAGGTGGTGTCCTCCTTTAGATACCTTGGAGTATTGGTTCAGGCTCCCTTATCTCTATATGCCACTAATAATCTAGATCCTTTTCTGGCCCGCCTCCAGGAACAAACTAAACAGTGGATGGATTTACCTTTAGACCTCATGGGGAGGGCCAATATTCTTAAAATGATTTATTTACCTAGATTGCTTTATATCCTTACTAATTCCCAATGTAAAATACCAAAAGCTACCTTCAAACGCATAGATATGATATGTACTTCTTTCCTGTGGAAGGGTGGATCCCCCAAAGTGGCACTTGAGACACTGAGACTGCCAGCTCATCCGGCGGGTCTAGCGTTCCCTAACTTCTTCCTTTACTATATGGCATCCCAACTGGTGCACATACATGACTGGATGAATCCAGATCCAGCCAATGCCTGTACAACCACGGAGGGGGCTATCGCATCTTCCCTTGAAACTCTGCATAACATAATATATAGAGGCCGGGTCCCTGACCGCCCTGGAACCTCTCTACTCTCCGCCTCCCTTTCATTGTTTAAATATATTACCATGAAAATATCAAAACATTCTTGGTTGAAATCCCTTAACAACCCCTTGTGGTTTAATCCCAATCTGCAAGAATGGTACTCTCTTCCAGATGCCAACTGATGGTATTCCAAGGGGGTTAAATATCTATGTCATTTATATACTACACAGGGCTTTAAAACTTTCTCTCAGTTACGCAGGGACTTTGACTTACCAAGATCACACTTATTTTATTATTATCAGCTCAGACATGCCATACATGCCCAATTTGGTACCTTAGATGATATCACTGATCTGCCCCCGCTGGAAAGACTACTCAGGCAACCAGAACCCTCTAAATTAGTATCCACTTACTATGCAGCCTTAATGACTGACTTTAACCCTAGGTTTCACAAAGCGCAAGAGAAGTGGGATTCAATGGATATCTCCATGGTAAATGAGGATTGGTCAGAATTTAGTGACACATATAAAACTTCTGTCATTTCCTCCCGAGACCGCATCATACAAGTTAAAATCTTTCATCAGTCCCACCTCACCCCGGCCAGACTGCATAAAATGGGTCTTTTACGATCGGCTGTCTGTTTCCGAGGCTGCGGCCAAGAGGCAGACTTCTTACATTGCTTTTGGTCATGCCCGATAGTTAGTGACTTCTGGGAGGAAGTGGGTGCCTTTATATCGACTGTGCTGGGCCTTCCTAACATAATTCACCCTAAGAATTGCCTGTTGGGAGTATTTGACTTGAACATATCATCACATGCCAAGAGATTGCTCCGTATACTTTATTTTTATGTTAAAAAATCTATTCTACTGTCCTGGAAAGGTGCACAGACCTCTTTGAAATCCCTCTGGTTAAAACGTATTAATGACTCTATTCCATTATATAAATTAACCTTTATATATATTAATTTAACCTTTTATTAGATAATCACCTGAATGACCGCAATATACAGGGATATGTAATGTAATACTGACACATAATCACACACATAGGTTGGACTTGATGGACTTGTGTCTTTTTTCATCCTCACCTACTATGTAACTATGTAACTATGAAATTTGAAAAAGGAATAAAACCTTTCATAAAATTTGGGGTAAATGGTTGTCTAGTCCATTAACTCTCTCTCAACATTGAACACAATTGATCATTGATGGGCCGTGCCACAGAGACCTTCAATACAAGGTCCTTTAATATGGTTATGTCATACAAATGTGCCTATATCTGATATTCTTATTATTACCAATATCTCAGACCTTTTTCAACGATTTTTGTCTACAATGACTTGTGTGATCTAATTGCATGTTGGATACTACTTCTGTATGATAAGATGGATACTCTTGGGGTTTTTTTTTCTTTGTTCTCTTTATTTGTGATTGTTTTGTGTTTGTTGGTTTGTGCTGAGCCTAAAACCAATAAAAATATCTTTAAAAAAAAAAAAAAAGAGGAGATCCAATCCTCAGCACTTTCTGCTTCTTCACATTGAATGTCAGTCGCACAAAGAAGAAAGGATTTATTGCATTTTGCACACTTTTGGACTCTATTACTGCACACTCGTATTGTATTTTTGCACAGGTCATTAGCACTTTGCACAGGAAGATTGTTGCTGGATTTGCACAGTTGATTTTGCAATTTTTGCAGTTTATTTATATTTTCTGCACATATTTGATACATAGAAGAAATATTATAGTGTCATTAGCATTGATTTATGCACTCTGCACTTTGAAACCCATCACTTTATCCATTACTGTGGTTATTGTTTGTATTATTTATTTATTTTTACTTTTGTGCATTGTACTGCTACCTTTAACAGCATTTTTTCCATTGATGTGAACAGCGCAGCACCAACCCCAACCCCAATTTAGCTGTACAGAGATCACTGAGCCAGTCACATCGATCTGTGCACCAGAGGAGCTTCTCCACCAGGTGGTGCTGTTTTGCAAGGTGCTGTTGGCTCACTCTGCTGGGATCTCAGCTGGAGGAAACATCAAGCCTGGGTCTGTCCTGCAGGCTTCTCCCCCAGCCCCCATGCAGTGGGTGGGAGGAGATGAAGGTGGAGGCTCTCCAGAGGCACTGAGGCCTACTCCATGTGCTCAAGCTGCAATGGAGCCTGGGCCTGTCCCTATGCAAGAGGAGTCCTTACTAAGGATGAGCTCCGGCGTGTTCGCATGGCGCACGTGCCAAGCCCGCCAGGAAGTCGGCACGGCGCAGCGCTAATCACAGGCAGTGAGACATTTCCCGATCTCTGCAGCCACACATCGGGAAATGTCTCACTGCTTGTGATTAGCGCTGCCCCGTGCCGACTTCCTGGCGGGCTCGACACGTGCGCCATGCGAACACGCCGGAGCTCATCCTTAGTCCTTACCAGTCCTCCAGGATGAAGTGCTAAAGAGGAAGAGAAACTTTCTGTCATGACAGAAGATCTCAGGAAAAAGAAATCTCTGCAAAGTTAGTCTGGAAACAGTAAGAGGGAAGTTTCCAAGCTGAAGTCTCTGGAGGAGGCATTGAAAAAGCAGGAGAAGTTGGTTGCTTCTCTGAAGGAAAGCACCGGTGTGTGAAGAGAAAAGTGTGAGAATGAGGAGAGATTCCAACAGATGAAGGAGAGTGCCTGTGCCAGTACCAGCCAGAGGGTGGATGCCGCAGTAATGACGACAGTATGGATAGCGGTTAAGGAAGTGGCTTCACATGGTGGCCCCAGTACTACCCCTGTCTCAGGATCTGTTGCACCTGAGTCAGTATCTGCCCCCCTCCCTCCCCAGCAGCCTGGGTCATCTCAGGAGGAGGTTGAGGAAAATGGTGGACTGCTGCAGACCATTACAGAAATGGAATCTCCCTTGAGTGGCACCAACCCATCAGATGAAGATCTTGGGAATGCAGGCATGTATCCACATAGACATTAACAGTGCAGAGCAGGAATGTTGCATGAACATTAAAAATGCAGAGCAGGAATGTCACATGACAAACCAGATTTCAGAGGTTCCTATGCAGCCAGTTAATGTGTCATCTGTCCCTGTTATGAACTATGCTAAGGCTGTGTCGGGAAAAAGTCATGCTGCTGGTGGTGAAAGGGAGCCAGTTGTGCGATTTTCACCTAACGCACCTTCTTCCATTAAATGCAGGAATGTGGTACAGCTCAGGTTGGAGGGAGAAGATATTCCACCTATCAGGAGGGTGGTTGTGGATAAGATCCTAGCTATGGGATTTAAAGCAGAGCTCCACCCTAAAGTGGAACTTCCGCTCATTGGATTCCTCCCACTCTCCGGTGCCACAATTGGCACCTTTCAGGAGGGTGCAGATACCTGTATAATACAGGTATCTGCACCCACTTCCAGGCATAGATATCCGCAGAACATTCGCAGATACCCGCCCCCGTTGTGTTCTGGGAAACACACAGTTCCCAGAACACAATGGAGACCAGTGAAGCCGCGCAGCGCGACTCGCACATGCGCAGTAGATAACCGGGCAGTGAAGCCGCAACGCTTAACTTCCTGATTCCCTGATTGAGGATGGCAGCGGGGGCAGCCGAGAGACGAGCGATTGCTCGTCTTCTGCTGCCAACATCGCTGGACCCTGGGACAGGTAAGTGTCCATTTATTAAAATTCAGTAGCTGCAGTATTTGTAGCTGCTGGCTTTTAATGTTTTTTTAAGGTGGAGTTCCGCTTTAAGGCAGAGGATATTTATGCACTTATCAGTCCGGCTGGTTCCTATGAATATGATTTATCATTTGTACGTCCAGATTCGCTGGATCTGTTTTGGGAGTGGATTGAGCATGTATATAGGGGCCAGCCGGACTGGAAGGGGCTTGTACCCAAAGTTGTCTCACATCAGCACTTGATTAAGAATGTGACTATCCTGACTAGGAATGAGTCTATACCCCCCAAGGATTTATGGGTCTGGTTGAGGAGGTTTGGTGAAACATTGTGTAGTGGTACTCCCATGGGGGCTTCTGGTGTGGTTGTAGCAATCCGCCAATCACCCTGCTGCCATCCCCTCATCAGTCACCGAAGAAGGCAATAAACAGTCAATTACTCCTTTTTTCTTACTTTTTATTTGTAGGATCAAACTTGGAGAGATCTAGGGATGTATGAGATGCCCATGAATATTTCAGTGGGATAGGTTATCATCCATGGCCTTGGCCTTGTCAATGGATTTCAACTGTCCAGTCTGTACTGCAGACTATTGCTTCTTCTGGTATCAATCTGGCTGAGGATTTACTACTCTGAATAGTTCCTCTGCTTGACTTGATCTGCTTCCTTTGGGGTATTAATTCTTTAAGGTCAAATACCTGCACCGCCTTCTTCATGACCCGCATACTAACACCTTTCTTGGGGTATTAATTCTTTAAGGTCAAAGACTTGCACCACCTTCTTCATGACCCGCATACTAACACCCTTCAGTCTTTGGAAGTTATTGAAACATGAACTTAGCACATAATAAATGACAGACTATTGCTCCAGCCCGTCCATTGTTGTCCATACTGTGTTTCCCGACCACACAGTTTGCTACGCTACTCTCTCCATCACCTCTGTTTCTTCAACGTTACACTGACCTTCTCTTTGTATCAAAGTCCCGTGTTCCCCGATCACAAGAATCCAACAAGCTGGTTCACTCCCGCCGCTTTACTCCTACTTCCTCCACTTGATCCTCCTTATAGTCAAGCACTGTGTTCCCCGGTCACAGAAACCTGATGCGCTCCATAGAGATGAGGATCCTCAACTTTATCTCCTTCCCATGTGGCTCCTCCATTCCTCCTCCACGCATACGGCACATCCCCGCATGGGTATGCCCAGTATAGCACCTCAGCACGCCATGCTGTCTTTCCTGTGCTTCACAACTCCTTCCTGGAAGCATGTGACCCCAGCTTATATAGGAGGCCTGCCCCCTGCCAATGCAAATTAATCATTGGTCAGAGCCCCCCACATGAGCTGCCTGCCACTCAGGTGTCAAGCCCAGCCTCCCTTCCAGAACAATTCCACTGAAAGCAGGAGAGGATCTCTGAAATCCACCCCCACTAAAATCACAACTGTCCACAGTTGTAGGAAAAATAAATGGAAAAATACCTTCTTAACCAGTTCAATACCGGGCATTTTCACTCCCTTCCTTCCCAGGCCAATTTTTAGTTTTCAGCGCTGTCGCACTTTAAACGACAATTGCGCGGTCCTGCGACGTTGTACCCCAAAAAAATTGACTTCCTTTTTTCCCCACAAATAGAGCTTTCTTTTGGTGGTATTTGATCACCTCTGCGGTTTTTATTTTTTGCGCTATAAACAAAAGAAGAGCGACAATTTTGAAAAAAACAATTTTTTTACTTTTTGCTATAAGAAATATCCCAATTTTAAAAAAACGAAACAAATTTTTTCCTCAGTTTCGGCCGATACGTATTCTTCTACATATTTTTGGTAAAAAAAAAATCGTAATACAATACGCGTATATTGATTGGTTTGCGCAAAAGTTATAGCGTCTAAAAATACGGGATAGATTTATGGCATTTTAAAAAAAAAAAAAAATTTTTTTTTTTACTAGTAATAGCGGCGATCTTGATTTTTTTTTTTCCTGACTGCGACATTATGGCGGACACATCGGACACTTTTGACACATTTTTGGGACCAATCACATTTATACAGCGATCCGTGCTATGAAATTGTATTGATTACTATATAAATGTGACAGGCAGTGAAGGGGTTAACCACTAGGGGGACACAAGGGGTTAAGTATGTTTCCTAAGGGAGTGTTTCTAACTGTAGGGGACGGGGACGTACAAGGGGAGGAGACCGATCAGTGTTCCGCTGTACTGGGAACACAGATCGCTCTCCTCTCAACTGACAGGACGTGGATCTGTGTGTTTAAACACACAGACCCACAGTCCGGCCCGGTGAACGGTCAATCGCGGGTGCCGGGCACTCGCACCGGGTCCCGAGCAACGCGGCGGCAGGGAAGTCCAGGCCGTCATATGACGTCCACCCAGGATGGGAGATCCCATCTGTGGACGTCATATTTAAGCCATGGGTGTGGAGCGGCCCGAGGAGAAGAAGATAGAAGATGCCGTGGAGGAGATGCTGGACGAGAACGCCAGAGGAAGAACCAGAAGAGCCAGAAGAACCAGAAAAAGAAGATGAAGGAAGATAGAAGAAAGAAGAAGCATTTAAATAAAGGAATTGTCAAAAACTGTCTCTTCTCATTTTTAACATTTTTGAGTACCCCCTTACCATTTCACACAGGGGGGGGGCGGGATCTGGGGGTCCCCTTGTTAAAGGGTGCTTCCAGATTCCGATAAGCCCCCCGCCCGCAGACCCCCACAACCACCGGCCAGGGTTGTGGGGATGAGGCCCTTGTCCTAATCAACATTGGGACAAGGTGTTTTGGGGGGCTACCCCAAAGCACCCTCCCAATGTTGAGGGCATGTGGCCTGGTACGGTTCAGGAGGGGGGGGCCGCACTCTCATCCCCCCTCTTTTCCTGCGGCCTGCCAGGTTGCGTGCTCGGATAAGGGTCTGGTATGGATTTTTGGGGGGACCCCACGCCGTTTTTTTTTGGCGCGGGGTTCCCTTTAAAATCCATACCAGACCTGAAGGGTCTGGTATGGAATTTAGGGGGAAACCCCACGTCATTTTTTTTTTTTAATTTTGGCCGGGGTTCCCCTTAATATCCATACCAGACCTGAAGGGCCTGGTATGGAATTTAGGGGGACTCCCACATCATTTTTTCTTTTTAATTTTGGTTCGGGGTTTCCCTGTGGGGAATTCCCATGCCGTTTTTATCAATGAACTTCTATGTGTATTGTCGGCAATGCAATAGCCGCGGGTAGTTTTAAATGGGTTTTTTTCCTTCGAAATGTCATTTTGCAGTCAGACTGTTCTAAACACAGGAAACATGCGCCCCTTTACAGGCATACTATAGACACCCCCCAGGTATGAAATTTAAAGGGATATTACACTTTTATTGTTTGACTTTAAGCATTATTAAAATCACTGCTCCTGAAAAAACGGCCATTTTTAAAACTTTTTTTTTGCATTGATCCATGTCCCCTGGGGCAGGACCCGGGTCCCCAAACACTTTTTATGAAAATAACTTGCATATAAGCCTTTAAAATTAGCACTTTTGATTATTCATGTTCGTGTCCCATAGACTTTAACGGTGTTCGTGTGTTCGAGCGAACTTTTTTCCTGTTCGCATGTTCTGGTGCGAACCAAACGGGGGTGTTTGGCTCATCCCTAATTGTGACAATCATATAGTGGTCACAAGGATTTAGTAGGTTACAGCAAACCAATACATTGCACATTAGCCCGACATGTTTCGCTGATTGCTTCTTCAGGGGAGGTGCAAATCAGAACAAAAGAACTAACTAAAACAGATATAAAGACAGAGAATTACAATGAGTTACCAAATAAATACATATATAATTGTTTTTAATGAGAGCGTGGTGTTGAAACAGACATCACGGACAAAAACGCTCACCCTACAGCAAGTTCCCACCAAAGACAAACGAGAGCTGGACCCAACAATCCCATAATAACCCCCATACACAAGGCAGATGGTCAGATTGCAGTCATAGAGGACAGAAAGGTGAGACTATGAAACAAGAAATTTTTGTTACCGTATTTATTGGTGTATAACACGCACCCCAAGTTTAGAAGGGAATTTAAAGAAAAAAATGTTTTAAGGAAAAAAACTTACATTTAAATGCCCATCAATGCAGCCTGATCAGTGCCCATCTGCAGCCTTGCACAGCGTCCATCTGCATGCTTGTCCAGTGTCATTTGCAGCCTGGCAGTCATTTGCAGCCTTGGTGTCATTTGCAGCATGGCAGTCATTTGCGGCCTTGGTGTCATTTGCAGCCTTGGTGTCATTTGCAGCCTTGGTGTCATTTGCAGCCTGGCAGTCATTTGCAGCCTTGGTGTCATTTGCAGCCTTGGTGTCATTTGCAGCATGGCAGTCATTTGCAGCCTTGGTGTCATTTGCAACCTTGCAGCCTTGGTGTCATTTGCAACCTTATCAGTGTCCATAGCAGCCTTGCAGCTTTGTCAGTGTCCATTTGCAACCTTGCCCAGGCTGCAGTTAAACTGCAGTGACATGTCAGTGTCACTGCAGTTTTAAAATGGCACCGCCGGTGCCGAGATACATAGAGCCATGACTTGCAGTGGCTCTCGGCCTCCTGAGCGTTTTAGCCCTGTGATGGCCGGCGTCCGAGACCATATTGGGAGCTCAGCACAAGATCCTCTGACTCCGCCAGCCAAGAGAAAGCTTGCCGTGGCTTGTGCGGGAGTCGAGAGGAATCCCCACTCACGGCAAACTCGGGGTGGGAGCCATTCAGCTGGGTCTGTCCCCTGCTGCAGACATGAGACGCATGGGGGCTGACTCAGTGGGCTCTCCACCCAACTGGAGGGTGGCTCGGCGAGGTAGAGATGCCAGCTATGTGCCTGGAATGGCCGGGGCCTGTATTCCGGAAGGGAGAGGAAGGAGAAGAGGGGCGGCAGGTGCAAAGCACCATCGTGGGGACTTGGACGCAGTGCGGTCCAGATCGGCGGCCAGGTGGACTTTCCCTGCCCAGCCCAGGGCAGTGATGATGGCTGGATTTCCAGTGAGGCAGCGGAAGCCAGGTAAGAACCTTTCTTTCTTATCTTTCTCCTCTCCTGTCGTTAGAAAGGGGGTGTCTGTGTGCAGGGTTGGAGGTGCAGGGGTTCCAGTGGGACAAGGGGATGGTTTAGGAGGGGTGGGTCATGGTGCTGGTTCCCTGTCCCTTGGGGTAGTGGGGGGGCAAGAAGTGGGGGTGGTGCAAACATTGTTGGCTGGCTTGCTGGAGGTGTTGGCGTGCTGTGAGGCGGGTACATGGCCAATGGCGGATGCTTCCCAGGTGGCGGCGTGGGCTGCAGCCCACACTTCCGCAGCTCAAGGCTCTGTGCTGGTGGTGCCTAGCCCGGTTGTATCGGCTGGGGTTGCGGGGCCAGTGGGGGGTCCGGTTATTGGGGGGTAGGGGCAGACAATCCTGTGGCCCTGCCTGCATCGTCGACGGTAGTGGCTAATGCAACGGCGGCGGTTGGCAAGGGGGCGGTGGGGGTAGATGGGGTGAATTTGGAGGATGCTGCCAAATGCAAAGTCTACGTCTGTTTTAAAGGGGCCTTTGGGCACTCATTTGAAGGCGGAGGTGAAGGAGCGCATTTGGAAGGGGGAGTACGTTGAAATTTTCTCTTTGTTGCCCTTGGAGAAGTTTAACTTGGACAAAGTTAAGCCTGACGAGAGCAAGAAGAAGCGGCACTACAGGTTAATCCCGCACACGTTTGCAAATTGGTTGCAGGCGTTTGCGATTTTGGCAAGCGTTATTGGGGAAAAGGCGCCCGAAAACTGCTCGTCGCTTTTTTGCTACCTTGATTCCATTGGGGAGGCGCAAAGGGTGTATGGGGGGACTGCCTGGTTGCGCTATAATGAGCATTTCTGGCAAAGGAAGGCGGTCTGCCCTGCTTTTTACGGTGGGACCATAGGGACATTAGTCTTTGGATGAAGCTAATGTCCTCTCCAAGAAGTTCTTTGCCTCCCTTTCAGGGTGGGGCCGGGGATTTGGCCTTTGCCGGGCAACCGGCCGGTAGTTGCATGGGTTTCTGCTGGCAATTTAAAGCTGGTACCTTGAAATTTGGGGCAAAATGTTGATTCCGGCATGAGTGTTCCACATGCGGGGGTTCGCACTCGCAGTCTCGGTGCTTTAAGCAGGGTAGCAGAAAAGGGGGGATTCTGGAGAAAGGGAAGACTCTGGTGATGGTAAAAAGGATGGTCCCCTTTCTAAGGCGCTATCCTGATCGGGCAACGGCAAGGTTATTAGTGTTGGAGTTTACTGAGGGTTTCAAGTTAATTAGTCGACTTCAGGTAGTTCTGCCTGTGGCGGATAATTTGAGGTCGGCTTGGGAGCATGCTGGCATTGTTACTGAAAAGTTGTTCAAGGAAGTTTCGTTGGGTCGCATGGCTGGCCCGTTTGAGATGCCACCAGTACCCGATTTGGTTATATACCCTTTGGGTGTTGTTCCCAAGAAGGAGCCGAACAAGTTTCGGCTCATTCACCATTTGTCCCACCTGTGTGGGGGATCGGTTAATGATTCTATTGACCCGGGCCTTTGCACTGGGTCTTACACATCTTTTGATATGGCGGTGGCCTGGGTGCAGCGTTTGGGTAAGGGGGCATTGTTGGCAAAAACGGATATAGAGGCTGCTTTTCGCCTCTTGCCGGTTCATCCTGATTGCTGCCATTTGTTGGGATGTCACTGGCAGGGTATGTTTTTCGTTGACAGATGTTTGCCCATGGGGTGCGCTATTTTTTGTTCCTTGTTCGAGAAATTTAGTTCTTTTCTGTAATGGGCGGTGCAGGATGATTCAGGCTTGTCATCTGTCATCCATTACTTGGATGATTTTTTGTGTATAGGGCCTGCGGAGAGCCTGGTGTGTGTGTCTCTGTTTGCTACAGTTCCGCAACTTTTTGAAGTTTTTGGGGTTCCGTTGGCCGCTGACAAGTCGGAAGGTTTTGTGTTTTTTGGGGATCGTTGTAGATACCTTGGCTATGGAATGCCATTTGCCATTGGACAAATTGGAGGGTTTGAGGCAGGAGGTGGCTGGGGCGTTACGGGTGAAGAAGATCCAGCTTCGAGCTCTGCAATCTCTGCTGGGCAAATTAAATTTTGCCTGCCGCATCATGCCTATGGGGCGTGTTTTCTGCAGGCGTCTGGCAGAGGCCACGGCTGGCGTTCGGGCTCCGCATCATTATATTCGACTGGGACTGGATCACAAGGAGGATCTGAAAGTGTGGGACTCTTTTTTGGTGACATATAATGGCCACTCTCTTTGGTTAGGGTTGGTGATTTTGAACTTTGATATGGAACTGTTCACTGACGCGGCCGGCTCCGGCAGTTTTGGGGCCTTTTACCAGGGAAAGTGGAGCGCCGGGGAATGGCCGGCTGCCTGGAAGGAGGCTGGTTTGGTACGCAATTTGGCGGCCTTGGAATTATTCCCCATAGTGCTAGCTGTGGAGCTATGGGGTGAGAAATTTAGCAATCGCCACGTGCATTTTCATTGTGATAATCTGGGGGTTGTACAGGCCATTAATAATAACACTGCATCTTCCCCCCCAGTTGTGCGCTTACTGCGGCATCTGGTTCTGAATTGTTTGTGTATCAACTGTTTTGTGACTGCGGTGCATGTTTCGGGGATTGATAATTCAGTGGCTGATGCGTTGTCTCGTTTCCAGTGGGACAGGTTTTGTCAACTGGCACTAGAAGCGGATGTACACGGGATTCCTTGCCCCGAGAGGTTATGGAGCATCGCATTGCCACTGCCCAGCTTTTGATCCATAGATCGGTTTCTGCAGCTACTTGGACAGCGTACAGTAAGGTTTGGCTGGAATTGGATGCCTTGGTGCGGGAAGTAGGGGAATGCTCTCACGATGAGGGTAGAGTCCATTTGCTGCTTTACTTTATATGCAGGAATTTTGAGAGCGGAGTGTTGGCTTCTTATATGTCACAAAAGTTGGCTGGGCTGGAGTTTATATTTCAGTTGGTGGGTCAATGGAATGCTACGAAGGCTTTCATGGTTCGGTGTGCTATGTGTGGATATCGCGCTGGTCGCTCACACGAGACGCCCAGTTTTTTTTAAGGTTTTGGGGGACGTGGTGGAACAGTTAGGAATGGGATATGTTTGCATATCACAGTTTGAGAGGGTCTTGTTTTGGGCCATTTTTATATTGGCCTTTTTTGGAGCTTTTCGGGTGGGTGAGATGGTGAGTAGGAACAAAAAGGGGGATGGTGGTTTGGATGTTCAAGATGTATGGGTGCAGGGGGATATGTTGGGGGTGTTTCTGAGGAGGTCCAAAACGGATCAATTGGGCAGGGGGGCCTGGGTGGAGTTGAGGACGGTCCCGGGTTCTCCTTTATGTCCGGTTGCGGCTGTGGGGGAATTTTGAATAGAAAGATCTGGATGCCGCACACCGGATGAAGTAGAAAACTTGTCTTTATTATTAAAATGGGACCATCAGAAGTACAAGACAATCATGCAGGATTTACAGGATCAGCTGACGCGTTTCACACTCGGAACTGAGTGCTTACTCATAGCTGGCAATTATTGGAATGACTAACATTTATATATCCTAAAAAGAACACCATGCGACCATATGATTAGGTAAAAAATAGGTAACAGCTGAAAACCGGTTTAGTAAGATCTCGGCATCTGCTGGCAAATTAGTGTGCTTTCCAATAAAAGGGACTCTAAAGGTGGTGATATTTGAATCACTACAAATAACCTAAATCAATGGAGATAAAGGTGTGAATAAAAATGTAATTATGTAACCGTATATGTGTAAACAAAGATTGTATATACTTTTATTGTTGTTTTACATGTATTTAGCAGTATAAGTATAATGGAACGTGAAGAGATGTGATGTGAATATAAAAATAAAATGTGAAAAAACAAAATAATGGAAAATGGATAAAAAATGCGTGTAGATTATGTATAAACATAATGATATATAAGTGTACTGCATATGAACGTATATGAACATATCCAGAGTAAAGTGAAAACACGGATACAAATCCAATGTAATAATATACTGTAGATATAATGAAAGAGCATGGGATGTGAGGTGAAAAATAAATAAAGACAAAAGTGGTGTAAGTGTCCTTGATTGCTGTAACGTGAATAAAAATGTAATAGATCACAAATGTGTTTGAATAAATCTACATATGTGTGTATTTGTGATATATGTCACAGCAAAATGTCTAAAGAGTGTGTGTAAACAAGTGGAATTGAGATTGACAGGGCAGTGAAAGTGCTATACTATGATGCTTTTTTTTAGCCGACCGCATTGAATGATTGTGGAACGAGATCGGTTTGTGTATGGATATGTAAAATGTTTATAGTGAGAGAAAGAGATCCTTAACGATGTAGCATGAGTTTATATGTGAAGCGTGATTATATGGCTACAAACAGGATGTATGCTGAGATTTTTAATAATGAAAATAAACGGTGACGTCCAGAACAGAAAGACCTCACCATTCAAAATCTCCACAGTATGATATAATCAGCCTGTGAAGCATGATAAAGATGTGTACAAAATGCCGACTAATGGCTTAGAGATAGGACACCACGGGGGATGTGCAGAGCCCTGCTAATCAGAAGGAAAAGTAAAACAATGTCACAAAGTGAAACACATTTAAGTACAAGTAAATATTGTGTAAAACAATGAGTGATTAACCCGTGATGCCCTATATGAAAGCACATCTTTAGATATAGATGTCAGCAAACGCCGAGACCGCTACACAACTCACAATTTGATTGCTAACATTGAATGGAAATGATTATGGACTCGCTGATACAATATTCATATAATAAAGCCGACAGATAAAATAATTGGATACACAGACAGGCACACAAAAGGTCGGAGAAGATCCAATCTAAGAAAATATAGTAAAGAACGTGTCATTATGCTGAGCTCACATCACATCTCTTCACGTTCCATTACACCTATACTGCTAAATACATGTAAAACAACAATAAAAGTATATACAATCTTTGTTTACACATATACGGTTACATAATTACATTTGTATTCACACCTTTATCTCCATTGATTTAGGTTATTTGTAGTGACTCAAATATCACCACCTTTAGAGTCCCTTTTATTTGAAAGCACACTAATTTGCCAGCAGATGCCGAGATCTTACTAAACCGCTTTTCAGCTGTTACCTATTTTTTTTTTTTCCATTAAGATTTTATTGAATAGAATAATTAGAAAACAAGTAGAAAGAGTACAAACAGTCTTATACAGTTGTCACATGACTTAAAGAACGTTTAACATGGTATTCATAAGACTTTCAACAGTAATGCTAGTAAGAGGTCAGTCGGGAGGGTTATCTAAGGTAAGGTTGGGAGCAAAAACATGGTACCACAAGACAAGGTGCTTAAATACAGTGAAAATTTCCCCCCACTCACATCGTCTTCTGGTGAGTATTAAGGGAGGAATTGAGCACCAGACTAGGCCCGGCTAGGGTTCAAAGAAAATCGAGACCCCCCAGGGCGTATGTGCTGAATGTCCTGAAGCATCACACTCGACAAGTGGAGACCCTCATCTTGGAGTATAAAATATGAGACAATTACACAAGGACTGCTGACAGAGAGAAGGAAAAATAGAGTGATATAGAAAGAAAACAGAAGAGAAAAAGAGAAGAAAGAAAGAAAGAAAGAAAGAAAGAAAGAAAGAAAGAAAGAAAGAAAGAAAGAAAGAAAGAAAGAAAGAAAGAGAAAGAAAGAAAGAGAAAGAAAGAAAAAAAAAAAAGGGAAAAGGGGAGGAGAAAAAAAAAGGGGGGGGGGGGATTCTCAAATAGAAAAGAAGAATGGGCAAAAGAGAAAGGGTATATTAAGAAAGAGGTAATGGAGAGGGGAAATGAATAGAAAACAAGGGAGTCAGATATGATAGTCCAGAATGAAATATGGGTCAGTAAGAGTAGAAAGAGGTAAGGGAGAAAAGGGAAAGGGAGAACGTAAGGAGTAAGGTGTAGACAAGAGTGAAAAGGGAATAAAGAGGGTAGTAGATGGGCGGTGAGACAGGTGAAAGTCAGAGGTGAATGGTTACGGGCGGCAACCGGACCCCCCCCAGGGCCAGAGGGGAAGGAATAAACAGGGGCAGCCCTCCTGATTGGTAGTATTTATGTTTGCAGGGTAGCCTTTGGGAGGTACTGACGGTATCTTTCAGTGGTTGTGAAGTGTATCCAACAGGACCAAATAACCGTAAACTTATGAACCCTATCCTGAGAAACATGAATGAGCTCTTCCATGTCTTTAGTTTTGGAAATTCTTGCAAACCATTCTCCGATTGATGGAACAGAAGTAGATTGCCAATGTTTTGGGACGCATAGTCTAGCAGCATTAACTAAGTGCATCGCTAAAGATTTGAAATAGCTTTGTTTGGGTAAGGATGTATGATGTAAAAGAAATTGGGCTGGGGTAAAATCGAGGGTAAATGTAGTAATTTGTGTTATTAAATTATGAACCTCCTTCCAAAAGGGTTGGAGGATTGTGCAGTCCCACCATACATGAAGCATTGTACCCACTTCCAGTCTGCATCGCCAGCAAGTGTTGGGAATAGAGGGCGTAAATTTGTGGAGTCTTGAGGGGGTTCTATACCACCTGGTAGCTATCTTATACCCATTCTCTTGAGTAGTAACGTTCAATGAGCCCTTGTGTATGTATTCACGGACCTTATGCCATTCATCGTTTATTAAGGGTGTCGTTAGGTCCCTATTCCATGAAATCTGTGAGGGCGTAAGGCTAGAGGTCAAGGGTTCATTAAGCAAGGCATACAAAAGAGAAATGAGGTGTCTTTGTGGGATTTTGCGGTGACACAAGGTATCAAACTGTGTGAGCTGTTTAATCCCATGAGTTTGACTGATATGAGTTTCCAGAAAGTGTCTAATTTGTCTATAGGTCCAGAAGGAAAATGCTGACGTTTTGGACGTTTCTTTGAGTTTGTCTAGGGAAACGATTTTCCCATCATGATAGAAATGCATTACTAGGACATCTTCATGTGGCCATTCTTTCTGCAGGAAGTTGATGTGGGAACCCGGGGAGAAAGCAGGGTTTCCTCTTAACGTAGTTAAGGGACCTGGAATTATAGCTAAATTTCCCTTGATTAAAGCCTTCCTAAATGCTAATAGAGATGGATATATTAGTGGATGTGTAGTCATTGATTGTGGCCAATGCTTAGGGGGTAACCACGGGAGTAAGTGTAGGGAAAGATGTGATACAGCATTTTCAAGGGCGATCCAGGAATTCTTGAGGGTATGGATATTCCAGTCTGCTATCCTCGTAAGGTGACACGCGCTATAATATTTGCCCAGATCTGGCAGCCCTATACCACCCCTGGATTTGGGTAAGGTGAGTCTAGAGTATCTAATGCGGGGGGGACAGTCTCTCCATAAAAAGTCTGAGCAAATTTTTTGGTATGTTGAAAAAAAGTTAGTTGGAAGAGCTATTGGGATTGCCTGCATTAGATAAAATAGACGCAGTAAAATAAGCATTTTAATCAGAGCTGCTCGCCCAAACCAAGAAACATTTAACGTCCTCCATTCTTTAAAAAAATTTTGGGCTTTAAAGTGGGGTTCCACCCAAAAAAACAAAAATACCTGAAAAATTGTAAAAAAAAACAAAAAAACATTTGAATATTTTTTTTTTTTACTTACCTCTAAATGCCTGTTGCTAGGTGGTCCCTCGTAGTCTGCCTCTTCCTTTGCCTGGGCTGGTGACATCACTTCCCCCCAGGCACAGGAAGGGCTCAGCTCTGCTCCCTCCCTCCTGTCAATCATCTGGGACCCATTACAGGTCCCAGGTGATTGAGCGTCCAATCACGGCGCGTGGCGCCGCTCGCGCATGCACAGTGGGTGCCAGGCTGTGAAGCCACAGCCCGGTGCCCACAGTTGAAATGCTGGCGCCGACGAGCGGTGGGGGGGGATGAGCGGGGCTTCGATCCCCCGCATCGCTGGACCCAGGGACAGGTAAGTGTCCAATTAAAAGTCAGCAGCTGCAGTATTTGTAGCTGCTGACTTTTAATTTTTTTTTTTTAATGGAGCCCCTGGGTGGAACTCCTCTTTAAGTAGTGCTACCTGAAAATTCAATACGTATAGGTTTGATAAGTGGGATGGGATCTGTATCCCTAGGTAGGTGAGGGCGTTTTTATGCCATTGAAACGGGAAGGATTCTTGACAACTAATCACTTCTTGAGGGGGAAGAGAGATATTCAAGGCCTGTGATTTAGTGTGGTTGATTTTTAAGTTGGATATTTTGCCAAAAAGGTCAATCTCATGTAGAAGATTTGGCAGAGAGACACGGGGTGCTTGTAATGAGAGCAAAATATCGTCGGAAAATGCCGCTACCTTGTACTCTCTCCCTTTCACAGCAATGCCTTGAATATCGGGGTTGTTTCTTAGCCTATTAAGGAAGGGTTCTAAGGTGAGAATATAAAAAAGTGGTGATAATGGGCAGCCCTGACGTGTGCCATTATTGACAGAGAAGGCGTTTGACAGGAGGCCGTTAACTCTAACTGCAGCGGAAGGACCAGAATACAGTGCCATAATGGAGGAAAGCAAACGATCTCCAATTCCAATCACTGAAAGAGTTTCGCGCATGTAGTCCCAGGCCACCCTGTCAAACGCCTTCTCAGCGTCAAGTGAGAGGAGAAATCCCTGAATTTTAGTGGAAGATATCCAGTGGTGTAAGTTTAATGTGCGGATTACATTATCTCGGGCTTCTCTACCAGGGACAAACCCTACCTGATCAAGAGATACGAGATTTGGTATTAAGGGAAGTAGTCTGTTAGCAAGAATTTTTGCGTATAATTTGATGTCTATGTTTAGTAGGGATATTGGCCTGTAGTTCGCGACTGATGATGGGTCTTTGCCCTCTTTGGGTATGACAGAGATGTGGGCAACTAACATTCTAGAAGGGTTAAATTGGGCGTCAGCTAAGGCGTTGAAGGTGGTCAGGAGTGTGGGGAAGAGAATGTCCGCAAATGTTTTATAGTATTGGAGAGAGTAACCGTCGGGGCCAGGACTTTTGCCTAGCTTCATTTGTTTGGTTGCCACTTCTATTTCAGTTAAAGATATGGGTTTGTCAAGTTCTAGCTTAAGTTGGGGAGATATTGGCTTGGGGCTATATCTGGAGAGGAAAGATTTAATGAGTTCCGAGCGGGCTTTCTGGGCGTCTTGAGACGGTTGTTCAGGACGGAGGTTGTATAATTTTGAATAAAAAGTCTCAAATTCCTTAGCGATATCGTCATTCCTGACCAGAAGATCTCCCTTGGGATTACGTATGTGGTGTATTCTGGTAGAGGTTTTAGCAGATTGAACCGAGCGTGCCAGCAAGTGGCCACATTTGTTCCCTTGCTCGTAAAAGATCTTCTGGCCAAGGATGTAACGCCTGCCAGAGCTTTTATCTAGTTCTGCCTTAAGGAGAGCACGGGCGTGAGATAGCTCCTGTAAAGTGGCAATTGCCTGCGTTCATTTGTGAGTTCTTTCCAGGGATCTGATTGTTTCAATGAGAGAGTTAACAAGTTCTTGGTTTAATTTTTTGGTTTTAGCTGCCAGAGCAATCAACTCTCCCCGGATCACACACTTATGAGCCTTCCAAAGGGAGATAGGAGAGATTTCAGGTGTCGAATTCTCAGTAAAATAGTTGTGAATGCTCGTGCGTATGTGGTCTAGAGAAACTGGATCCTGGAGCAGTGAGGGGTTAAAACACCATGTTTTAGTTCTTGGTTGAGTTTGGGGAAAGGACAGTGTAACCGTAATGGGGTGATGGTCTGATAAGAACATTGGTTCTATCGTAGATCGTTGTAAGAATGGTAGGTCCGATTGGGAGAGGAAAAAATAATCAATTCTAGAATACTTTTGATGCGGTGCAGAGAAGAATGTGTAATCTTTTACTGTGGGTGATAATGTGCGCCATGTATCGTGAAGGGTCAGGTTTTGTAATTGGGTTTTGATCTGACGTAGAGCACTGTATGGTAGGGCAGATGAACCTGAAGAAGATTCTAGTAGTGGGTTCAGGGGAACGTTAAAGTCTCCTCCAAGAAGAACTAAGCCTTCCTGGAAGGACGCCAATCGGTCACAGATATCTCTTAAGAAGGAGACTTGGTGTTCATTGGGGCAGTAAACGTTTGCCAATGTTATTGGTTTGTTTGCGTACTTCCCTTTAAGATATATCTGCCTGCCGGGTCAACCAATGAGTCTGAAAGAAGAAAATTTGCATGTTTGGAGATTAACATTGAGACGCCTTTCGTCTTGGCGTCTGGGTTGGTGGCATGGTGGGCCGATCGATATATGTGGTTGGCGAGTTTAGGTATAGCGTCGGAGGGAAAGTGGGTCTCTTGTAAAAAAATAAAGTGAGCTTTGTGTTTAGAAAGTGATGACAAGACCTGGGAGCGTTTCTCAGGTAGGTTAAGGCCTTTTACATTCAGGGATATACATTTTAGCGTCAAGGACTGTTCGGTTAATGGTTTTGATTGCATGGTTGCGCTCAGGTTGCAATTGGAAATCAAGCCCTACCAAAGTATAATGCGGTATGGAATAGTAGATAATGTGTAAGGGCTGTCAAAGAGGGGGTGGGAGCGGGCCCAGTCAAGCCCCGGAACCTCGGGGGCAGAGCAAAAGAGAAAAAGAATTAGTGGGGAGGGAAAAAAGATGGGGAGAAATGAAATGGGAGTAAGTCCGGGGTATGGAAGCGGAAAGTAAGGAAGAAGGGAAATGGGGGATGAAGGAGAGAGAAAGAGAGGAAAGTGGTGAACAATAATACAGGGAAGGATAAAAGAAAGGAGAAAAACCGAACAAAAAACAAACCAGAGGTGAAGCCAGAAAATCTGCCTTACCTAGAGGAGAAGAATCCTGGAGTGTCAGCTAGTGTTCCTAGGGACTCGCTGTGTGGGGGGAGTGAAAAGAGACGGGAACCTTAGGTCGGGTGCGGGCCAGGGAGCAGACCCGCTAATCTGCTGAGGGGGAGAAATGTAAACTACGGTTCTGTGGGGAGCCCACTTAACATTTTACTATAGGACCACCGGGATCATAGTAATGAACCCCAAAAATGGAACAATTAGCATTTTTAAGAAAAACAAAAAAAGGTAAAGCATATGGAATGTATACCTTAATATTTCAGCCATGTAATAAGCGTGTCAAATAAAGAGGAGAAAATAACAGTAAAAACCAAGACAAAAACAAGAACTAGGACATTCCCAATGCACACTGTGAGAGAGTTAACAAGCTTAAACATTTCCTACTAAACAGAAGGCTGGTTACCATCTTAAGTAAGAAACTAAAATGGCAAATCCCAAGAGGAGAGATAGAGAGGGGAATAGGGAGGGAGAGGGGAAGGAGGGATGGGGAGGTTAGGAAGGAGGGGGGAAGGGGGGGTGAGGGAATGAGAAACATTTAATCTGAAAGATCATAATATGCAGCAGTGCATTTGCAGGCCTATTGATTGATCAGTAAACCCCTCAGGGACCTCACCTATCTGATTAAGTACATTGTATGTGTTGTAAATCCTAAGATAAGTGGTTTGCTTACCAAAGACCAGGGACATCTGGGTAAATGAGATCTCTCCTCCTTACCTTATGGGCAAACTGTGCAAGAGGTGATCAGGATTAATATAAGAAGGTGAAACCCACGGGGGGGACACCCCGGGTTAGGTAAGGAATTTGAGGATGACGTCCTTGATGATCAGTGTAGTAGAAAATCCGCCTTCTCTAAATACATATACTTGGTTTCAATAAAAATATCGTTCTTTATGCAGTGTTTCTTACCGCTAGCAGCATACATGTATTGCCTATAATAATGAGTGAGGGGAAGGTATATGTCAACCTCTAAATCGTTATCTTACAGTGAGAGGAAAAAGGCAGTTCATATTTTGCTCGTTGAAATTTTGAAAGCAGAGGGATTCTGGAGTATGGTCCATTGCTGAGGAAACAGGCAAGTTCTGCTATTTTTAGACCCTCGAAGAGGGTGCTTAAATCCCTATAAAATATGGTATGATAGAGTAAAAATGGAATAAAATAAAAGAAAGAACAACAAAAAAAAAAACAATTTGAGATAGAGGAAGTCTCCACGGGAAAAATTGTGGTTGTGGTACTTTGAGTCCTGAATGCTATTTTCCAGTTATAAGCAGGCTGGGCTTGTGGAGTATAAAGGAGTCACTGCATATAACAGACGGGTGAAGCTGGGGAGGAGAGAACTAGGTGAAGGAGAAGGGTGCCGGAGAATGTTAAATGGTTGTTTACCTAGAAGGTAGCATAGTACACAGCACAAAATGGGGGGGCAGTGTGCATCGGGGGTTAAGTCATTAACTCACTGATGTTGCGACATGGCTGAGTGGGTACAGTTCAATCATCCAGATGGTTGCATCCCGGGGGGGGGGGCGGCGGTACACGAGCAGGGCTTCGTTGGTAGAAATCGTGACGGGATGAGTGTGCTTTCAGAGATGCCGAGCCTGCCTTGCGTCTCTGGCGCGGAGCTTTCGGAGATGGGTTAAGGGAAACCAGGAGCCACGGTTCCGACGGGAAGAAGAGGTCATACCATTCCAGAAGTTCAATCCGTGGGAGATCGAACTGGTCGCAGAAATTCTTTAGGTCATCTGGTGTGCGAAGAATAGCAGAGCGTCCCCTAGTGGACGCAGATAAGGCAAAAGGGAATTTCCAGCGATATTGAATGTTCCTGGCGCGAAGTGCATCCAATAAAGGTCTTAGGGCTCTTCTGTTTTGTAGCGTAATCTGTGACAAGTCCTGGAATAGTTTTCTATCAGCCCCATTGAAAACTACTCGACCCCTTTCCCTGGCCTTCCACAGGATTTCCTCCTTAAGGGGAAAGTTCACCAGACAGCACACAATATCCCTAGGTGGTTCGTTCTCCCTGGGTTGGGGGTGTAGAGCACGGTGGGCCCTTTCCATATCAATAGGTGAGTCTGCAGGTCTACCTATTAAATCATTGAATATTGCACATAAAATGTGCTGTACTGAGTTTGGGTCAACACTTTCAGGGACCCCTCTTACTCTTATGTTGTGCTGGCGACCGCGGTTGTCAAGGTCCTCCACATGCCTGTGGAGGTCGAACAGTTGAGAGAGTTGCGAGTCATAAGCGGATTGAACCTGGCGGATGGCCGCTGCGTGAGTCAGGGTTGTTTGTTCTACCGTGTCAATGCGGTGTGCAACCGCCTGAATGTCTGATTTCAGGTCAGCGATTGCTGCTGTCACTGTACTTTTGATATCTGACGCCACTTTTAACAGGTCGAACAGATTAAGTATGTGAGCTCGCCCGGTATTGGTTGTAGGAGTAGGAGTTCCCATGGTCTGCATGTCGGGCAGCTCTTGAGGCGAGGCGTGTGCGGACAGTTTCTGGGTACGGAAGATGTCAGGAATGTTCCTATTGAGTTGCGTACCTGAGTCCATTGCGGTACGGGATGTTGAGGAGCTCCGGGTGGTTCTGCTCATGCTAATGTCGAGGTGTGGGCTCCCCTTCAAGCTAAGATCTGTCCCCGGATCGCAGGAGCTCTGGGCTTATACTGCCATCACGGTCTCCGTCCAGGCCACGCCCCCGTTACCTATTTTTTTACCTAATCATGTGGTCTCATAGTGTTCTTTTTAGGATATATAAATGTTAGTCATTCCAATAATTGCCAGCTATGAGTAAGCACTCAGTTCCAAGTGTGAAATGTGTCAGCTGATCCTGTACATCCTGCATGATTGTCTTGTACTTCTGATGGTCCCATTTTAATAATAAAGACAAGTTTTCTACTTCATCCGGTGTGAGGCATCCAGATCTTTCTATTCAACATTTTGCCCTACTGAGCATTTAGCCAGCACCTGGGACTCTTCAACTCTGAAGGCTTCACATCAATCTCACACCTGGGTTCAGATCTACCTGAGCGGTGAAACACTTTCTTTGCTTCAACTGCATCCAAGGATATGTGGGGGAATTTTGCCAAAATCAGGCCTCAAGGTGGGGGGGTTTTCTTCCAACATGAGGATGAGACAGCTGTGTCACGTTTTCAATTTCAGACAGTGTTCAGAAAATGTTTTGTGGCAGCGGGATTGAAGGCGGAGAATTCTTCTTCTCACTCGTTCTGCATTGGAGCATCCACGGAGGCGGTCCGGTGGGGATTGGATGACAAGGTGGTTTGGAGTATTGGACATTGGGAATCAGTGCGATTTAAATTATACGTTCGCCCTCACTTGCTTTAGTTAAACAAATCATCATAAAGGCTGTTTGTGGCTCCTCTCTCTCTTAGCTTCTTCAAATTCATGTTGGGTATTCTGGTGGGTCATTTGCTGAGGTGCTAGGGTGATGTGTTTTTTGTCTTCCCCTCTTCCTTTTTTCTGTTTCCTTTTCTTTCAGATTCGGTGACCTGCTTGGTGTGGATCCTGGGACACTCATATGTGTATTGGGGTTCCAGGAGGGCAGATGTCAGGAGGTATGGCAGGTTGTTGGGTTTGTCTGGGGAGGAGTGCGTAGTACACTGGATTGGAGTCCTGGGCATGCTATGGTCCAGGGTGGTACCTGAAATGCATAGGTACGCCAGATTGGACCGCACCCCTGGTGTGGTTCTGATACATGCGGGGGGTAATGACCTGGGTTTGCGGTGCACAAGGGAGTTGATCAGGGACATCAAATTCGATATGTTACGGCTGCAATCATTTTTCCCTGATACCTTTTTTATCTGGTCTGATATCGTGGCCAGGAAAGCTAGGTGTTTGGATCGCTCTGTTTCAGGTCTGAACAGAACGAACGTAAAGGTCAACAAAGTGGTGGCTACGTTTTTTGTACGGAACGGGGGTTTGGCGGTTCATCACCGGGAGTTAGAGGAGGAAACGTGGCGTTTTTTACCTTATGATGGGGTGCACCTGAATGCTATTGGTATTGACCTGTGGCAGCTAGGTTTGCAGGATGGCATGCAGCAGGCGTTCCGAGTTTGGAGGGTGACACGCACGCAAGGTGTCATATGTGTGTGCTGTGGCGGGAGGTCTATGGGGTCTTTGAAGGCATTGCTGAGAAATAATGGAGGTTTGGGGGGGTTGGGCCCATACGGAGGTATGGGCGTCCTTTCCCTTAAATGGAAACAATGGTGAGTAGTAGGTTGTATCTGGAAGGAAGTAGCTGGTTGTCCCTGAGCTTGGGTAATACACGGCGTGGGGCCTTTCATGGGTGTACCGATACAACTAGTTGGTCGGAAATTATAATTTGCCTTCAAAGACCTCTAGATCAGGAAGGTTAATACTGACGTGTATTTGGTTGAAAATGTTTATGTAAAAATGTATTATATGCATTAAGTTATATGTTTGGAAAAATTTTGTATTCCTATTTGTTGTAATAAATGGCTGCTATGGCCATTCGACTCCAGAAAGAATTGTGTCGTCTGGTCAATTGCTGGTAGGGGTGTGGAAGGGAGCAGAATGTTATTCACGGGAGCCTCACGAATAGGCACATCCCTTAGTCAAGTAATGGCCCAGAGCTGAAGTACCCCTGGGAGGAGGGCCAACATGACTTGGGTGGGGCAGTGAGGCAGAGGCAGTAAGGGAAGGTAAGTAGTTAATGGTGATTAGGAGGCAGGCCGGTGGGTGGAGTTTAGGTATAAGCTGGGGGCGGAGTTAGGAGCCATGTTTAGTTGGTGGTAGGAGCGCACCGGACAGGCGATTTCCCACCCTCCCTCCCTTACGTTATGGATATAGTGACAGGTGGATGATGGACCTGGGGTGGTTTAATGTTCGTGGTTGGTGCATTATGGGTTATGGTGTAAATGGGAGGTTACAATTTTGATTTTCGTAGCAACGGGAGGTCTATGGGGACTTTGAAGGCGGTGCTGAGAAATAATAGAGGTTTAGGGGGGTTGGGCCCATACGGAGGTATGGGCATCCTTTCCTTTAAATGGAAACAATGGTGTTTAGTAGGTTTTATCTGGAAGGAAGTAGCTGGTTGTCCCTGAGCTTGCGTAATACACGGCGTGAGGCCTTTCATGGGTGTACCGATACAACTAGTTGGTTGGAAATTATAATTTGCCTTCAAAGGCCTCTAGATCAGGAAGGTTAATACTGACGTGTATTTGGTTGAAAATGTTTATGTAAAAATGTATTATATATAATGTAGTATGTATATAAATGTATTATATGCATTAAGTTATATGTTTGGAAAAAATTTATATTTCTATTTGTTGTAATAAATGGCTGCTATGGCCATTCGACTCCAAAAAGAATTGTCTCATCTGCTCAATTGCTGGTAGGGGTGTGGAAGGGAGCAGAATATTATTCACGGGAGCCTCAGGAATAGGCACATCCTTTAGTCATGCATTTTTGCACAGGTCATTAGCACTTTGCACAGGAAGATTGTTGCTGGATTTGCACAGTTGATTTTGCTAATTTTGCAGTTTATTTATATTTTCTGCACATATTTGATACACAGAAGAAATATTATAGTGTCATTAGCATCGATTTATGCACTCTGCACTTTGAAACCAGTCACTTTATCCATTACTGAAAGATGCATAAATGTGAATGCGTTCCATAAGAAACCATGTTAAATGGACTGTAGTGCATTTCTGCAAATCGCACTAAAAAAGACCAAGGTGTAAACCAGACCTTATTGTTAAAAGGTGCTTCCATATTCTGATAAGCCCTCACCCCCCACAAACACCAGCCAGTGTTGTAGGGAAGAGGCCCTTTTCTTCACCAACACTGGGACAAGGTGTATTGCATGGGGGTCTTCCTTGGATAGTTACACTCCATGTTGAAGGGATGTGGCCTGGTATGGTTAAGGAGGGGTGTGACGGACCCCAGTACTCAAGAAGAGTATGTACATTGTATAAGCTGTTTATTGAAACACAGGCACTATGGGGACAAACCCCCTTCTTTGCATGATGACACAGGGCGGGGTAAACTGTACATCCAGTAACATGAGACTCAGGTACATTCAACCTTTTCAACAAATAATTCAGTCAGTAGCTGGGCATGTAGACAGCATTATCAGCAGGAAGGGCTGTTGGAGAAATCCCCCGTATAGCAACTAATAGCTGACAGTGATATAATTAACATCAGCTAATTAACCAGTCATTTAAACCAGCCTAGGTGACCAGACTATACGGCACCTACACCCTGGATACAAAGTACTGTACAATACACATTCTCACAAGTATAAACACATAAATGAGAAGACAGACAGAAACAATAGGGGATCTAATTAGCTATGGAATCCACATCTAAGCAATGCTTTGATTAATGGGGTTTCACGGACTGCATGGCAATGGTCTACAACAAGCTACAAAACAAAGCTAATACAATGTCCCAGCAGTCTGATACAGTGGAATTAATTTATCTACATATATTTCTTGCAGAGTATTGTTGAGTCTGGTGTGGTTGTACGGTGAGTCTGGTTAGGGCAGACCCGATTGGGGTTCTCAGTCACCCTGTGCCCCTAATAGACACTGGATAACTTGCACATAAGAGGGGCCGGGGAACTGAAAAAAGAGTTTCCTGACCTCTCTAAGGGAAGCTGGATTCCTTGGCGCCTCCCCAGCCCAAAGTGAGTCCCATCACAAGGGGGAAGCTGCATGCTCATCTTCCCCCATTCCTGGCCAGCGAGGCTTGGAAAAAGGTCTGGTATGATATTTAGGGGAACTTTTCTTTTCTTGATTTTGGTGTGGAGTTTCCCTTGAATGCAAATTAGACTAGAAAGGTCTGGTATAGAATATGGGGAGACCTCATACAATTATTTTCTTATTTTTTGTGGGGTTCCCCTTAAAATTCATATCATCACTAAAGGGTCAGGTATGAGGTCAGGGAACCCTTTTGCCATTTCATTACCTATCCTGGCTCCTTTGTTTCCTTGGCTGGAGGTTCCCATTATGTATGTGAATGGGGCCAGTGACATTACTGTTAAGGATTCGGCAGTGCCTGCACCGGCTGGTTCCTTGGCAACCAGTGACAATGAGAAGCCATCATGTGTAATAGTGGAGGTAATATCGAGATTATGTATGACATTCAATCCCCACCAAACCGGTAAATGTTCGGGGATTTGGACCCATTTGAGTTCAGAACAAACCTTAAGCTCCTCCCCAGACATCTCAAGTCTCCTGTGACCCGCGGGAGCCTCCCACATTTGGATGCGGGCTCCCGGACACCCGCAAGTGCAGGACGATCTCCCGGCTGTGCCTGACACTCAGCCACAGACAGACAGAGCAGCCTGAACAGCTGAATGGAGTATGGATGCTCTGTCTGTGGCTGAGTGACAGGCGAATGTAAGGTGCTGCAAGCTAAGGCAGAGGGGGGGACAGCCCATACTGCGGTCCCCAGTCTGCTTTGGCTGCTGCATGGGTACAGGTACTTTTTTTCGTCCGGTCAATTCAGCAGGGAAGGAGGGGGCTGGGCAAAGGTAGTGGCGTTGTTATGAAGGGGCAGGGGGTGCGGGCCATAGCATAGGGTCTGTACTGCTGGAGGAGGTCTGTACTGCGGGAGGGGGTCTGTACTGTGGGAGAGGGGTCTGTACTGAGGGAGAGGGGTCTGTACTGAGGGAGAGGGGTCTGTACTGAGGGAGAGGGGTCTGTACTGAGGGAGAGGGGCCTGTACTGAGGGAGAGGGGTCTGTACTGAGGGAGGGGGGTCCGTACTGAGGGAATGGGGGTCTGCACTGTGGGAGGGGGGTCTGCATTAGAGGCGGGGGGTGCGGGCCGCATCTGGGTGACACCTGTGGGCAGTGGCAGCACACAATCCACACACCCCACTGATCTGTGCCTCTCCCTCCCCGAAAAGTTTCCCCTGGCTCTCGGCTCAGATCGGTACCCCGCCCCTCCAGCCCTCTGCACTGCAGCTCCTCCCACACTACTGTACACAGGATGGATGAGGAAGTCCATGGAGGGACACGCCGCTGTGCATATCCTGCATTGTTCTGAGGTCTGAACAGTGTTCTGTATTTGTACATTTTTTATTTTTATTATTCATTTCAGGTACTTATATAGCGCCGTCAATTACGCAGCACTTTACATATACATTGTACATTCACATCAGTCCCTACCCTCAAGGAGCTTACACTCTAAGGTCCCTAACTCACTTTCATACATACTAGGGGCAATTTAGACAGGATCCAATTAACCTATTAGCATGTCTGGACAAATGCTGGGGGCGCTATGGGAGGGGGGACTACTAGCACAAGTGGAGAGAGGCGGTCTGCACTGAGGGGGGTTATGCTGATGGAGGGGGGTGTATATGCTGAGGGAGTCTTTGCTGATGGAGGGGGGTCTGCACTTAGGGGGGTCTATACTTAGGGGGGGTCTATGTTGATGGCGGAGTGGCTGCACTGGGGGGGTCTATACTGATGGAGAGGGGGTGTCTATACTGAGGGGGAGGTCTATACTGAGGGGGGTCTGTACTGAGGGGGAGGTGTCTATACTGCGGGAGGGGGGTCTGTACTGCGGGAGGGGGGTCTGTACTGCGGGAGGGGGGTCTGTACTGCGGGAGAGGGGTCTGTACTGCGGGAGAGGGGTCTGTACTGCGGGAGGGGGGTCTGTACTGCGGGAGGGGGGTCTGTACTGCGGGAGAGGGGTCTGTACTGAGGGAGAGGTGTCTGTACTGAGGGAGAGGGGTCTGCACTGAGGGAGAGGGGTCTGCATTGTGGGAGAGGGGTCTGCACTGTGGGAGGGGGGTCTGCACTGTGGGAGGGGGGTCTGCACTGAGGGAGGGGGGTCTGCACTGAGGGAGGGGGGTCTGTACTTTGGAAGAGGGGTCTGCACTGAGGGAGGGGGGGTCTGTACTGCGGGAGTGCGGGAGAGGAGTTTGTACTGCGGGAGGGGGGTCTGTACTGAATTTGCTGACTGGGATGCCTCACCAGCCCTGTTGAAGCCAGACCTCAGGCTCCAGGACCAGCAGCCGGACCCTTGACCCCAGCAGCCGGACCTCAGGCCCCAGCAGCCAGGCCCCAGCAGCCAGACCCCAGCAGCAAGACCCCAGGCCCCAGAAGCCAGACCCCAGGCTCCAGCAGCCAGATCCCAGGACAACCAGCCCAGCCCCTGTGTGATCAGGCTGCATTTCCTGGGCACTGGTCAGGCTGCCTTTTATTGGGGGGGGTCTGCACTGGCATGGAGTCTCACCTCCCTGAAATGAGTTTTTGCAGGTTAGGATGTCTGCCTCCCTCCTCTTCTCTTCTACATGACAGATGGAGGTGTAATGGGCGCTGCTTATATCAGCCTCTCCACAGTATAGGGATGCTTAAAGTGGGGTTCCACCCAAAAAAAAACTACATGAAAAATGTAAAAAAAAATACAAAAAAACATTTGGATATATATTTTTTTTTACTTACCTCTAAATGCCTGTTGCTAGGTGGTCCCTCATAGTCTGCCTCTTCCAGTGCCTGGGCTGGTGACATCACTTCCCCCTCGGCACAGGAAGGGCTCTTCTCTGCTCCCTCCCTCCTGTCAATCATCTGGGACCCATTACAGGTCCCAGGTGACTGAGCAGCCAATCACGGCACAAGGCGCCGCTCGTGCATGCGCAGTGGGTGCCAGGCTGTGAAGCCACAGCCCAGCGCCCACAGTTGCAATGCCGGCACCACTGAACGGAGGGAGAGAGGAGCGGGGCTTCGATCCCCCGCATCGCTGGACCCTGGGACAGGTTAGTGTCCAATTAAAAGTCAGCAGCTGCAGTATTTGTAGCTGCTGACTTTTATTTATTTTTTTTTTTACTGGACCCCCTGGGTGGAACTCCTCTTTAATGGCTGTGCGTTTATTTCATAGAAACCAAATCAACTTCACTTCCCTATTACAGAAAACAGCCGAGCCCTTTTCACCGGGAGCGATCATTGGCAACATAGTGACCCTCTCCACAGAACAATTATATTTCCCCAATGAATGTTTCCTCATATTTCTGTACAAACCCCCGAGAGGCAAATCTAACACAGAAATCTTCACAACATCAACAAAGATATTTCTACTGAAGAAGACAGAAAACCAGAAATACAACATTTTACAGATTTATATATTGTTTACTGTGTTATAGCTCTGACATATACAACAGTGCTGTACAGAGATCGAGAATTGGTTTATTCCTGCACTACCATGTGCGGGAGGATCAGAAAAGAACTGCTGCAAGCACCAAAAAGGGGTCAATCCATATCCATGCAAAGAATAAATTAAATGGGGGCACATAAGTAAAAATAAATAAATAATACAAACAATAACCACCGTAATGGATAAAGTGACTGGTTTCAAAATGCAGAGTGCATAAATCAATGCTAATGACACTATAATATTTCTTCTGTGTATCAAATATGAGCAGAAAATATAAATAAACTGCAAAAATTGCAAAAATCAACTGTGCAAATCCAGCAACAATCTTCCCGTGCAAAGTGCTAATGACCTGTGCAAAAATACAATACGAGTGTGCAGTAATAGAGTCCAAAAGTGTGCAAAATACAATAAATCCTTTCTTCTTTGTGCGACTGATATTCAATGTGAAGAAGCAGAAGGTGCTGAGGAATGGCATAGTTGCCAACATTGTAAAAAAAATTTAAGGGACACTTTTTTGGCTGTAGGCGGAGTCTTGTTATAATTAGGGGACGGGGCATGTAATTGTGGGCGTGGCACAGAGGGAAAGTAAAAATGTGGCGCGCGAAGAGTGTCGCGGCAAAAAATGGCCATGGTTTACGCTAAATAGTGGGCATGTCTTAAATGTGCATGGCTCAAAGGGGGTGTGGTTAGAGTCTGAGATGAATGAGGGATGGAGAGGGAAAGGGGGGGAGAGGGATGGAGGGACAGCAGTGTGTGTAACTGCTTTTTACCCCTCCCCCGCGCACCACGCACACATCCCGCTCCTCACTCACCTCACGAAGTCTCAGCCTGTCCCGGGGAGGCGTGCCAATGTGCTGACTGCTGGGCGGGAACTGGCTATTTATGGCTATGGGTGGAGAAAGTGAGACTGTGGGTGGGGCTCTTCAAACATCAACCAGCGTAGATGAGTGTCATGGCGGCTGTCTCCTTAGAGGAGGCGTGGTTACTTCAGTGGAGAGCGTAATTACCTCATAGCGGCCTGTCAGTCACCTCATCACTGAGATGGAGCCGAGCCACACACCATTCCTGAGTCCCCCATCACCTCAGTCACCCCCATTATATACAATAATGATATGAGATGGAGCATTCCTGAGCCCCCATCACCTCAGTCACCCCCATTATATACAATAATTATATGAGATGGAGCATTCCTGAGCCCCCCATCACCTCAGTCACCCCCATTATATACAATAATTATATGAGATGGAGCATTCCTGAGCCCCCCATCACCTCAGTCACCCCCATTATATACAATAATGATATGAGATGGAGCATTCCTGAGCCCCCCATCACCTCAGTCACCCCCATTATATACAATAATGATATGAGATGGAGCATTCCTGAGCCCCCCATCACCTCAGTCACCCCCATTATATACAATAATGATATGAGATGGGGCATTCCTGAGCCCCCCCATCACCTCAGTCACCCCCATTATATACAATGATATGAGATGGAGCATTTCTGAGCCCCCCATCACCTCAGTCACCCCCATTATATACAATAATTATATGAGATGGAGCATTCCTGAGCCCCCCATCACCTCAGTCACCCCATTATATACAATAATGATATGAGATGGAGCATTCCTGAGCCCCCCCATCACCTCAGTCACCCCCATTATATACAATAATGATATGAGATGGAGCATTCCTGAGCCCCCATCACCTCATTCACCCCCATTATATACAATAATGATATGAGATGGAGCATTCCTGAGCCCCCCATCACCTCAGTCACCCCCATTATATACAATAATGATATGAGATGGAGCATTCCTGAGCCCCCCCATAATCTCAGTCACCCCCATTATATACAATGATATGAGATGGAGCATTCCTGAGCCCCCCATCACCTCAGTCACCCCCATTATATACAATAATGATATGAGATGGAGCATTCCTGAGCCCCCCATCACCTCAGTCACCCCCATTATATACAATAATGATATGAGATGTAGCATTCCTGAGCCCCCCATCACCTCAGTCACCCCCATTATATACAATAATGATATGAGATGTAGCATTCCTGAGCCCCCCATCACCTCAGTCACCCCCATTATATACAATAATGATATGAGATGGAGCATTCCTGAGCCCCCCATCACCTCAGTCACCCCCATTATATACAATAATGATATGAGATGGAGCATTCCTGAGCCCCCCATCACCTCAGTCACCCCCATTATATACAATAATGATATGAGATGGAACATTCCTGAGCCCCCCATCACCTCAGTCACCCCCATTATATACAATAATGATATGAGATGGAGCATTCCTAAGCCCCCCCATAATCTCAGTCACCCCCATTATATACAATGATATGAGATGGAGCATTTCTGAGCCCCCCATCACCTCAGTCACCCCCATTATATACAATAATGATATGAGATGGAGCATTCCTGAGCCCCCCATCACCTCAGTCACCCCCATTATATACAATAATGATATGAGATGGAGCATTCCTGAGCCCCCCATCACCTCAGTCACCCCCATTATATACAATAATGATATGAGATGGAACATTCCTGAGCCCCCATCACCTCAGTCACACCCATTATATACAATAATGATATGAGATGGAGCATTCCTGAGCCCCCCATCATCTCAGTCACCCCCATTATATACAATAATGATATGAGATGGAGCATTCCTGAGCCCCCCATCATCTCAGTCACCCCCATTATATACAATAATGATATGAGATGGAGCATTCCTGAGCCCCCCCATCACCTCAGTCACCCCCATTATATACAATAATGATATGAGATGGAGCATTCCTGAGCCCCCCATCACCTCAGTCACCCCCATTATATACAAAAATGATATGAGATGGAGCATTTCTGAGCCCCCCATCATCTCAGTCACCCCATTATATACAATGATATGATATGGAGCATTTCTGAGCCCCCCATCATCTCAGTCACCCCCATTATATGCAATAATGATATGAGATGGAGCATTCCTGAGCCCCCCATCACCTCAGTCACCCCCATTATATACAATGATATGAGATGGAGCATTCCTGAGCCCCCCATCACCTTATTCACCCCCATTATATACAATGATATGAGATGGAGCATTCCTGAGCCCCCCATCACCTCAGTCACCCCCATTATATACAATAATGATATGAGATGGAGCATTCCTGAGCCCCCCATCACCTCAGTCACCCCCATTATATACAATGCTCCCCGGTGACACCTTATGAGGAAAACAACTTCACTTTTGTATTTTTTTGGTTGAATTCTATTTCCTCCCTCATAGACTTTTATTGGAGAGCCTGAAAATGCACAACACTGGCGATTTCTGATCCCCCCCAGAAGGGGGGGTCACCCACCTTCACTTCCTATCTCACCCCCCCAAAAAAAAACATCAAGGCCGTGTTCACTGTCGCTTCCTATCACCCCCCCCTAAAATGGGGGAAAAAAAAAAAAGAGGGGGTCCACCTTCAAGCCATCTATCCCCATAAAGACCACCCACTGCCCCCCACCCCTTAACATGGGGGAATAAAAAGAGGGGTCACCCACCGTCACTTCCTATCTCACCTCCCAAAAAAAAACACACATCAAGGCCATGTTCACTGTCGCTTTCTATCACCCCCCAAAATAGGTGAAAAAAAAAAGAGGGGGTCCACCTTCCAGCCATCCTTCCCCAAAAAGGCCACCCACTACTGCTTCCTATTACCGCCCCCACCCCCTAATTTTTGTGTGTTTAAAAAAATAAAATAAAAATTAGGGGGTGGGGGGCGGTAATAGGAAGTAGCAGTGGGTGGCCTTTATGGGGAAGGATGGCTGAAGGTGGACCCCCTCCTTTTCTCCCACACATTTTGGGGGGTGTGTGTGATAGGAAGCGACAGTGAGCATGGCCTTGATGTTTTTTGTTTTTTTTGGGGGGAGGATATAAAGTGGTGGGTGACCCCCTTATGGGGACAAATAGCTGATGGTGGCCCTGTTAGATTTTTGAGTATTTAAAAAAAAATTAAAAATAAACAAGGTCACCCACCGCCACTTCCCCATCCCCCCCAAAAAAAACATCAAGGCCACGTGCACTGTCACTTCCTATCACCCCCCCTCCAAAATGGGAAGAAAAAAAAAGAAAAGGAGGAGGTCCACCTTCAGCCATCTGTCCCCATAAAGGCCACCCACTGCTGCTTCCTATTACCGCCCCCTAATTAGTGGGACTGCTTTAGCAGTCCCACTATTGTTATTCATTTTTTTATTTATTATTTTTTTTCTTATTATTCCGTATGTTTTTTGGCTCTGCGTAACTTCTGCATACTTTCAGCTATTAAAACCATTCAACTATTAAAATGTTCGTCTCTTTTAGCTGATGTGTGCTCTTTTTCAACTTTTTTTCTACCATTTATACTTTTTAAAATATTAAGCTTTTTAACATTGAAGTCAATGGGAGCATGCTTCAGATCCTTAAAATCTTCTTCCGCTCCCAAAAGTTTCAGCTCCTTCATACTTTCACCTACAGACGCCAAACAAACTTTAAAATGTTCACAAAATATTCAGCTATCTGGCTATATCTTTTCAGTTTGATATCTTTTACAGTTTTTGAGAAAAAGCTTTTTGTTTAGAGGTCATTTCAGGAAATTTTAGCCATTAATCAGAGTGTACTGTGTTTGTTTTATTGCCATGGTTACCAAAGCTTCTGTTATACACAGGGGGGGAGGTGGCTGGAGCATCTCAGCTCTGATTACAGAGCCCGGGGGAGGGGACAGACACACCATGTACTGATTTATAATAGAGGAATATGATGGGGCAGTTTTGATAGGGCAATTCTGATGGGGCAGTTTTAATGGTGCAATTATGATGGGGCAGTTTTGATGGTGGCAATATGATGGGGCAGTTTTGGTGGGGCAATTATGATGGGGCAGTTTTGATGGTGGCAATATGATGGGGCAGTTTTGATGGGGCAATTCTGATGGGGCAGTTTTGATGGTGGCAATATGATGGGGCAGTTTTGATGGGGACAATTTTGATGGGGCAATTCTAATGTGGCAGTTTTGATGGCAATATGATGGGGGCAGTTTTGATGGTGGCAATATGATGGGGCAGTTTGGATGGTGGTAATATGATGGGGCAATTCTGATGGGGCAGTTTTGATGGTGGCAATATGATGGGGCAGTTTTGATAGGGCAATTCTAATGGGGCAGTTTTGATGGGGCAATTATGATGGGGCAGTTTTGATGGTGGCAATATGATGGGGCAGTTTTGATGGGACAATTCTGATGGGGCAGTTTTGATGGTGGCAATATGATGGGGCAGTTTTGATAGGGCAATTCTGATGGGGCAGTTTTGATGGTGGCAATATGATGGGGCAGTTTTGATGGGGACAATTTTGATGGGGCAATTTTAATGGGGCAGTTTTTATGGCAATATGATGGGGGCAGTTTTGATGGTGGTAATATGATGGGGCAATTCTGATGGGGCAGTTTTGATGGTGGCAATATGATGGGGCAGTTTTGATGGTGGTAGTATGATGGGGCAATTCTGATGGGGCAGTTTTGATAGGCAAATCTGATGGGGCAGTTTTAATGGGGACAATTTTGATGGGGCAATTCTGATGGGGCAGTTTTGATGGCGGCCGTTTTAGCAATTTAGCTATTCAGCATACCCACGCATTTTCCCCAGGAAATGCATTTTCTAAATTTTAATAATTTTAATAATTTTATTCCGTACGTTTTTTGGCTCTGCGTAACTTCTGCATACTTTCAGCTATTAAAACCATTCAACTATTAAAACGTTTGTCTCTTTTAGCTGAGGTGTGCTCTTTTTCAACTTTTTTTCTACCATTTATACTTTTTAAAATATTAAGCTTTTTAACACTTTTTTTAACATTGAAGTCAATGGGAGCATGCTTGAAATCCTTAAATTCTTCTTCCGCTCCCAAAAGTTTCAGCTCCTTCATACTTTCTCCTAGAGACACCAAACAAACTTCAAAATGTTCACAAAATATTCAGCTATCTGGCTATATCTTTTCAGTTTGATATCTTTTACAGTTTTTGTGAAAAAGATTTTTGTTTAGAGGTCATTTCAGGAAATTTTAGCCATTAATCAGAGTGTACTGTGTTTGTTTTGTTGCCATGGTTACCAAAGCTTCTGTTATACACAGGGGAGGAGGTGGCTGGAGCATCTCAGCTCTGATTACAGAGCCCGGGGGAGGGGACAGACACACCATGTACTGATTTATAATAGAGGAATATGATGGGGCAATTTTGATGGGGCAATTCTGATGGGGCAGTTTTGATGGTGGCAATATGATGGGGGCAGTTTTGATGGGGGCAGTTTTAAAGGTGGCAATATGATGGGGACAGTTTTGATGGGGCAATTCTGATGGGGCAGTTTTGATGGTGGCAATATGATGGGGCAGTTTTGATGGGGCAATTCTAATGGGGCAGTTTTGATGGTGGCAATATGATGGGGCAGTTTTGATAGGGCAATTCTGATGGGGCAGTTTTGATGGGGTAATTCTGATGGGGCAGTTTTGATGGTGGCAATATGATGGGGCAGTTTTGATGGGGACAATTTTTATGGAGCAGTTTTAAAGGTGGCAATATGATGGGGGCAGTTTTGATGGAGCAATTCTGATGGGGCAGTTTTGATGGTGGCAATATGATGGGGCAGTTTTGATGGGGACAATTTTTATGGAGCAGTTTTAAAGGTGGCAATATGATGGGGCAGTTTTGATGGGGGCAGTTTTAAAGGTGGCAATATGATGGGGCAGTTTTGATGGGGCAATTCTGATGGGGCAGTTTTGATGGTGGCAATATGACGGGGCAGTTTTGATGGGGCAATTCTGATGGGGCAATTCTGATGGGGCAGTTTTGATGGTGGCAATATGATGGGGCAGTTTTGATGGGGCAGTTTTGATGGGGCAATTCTGATGGGGCAGTTTTGATGGGGAAATTTTTGATGGGGCAATTCTAATGGGGCAATTCTGATGGGGCAGTTTTGATGGTGGCAATATGATGGGGCAGTTTTGATGGGGCAATTCTAATGGGGCAGTTTTGATGGTGGCAATATGATGGGGCAGTTTTGATGGGGACAATTCTGATGGGGCAGTTTTGATGGCAATATGATGGCGGCATGTTTTGATGGTGGCAATATGATGGGGCAGTTTTGATGGGGCAATTCTGATGGTGGCAATATGATGGGACAATTTTGATGGAGCAATTCTGATGGGGCAGTTTTGATGGTGGCAATTCTGATGGGGCAGTTTTGATGGGGTGATTCTGATGGGGCAGTTTTGATGGGGCGATTCTGATGGGGCAGTTTTGATGGTGGCTGTCACGGCAGGCAAGTCACCTCCGTCCGCCGGGCCGCTGGGCGCATGCGCGGGGGGTTACTGCTGAGACGTGCACCCGTGCGCGGCCTGATGGTACGGCGCGCGCGGGTGCACGGCGGCCCGCGGGTGCGCGCCGTCGCCCGTGCGGGTGCCCGGTAGCGCGTCACGCTGACGCGCTCACTGGGAGGTACTTTAGACGACACCAGCACCCAGTCGGGTTGCTGGTTTGTCGTCAGCTTCCCTGCCTGTGTTTGTATACCTTGCTTGCTGTTACCTGTTGATACCGACCCTCTGCCTGGATACCTGACTACTCTGCCTGCTTAATACCCTGACCTTCTGCCTGGATACCCGACTACTCTGCTTGCTTAATACCCTGACCCTCTGCCTGGATACCTGACTACTCTGCTTGCTGGATACCCTGACCCTCTGCCTGGATACCCGACCACTCTTGCTTGTTAATACCCTGATTCTCTGCCTGGATAAAGTCCACCTCTTGCTGCTGCCATCCTGACCTCTGGCCTGTTAAAGGATCACTCCAGACCAGTTGGACTTTCTGTCCTCTGTCTTGCTCTCAACGATACCTTCCACGGGGCTGACACCCCCTCGATCCCCTCAGTTCCAAGGACGTTCTTGCCATCAGCTTGTTTTCTCTTAACCTCTTCCCTTGCACCCTCAGGCACTTCCTCAGAAGACTCTCCACTCAAGTCATTCTACAGCTTACCGGAGACCCGTGCCTCTGCGTGCCTCCGATCCCCTGTCTCACTCTCGGGGGTTCGGGTGCGCGTGGTCGTAAGGGCAAGCCGCTCTCGGCGTCTCGGCCTCGGTGAGTATTGGCGTGACAGTACAAACCAGCCAGATGTCCGAGGCCGACAGAGCGCGCTCTCCCTTGGAGATCTTATGCCAACAAGTCTCCGCTTTGGCCGATTCAGTACAGAGGCTACAAGAGGGATACACACAAGTGGATAGTCGCCTCCAACAACTGACGGGGGCCCTTCCCCCTGCTGCTGCAGCCCCAGCACCTAGTAATGAAGGACCGCTCCCTCAGGCCGCTGCTAGTCCTACAGTAGTAATGGCACTTCCGGAACCTAGGGTTCCCACTCCGGAACGGTTCTCAGGGGACCGTAAAAAGTTCAGGGCCTTCAAAAACGCATGCACTCTTTACTTCGCGTTGCAACCTCGAACCTTCGCATCAGAAGTGGTCAAGGTGGGATTTGCAATTTCCCTGTTGTCAGAGGAACCTCAGGCCTGGGCACACAGCCTGATGGAATCAGGAAGTCTGGTGCTTAATACTATTGATACCTTTTTTGAAAGTATGGCCCAACTATATGATGATCCACAGCGTATGGCCACCGCCGAAAATATCTTACACCGTCTAGTCCAGGGAAGGAGACCAATTGAGGACTACACGGTGGAATTCCGTAAGTGGGCGGCCGACACTAACTGGAATGAGCCAGCCTTACGTCACCAGTATCGCCAAGGTCTGTCGGAACTCCTCAAGGATGAATTAGCCAGGATGGAGACTCCCGCATCATTAGAGGAATTAATTCAGGCAGCAACCAAATTAGATCGGCGTTTGAGGGAACGTCGGTCTGAGCGATTCCAAAATCCTCGCCCAGCATGGGCAACCCCAAGACCCCAACCCGTTCCAGGATCTTCACCCATTACAGCTGGGTCCACTGCACTTTCTGATCCCGAACCGATGCAGCTGGGTTTAGTACGCCCACCGCTAACTTCAGAGGAGAGACAGCGTAGACGGCAGTCCAACTTGTGTCTCTATTGCGGGGGTGCCGGCCACTTCCTGCGCAACTGCCCGATAAGGCCTAGTAAGTCCTCTCAACCTAAAACAATGACCTACCAAGATAACAATTCCTCTAAATCTTATGTGATGTTGTTTATCTCGTTACAGCTACCGGAAGGGGAATCCCGCCTCCCGGCGATCATTGATTCCGGCGCATGTAGCTGCTTTATGGACGCTGCCCTGGCCCGAACCTTGCATGTGCCTCTACAGCTTAAGACGCAACACTTACAAGTCCACTTGGCAGATGGGTCTCTTCCCAGTTCAGGCCTAATCACCCAGGAGACTCAACCTATCCTAGCCACTACCGAGTCAGGACACCAAGAACTTTTACGCTTAGACCTCATCCACTCTCCCATGTTCCCAGTCATTCTGGGATTACCTTGGTTACAAGCCCATGACCCTCTTATCCAATGGAGTTCGAAGACGGTCTCTTTTCCTTCCGCCTACTGTTCTCAACACTGCCGCCCTCAGAGATCCCAGATCTGTGCTACGATCTCAGCTCCTCCGATTGACCTCCAGCATGTTCCCCAGGAGTATCACGAGTTTCAAGAAGTCTTCAGCAAACAAATGGCCGATTGTCTTCCACCTCATCGGCCATACGACTGCCCAATCGACCTGTTGCCAGGATCAGAAATTCCTTTTGGGCGCATCTTCCCTCTTTCCGAAACAGAGCTGGAGGCCCTTAAACAATATATAGATGAGAATCTGAAAAAAGGGTTCATCCGTCCCTCATCTTCACCTGCCGGAGCAGGTATCTTTTTTGTCGGTAAGAAGGACGGTTCCCTTAGGCCCTGTGTGGATTACCGGCAGTTGAATAATATTACTGTCAAAAATCGGTACCCGTTACCGCTCATTCCAGAGTTATTCCAACGCTTTAGGTCAGCCAGAATCTTCTCCAAGTTGGATCTCCGAGGGGCGTACAACCTTATCCGAATCAGAGCTGGGGATGAGTGGAAGACAGCTTTCAGGTCAAGGTTCGGGCATTTCGAATACTTGGTGATGCCCTTTGGGCTCTGCAATGCTCCGGCTACGTTCCAACACCTAGTGAACGACATTTTCCGCAAATACCTAGATGACTTCCTCGTAGTCTACCTGGATGATATCCTAATTTTCTCCCCTACATTGGAACTGCACAGGGATCACGTCAAAACAGTTCTGACCATTTTGAGACAGCACAAGCTTTACCTAAAAAAGGAGAAATGCGAATTCGAAAAATCAGTTGTGCAATTTCTAGGGTTTATCATTTCAGCAAACGGAGTGGAGATGGATCCTCAAAAGATACAGGCTATTCAGGAGTGGCCAGCCCCCTCTGATAAAAAAGGGGTTCAACGCTTTATCGGATTCGCTAACTTCTATCGGAAGTTTATTGTCGGATTCTCTACTATAGTGGCACCCATCACTCAGCTAACACGCCGACACGGATCATTCCAGTGGTCCCAAGCAGCACAGGAAGCTTTCATGAAGCTAAAGGATCTGTTCAGTTCCGCTCCTATTCTCCGGCATCCTGATCCTTCCCATCCGTTCGTGTTGGAAGTGGATGCATCAGAAATAGCCACGGGGGCAATCCTTTCTCAGAGACAGGGACTCAAGGCCATCTTACACCCAGTCGCATTCGCTTCTCGGAAACTCAGTGCGGCAGAATTAAATTATGACGTAGGTGACAGGGAACTGTTGGCCATAAAATTTGCCCTGGAAGAATGGAGGTACTTACTTGAGGGGGCGCTCCATCCGGTGATGATTTTCACCGATCACAAGAATCTTGAGTACCTCCGAACAGCAAAACGCCTCAAACCCAGACAAGCCCGTTGGGCCCTGTTCTTTTCGCGCTTCAATTTCCACATCTCTTACAGACCTGGCAAAAAGAATGGTAAAGCGGACGCTCTCTCTCGAATGTTCTCAGCAGAACTCCAGACCTCAGAACCAAGTACAATTCTAGCACCTCACAACTTTCTTGGCTTGACACAGACAGACCTGATATCTTCGATCAAGAGATCATCCGATACATGTACCGATCCAGAGGTACAATCCCTAAGGAAAGATGTGGGTCTCTTTTGGGTCCGGGACAAAATTTTTGTGCCTCAACAAACCCGGTTAACCACTCTCAAGATGTGCCACGATCATAAATTGGCTGGCCACTTCGGGGTTAGGAAGACAGCTGACTTAATCTCTCGCTCCTTCTGGTGGCCAGGTTGGAGACGGGATTGCAGCGAATATGTGGCCTCTTGTCTCCGTTGTCAGCGCAGCAAAGGTCAGAACGCCAGATCCTGGGGCTTACTTAAACCGCTCCCTATTCCGGAACGACCATGGTCCGACGTGTCCATGGACTTCATTGTGGATCTGCCAGCCTCAGAAGGCTTCACTACCATTTTTGTTGTGGTCGACCGTTTGTCCAAAATGGCCCACTTCCTACCCATGATCGGTACTCCCTCCGCAGCTGAAACAGCCAATGTTTTTCTGAAGGAGATCATAAGGCTGCACGGGGTACCAAAGAATATAGTGTCTGACAGAGGTGCGCAATTCACATCCAAATTCTGGAGGGAACTTTGTAAGGCCCTGGATATTAGAGTATGCCTCTCATCAGCCTATCATCCGCAGAGCAACGGCCAAACGGAGAGGACAAATCAGACTTTGGAGCAGTATCTCCGTTGCTTTTGTTCAGGATCCCAGGATGATTGGTCAAAACTTCTTCCATATGCAGAATTCGCGTATAATAACTCAGTTCACGCGGCTACCAACCAGACGCCCTTCTGGGCCAACTGCGGGTTCCATCCCACGTTCTTGGCTAAGGACATTCCTGAGGTAACAGTTCCTGCAGTACAGGACAGAATAATATCCTTACAAGCCAATTTTCAGGAGATTCAAAGCATGTTACGAAAAGCTCAGAGGATCTACAAGGAGCAGTATGACAGAGGCAGGAAGGAGAATCCAAAATTTAGCATAGGGGAAGAGGTCTGGTTGTCCACCTCCAACCTCAAGCTGCAGTTACCATCCCGAAAACTAGGACCTAAATTTATTGGTCCTTTCCCTATCAAGAGGATTATCAATCCTGTGGCCATGGAATTAGCCTTGCCCAAAACGTACAGGATCCACCCTGTCTTTCATGTATCTTTATTGAAGCCTGTTGCATCCAGTCCATTTCCAGAAAGAGGAGAGGTTCCTCCCCCACCAACCAGGGTGGACGGTGAGAACGAGTTCGAGGTGGAGGCTATCTTGGGTTGTAGAAGGAGAGGCAGACAGCTACAATACCTGATCCAATGGAAGGGATACCCACCTGAAGACAATTCATGGGAACCTGCGAAGAATCTACATGCTCCTCGTTTGATTCAAACCTTTCATCAAAACCATCCGGAGTTGATGTCTAGCTTGGGCGTCCGGTGTCCGCCCTTAGGAGGGGGGCACTGTCACGGCAGGCAAGTCACCTCCGTCCGCCGGGCCGCTGGGCGCATGCGCGGGGGGTTACTGCTGAGACGTGCACCCGTGCGCGGCCTGATGGTACGGCGCGCGCGGGTGCACGGCGGCCCGCGGGTGCGCGCCGTCGCCCGTGCGGGTGCCCGGTAGCGCGTCACGCTGACGCGCTCACTGGGAGGTACTTTAGACGACACCAGCACCCAGTCGGGTTGCTGGTTTGTCGTCAGCTTCCCTGCCTGTGTTTGTATACCTTGCTTGCTGTTACCTGTTGATACCGACCCTCTGCCTGGATACCTGACTACTCTGCCTGCTTAATACCCTGACCTTCTGCCTGGATACCCGACTACTCTGCTTGCTTAATACCCTGACCCTCTGCCTGGATACCTGACTACTCTGCTTGCTGGATACCCTGACCCTCTGCCTGGATACCCGACCACTCTTGCTTGTTAATACCCTGATTCTCTGCCTGGATAAAGTCCACCTCTTGCTGCTGCCATCCTGACCTCTGGCCTGTTAAAGGATCACTCCAGACCAGTTGGACTTTCTGTCCTCTGTCTTGCTCTCAACGATACCTTCCACGGGGCTGACACCCCCTCGATCCCCTCAGTTCCAAGGACGTTCTTGCCATCAGCTTGTTTTCTCTTAACCTCTTCCCTTGCACCCTCAGGCACTTCCTCAGAAGACTCTCCACTCAAGTCATTCTACAGCTTACCGGAGACCCGTGCCTCTGCGTGCCTCCGATCCCCTGTCTCACTCTCGGGGGTTCGGGTGCGCGTGGTCGTAAGGGCAAGCCGCTCTCGGCGTCTCGGCCTCGGTGAGTATTGGCGTGACAGTGGCAATATGATGGGGCAGTTTTGATAGGGCAATTCTGATGGGGCAGTTTTGATGGGGCAGTTTTGATGGGGGCAGTTTTGATGGTGGCAATATGATGGGGCAGTTTTGATGGTGGCAATATGATGGGGCAGTTTTGATGGGGAAAATTTTGATGGGGCAATTCTAATGAGGCAGTTTTGATGGTGGCAATATGATGGGGCAGTTTTGATGGGGCAATTCTGATGGTGGCAATATGATGGGACAATTTTGATGGAGCAATTCTGATGGGGCAGTTTTGATGGTGGCAATATGATGGGGCAGTTTTGATAGGGCAATTCTGATGCGGCAGTTTTGATGGGGCAATTCTGATGGGGCAGTTTTGATGGTGGCAATATGATGAGGCAGTTTTGATAGGGCAATTCTGATGGGGCAGTTTTGATGGGGCAATATGATGGGGCAGTTTTGATGGGGCAATTCTGATGGGGCAGTTTTGATGGTGGCAATATGATGGGGCAGTTTTGATGGGGACAATTTTGATGGGGCAATTCTAATGGGGCAGTTTTGATGGCAATATGATGGGGGCAGTTTTGATGGTGGCAATATGATGGGGCAGTTTGGATGGTGGTAATATGATGGGGCAATTCTGATGGGGCAGTTTTGATGGTGGCAATATGATGGGGCAGTTTTGATAGGGCAATTCTAATGGGGCAGTTTTGATGGGGCAATTATGATGGGGCAGTTTTGATGGTGGCAATATGATGGGGCAGTTTTGATGGGACAATTCTGATGGGGCAGTTTTGATGGTGGCAATATGATGGGGCAGTTTTGATAGGGCAATTCTGATGGGGCAGTTTTGATGGTGGCAATATGATGGGGCAGTTTTGATGGGGACAATTTTGATGGGGCAATTTTAATGGGGCAGTTTTTATGGCAATATGATGGGGCAGTTTTGATGGCTGCCGTTTTAGCAATTTAGCTATTCAGCATTCCCATGCATTTTCCCCAGGAAATGCATTTTCTAGTTATTAGTGGGACTGCTTTAGCAGTCCCACTATTGTTATTCGATTTTATTTATTTTTAGTGGGACTGCTTTAGCAGTCCCACTATTGTTATTCGATTTCATTTATTATTTTTAATCTTCTTAATTTTAATTTTAATTTTATTCCGTACGTTTTTCGGTAATGCGTAACTTCTGCATACTTTCAGCTATTAAAACCATTCAACTATCAAAATGTTCGTCTCGTTTAGCTGAGGTGTGCTCTTTTTCAACTTTTTTTCTACCATTTATACTTTTTAAAATATTAAGCTTTTTATCACTTTTTTTTAACATTGAAGTCAATGGGAGCATGCTTGAAATCCTTAAATTTTTCTTCCGCTCCCAAAAGTTTCAGCTCCTTCATACTTTCACCTAGAGACACCAAACAAACTTTAAAATGTTCACAAAATATTCAGCTATCTGGCTTTATCTTTTCAGTTTGATATCTTTTACAGTTTTTGAGAAAAAGCTTTTTGTTTAGAGGTCATTTCAGGAAATTTTAGCCATTAATCAGAGTGTACTGTGTTTGTTTTGTTGCCATGGTTACCAAAGCTTCTGTTATACACAGGGGGGGGAGGTGGCTGGAGCATCTCAGCTCTGATTACAGAGCCCGGGGGAGGGGACAGACACACCATGTACTGATTTATAATAGAGGAATATGATGGGGCAGTTTTGATAGGGCAATTCTGATAGGACAGTTTTGATGGTGGCAATATGATGGGGCAGTTTTGATGGGGACAATTTTGATGGGGCAATTCTGATGGGGCAGTTTTGATGGCAGTATGATGGGGCAGTTTTGATGGCGGCCGTTTTAGCAATTTAGCTATTCAGCAATTATTTTTGAAAAAAAAAAAAATTATTTTTGAAAAAAAAAAAAAATATTTTTGAAAAAAAAAATATATTTTTGAAAAAAAAAAATTATTTTTGAAAAAAAAAAAAAATCATTTTTGAAAAAAAAAAAAATATTTTTGATAAAAAAAAAAAAATTATTTTTGAAAAAAAAAATTATTTTTGAAAAAAAAAAAAAATTATTTTTGAAAAAAAATATATATTTTTGAAAAAAAAAAAATATTTTTGAAAAAAAATAATTATTTTTGAAAAAAAAAGTTCATTTTTGAAAAAAAAAATTACTTTTGAAAAAAAAAATTACTTTTAGTTTTGATGGGGCAATTCTGATGGGCCAGTTTTGATGGGGACAATTTTGATGGGGCAATTCTAATAGGGCAGTTTTGATGGCAATATGATGGGGGCAGTTTTGATGGTGGTAATATGATGGGGCAATTCTGATGGGGCAGTTTTGATGGTGGCAATATGATGGGGCAGTTTTGATGGGGCAATTCTGATGGTGGCAATATGATGGGACAATTTTGATGGAGCAATTCTGATGGGGCAGTTTTGATGGTGGCAATATGATGGGGCAGTTTTAATGGGGACAATTTTGATGGGGCAATTCTGATGGGGCAGTTTTGATGGCAGTATGATGGGGCAGTTTTGATGGTGGCCATTTTAGCAATTCAGCATTCCCACGCATTTTCCCCAGGAAATGCATTTTCTAGTTAAACTTAATTTAAATAATTTTATTCCGTACGTTTTTCGGTAATGCGTAACTTCTGCATACTTTCAGCTATTAAAACCATTCAACTATCAAAATGTTCGTCTCTTTTAGCTGAGGTGTGCTCTTTTTCAACTTTTTTTCTACCATTTATACTTTTTAAAATATTAAGCTTTTTATCACTTTTTTTTAACATTGAAGTCAATGGGAGCATGCTTGAAATCCTTAAATTTTTCTTCCGCTCCCAAAAGTTTCAGCTCCTTCATACTTTCACCTAGAGACACCAAACAAACTTTAAAATGTTCACAAAATATTCAGCTATCTGGCTTTATCTTTTCAGTTTGATATCTTTTACAGTTTTTGCGAAAAAGCTTTTTGTTTAGAGGTCATTTCAGGAAATTTTAGCCATTAATCAGAGTGTACTGTGTGTGTTTTGTTGCCATGGTTACCAAAGCTTCTGTTATACACAGGGGGGGAGGTGGCTGGAGCATCTCAGCTTTGATTACAGAGCCCGGGGGAGGGGACAGACACACCATGTACTGATTTATAATAGAGGAATATGATGGGGCAGTTTTGATGGGGTAATTCTGATGGGGCAGTTTTGATGGTGGCAATATGATGGGGCAGATTTGATGGTGGCAATATGATGGGGCTGTTTTGATAGGGCAATTCTGATGGGGCAGTTTTGATGGTGGCAATATGATGGTGCAGTTTTGATGGGGCAATTCTGATGGGGCAGTTTTGATGGTGGCAATATGATGGGACAGTTTTGATGGCAATATGATGGGGGCAATTTTGCTGGGGGCCATTTTAGCAATTCAGCATTCCCACGCATTTTCCGCAGGAAATGCATTTTCTAGTTATTTTTAATTTTATTCCGTATGTTTTTTGGCTCTGCGTAACTCCTGCATACTTTCAGCTATTAAAACCATTGAACTATCAAAATGTTCGTCTCTTTTAGCTGAGGTGTGCTCTTTTTCAACTTTTTTTCTACCATTTATACTTTTTAAAATACTAAGCTTTTTATCACTTTTTCTTAACATTGAAGTCAATGGGATCATGCTTGAAATCCTTAAATTCTAATTCCGCTCCCAAAAGTTTCAGCTCCTTCATACTTTCACCTAGAGACACCAAACAAACTTTAAAATGTTCACAAAATATTCAGCTATCTGGCTATATCTTTTCAGTTTGATATCTTTTACAGTTTTTGCGAAAAAGCTGTTTGTTTAGTGGTCATTTCAGGAAATTTTAGCCATTAATCAGAGTGTACTGTGTGTGTTTTGTTGCCATGGTTACCAAAGCTTCTGTTATACACAGGGGGGGAGGTGGCTGGAGCATCTCAGCTCTGATTACAGAGCCCAGGGGAGGGGACAGACACACCATGTACTGATTTATAATAGAGGAATATGATGGGGCAGTTTTGATGGGGTAATTCTGATGGGGCAGTTTTGATGGTGGCAATATGATGGGGCAGTTTTGATGGTGGCAATATGATGGGGCTGTTTTAATAGGGCAATTCTGATGGGGCAGTTTTGATGGTGGCAATATGATGGCACAGTTTTGATGGCAATATGATGGGGGCAATTTTGCTGGGGGCCGTTTTAGCAATTCAGCATTCCCACGCATTTTCCCCAGGAAATGCATTTTCTAGTTTATTTTTAATTTTATTCCGTACGTTTTTTGGCTCTGCGTAACTTCTGCATACTTTCAGCTATTAAAACCATTCAACTATTAAAATGTTTGTCTCTTTTAGCTGACGTGTGCTCTTTTTCAACTTTTTTTCTACCATTTATACTTTTTAAAATATTAAGCTTTTTAACACTTTTTTTAACATTGAAGTCAATGGGAGCATGCTTCAGATCCTTAAATTCTTCTTCCGCTCCCAAAAGTTTCAGCTCCTTCATACTTTCACCTACAGACGCCAAACTAACTTTAAAATGTTCACAAAATATTCAGCTATCTGGCTATATCTTTTCAGTTTTATATCTTTTACAGTTTTTGCGAAAAAGCTGTTTGTTTAGTGGTCATTTCAGGAAATTTTAGCTATTAAACAGAGTGTACTGTGTTGGTTTTGTTGCCATGGTTACCAAAGCTTCTGTTATACACAGGGGGGAGGTGGCTGGAGCATCTCAGCTCTGATTACAGAGCCTGGGGGAGGGGACAGACACACCATGTACTGATTTATAATAGAGGAATATGATGGGGAAGTTTTGATGGGGCAGTTTTGATGGTGGCAATATGATGGGGCAGTTTTGATGGTGGCAATATGATGGGGCAGTTTTGATAGGGCAGTTTTGATGGGGCAATTCTGATGGGGCAGTTTTTATGGTGGCAATATGATGGGCAGTTTTGATGGTGGCAATATGATGGGGCAGTTTTGATGGGGAAATATGATGGAGCAGTTTTGATGGGACAATTTTGATGAGGCAGTTTTGATGGGGGCCGTTTTAGCAATTCAGCTATTTAGCATTCCCACGCATTTTCCCCAAGAAATGCATTTTCTAGTTATTATTTATTTTTTTTAAATACACAAAAATCTAACAGGGCCACCATCAGCTATTTGTCACCTACCGGCACTTCCTATCTACCTCCCCCCCCAAAAAAAAAAAAAATCATAGAGAAGGCCATGCTCATTGTCGCTTCCTATCATCACCCCCCCTGCCCCCAAAAACTGAACTCCTTGCACACCCCCCAAAAAAAAAAAAAAAAATTATAAAAATAAATAAATATAAAATAATAAAAAAATATACATATATATATATATATATATATATATATATATAGGGATGAGCCTGCGAACGGACCGAAAATTCGCACGAACGTTAGAACTCCATTGACGTCTATGGGACTCGAACATTCGAAATCAAAAGTGCTCATTTTAAAGGCTAATTTGCATGTTATTGTCCTAAAAAGAGTTTGGGGACCCGGGTCCTACCCCAGGGGACATGTATCGATGCAAAAAAAACTTTTAAAAATGGCCATTTTTTTGGGAGCAGTGATTTTAATGATACTTAAAGTAAAAAAAAAAAAGTGAAATATTCCTTTAAATATCGTACCTGAGGGGTGTCTATAGTATGCCTGTAAAGTGACGCGTGTTTCCCATGTTTAGAACAGTCCCTGCACAAAATGTCATTTTTAAAGGAAAAAATCTCATTTAAAACTGCTTGCGGGTTTAATGTAATGTCGGGTCCTGGCAATATGGATGAAAATCAGTGAGACAAACTGCATGGGTACCCCCCAGTCCATTACCAGGCCCTTTGGGTCTTGTATGGATATTAAGGGGAACCCCACACCCAAATTAAAATAAGGAAAGGTGTGGGGCCACCAGGCCCTATATACTCTGAACAGCAGTATACAGGCGGTGCAAACAAGACAGGGACTGTAGGTTTGTTGTTAAGTAGAATCTGTTTGTAATTTTTAATGGGTACATTTTTCTCTTTCAATGGTTTTTATTGAAAAAAAATAACATATACAAAATACACAACACATATTTGAATATAAAGGTAGAAAAGGAAAAGAATGGGGGGGAAATATCTCAGCCAATATGGCCTGCAGGATACCTATAAACATATCATGTCATCCTTAATTTCTCTCACTATATGAGGTGGATGCGTCTATCCATCTGTATATGGTCGGTTAGACATCTTCTATTTACATATGTATCTAGGCTGAATACAGAGCATCATACATTTGGATAAATATTTAACTTGCTTTATTTATCATTTCTAATGTCAATTTCACACCTCTTTGTATTGTGTGAAGAGGAGGCGCGCCGCCGGGACCCAACCACAAACCCCAATTGGGGTCTTTACTGTGGACGGAAGGCCCCCGCCCCATACCCACTTCCCCTTTATAGCTAACATTCCAGATTTTTCATATTTGTCACTAGGACAACGACCTAGGGCAGGAAGTCCTGCAAAAGTAGTTTAGAGAAGGAAGGAAGTAAAAAGAAAAAGGTAAAAATAATAAAGGGGAAAATGAAGAAGAGAGAAAAGGGTAAGGGAAGAGTTGGGGTTGAGTGCACCCCTAAGGATCCCTCTCAGGATCCGTTAACTGTCAAAACCCGTAGACAAATAGGACAACCATGGTTCCCAAATCCTGTCGAAAGCCCTCTGTTTATCTAAAAGAATTGCCGAAAGGCGTTCATTAATGATCCACGTCAGTTTTGCTTTAACCATTTCAAAGGGGATCAGGGGCTTTCTCCAGGATCCAGCCACCGCTATTCTAGACGCTGTAAATATAAAAGATATAAGCTTCCTGGTATGTCCAGGTATTCCTTCCACTTGAGTAATGCTTGTCGTGGAGATTTGGTTAGATTAACTTGAGTCAGTGAGTATATAAAGTTATAAATGCGTATCCAAAATTGTTTGACCTTGGGGCAGGTCCACCAAGTATGATATATTGTACCTTCTTTGCCACATCCCCTGAAACACAAGGGAGAGGCATCAGCCATATATGTCGCAATTCTCGCCGGGAAAATATACCACCATAACAAGACTTTATAATTCGCTTCTATTAGGGAGGTATTGATATAGCCTTTTGAAGCTAACTGTGCCATCTTATACCATTTATCTATTTCCATCGTTACCTCCATATCCTGTTCCCATCTCTGCATATAAAATCATTTCCCCATTTTGGAAGTCACTATAAATTTGTGATATATGACCTTTATGTTTGTCATAAGACTTGCATAGATATTCCATTGGGTTGAAGACATAATATCGGTCTTACGCTGTAGGGTATGCAAGAAGTGAACTATCTGGAGGTAACGATAAAATTCTGTGTTAGGTAGCTGATACTTTTCTATAAGTGCTTGTTTCAATAATATACCTTTTAGGGATGAGCCGAACACCCCCCTGTTTGGTTCGCACCAGAACATGCGAACAGGAAAAAAGTTTGTTCGAACACGTGAACACCGTTAAAGTCTATGGGACACGAACATGAATAATCAAAAGTGCTAATTTTAAAGGCTTATATGCAAGTTATTGTCATAAAAAGTGTTTGGGGACCTGGGTCCTGCCCCAGGGGACATGAATCAATGCAAAAAAAGTTTTAAAAATGGCCGTTTTTTCAGGAGCTGTGATTTTAATAATGCTTAAAGTCAAACAATAAAAGTGTAATATCCCTTTAAATTTCGTAGCTGAGGGGTGTCTATAGTATGCCTGTAAAGGGGCGCATGTTTCCTGTGTTTAGAACAGTCTGACAGCAAAATGACATTTCGAAGGAAAAAACCCATTTAAAACTACTTGCGGCTATTGCATTGCCGCTCCGACAATACACATAAAAGTTCATTGATAAAAACGGCATGGGAATTCCCCACAGGGGAACCCAGAACCAAAATAAAAAAAAAAGACGTGGGGGTCCCCCTAAATTCCATACCAGGCCCTTTAGGTCTGGTATGGATATTAAGGGGAACCCTGGCCAAAATTTAAAAAAAAAAAATGATGTGGGGGTCCCCCTAAATTCCATACAAGACCCTTCAGGTCTGGTACGGATTTTAAGGGGAACCCCGCGCCAATAAAAAAAAAAACAGCGTGGGGTCCCCCCAAAAATCCATACCAGAATCTTATCCGAGCATGCAACCTGGAAGGCCGCAGGAAAAGAGGGGGGACGAGAGAGCACCCCCCCTCCTGAACCGTACCAGGCCACATGCCCTCAACATTGGGAGGGTGCTTTGGGGTAGCCCCCCAAAACACCTTGTCCCCATGTTGATGAGGACAAGGGCCTCATCCCCACAACCCTGGCTGGTGGTTGTGGGGGTCCGCGGGCAGGGGGCTTATCGGAATCTGGAAGCCCCCTTTAACAAGGGGACCCCCAGATCCCGGCCCTCCCCCCTGTGTGAAATGGTAAGGGGGTACTTACCCCTACCATTTCACTAAAAAACTGTCAAAAATGTTAAAAATGACAAGAGACAGTTTTTGACAATTCCTTTATTTAAATGCTTCTTCTTTCTTCTATCTTCCTTCATCTTCTTCTTCTGGTTCTTCTGGCTCTTCTGGTTCTTCCTCTGGCGTTCTCGTCCAGTATCTCCTCCGCGGGGTCTTCTATCTTCTTCTCCTCGGGCTGCTCCGCACCCATGGCTTGGGTGGAGGCTCCTGCTCTTCTCTTCTTCATCTTCTTCATTTCTTCATTTTCTTCTCCGGGCCGCTCCGCATCCATGCTGGCATGGAGGGAGGCTCCCGCTGTGTGACGGCGTCTCCTCATCTGACGGTTCTTAAATAACGGGGGGCGGGGCCACCCGGTGACCCCACCCCCCTCTGACGCACAGTGACTTGACGGGACTTCCCTGTGACATCACGGGGAATGCCACAGGGAAGTCCCGTCATGTCCTGTGCGTCAGAGGGGGTGGGGTCACCGGGTGGCCCCGCCCCCTGTTATTTAAGAACCATCAGACGAGGAGACGCCGTCACACAGCGGGAGCCTCCCTCCATGCCAGCATGGATGCGGTGCGGCCCGGAGAAGAAAATGAAGAAGAGAAGAAGAAAAGAAAAGAATAAGAGAAGAAGATGAAGAAGATAAAGAGAAGAGCGGTAGCCTCCCCCTATGCCATGGGTGCGGAGCGGCCCGAGGAGAAGAAGATAGAAGATGCCGCAGAGGAGATGCTGGACGAGAACGCCGGAGGAAGAACCAGAAGAACCAGAAGAAGAAGAAGAAGATGAAGGAAGATAGAAGAAAGAAGAAGCATTTAAATAAAGGAATTGTCAAAAACTGTCTCTTGTCATTTTTAACATTTTTGACAGTTTTTTAGTGAAATGGTAGGGGTAAGTACCCCCTTACCATTTCACACAGGGTTGTGGGGATGAGGCCCTTGTCCTCATCAACATGGGGACAAGGTGTTTTGGGGGGCTACCCCAAAGCACCCTCCCAATGTTGAGGGCATGTGGCCTGGTACAGTTCAGGAGGGGGAGTGCACTCTCGTCCCCCCCTCTTTTCCTGCGGCCTGCCAGGTTGCATGCTCGGATAAGGGTCTGGTATGGATTTTTGGGGGGACCCCACGCCGTATTTTTTTTTTTGGTGCGGGGTTCCCCTTAAAATCCATACCAGACCTGAAGGGTCTGGTATGGAATTTAGGGGGACCCCCACGTCATTTTTTTTTAAATTTTGGCCGGGGTTCCCCTTAATATCCATACCAGACCTGAAGGGCCTGGTATGGAATTTAGGGGGACCCCCACGTCTTTTTTTTTAATTTTGGTTCGGGGTTCCCCTGTGGGGAATTCCCATGCCGTTTTTATCAATGAACTTCTATGTGTATTGTCGGCAATGCAATAGCCGCAAGTAGTTTTAAATGGGTTTTTTCCTTTGAAATGTCATTTTGCTGTCAGACTGTTCTAAACACAGGAAACATACGCCCCTTTACAGGCATACTATAGACACCCCCCAGCTACGAAATTTAAAGGGATATTACACTTTTATTGTTTGACTTTAAGCATTATTAAAATCACTGCTCCTGAAAAAACTGCTGTTTTTAAAACTTTTTTTTGCATTGATCCATGTCCCCTGGGGCAGGACCCAGGTCCCCAAACACTTTTTATGACAATAACTTGCATATAAGCCTTTAAAATTAGCACTTTTGATTTCTCCCATAGACTTTTAAAGGGTGTTCTGCGGCATTCGAATTTGCCGCGAACACTCCAAATTGTTCGCTGTTCAGCGAACTTGCAAACAGCCAATGTTCGGGTCGAACATGAGTTCGACTCGAACTCAAAGCTCATCTCTAATACCTTTATGGTCACACATATCAGCTATACGTATCAGTCTCTTATTAGTCCACCATGATAGACTTTGGGGATTAAGACCCGGGGTGAAATCTGGGTTACCCGCTAAGGGAGCCATAGGAGTATGCATGGAGCGGAAAACAAAAGACTTTTGTAGTCTGTCCCATACACTCATTGAAAAATATAATGTAGGGCACATTAAGATCGGTCTGTCCTTCATATTGAGCCACATCATATGGCTAATGGGTTTTGTGGGATTGGGAGCTGATTCCATTTTCATCCAGGATGGTGCTTGTGCCCCAGAATGGGAGCAAATTAATTGGGCCAGTTGGGCTGCCTCAAAATATTTAATCAGATTAGGAACTCCCAAGCCTCCTTTAATTTTGGGGGTATAGAGAGTTTGCTTATTTACCCTAGGTCTTGTGTTCCCCCAAATGAACTTCATTATCTTTTTCTGAAACACCTCAAGATCGGATCTATTAATAGCAATTGGAAGAGTCCTAAACAAGAACAACAGCCTTGGTAAAAGGTTCATTTTTATGGAGTACAGTCTGCCGAACCATGATGGAGGGCTAACAGCCCATCTCAATAAGTCTGTTGTTAATTTTCCATACAGAGGAGGATAGTTGACTTGATAAAGGGTCTGTATAGTGGGGGTTAGAAATATTCCTAGGTATGGAAGCCTATCTTTCTGCCATTTTAACTGGAATGACGTTTGGAGTTGTTGGACTGTCTGCTGTTCTAATGTGAGATTTAAAGCCTCAGATTTGGAATGATTAATCGTAAGACCTGAAAAAACCGAGAAGCGTAGTAGAATTTGAAATAGATTGGGAAGAGATGTGACCGGGGAGGAGATGAACATCAAAATATCATCGGCGAACAGAGAGCATTTCTGCTCACCATCACCACAATATATGCCCTTTACATCCTGGTTGTGTCTTATCTTAATCGCTAGGGGTTCTAATGCCAAAATAAATAAAATAGGAGATAGAGGGCATCCTTGCCTCGTTCCTCTTTGTATGTCTATTGTATGTGATTTATAGCCTTTTATCTGGATTCTAGCCGTAGGTGCATTATATAATGTCTGTAGTATTGTCAGAAAATGAGGCCCAAATCCATACCTCCTTAATACGTAATATATGTATTCCCATGTGACCGAGTCCAACGCCTTACAAAGATCTAATGATAACAGCATACCCTTCCGTGCTCCATGATTGTCCCAGTTAGAGTTAAGCGCAGCTATAATGTCTATCACACGTCGGGTTTGGTCTGGGGCCTGTCGACTGGGGACGAATCCCACTTGATCTGGATGGATATAATTAGCTAGGAAGGTGTTCATTCTGGTCGCTAACACTTTAGTCATCAATTTAAGATCCACATTAATTAGCGATATGGGGCGATAATTGGCAGGGTCCCCATGATCTTTCCCCGGTTAAGGAATTACTTGTATAAGGGCTTCATTTTCGTGCGTAACTAGTGAGTCTCCTTTCCGTATTGCAATAAAGAAAGAACATAGATGCGGAGTCAATATGGCTGCAAATTTTCTATAATAGTGACTAGAGGTCGACCGATATATCGGTCGACCGATATATCGGACGATATTTGGCTTTTTTTACTTAATCGGCATCGGCTGATTGTGCTGATAAAAAAAGCCGATTATAACTTCAGCGGGACTTGCAAATGACTTCTGTAATAGAAGTCAGTGCAAGTTGTCTGAAGTTTTCTTCTCTCCTCCTCTGGGCAGCCAAGTCTGATAAGAAGATACATTTGTATCTCTTTGGGTTCTTTTATCAATAGACTGAACTCTGTGTGTAGAATTTCTCAGTTTAACCATTTAAAGACTAAATCTTTTTTGACATTTGTTGCTTACAAGTAAAAATCCTGTATTTTCTGCTAGAAAATCACTTGGAACCCCCAAACATTATATATATATTTTTTTTAGCAGAGACTCTAGGGAGTAAAATAGCGTTTGTTGCAATATTTTATGTCACATGGTATTTGCGCAGCGGTCTTTCAAACGCAATTTTTTTTTTAAAAATACACGAATTAAAAAAAAAAAGCAGTAAAGTTAGCCCATTTTTTTTCGTCCAAAAGTTTTGATTACCTGTTTTTGTGTATTTAATATTTAAGATATAGTTTTTTTTTTTAAATCTAAATTATACATACAAGTGAACTGAATGGAGGTTTGTTTTGTTCAATAAATGTTTAAATGTAAAAAATTTTCTGTATCACTTATTACTTAAGGCTGCTTTCACACTGGAGCGGGCAGGCGTTGACGGTAAAACGCTGTTAGTTTTAGCGGCGCTTTACTGTCATTTTAGCGGCACTATTCGGCTGCTAGCGGGGCGCTTATAACCCAGCTAGCGGCCGAGGAAGGGGTTAAATGCACTCCTGAAGTGCTGCTGCCGAAACGCTTTGCAGGCGCTTCGGCAGCGGTGCGCATTCATTTCAATGGGCAGGAGTGGTGGAGGAGCGGTATACACTGCTCCAAAGATGCTGCTTGCAGGACTTTTATTAACATCCTGCCAGCGCATCGCCTCAGTGTGAAAGCACTCGGGATATCACACTGAGACTGCAGGGGAGCCATTTTACAGGCGCTATTTTTAGCCCAAAAGCGCCTAAAAAAACGCCCCAGTGTGAAAGGGGTCTAACTGTTAGATTTTATGAGATGAAGAGGGAAAAAAAAAGAAAGAAAAAAAATCAGCCTAATATATCGGCCCAAAAAAAATCGGCATCATATATCGGCCATCGGCCACCGCGATTTCTAAATATCGGCATCGGCCAGAGAAAAACCCATATCGGTCGACCTCTAATAGTGACCCATGAAACCATCCGGGCCAGGTGCTTTTGTAGGATTCAGACATTTAATAGCTGCCAAATTTTCCCCCTCAGTAAAATCTGCTTCCATTAGCTCTATATGTTCTTGTGCAACTTGTGGTAATGGAATATCATGGAAAAATTTGTCTGCTCTGGTTTTAGGAAATGAGTTTGGTTTGTTGTATAACTTAGTAAAGAACCTAGAAAATTCTTGGATTATCATTTGGGGATTTTGGGTAAGTTTCCCATCCCTCGTCCGAATTCTCGGCATGGCAGGATTAAAAGGACGAGGGGTGAGTTTTCTAGCCAAAAGGGTTGTAGGTTTATCTCCCCTGGTGTAGAAATGATGTCTAGACCAGCGGAGGTATTTCTCAGCCTTGGTTGTGAGGCTAAAATTCAATGCTGACCGTGCTATATCTATTTTATAACGTAAGTCTAGTTGAGGATTAGCTTTTTGTTCCTGAACTATTTTATGTAGCTCTTCTTCCTGTATCTTCTGAGCATTGTCACGTTTGTTTCTGGAGGCTATTTGGATCAGCTTCCCACGAATAGTAGCTTTATGCGCTGCCCAATTAATGCCTGGGGAGGTGTCGCTAGAATGGTTATCAATGAAGAGCTTTCTCTACTTCAGCGTATACTATGGGGTCATTAAGTAGTGTAGCATTGAGCCGCCAGGTTGAGAGTTTTGGTCTCATCCATAGATCGGGTAGTGTCATTAGTACTGGTGAATGGTCTGACCATGAGCTGGGTACTATTTCAATCGAGATGATCGACGGCAGTAGTGAGGAGTGTGTGAGTAGGTGGTCTATGCGCAAATATGTTTTGTGGACTTGTGAATAGTGTGTAAAATCTCTGGTTGTGGGATGAAAGTCTCTCCATACATCTACGAGATCATAGGAATATAAAATCTGAGCTAGTTTAACACCCTGTTTGGGCATATGTTTTACAACAGGTTTGTGTGCATTAGACCTATCTAGAATTTGATCTAGGGAAACGTTACTGTCTCCACCCAGTATAACTTTACCTTGTGCATGCGGGAGCAGAATTTTCAGCATATTTTCGAAGAATGTTACCTGACCCGTATTAGGAGCGTAATATGATATAAGTGTGAGAGCACTTTCATTAACTTTCCCCACAACCATGATATATCTCCCTTCCTTGTCTTTAATGACCATGGTGGGGGTAAACGGAACTCTCTTTGCAATGCAAATCGCCACCCCTCTTTTCTTATCTGGGCTGTTCGATAAATAGAAGGTGGGATATCTAGAATTTAGATATCGGGGAGCTGAGGTGCGCGAGAAATGTGTTTCCTGGAGAAGTAAGAAGTCTATATCTAATTTATGTTAATTTTGGAAAGCTTTAGCACATTTTGTAGGGGAATTTAAGCCTTGAACATTGTGTGTTAAAATGCGAGAATGGGAATTATGCACTGATGAACTTAGCATTATGGTTCGACAGACTGTACTTGCCCATTGTAGTTGTTTACCATCTCCGTCTGAGTGAGGATGTCTCGATGCGATTCTTCATTTTTCGATTGTAGGGGTGCACTCCGTAAAATAAAAAAGGAAAAAGAAAAAGAGAGAGGAAATGAGAAAACAGTGTTGGGGTAAGATGAACTGGACCACTGTCCACCCGTCCCCCCAGAAATTAAGTGCATAAACATCTGATATAAAATTGAGAACATATGCATAAAGGTCCAGGAGATCATAGTCTCCGTCTAATAGAGCGAGGTTGTCACCACCTAACTGATGACGACAAGCTCGCTAAGAAGTGGCATGCGGTTCCGCCCCGACACTTTCCGTATTAAATATTGTTCCATTAGGGAGGGGGTTCTGGCAAGTCTAATAAACTAACATTCCATGTTAACTTGAGTCTCGCTGGGCTAGACTAAACAAAGCTGGGGAATCATTTTCAAGTATATTATAAAACCTTCATTTTAAAATAACATGGGGAAGGGTTATCACCCCTGTGACATTTGTTTTGCTGTCTGTCCTCCTCTTCAGAAGATTTCACCTCACTTTTTGTCCCAATGACAAATGTTTTTTGAAAATTTGGGTTTTTTTGTGGAACAAGGATTGGAAAGCATCAGTGGAAAGGAGAAATGTTTTTCCCATATTAACTTATACAGGAGAGAATTTACCTTCCTAGGGGTAGATTTCATCTCACTTCCTGTTGTCTCCTTTTGCAAGTAGGAGTCATTTGTAAGTTAGATGTTTGAAAGTAGGGGCCTGCCATATATACTCAGCAGAAATTTGGGTCTTAGGTGTTGTTGTGGCCACAACACTGTAAGCCCTCACAGGGCCCTGCTGAGAAATATTAGATCAAGAATTGTAATTACATGCCCCTGTTGAACAAGGGCAGAAAAATTGGACCTTTGGTGGTGGTGCTGGTGCCACAACACTGTAAGTCCTCTCTCGCTCTTGGTGGGTGCAGAAATGGGCCCTGCTGTGAAATATTAGATCAAGAAATGTAATGACATGCCCCTGTTGAACAGGGGTTGAAAAATTAGGCCTTAGGCACTGGTGCTGGTGCCATAACACTGCAACCCCTCACAGATACTCTAGTTAGAACACAGGAACGAGCCCTGCTGCAAAGTATTTCATCAAAAATTGTAATTACACGCCCCTGTTAAACAGGGGCTGAAAAATTAGGCCTTAGGCACTGGTGGTGGCGCCCAGAACCAAAAATGTTCTTACAAGCTATCAGCGTGATCATTGAGGAGGAAGAGGATAATTACTCAGGATAGTCACTCAGCATCAGCATAGGCAGTCTTTGAAGGGATCTGAGATTTCCAAAAAAATTATTCGTTTACATCAGCATCAGGTGCTTGGTAGCTGGTGGTGATCCAAGACTGATTCATTTTTATGAAGGTCAGTCGATTGACCGAGTCGGTGGACAGACGCACCCTGTGATCGGTTACAAAGCCTCCAGCAGCACTGAATGTGCGTTCCGAAAGAACACTGGAGGCAGGACAGGCCAGTAGCTCAATTGCATACTGTGCGAGCTCTGGCCAGTGATCCATCCTCAAGACCCTCAAGACCCAGTAACCCAGAGGATTTTCGGTGGGAAAGGTGTCCAAGTCAGAAACAGGAGTTTGTAACCTCCCAGTCTCTGGGAACGCATTGCACAGACCTTTCTGCAAGGCCTCCCGAAGATGTTTCATCCTCTGCTCCGTCTGCGATGGCAAGATAAGGTCCGCAACCTTACCCTTGCAACGTGGATCAAGGAGGGTTGCCAGCCAGTATTGGTCCTTCTCCTTGATACCACGAATACGAGGATCCTTACGCAGGCTTTGCAGGATCAGGGAGGCCATGCAGCGTAGGTTTGCTGAGGCATTTGGTCCGGAGTCCTCTGGGTCACTAAGGACGACATGGTCCGCAGCCACCTCCTCCCAGCCATGTACAACTCCATGTGTTTCTTGGGACTGATCCCTGAAAGACTGCTGCTGATGCTGAGTGCCAGGCTCCACCTCCATACTGACACAATCTTCCTCCTCCTCCTCCTCCTCCTCCTCCTCCTCTTCCTGTGTGATCGGCGGGCACGCAGGAACACTGTCTGGATAAAGGGGGCATTGAGAGCTAAGGAAGTCCTCCTCTTCCTGCCTCTGTTCTGCCTCAAGTGCCCTGTCCATTATTCCACGTAGCGTGTGCTCCAAGAGGTGGACAAGGGGGACAGTGTCACTGATGCATGCACTGTCACTGCTCACCATCCTCGTGGCCTCCTCAAATTGTGACAGGACAGTGCATGCATCCCTGATCATTGCCCATTGGCGTGGGGGAAAAAAAACAAGCTCCCCTGACCATGTCCTGGTGCCATAGTCGCACAGGTACTCATTGATGGCCCTCTGCTGCGTGTGCAGCCGCTGCAGCATGGCCAATGTTGAGTTCCACCTGGTGGGCATGTCACAGATTAGGCGGTTCTTGGGCAGGTTAAACTCCTTTTGGAGGTCCATCAGCCGAGCACTGGCATTATATGACCGGCAGAAATGCACACAGACTTTCCTGGCCTGCCTCAGGACATCCTGTAAGCCTGGGTACCTGCCCAAGAACCGCTGCACCACCAAGTTAAGGACGTGAGCCAAACAGGGCACATGGGTCATTTGTCCCTGTCGGAGAGCAGAGAGGAGGTTGGTGCCATTGTCGCAAACCACCATTCCTGCCCTAAGTTGGCGTGGCGCCAACCACCTCTGAACCTGCCCCTGCAGAGCTGACAGAACCTCTGCCCCAGTGTGGCTCCTGTCCCCCAAGCACACCAGCTCAAGCACCGCATGGCATCTTTTGGCCTGTGTACTTGCGTAGCCCCTTGAACGGCTACGGAGCACCGCTGGTTCCAAGGACAAAGCACAGGAAGAGGCCATGGAGGAAGAAGAAGAGGAGGGGGTGGAGGAGAGAGGTGTGTCACAATCATTAGTAGTGGCATTTTGGAGGCGTGGCGGTGGAACAACCTCCAACACTACTGCACCTTGTCCTGCATCCTTCCCAGCTGCCAGCAGAGTCACCCAATGCGCTGTGAAACTTAGGTAACGTCCCTGTCCATGCCTGCTGGACCATGAGTCAGTGGTAATATGCACCTTACCGCTGACCGCCCTGTCCAGCGAGGTATGGACATTGCCTTCCACATGCCGGTAGACAGCCGGAATCGCCTTCCATGAGAAAAAGTGGCGTTTGGGTACCTGCCACTGAGGAACCGCACATTCCACAAACTCACGGAAGAGGCAGAGTCTACCAACTGAAAAGGCAGCAGTTGAAGTGCTAGCAATATTGCCAAGCTAGCATTCAACCACTGGCCATGTGGATGGCTGGAAGCTAACTTCTTTCGGCAGTGCAGCAGCTGGGGCAGGGAAATTTGCCTGGTACAATCTGACGTCGGTGTACCGAAAGCAGATTGCCCACAAGTACTTGGCTGTGACACACCTAATTCTACACCTTCATTCCTCTCAGTGCAGGTCTCAGAGAGGACTGAAGGTCTAGTGGGGTTGAAGGTCTCAGCTGATGAGGAGCAAGGAGAGGTCCTCTTTGTTCTTTGGTGTGGGTCTTTTAGATACGCTTGCCAACGAACTGCATGGCAGGTCAACATATGTCTGGTCAAGCATGTGGTACCCAAGCGGGAGATGTTTTGGCCACGCGAGATACGCTTGAGACATATGTTGCAAATAGCAGCGGTGCGATCTGATGCACTCGTCTCAAAAAAGGCCCACACCAAAGAACTTTTTGAATAACGTGCAGAGACTGCAGCGCCCTGCACATGTGGAGCTTTGGGGTGTGATGAAGTCAGTGTGCTGCCCTTAGGCTGGCCCCTCGAGGGCATCCTACCTCGGTGATGTGCCGCCTCCTCCTCCTCCTCTCTCCTATCAGGCACCCACGTTGAGTCAGTGACCTCATCATCCCCTCCCTCCTCATCACTGGAGCAAACCTGGCAGTATGCTGCAGCAGGGGGAGCATGACTGCCAGATTGCTGTCCTTCTTGGGCACCCCCTCTGTCCGTGCTCATGCTATTGCCTTCATCGAGCTCAGTATCATCATCAGAGCCTTCCAAACACTGGGCATCCTTATGGAACATGTACACAACACTGTGGTCAAACAGTTCGAGGGACTCCTCAGGATTACATGGTGGGGCAAGGGAAGGAGTCACTGATGACATTGAGCCGAGAGAAGAGGCCGCTGCTTTGCCAGACAAAGTACCCTGAGCATGGGTGAGAGAGGATAAGGAGGATGAGGACGGCTTGGTCATCCACTCGACCAAGTCTTCCGCATGTTGCGGCTCAACATGGCCAGCTGCCGAAAAAAAGGCCAAGCGTGTCCCACGGCCACGTGCTGATGAGGATGCACCGTCTCCACGACCAGCACTAGACACAGAGCCTGCTTGCCCTCTCTTATTGGCTTGTGACTGTCTGCCTCTCCTTCTTGGCCTTCCAGACATACTAATGGCCTGTAGCTGCACTAAACTGGGATATATATATATATATATATATATATATATATATATATATATATATATATATATATATATATATATATATACATATATATATATATATATATATATATATGTACTGATACTGCAGCTAGCAAAATCAACTGCCTGCCTGTAGTATGAGAACACCACCAACCTTCTACAGGTAGCTTTAGCTGAACACTGTGCAGAGCTCGCAAAAAAATAAGTTGTAGGTTTAGCTGAACACTGTGCAGAGGTCTCACTACACTAACTTGTAGTTTTAGCTGAACACTGTGAGCAGGACACACTACACTAACTTGTAGCTTTAAATGAACACTGTGCAGAGGTCTCACTACACTAACTTGTAGTTTTAGCTGAACACTGTGAGCAGGACGCACTACACTAACTTGTAGCTTTAGATGAACACTGTGCAGAGGTCTCGCTACACTAACTTGAAGTTTTAGCTGAACACTGTGAGCAGGACGCATTACACTAACTTGTAGTTTTAGATGAACACTGTGCAGAGGTCTCACTACAGTAACTTGTAGTTTTAGCTGAACACTGTGAGCAGGACACACTACACTAATTTGTATTTTTAGATGAACACTGTGCAGAGCTCGCAAAAAAATAACTTGTAGGTTTAGCTGAACACTGTGAGCAGGACGCACCACACTAACTTGTAGCTTTAGATGAACACTGTGCAGAGGTCTCACTACACTAACTTGTAATTTTAGCTGAACACTGTGAGCAGGACGCACTACACTAACTTGTAGCTTTAGATGAACACAGTGCAGAGGTCTCACTACACTAACTTGTAGTTTTAGCTGAACACTGTGAGCAGGACACACTACACTAACTTGTAGCTTTAGATGAACACAGTGCAGAGGTCTCACTACACTAACTTGTAGTTTTAGCTGAACACTGTGAGCAGGACGCACTACACTAACTTGTAGCTTTAGATGAACAAGGTGCAGAGGTCTCACTACACTAACTTGTAGTTTCAGCTGAACACTGTGAGCAGGACGCACTACACTAACTTGTAGCTTTAGATGAACAGGGTGCAGAGGTCTCACTACACTAACTTGTAGTTTTAGCTGAACACTGTAAGCAGGACGCACTACACTAACTTGTAGCTTTAGATGAACACTGTGCAGAGGTCTCACTACACTAACTTGTAGTTTTAGATGAACACTGAGCAGGAAGCACTACACTAACTTGTAGTTTTAGATGAACACTGTGCAGAGGTCTCACTACAGTAACTTGTAGTTTTAGCTGAACACTGTGAGGAGGACGCACCATACTAACTTGTAGTTTTAGCTGAACACTGTGAGCAGGATGCACTACACTAACTTGTAGCTTTAGATGAACACTGTGAGCAGGACGCACTACACTAACTTGTAGCTTTAGATGAACACTGTGAGCAGGATGCACTACACTAACTTGTAGCTTTAGATGAACACTGTGCAGAGGTCTCACTACAGTAACTTGTAGTTTTAGCTGACTACTGTGAGCAGGACGCACTACACTAACCTGTAACTTTAGATGAACACTGTGCAGAGCTCGCAAAAAAATAACTTGTAGGTTTAGCTGAACACTGTGAGGAGGACGCACCACACTAACTTGTAGTTTTAGCTGAACACTGTGAGCAGGATGCACTACACTAACTTGTAGCTTTAGATGAACACTGTGCAGAGGTCTCACTACACTAACTTGTAGTTTTAGCTGAATACTGTGAGCAGGACGCACTACACTAACTTGTAGCTTTAGATGAACAAGCTGCAGATGTTTCACTACACTAACTTGTAGTTTTAGCTGAACACTGTGAGCAGGACTCACTACACTAACTTGTAGCTTTAGATGAACACTGTGAGCAGGACGCACTATACTAACTTATAGTTTTAGCTGAACACTGTGAGCAGGATGCACTACACTAACTTGTAGTTTTAGATGAACACTGTGCAGAGGTCTCACTACAGTAACTTGTAGTTTTAGCTGAACACTGTGAGCAGGACGCACTACACTAACTTGTAGCTTTAGCTGAACACTGTGCAGAACTCACAAAAAATAACTTGTAGGTTTAGCTTAACACTGTGAGGAGGACGCACCACACTAACTTGTAGTTTTAGCTGAACACTGTGAGCAGGACGCACTACACTAACTTTTACCTTTAGATGAAGACTGTGCAGAGGTCTCACTACACTAACTTGTAGTTTTAGCTGAACACTGTGAGCAGGACGCACTACACTAACTTGCAGCTTTAGATGAACACTGTGAGCAGGACGCACTACACTAACTTGTAGCTTTAGATGAACACTGTGAGCAGGACGCACTACACTAACTTGTAGCTTTAGATGAACACGGTGCAGAGGTCTCACTACAATAACTTGTGGTTTTAGCTGAACACTGCGAGCAAAACGCACTGCACTAACTTGTAGCTTTAGATGAACACTGTGAGCAGGACGCACTACACTAACTTGTAGCTTTAGATGAACACTGTGAGCAGGATGCACTACACTAACTTGTAGCTTTAGATGAACACTGTGAAGAGGACTTACAACACTAACTTGTAGTTTTAGCTGAACACTGTGAGCAGGACGCACTACACTAACTTGTAGTTTTAGATGAACACTGTGCAGAGGTCTCACTGCACTAACTTGTAGTTTTAGCTGAACACTGTGAGCAGGACACACTACACTAACTTGTAGCTTTAGATGAACACTGTGCAGAGCTCACAGAAAAATAACTTGTAGGTTTAGCTGAACACTGTGAGGAGGACGCATCACACTAACTTGTAGTTTTAGCTGAACACTGTGAGGAGGACGCACTACACTAAGTTGTAGCTTTAGATGAACACTGTGAGCAGGACGCACTACACTAACTTGTAGTTTTAGCTGAACACGGTGCAGAGGTCTCACTACAGTAACTTGTAGTTTTAGCTGATCACTGTGAGCAGGACGCACTACACTAACTTGTAGTTTTAGATGAACACTGTGCAGAGGTCTCACTACAGTAACTTGTAATTTTAGCTTAACACTGTGAGCAGGACATACTACACTAACTTGTAGCATTAGGTGAACACTGTGCAGAGGTCTCACTACACTAACTTGTAGATTTAGCTGAACACTATGAGCAAGACGCACTACACTAACTTGTAGTTTTAGATGAACACGGTGCAGAGGTCTCACTACAGTAACTTGTAGTTTTAGCTGAACACTGTGAGCAGGACGCACTACACTAACTTGTAGGTTTAGATGAACACTGTGCAGAGCTAGTAAAAAAATAACGTCTAGGTTTAGCTGAACACTGTGAGGAGGACGCACCACACTAACTTGTAGTTTTAGCTGAACACTGTGAGCAGGACGCACTACACTAAGTTGTAGCTTTAGATGAACACTGTGAGCAGGACGCACTACACTAACTTGTAGTTTTAGCTGAACACGGTGCAGAGGTCTCACTACAGTAACTTGTAGTTTTAGCTGAACACTGTGAGCAGGACGCACTACGCTAACTTGTAGTTTTAGATGAACACTGTGCAGAGGTCTCACTACAGTAACTTATAGTTCTAGCTGAACACTGTGAGCAGGACGCCCTACACTAACTTGTAGCTTTAGATGAACACTGTGAGCAGGATGCACTACACTAACTTGTAGCTTTAGATGAAAACTGTGCAGAGGACTTACTACACTAACTTGTAGTTTTAGCTGAACACTGTGAGCAGGACGCACTACACTAACTTGTAGTTTTAGATGAACACTGTGCAGAGGTCTCACTGCACTAACTTGTAGTTTTAGCTGAACACTGTGAGCAGGACACACTACACAAACTTGTAGCTTTAGATGAACACTGTGCAGAGCTCGCAGAAAAATAACTTGTAGGTTTAGCTGAACACTGTGAGGAGGACGCACCACACTAACTTGTAGTTTTAGCTGAACACTGTGAGCAGGACGCACTACACTAACTCGTAGTTTTAGATGAACACTGTGTAGAGGTCTCACTACAGTAACTTGTAATTTAAGCTTAACACTGTGAGCAGGACGTACTACACTAACTTGTAGCATTAGGTGAACACTGTGCAGAGGTCTCACTACACTAACTTGTAGTTTTAGCTGAACACTATGAGCAGGACGCACTACACTAACTTGTAGTTTTAGATGAACACTGTGCAGAGGTCTCACTACAGTAACTTGTAGTTTTAGCTGAACACTGTGAGCAGGACGCACTACACTAACTTGTAGGTTTAGATGAACACTGTGCAGAGCTCGTAAAAAAATAACTTCTAGGTTTAGCTGAACACTGTGAGGAGGACGCACCACACTAACTTGTAGTTTTAGCTGAACACTGTGAGCAGGACGCACTACACTAACTTGTAGCTTTAGATGAACACTGTGAGCAGGACGCACTACACTAACTTGTAGCTTTAGATGAACACTGTGAGCAGGACGCACTACACTAAGTTGTAGCTTTAGATGAACACTGTGAGCAGGACGCACTACACTAACTTGTAGTTTTAGCTGAACACGGTGCAGAGGTCTCACTACAGTAACTTGTAGTTTTAGCTGATCACTGTGAGCAGGACGCACTACACTAACTTGTAGTTTTAGATGAACACTGTGCAGAGGTCTCACTACAGTAACTTGTAGTTTTAGCTGAACACTGTGAGCAGGACGCACTACACTAACTTGTAGCTTTAGCTGAACACTGTGCAGAACTCACAAAAAAATAACTTGTAGGTTTAGCTGAACACTGTGAGGAGGACGCACCACACTAACTTGTAGTTTTAGCTGAACACTGTGAGCAGGACGCACTACACTAACTTGTAGCTTTAGATGAAGACTGTGCAGAGGTCTCACTACACTAACTTGTAGTTTTAGCTGAACACTGTGAGCAGGACGCACTACACTAACTTGCAGCTTTAGATGAACACTGTGAGCAGGACGCACTACACTAACTTGTAGCTTTAGATGAACACTGTGAACAGGATGCACTACACTAACTTGTAGCTTTAGATGAACACGGTGCAGAGGTCTCACTACAATAACTTGTGGTTTTAGCTGAACACTGTGAGCAAAACGCACTACACTAACTTGTAGCTTTAGATGAACACTGTGAGCAGGACGCACTACACTAACTTGTAGCTTTAGATGAACACTGTGAGCAGGATGCACTACACTAACTTGTAGCTTTAGATGAACACTGTGCAGAGGTCTCACTACACTAACTTGTAGTTTTAGCTGAACACTATGAGCTGGACGCACTACACTAACTTGTAGTTTTAGATGAACACTGTGCAGAGGTCTCACTACAGTAACTTGTAGTTTTAGCTGAACACTGTGAGCAGGACACACTACACTAACTTGTAGGTTTCGATGAACACTGTGCAGAGCTCGTAAAAAAATAACTTCTAGGTTTAGCTGAACACTGTGAGGAGGACGCACCACACTAACTTGTAGTTTTAGCTGAACACTGTGAGCAGGACGCACTACACTAAGTTGTAGCTTTAGATGAACACTGTGAGCAGGACGCACTACACTAACTTGTAGTTTTAGCTGAACACGGTGCAGAGGTCTCACTACAGTAACTTGTAGTTTTAGCTGAACAATGTGAGCAGGACGCACTACACTAACTTGTAGTTTTAGATGAACACTGTGCAGAGGTCTTACTACAGTAACTTGTAGTTTTAGCTGAACACTGTGAGCAAGACGCACTACATTAACTTGTAGTTTTAGCTGAACACTGGGCAGGACGCACTACACTAACTTGTAGCTTTAGATGAATGCTGTGCAGAGGTCACACTACAGTAACTTGTAGCTTTAGATGAACACTGTGAGCAGGATGCACTACACTAACTTGTAGCTTTAGATGAACACTGTGCAGAGGACTTACTACACTAACTTGTAGTTTTAGCTGAACACTGTGAGCAGGACGCACTACACTAACTTGTAGTTTTAGATGAACACTGTGCAGAGGTCTCACTGCACTAACTTGTAGCTTTAGATGAACACTGTGCAGAGCTCGCAGAAAAATAACTTGTAGGTTTAGCTGAACAATGTGAGGAGGACGCACCACACTAACTTGTAGTTTTAGCTGAACACTGTGAGCAGGACGCACTACACTAACTTGTAGTTTTAGATGAACACTGTGCAGAGGTCTTACTACAGTAACTTGTAGTTTTAGCTGAACACTGTGAGCAAGACGCACTACATTAACTTGTAGTTTTAGCTGAACACTGGGCAGGACGCACTACACTAACTTGTAGCTTTAGATGAATGCTGTGCAGAGGTCACACTACAGTAACTTGTAGCTTTAGATGAACACTGTGAGCAGGATGCACTACACTGACTTGTAGCTTTAGATGAACACTGTGAGCAGGATGCACTACACTAACTTGTAGCTTTAGATGAACACTGTGCAGAGGACTTACTACACTAACTTGTAGTTTTAGCTGAACACTGTGAGCAGGACGCACTACACTAACTTGTAGTTTTAGATGAACACTGTGCAGAGGTCTCACTACACTAACTTGTAGTTTTAGCTGAACACTATGAGCAGGACGCACTACACTAACTTGTAGCTTTAGATGAACACTGTGCAGAGCTCGCAGAAAAATAACTTGTAGGTTTAGCTGAACAATGTGAGGAGGACGCACCACACTAACTTGTAGTTTTAGCTGAACACTGTGAGCAGGACGCACTACACTAACTTGTAGTTTTAGATGAACACTGTGTAGAGGTCTCACTACAGTAACTTGTAATTTAAGCTTAACACTGTGAGCAGGACGTACTACACTAACTTGTAGCATTAGGTGAACACTGTGCAGAGGTCTCACTACACTAACTTGTAGTTTTAGCTGAACACTATGAGCAGGACGCACTACACTAACTTGTAGTTTTAGATGAACACTGTGCAGAGGTCTCACTACAGTAACTTGTAGTTTTAGCTGAACACTGTGAGCAGGACGCACTACACTAACTTGTAGGTTTAGATGAACACTGTGCAGAGCTCGTAAAAAAATAACTTCTAGGTTTAGCTGAACACTGTGAGGAGGACGCACCACACTAACTTGTAGTTTTAGCTGAACACTGTGAGCAGGACGCACTACACTAACTTGTAGCTTTAGATGAACACTGTGAGCAGGACGCACTACACTAACTTGTAGCTTTAGATGAATACTGTGAGCAGGACGCACTACACTAAGTTGTAGCTTTAGATGAACACTGTGAGCAGGACGCACTACACTAACTTGTAGTTTTAGCTGAACACGGTGCAGAGGTCTCACTACAGTAACTTGTAGTTTTAGCTGAACACGGTGCAGAGGTCTCACTACAGTAACTTGTAGTTTTAGCTGAACACTGTGAGCAGGACGCACTACACTAACTTGTAGTTTTAGCTGAACACTGTGAGCAAGACGCAGTACACTAACTTGTAGTTTTAGCTGAACACTGTGCAGGATGCACTACACTAACTTGTAGCTTTAGATGAACGCTGGGCAGAGGTCTCACTACAGTAACTTGTAGTTTTAGCTGAACACTGTGAGCAGGACGCACTACACTAACTTGTAGCTTTAGATGTACACTGTGCAGAGCTCGTAAAAAAATAACTTGTAGGTTTAGCTGAACACTGTGAGGAGGACGCACCACACTAACTTGTAGTTTTAGCTGAACACTGTGAGCAGGACACACTACACTAACTTGTAGCTTTAGATGAACACTGTGCAGAGGTCTCACTACACTAACTTGTAGTTTTAGCTGAACACTGTGAGCAGGACGCACTACACTAACTTGTAGCTTTATATGAACAAGGTGCAGAGGTCTCACTACACCAACTTGTAGCTTTATATGAACAAGGTGCAGAGGTCTCACTACACTAACTTGTAGTTTTAGCTGAACACTGTAAGCAGGACGCACTACACTAACTTGTAGCTTTAGATGAACACGGTGCAGAGGTCTCACTACACTAACTTGTAGTTTTAGCTGAATACTGTGAGCAGGATGCACTACACTAACTTGTAGCTTTAGATGAACACTGTTCAGAGGTCCCACTACACTAACTTGTAGTTTTAGCTGAACACTGTGAGCAGGACGCACTACACTAACTTGTAGCTTCAGATGAACACTGTGAGCAGGACGCACTACACTAACTTGTAGTTTTAGATGAACACTGTGCAGAGGTCTCACTACACTAACTTGTAGTTTTAGCTGAACACTGTGAGCAGGACGCACTACACTAACTTGTAGCTTTAGATGAACACTGTGCAGAGCTCGTAAAAAAATTACTTGTAGGTTTAGCTGAACACTGTGAGGAGGACGCACCACACTAACTTGTAGTTTTAGCTGAACACTGTGAGCAAGACGCACTACACTAACTTGTAGTTTTAGATGAACACTGTGAGCAGGATGCACTACACTAACTTGTAGCTTTAGATGAACACTGTGCAGAGGTCTCACTACACTAACTTGTAGTTTTAGCTGAACACTGTGCAGAGGTCTCACTACACTAACTTGTAGTTTTAGCTTAACACTGTGAGCAGGACGCACTACACTAACTTGTAGTTTTAGATGAACACTGTGCAGAGGTCTCACTGCACTAACTTGTAGTTTTAGCTGAACACTGTGAGCAGGACACACTACAGTAACTTGTAGCTTTAGATGAACACTGTGCAGAGCTCGCAGAAAAATAACTTGTAGGTTTAGCTGAACAATGTGAGGAGGACGCACCACACTAACTTGTAGTTTTAGCTGAACACTGTGAGCAGGACGCACTACACTAACTTGTAGTTTTAGATGAACACTGTGTAGAGGTCTCACTACAGTAACTTGTAATTTAAGCTTAACACTGTGAGCAGGACGTACTACACTAACTTGTAGCATTAGGTGAACACTGTGCAGAGGTCTCACTACACTAACTTGTAGTTTTAGCTGAACACTAGGGATGAGCTTCGTGTTCGAGTCGAACCCATGTTCGACTCGAACATCGGCTGTTCGATCGTTCGCCGAATTGCGAACGATATGGGCCGTTCGCGCCAAATTCGTGTGGCGCGTCACGGCCCATAATTCACTGCGGCATTGCAGTGCATTGCTTGCTGATGATTGGCCAAGCATGCACTATGACCCGCATGCTTGGCCAATCACAGCGCCGCCTTAACAGAGAGCCATAATTGGCCAAAGCCAAAGGAGGCTTTGGCCAATTATGGCTCAGGGGATTTAGTACACGCCCCACACTATATAAGGCCGCCTGCACGGCGGCCCTGTGTAGTGTGTGTTCCGGCGTTCATTGAGAGAGAGAGAGACAGACAGTGACATTTGATTTGAGTTAGATAGATTAGGCAGAACAGTCAGTCAGTTAGCTGCACTTACAGTGTATTGTGTATATATATGCATCCCAGGTGTTGCATATATATATATACACTGTATTCAGTTTAGCTAGATCCGTTCCTGTTATCTTCTAGACTATTTACATTTAGTGCAGTGCGTCCTGCTCACAGTGTTCAGATAGATCCGTTCCTGTTATATTCCTACTGACAGGCAGGCTTGTCTTGTTACAGTATTTTGAAGAAAATTACTGATGTTCTTTTGATCCTATTAGTACCACAGTCAGGCAGCTAGACTATTTACATTTAGTGCAGTGCGTCCTGCTCACAGTGTTCAGCTAGATCCGTTCCTGTTATCTTCTTACTGACAGGCAGGCTTGTCTTGTTACAGTATTTTAAAGAAAATTACTGGTGTTCTTTTGATCCTATTAGTACCACAGTCAGGCAGCTAGACTATTTACAGTTAGTGCAGTGCGTCCTGCTCACAGTGTTCAGCTAAACCTACAAGTTAGTGGGGTGCGTCCTGCTCACAGTGTTCAGCTAAACCTACAAGCTAGTGGGGTGCGTCCTGCTCACAGTGTTCAGCTAGATTCGTTTCTGTTATCTTCTTACTGACAGGCAGGCTTGTCTTGTTACAGTAAATACAGCTACCTGAAGAAAATTGCTGGTGTTCTTTTGATCCTATTAGTACCACAGTCAGGCAGCTAGACTATTTACAGTTAGTGCAGTGCATCCTGCTCACAGTGTTCTGCTAAACCTACAAGTTAGTGGGGTGCGTCCTGCTCACAGTGTTCAGCTAAACCTACAAGTTAGTGGGGTGCGTCCTGCTCACAGTGTTCAGCTAGATCCGTTTCTGTTATCTTCTTACTGACAGGCAGGCTTGTCTTGTTACAGTAAATACAGCTACCTGAAGAAAATTTCTGGTGTTCTTTTGATCCTATTAGTACCACAGTCAGGCAGCTAGACTATTTACAGTTAGTGCAGTGCATCCTGCTCACAGTGTTCAGCTAAACCTACAAGTTAGTGGGGTGCGTCCTGCTCACAGTGTTCAGCTAAACCTACAAGTTAGTGGGGTGCATCCACCTCACAGTGTTCAGCTAAACCTACAAGATAGTGGGGTGCGTCCTGCTCACAGTGTTCAGCTAGATCCGTTTCTGTTATCTTCTTACTGACAGGCAGGCTTGTCTTGTTACAGTAAATACAGCTACCTGAAGAAAATTGCTGGTGTTTTTTTGATCCTATTAGTACCACAGTCAGGCAGCTAGACTATTTACAGTTAGTGCAGTGCGTCCTGCTCACAGTGTTCTGCTAAACCTACAAGTTAGTGGGGTGCGTCCTGCTCACAGTGTTCAGCTAAACCTACAAGTTAGTGGGGTGCGTCCTGCTCACAGTGTTCAGCTAGATCCGTTTCTGTTATCTTCTTACTGACAGGCAGGCTTGTCTTGTTACAGTAAATACAGCTACCTGAAGAAAATTTCTGGTGTTCTTTTGATCCTATTAGTACCACAGTCAGGCAGCTAGACTATTTACAGTTAGTGCAGTGCATCCTGCTCACAGTGTTCAGCTAAACCTACAAGTTAGTGGGGTGCGTCCACCTCACAGTGTTCAGCTAAACCTGCAAGTTAGTGGGGTGCGTCCACCTCACAGTGTTCAGCTAAAGCTACCTGTAGAAGGTTGGTGGTGTTCTCATACTACAGGCAGGCAGTTGATTTTTCTAGCTGCAGTATCAGTACATATATATATATATATATATATATATATATCCCAGCTTAGTGCAGCTACAGGCCATTAGTATGTCTGGAAGGCCAAGAAGGAGAGGCAGACAGTCACAAGCCAATAAGAGAGGGCAAGCAGGCTCTGTGTCTAGTGCTGGTCGTGGAGACGGTGCATCCTCATCAGCACGTGGCCATGGGACACGCTTGGCCTTTTTTTCGGCAGCTGGCCATGTTGAGCCGCAACATGCGGAAGACTTGGTCGAGTGGATGACCAAGCCGTCCTCATCCTCCTCATCCTCTCTCACCCATGCCCAGGGTACTTTGTCTGGCAAAGCAGCGGCCTCTTCCCTTGGCTCAATGTCGTCAGTGACTCCTTCCCTAGCCCCACCATGTCCTCCTGAGGAGTCCCTCGAACTGTTTGACCACAGTGTTGGGTACATGCTCCAGAAGGATGCCCAGCATTTGGAAGGCTCTGATGATGATACTGAGCTCGATGAAGGCAGTAACACGAGCACGGACAGAGGGGGTGCCCAAGAAGGACAGCAATCTGGCAGTCATGCTCCCCCTGCTGCAGCATACTGCCAGGTTTGCTCCAGTGATGAGGAGGGAGGGGATGATGAGGTCACTGACTCAACATGGGTGCCTGATAGGAGAGAGGAGGAGGAGGAGGAGGAGGAGGCGGCACATCACCAATGAGGCAGGATGCCCTCCAGGGGCCAGCCTAAGGGCAGCACATTGACTGCATCACACCCCAAAGCTCCACATGTGCAGGGCGCTGCAGTCTCTGCGCGTTATTCAAAAAGTTCTTTGGTGTGGGCCTTTTTAGAGATGAGTGCATCAGATCGCACCGCTGCTATTTGCAACATATATCTCAAGCGTATCTCGCGTGGCCAAAACATCTCCCGCTTGGGTACCACATGCTTGACCAGACATATGTTGACCTGCCATGCAGTTCGTTGGCAAGCGTATCTAAAAGACCCACACCAAAGAACAAAGAGGACCTCTCCTTGCTCCTCAGCTGAGATTTCCAACCCCACTAGACCTTCAGTCCTCTCTGAGACCTGCACTGAGAGGAATGAAGGTGTAGAATTAGGTGTGTCACAGCCAAGTACTTGTGGGCAATCTGATTTTGGTACACCGACGTCAGATTGTACCAGGCAAATTTCCCTGCCCCAGCTGCTGCACCGCCGAAAGAAGTTTGCTCCCAGCCATCCACATGCCCAGCGGTTGAATGCTAGCTTGGCAAAATTGCTAGCACTTCAACTGCTGCCTTTTCAGTTGGTAGACTCTGCCCCCTTCCGTGAGTTTGTGGAATGTGCGGTTCCTCAGTGGCAGGTACCCAAACGCCACTTTTTCTCACGGAAGGCGATTCCGGCTCTCTACCGGCATGTGGAAGGCAATGTCCATGCCTCGCTGGACAGGGCGGTCAGCGGTAAGGTGCATATTACCGCTGACTCATGGTCCAGCAGGCATGGACAGGGACGTTACCTAAGTTTCACGGCGCATTGGGTGACTCTGCTGGCAGCTGGGAAGGATGCAGGACAAGGTGCAGTAGTGTTGGAGGTCGTTCCGCCACCACGCCTCCAAAATGCAAATGATTGTGACACACCTCTCTCCTCCACCCCCTCCTCTTCTTCTTCCTCCATGGCCTCTTCCTCGGAACCAGCGGTGCTTCGTAGTCGTTCAAGGGGCTACGCAAGTACGCAGGCCAAAAGATGCCATGCGGTGCTTGAGCTGGTGTGCTTGGGGGACAGGAGCCACACTGGGGCAGAGGTTCTGTCAGCTCTGCAGGGGCAGGTTCAGAGGTGGTTGACGCCACGCCAACTTAAGGCAGGAATGGTGGTTTGCGACAATGGCACCAACCTCCTCTCTGCCCTCCGACAGGGACAAATGACCCATGTGCCCTGTTTGGCTCACGTCCTTAACTTGGTGGTGCAGCGGTTCTTGGGCAGGTACCCGGGCTTACAGGATGTCCTGAGGCAGGCCAGGAAAGTCTGTGTGCATTTCCGTCGGTCATATAATGCCAGTGCTCGGCTGACGGACCTCCAAAAGGAGTTTAACCTGCCCAAGAACCGCCTAATCTGTGACATGCCCACCAGGTGGAACTCAACGTTGGCCATGCTGCAGCGGCTGCACACGCAGCAGAGGGCCATCAATGAGTACCTGTGCGACTATGGCACCAGGACAGGGTCAGGGGAGCTTGTTTTTTTTTCCCCGCGCCAGTGGCCCATGATCAGGGATGCATGCACTGTCCTGTCACCATTTGAGGAGGCCACGAGGATGGTGAGCAGTGACAGTGCATGCATCAGTGACACTGTCCCCCTTGTCCACCTGTTGGAGCACACGCTGCGTGGAATAATGGACAGGGCACTTGAGGCAGAACAGAGGCAGGAAGAGGAGGACTTCCTTAGCTCTCAAGGCCCCCTTTATCCAGACAGTGTTCCTGCGTGCCCGCCGATCACACAGGAAGAGGACGAGGAGGAGGAGGAAGATTGTGTCAGTATGGAGGTGGAGCCTGGCACTCAGCATCAGCAGCAGTCTTTAAGGGATCAGTCCCAAGAAACACATGGACTTGTACGTGGCTGGGAGGAGGTGGCTGAGGACCATGTCGTCTTAGTGACCCAGAGGACTCCGGACCGAATGCCTCAGCAAACCTACGCTGCATGGCCTCCCTGATCCTGCAAAGCCTGCGTAAGGATCCTCGTATTCGTGGTATCAAGGAGAAGGACCAATACTGGCTGACAACCCTCCTTGATCCACGTTACAAGGGTAAGGTTGCGGACCTTATCTTGCCATCGCAGAGGGAGCAGAGGATGAAACATCTTCGGGAGGCCTTGCAGAAAGGTCTGTGCAACGCGTTCCCAGAGACTGGGAGGTTACAAACTCCTGTTTCTGGACAACGTGTTGCTGAGGCTTCGGTCAGTCAAAGAAGGAGCGGTGGAGAAGGTGGCCATCTGACCGATGCGTTCAGACAATTTTTTGGTCCGCAGCCCCAAGGTATGATCGGTTCCAGCAACCATCGCCAGCGTCTGTTTTACATGGTGCAGGAATACCTAGGGGCAAGATCAGACTTGGACACCTTTCCCACCGAAAATCCTCTGGGTTACTGGGTCTTGAGGATGGATCACTGGCCAGAGCTTGCACAGTATGCAATTGAGCTACTGGCCTGTCCTGCATCCAGCGTTCTTTCGGAACGCACATTCAGTGCTGCTGGAGGCGTGGTAACCGATCACAGGGTGCGTCTGTCCACTGACTCGGTCGATCGACTGACCTTCATAAAAATGAATCAGTCTTGGATCACCACCAGCTACCAAGCACCTGATGCTGATGTAACCGAATAATTTTTTTTGAAATCTTAGATCCCTTCAAAGACTGCCTATGCTGATGCTGAATCATCACGCTGATAGCTTGTAAGAACATTTTTGGTTCTGGGCGCCACCACCAGTGCCTAAGGCACAATTTTTCAGCCCCTGTTTAACAGGAGCGTGTAATTACAATTTTTGATGTAATACTTTGCAGCAGGGCTTGTTCCTGCATTCAAACTAGAGTGTCCGTGAGGGGTTGCAGTGTTGTGGCACAAGCACCAGTGCCTAAGGCCCATTTTTTCTGCCCCTGTTTAACAGGGGCGTGTAATTACAATTTTTGATGCAATACTTTGCAGCAGGGCTCGTTCCTGCGTTCCAACTAGAGTGTCTGTGAGGGGTTGCAGTGTTGTGGCACCAGCACCAGTGCCTAAGGCCCATTTTTTCTGCCCCTGTTTAACAGGGGCGTGTAATTACAATTTTTGATGCAATACTTTGCAGCAGGGCTCGTTCCTGCGTTCCAACTAGAGTGTCTGTGAGGGGTTGCAGTGTTGTGGCACCAGCACCAGTGCCTAAGGCCTAATTTTTCAGCTCCTGTTCAACAGGGGCATGTAATTACAATTCTTGATCTAATATTTCACAGCAGAGCCCTGTGAGGGCTTACAGTGTTGTGGCCACAGCAAAACCTAAGGCCCAAATTTCTGCTGAGTATATAGGGCAGGACCCTACTTTCAAACAACTAACTTACAAACGGCTCCTACTTGCAAACGGAAGGAGACAACAGGAAGTGAGATGAAATCTACCCCTAGGAAGGGAAATTCTCTCCTGTAAGAGTTAATATGGGAAAAACATTTCTCCTTTCCACTGATGCTTTCCAATCCATTGGGACAAAAAGTGAGGTGAAATCTTCTGAAGAGGAGGAAAGACAGCAAAACAAATGTCACAGGGGTGATAACCCTTCCCTATGTTTTCCAAAAAGCTTAAAAAAGATTTTTTGGCTGGAGCTAAACACGTTAAAAATGTACCCGTTCAAAATTACAAAGAGATTCTACTTAACAACAAACCTACAGCCTGTATACTGCTGTTCAGAGTATATAGGGCCTGGTGGCCCCACACCTTTCCTTATTTTAATTTAGGTGTGGGGTTCCCCTTAATATCCATACAAGACCCAAAGGGCCTGGTAATGGACTGGGGGGTACCCATGCCGTTTGTCTCACTGATTTTCATCCATATTGCCAGGACCCGACTTTACATTAAACCCGCAAGCAGTTTTAAATGAGATTTTTTCCTTTAAAAATGACATTTGGTGCAGGGACTGTTCTAAACATGGGAAACACGCGTCACTTTACAGGCATACTATAGACACCCCCCAGGTACGATATTTAAAGGAATATTTCACTTTTTTTTTTTACTTTAAGCATCATTAAAATCACTGCTCCCGAAAAAACGGCCGTTTTTAAAAGTTTTTTTTGCATTGATACATGTCCCCTGGGGTAGGACCCGGGTCCCCAAACCCTTTTTAGGACAATACCATGCAAATTAGCCTTTAAAATGAGCACTTTTGATTTTGAACATTCGAGTCCCATAGACGTCAATGGGGTTCTAACGTTAGTGCGAACTTTAGGTCCGTTCGCAGGTTCTGGTGCGAACCGAACCAGGGGGTGTTCGGCTCATCCCTACTTGTAGTTTTAGATGAACACTGTGAGCAGGATGCACTACACTAACTTGTAGTTTTAGCTGAACACTGTGAGCAGGATGCACTACACTAACTTGTAGTTTTAGATGAACACTGTGCAGAGGTCTCACTACAGTAACTTGTAGTTTTAGCTGAACACTGTGAGCAGGACGCACTACACTAACTTGTAGCTTTAAATGAACACTGTGCAGAGCTCGCAAAAAAATAACTTGTAGGTTTAGCTGAACACTGTGAGGAGGACGCACCACACTAACTTGTAGTTTTAGCTGAACACTGTGAGCAGGACGCACTACACTAACTTGTAGCTTTAGATGAACACTGTGCAGAGGTCTCACTACACTAACTTGTAGTTTTAGCTGAACACTGTGAGCAGGACGCACTACACTAACTTGTAGCTTTAGATGAACACAGTGCAGAGGTCTCACTACACTAACTTGTAGTTTTAGCTGAACACTGTGAGCAGGACGCACTACACTAACTTGTAGCTTTAGATGAACACGGTGCAGAGGTCTCACTACACTAATGCCGCGTACACACGGTCGGACTTTTCAGCTACAAAAGTCCGACAGCCTGTCCGACATACTTCCGGCGTACCTTCGGCGGACTTGCGGCAGACTTTCTAATGAACGGACTTGCCTACACACGACCACACAAAAGTACGACAGCCTAGTACGCGGTGACGTACACCAAGTCCGACGAGACTATAAAACGGAAGTTCAATAGCCCGTACGACACCCTTTGGGCTCCTTCTGCTAATCTCGTGTTTATCTCGTGTTAGTAGAAGTTTGGTGAGAGACGATTCGCGCTTGTGAGACTCGTATTTTTCAGTTCATTTTAACTGTTGTTCAGTCTGTGCTTGTGAGGTTTGTATCTGCTTTTCAGTGCGTTTGGTCAGTTGGCATTGAGAAATCTTTGTTTTATTGTCCGCTCGTTCCTGATTTTCAGGTCGTTCTTCACAGGCCTTGCTGTTCTTCAGTGCGTTCTGTTAAGTGCGTTCTGACCAGCCGACCGTTTTGAAGCCATGTTACCTGTACGTACTCGTCGTCGAGCTCGTGCATTGTATGTGCTTGGTGCTGTAGTTTATTCTTCAGACCAAGACCAGTCCATGAACAGGGCGAGGAGGAGTTCATGGACCAAGAATTGGTTGCTCCAGCGTGACCAGTTCTGTCACATGCCATTGCTCCGTGAGATCCGTGAGAATAATCCTGAGGATTTCAGGAACTTTCTCCGGATGACGGACCCCGTTTTTGACCGTTTGTTGGCTTTGCTGACCCCCTATATCAGCAGGCAGGATACCTGCATGAGGCAAGCCATCACTCCGGAGCAGAGGCTAGTTGCCACGTTGCGGTACTTGGCGACAGGGAGAAGCCTGCAGGACCTCAAGTTCTCGACAGGCATCTCCCCCCAGGCTCTGGGGATCATTATCCCAGAGACCTGTTCTGCCATCATCCAGGTCCTGCAGAAGGACTATATTAAGGTAAGATATTTTTCTTTTATTAGCATCACATGTTCTTTTATGTAATCTTTGATAATGTAATGTATTTCTTAGCTCAAACACTACTTACCATCATTGCAATATAGTGTGAATGTCCCCTTTTTATCCTCACACATGCTGGATTTTTTTCCTGTTATTTTTTGTCATGCATGTATATTTTCCTTCAATAACCTCCCCAGCATGCAATGATGGGAACATATCCACCTAGTCTACTCATTTTGAATGTATTTTGTTTGAGTGTATTTAGTGTGCTTATAATTAGCAATTAGCTAGATTTACCACCCCCCCCCCCTAAACTCACTCCAAATAGTGTGCTGATAATTAGCAATTAGCTTGATTTCCCAACCCACCCACCCCCACCCTCCCCCACCCTCGTAAAAATTTGCTTGAATGTTCTGTGGTGTTGATTTATCTAAAGCAAATATATGTTGCACTTTGCAAAATGCATGTGCACTCTACAAGTGCATTTGTTCCAGTGCTTTAGTAAATGAGCAGAAGCTCTGCTGATTTCCATCATCAAATCATATGCAAGCCACAAAGTGTTTTCATTAATTGCCCTTGCATGTGATTGTGTACTCCTTGCAACATGAATGCCTTTTTACCTTACCTCATTTACTGTAAGCTGGTTAGCAACTGCACCTGCAGAGTGCGACAACTGCAGTCTTGTAGCCTTTTTAGTCCCTAAATTCCTGCGTGTCCTAAAAGTAATCTTTTTTAGGGATTTCACAACCCCCTAAAATGTAATCAATGTTCCATCAGAGGGGGTGAGCAATCTGATAAGTGTGCCTTTCCATATTAGTTATTCCAGAAGAATTAAATTATTTAATGTTATACTGATGCTGGGGAATAATGTTTTTAATTGTATAATTTTCTTGCAATGTTAGCTTCAAAATTAATGATTTTGGTTTTCTTGTTTGATTCCCCAGTTTCCTTCAACGCCACAGGAATGGCAGACTGTGGCATCCCATTTTGCCAGCCATTGGGACTTTCCCAATTGTGGAGGGGCTATAGATGGGAAACATGTCCACATTGTGCCACCACCCCATTCGGGGTCATACTATTTTAATTATAAGGGGTTCCACAGTATTGTTTTAATGGCGGTGGTGTCGGCACACTATGAATTTTTATATGTGGATGTGGGGAAGAATGGCCGGATGTCGGATGGAGGAGTATTTGCCCAGACGGAGTTCTGCCAGCGTCTCCAGAGTGGTGGCCTGGGATTGCCACCTGATGCGGATAATGTAGAAGGACTCCCCTTTGTCTTCATTGCCGATGAAGCCTTCGCTCTCAGCAAGCACCTCATGAGGCCATTCCCCCAAAGAACCCTCACCCCGGAGAGGAGGGTTTTTAATTTCCGGCTGGCCAGAGCTAGAAGAGTGGTTGAGAATGCGTTTGGAATTCTGGCCAGCCGGTTCCGCCTGTTTCAAACATCCATTAATTTGGCGGAATACAAAATTAATTTTATCATTTTATCGTGCTGCATTCTGCACAACTTTTTACACAAACATTCTGTAAATTATATAGGAACAGTTGGGCCTGAGGCCGGACTTATAGATGACAACCTTACGGGCCTGGATACTGTCCGTACTGGCTTGGCCCCCCAAAGTGCCCGTCAAGTTAGACAGCAATATGTTAATTATTTTATGGGTAGGGGGGCCATTGCAATGGGCCAGGATATTTAATTTTTTTAAATAAAAAAAATATTGATGAAATCTGGAATTATATTTATTGCTTGCCTTTCTTTTGGGCTTTCTCCTAGGTTATGGTCGAGCAGTTGTAGTGCCAACTGTATTTTCCTTTTAAATGTCTAAATAAGCTCCATTGCCACTGTAAACAACTTTTTTACAATTATAACCAAACTGATACTGAGCATTGAAATAACAAACCACACATTTATTTAATTCCTATAAGGAGATGTTTTTATTAATCGTTGTTATGCATTCAGTTATGCATTTAGTAGAAAATGTTCATAGACAAAAATATAATGATATCTTAATAATTAGCAAAAATATTATTATATTTAAATATTTCTACATAATCCACAAAAAAATTTTTTTGCCTTTTTGATTTTCGCAAACAGGCTTTTTTTTATTTATTTTTTTTTTTGGTTTTTTGGAAAATCAAGTTTTTTAATTTTTTTGTTTTCTTTGGAAAATCAATATTTTTTTTTTTGTTTTTTTTAAATCAAGTTTTATCTTTTTTTTGTGTTTTTTTAAATCAAGTTTTTTTTTTGTTTGTTTTTTTTAAAATCAAGTTTTATCTTTTTTTTGTTTTTTTTTAAATCAAGTTTTTTTTTTTTTTTGTTTTTTTTAAAATCAAGTTTTATCTTTTTTTTTTTTTTTTTTAAATCAAGTTTTATTTTTTTGTGGATTTTGTATGTATTTTCTAGAAACAGCCCTCCTTTTTTAAATTATGTTAAACAGCCATATATGTTCAGCCAAAAAAAAAAGAGAAGGCCCAGAATGGGGTCAGCAAAACAGGAAATGAAGGACATGATCGATGTTTTGGGCTTTCAAAAAGGGCATTTAGATTCTACCCAAAACATCAATCATGTCCTTCATTTCCTGCTGCATACGATCCAGCCGATTACGCATTTCATCGATCTCCCTGTTCCAGGCCATTATTTGACCAATTAGCCGTTGGGCACTGTCTGAGGTGAAATAGTCACTTCTTGTACCTAAAGTGGAATGAAACCAAAAAATGTGTTTAGAAATATGCACACATACATAGTTTACCTTACCATAATAAAGCTGTTGTCTCAGACACTGACCTGGTGGGGTGCCCATGTAGCATAATTCCTCCACATCCTCGGGGGTGGCACTGTTGCTTGAATCAAGCACAACCAGATCCCCTAAAATAGAGTAGAAAAATTACATTAAAGAAAAGACAGCCATGCATAGATTACCGTAAGCTGGTGTGTCAGACACTCACCTGGTGGGGTGCCCATGTCGCCCACCTCTCCTTCCTCCACATCCTCAGTGGGACTTGGGCTGATTTCCCAATCATGTTGTTTGGCTTGGGGTGGACTGTCTTCTGGTTGGCTGAGTGATTTTTCCCCTATGTGAAACAAAAAATTAGTAATCTACTTAGCACACAGATATTTTAGTACATAGTAATTTTCAAACATTTGGAGTGAAGTATAAAACAAAAAAATTCTGCGCTAGAAGTACACAAGGATAAGCAGCAGTAAACAGTGCGACAACACCAACAGAACAAATAAAATTAAATAAACTGCGCTAAAACAAAGGTTATATGTGTTGGAGTGAATTAATAGTGTGACCTAACACCAACAAAAATATAAAAAACGAATCCAGTAAATAAAAGTCCAAATTCCCAAAGTAGTAGGTATTCAGTATAAATGTGGATGCTGTTCCAAATGAGCTATGATTGCTCTTACCAGAACTCCAAAGATATAAGCGGATGGCAAAAAACCCTTGCCAGGGCCTCTGAGGTATTGGACCAATCAGCACCGTCCGTGGTCAGATCAAAATCCCCTCAATGAATGCGACTCACGGTGATAAACAGGTTCTTAGTAGGTTAGGAGCTGACATAGAGCACCTTGATACGTCCTCATTAACCCGAAGTTCACATCGTCAGTAAACCACCCAGAATATAAAAAATAAACTCTCCATGGTGAAGTACGTATAAAAACGAATTTAATAAATAAAATATTGCACTTACAAAGTAAAAGCACTTATATCGCATAAGTATATGCGATATAAGGTCCCCATTGAGAACGTCCTTTTGATGACAAAACGCGTCCGGGTACGCACGCAGCGACGCTACCACGAGACCAGGAAGTAGGACGAGCTTCGCTTCCATGCTTGTATGCCGGCCGGCGACATATACTTATGCGATATAAGTGCTTTTACTTTGTAAGTGCAATATTTTATTTATTAAATTCGTTTTTATACGTACTTCACCATGGAGAGTTTATTTTTTATATTCTGGGTGGTTTACTGACGATGTGAACTTCGGGTTAATGAGGACGTATCAAGGTGCTCTATGTCAGCTCCTAACCTACTAAGAACCTGTTTATCACCGTGAGTCGCATTCATTGAGGGGATTTTGATCTGACCACGGACGGTGCTGATTGGTCCAATACCTCAGAGGCCCTGGCAAGGGTTTTTTGCCATCCGCTTATATCTTTGGAGTTCTGGTAAGAGCAATCATAGCTCATTTGGAACAGCATCCACATTTATACTGAATACCTACTACTTTGGGAATTTGGACTTTTATTTACTGGATTTGTTTTTTATATTTTTGTTGGTGTTAGGTCACACTATTAATTCACTCCAACACATATAACCTTTGTTTTAGCGCAGTTTATTTAATTTTATTTGGAGTGAAGTGGTTTGTGTAGAGTTCCTATTTTACCTCAATATTAAAAATTATAAAGACATATCGGATAGATAGATATCTAGATATCAATATCTCGAAATATAGTTAATAATCTTTTGATCTCTCTCTCTCTCTCTCTCTCTCTCTCTCTCTCTCTCTCTCTCTCTCTCTATATCTGGAACAAAATCTAAATATATAACTAAATGTAAAGAAAAAAAAAGATAACTTAAAATATTACAAAAGAATGTTTTACATTTCTATATCTATCTATCTATCTACCTATCTCTATCTCTCTCTCTCTCTCTCTATATATATATATCTATATATATATAGATATATATATCTATATCTATCTAGATAGATAGATAGATAGATAGATAGATAGATAGATAGATAGATAGATAGATAGATAGATAGATAGATATCAATATATATATATATATATATATATATATATATATATATATATATATATATATATATATATATACACACATATATATAGATAGATATATCTATAGATATGTAACGAGGTTTATTAAAAGATCGTTTGAAACGATGAGCAAAAAAATCATATAGGAAGGAAAAGCACATGGAGCAGTATACAAGGTAATAAACACAAGAGAAAAACACGACAAGTACTTACTTTTTTTAAGCACTTTACGGATCCGTCTGTATTGATCCGGCTCCCTGAGCTTGAGGTCAGACCATCTTTTGCGAAGTTGATCCTTGGAGCGCTGGACCCCAAAAGAAGTGTCCACCACCTTCGCCATTATTTTGGCCTTGCGCAAATTTGGCCGTGCATACGGCCCATACTTCCCATCATAGTCCTTTTTTTGAAGAATGGCCACCATCTCCACCATCTCTTCAAAACTCATATTAGAGGCCTTAAATCTAGGCCTCACAGATCTGGTTGACGTTCCAGCCTCCGGGCTTTTTTCGCTACCTGAGGTAGATAACATGTCAGGTGTCTCCGCCATTATTTACCCCACTACGCGCCGTAACTAAAAATGGGCGGAGAACATGAGTTAAAATCGAACGTCAGGGGCGGGCGACGCAGGCGGAGTTTCACACATGCGTAGTGTATAAAGAGGGGCCTTGCGCACGTGTCGTACGTACGTTCTGTGCGTCGAATTAGGGGGCGGAGAACATGAGTTAATTTCGAACGTCAGGGGCGGGCGACGCAGGCGGAGTTTCACACATGCGTAGTGTATAAAGAGGGCCCTTGCGCACGTGTCGTACGTACGTTCTGTGCGTAGGTGATAGTGGACCAGGACGTTACAAAACGAAGGTAATTTTAAATAATTTTTTTTTTTGGTTTTATGGTCATGACTTTGTAGCAAGCGGCCTATATGGCTTGATAGATTGATGAGGCCTACATAGGGAGAAGATGATGAGGGGTTAGCAGAAACCTAATAATAAGTGTTTTTTGTCTTGTGACTTTATCTTTTCCAGATATAATGAATCCCCTATTTAAGGATCCAGAGTTCCTTACAGCTTTCATAGCTAAATATCGAGAGATGAGGAATTTGTGGGAGGTGAAACACCCTCAGTATTATGCAAAGCATGTGAGGAAGTCAACGCTGGAGAGACTTCTGGCCTTTGTCCAGGCGACCATCCCGGAAGCAACAATGGAGACATTGCTCAAGAAAATTGGGGTCTTGAGGAATATGTATAAGAGGGAGCATAAGAAGATCCAGGAATCAATGAGATCAGGAGCATCAGCAGATGATGTTTATGTACCCAGGCTGTGGTACTACAATCAACTCCGTTTTCTTGATGACCAGAATGAAGCCAGGGCATCACTTTCAACCCTTCCCTCCACCCTTCCCTCCACCCCAGCAGAGGCTGATGAGGAGCAAGCTGGGTCTTCCATCCTGGATGAACCGGATATGACCATCTGGAGTCAGGTAAATTATATTAACAAATATTTACTGTACTAATATTAATGATGTTAACTGGATGTTATAATTGTCTAAAATAATTTTGGCCTCAAAATTGTGTATACATATCAATTGACAGGAGTGGCTAAATATGTTTGGCACCTGCTATAAAAAATTAGGGTGTCTGATTAGACTCTTTTATTAAAGAGATGTATTCACATTGAATTTGCTAGTCATGAGAAGCAAATTGTGTGTCATTGATGAACCCCAAATAAATAAATAAAACTATGTCCTTTTTTTATACACAGGATGAGTCCATCCAGGAGGAATGTGTGGAAAGTGGCAGGCAGGAGGAGACCGGGCCCATGGACAGCCTGGAGGAGGGCGGATTCTCCATCATCCTGGAGGAGGCTGGGCCCAGTGTCAGGCAGGAGGTGGCTGGTCCCAGTGAGGTGGCTGGTCCCAGTGAGGTGGCTGGGCCAAGTGAGGTGGCTGGGCCAAGTGAGGTGGCTGGGCCCAGTAGGAGCCTGACCGAATCCCAAGTGCTTCCCCTCCACCTTCCCAAAAAAAGGGCCAGGAAGGGGACGGTCACACAGGAGGCATCCCTGCGCCTCATGCAAGAGGCCACCCGTTTTTTGAGAAGCCCCCCCGAAGCAGAAGAGTCCTATGGCTGCTACTTAGCCAGCAGGCTTCTTCAAATGGATTGGGAGCAGCGCCTCATTTGTGAGCGACTATTTGGGGAAACAATCCAGAAGGGGCTGCAGGGCACGCTAACACGAAACACCCAACTACATGAGGCAGCCCCCCCTCCTCCTCCTCCTCCTCCTCCTCCTCCTCCTCCTGTCACAACTGAAACACCAGAGCCACAGCCTCCAAAGAAGGCTACAGGGAAGGCTGCAGGGAAGGCTGCAGGGCAGCGTGGAGGAAAGGCTGCAGGGAAGAGAAGAAAGTGATGACCTGGGTTCAGTCTGGTCTGACAGAAGACGCAGGCTGTTCTAGTACCACAGTCTGGGGACATCTAGATCATCTGCTTGTGCTGTTGATCTCTGGGATTCTTGGACCAGATTGTGCTCCCTCTTATATGGACTCCTCAAGATCCCCATTTTCTTGTACACATACTTTTTCCAGCGTTGACTTCCTCTTTATTTTATTTAGACCATAAATAAATGGATCTTTTTTGAGTTTAGGTTTTTTATTTTAAATCATAGATTTTAGACACAATGTTTTAAATTAACAAGGGACAACAATCTCATTGATTTTGCAAAAACACAACAAAAATAGATTAAAATAATGTTAATAATGTTCGAGTGGTAAGTATTTAAAAAAAAAAAGATACATAACCAAAAACGGTTCTTTGGGTTAACTTTATATAAAAAAAATAACAAATCACTATAAAAACAAAAATTATAAAGGGTTCTTTGTGGTAACTTTACAAACATTAAAAAAAAATTAAAAAATATATATAAAAATGGGTTCCCTGTGGTAACTTTACAAAAAAATTTAGAGATAAACAGAAAAAAAGTTCCACAACAATCATAAAATAAATATCTGGATAAAAATTACAAGAAAAGATGACTCCACCAAAAAAAAAAAAAGTTCTAAAAGTATTATTAGTATGGAAACATTGTTTTGAAAAAGCATACCATGTCATTCATGAGACCAAAGAGAAAAAGAATCCAGAAATCTGTTTGGGAGAACTCTGTTTGAATATGAACAGCAAAACATCTTCGTTCTTTATAGCATTCGTAAAGAAGACATTAAATGCGCTGCATTCAACGATCACAGATTTTGCAGCGTGAGGAATGTGCTACCTACAATACGAAAACTAGTTTTACTAGACCGAGTGCTTCCGTTTAGTTTTTGCTTATGAGCATGCGTCGTTTTTTTGTCCGTAGGACTAGCATACAGACGAGAGGACTTCGGGGTCCATCGTAGTTACGACGTAAAGATTTGAAGCATGTTTCAAATCTAAAGTCCGTCGGATTTGAGGCTAAAAAAGTCCGTTGAAAGTCCGGAGAAGCCCACACACGATCGGATTACCAGCCAGCTTTAGTCCGTCAGCGTCCGTTGGACTTTTGTAGACGAAAAGTCCGACCGTGTGTACGCGGCATAACTTGTAGTTTTACCTGAACACTGTGAGCAGGACGCACTACACTAACTTGTAGCTTTAGATGAACACGGTGCAGAGGTCTCACTACAGTAACTTGTAGTTTTAGCTGAACACTGTGAGCACGACGCACTACACTAACTTGTAGTTTTAGATGAACATTGTGCAGAGGTCTCACTACAGTAACTTGTCGTTTTAGCTGAACACTGTGAGCAGGACGCACTACACTAACTTGTGGCTTTAGATGAACACTGTGAGCAGGACGCACTACACTAACTTGTAGTTTTAGCAGAACACTGTGAGCAGGACACACTACACTAACTTGTAGCTTTAGATGAACACTGTGCAGAGCTCGCAGAACAATAACTTGTAGGTTTAGCTGAACACTGTGAGGAATACGCACCACACTAACTTGTAGTTTTAGCTGAACACTGTGAGCAGGACGCACTACACTAACTTGTAGCTTTAGATGAACACTGTGTAAAGGTCTCACTACACTAACTTGTAATTTTAGCTGAACACTGTGAGCAGGACGTACTACACTAACGTGTAGCTTTAGATGAACACTGTGCAGAGGTCTCACAACACTAACTTGTAGTTTTAGCTGAACACTGAGCAGGACACACTACACTAACTTGTAGCTTTAGATGAACACTGTGCAGAGGTCTCACTACAGTAACTTGTAGTTTTAGCTGAACACTGTGAGCAGGACGCACTACACTAACTTGTAGCTTTAGATGTACACTGTGCAGAGCTCGTAAAAAATAACTTGTAGGTTTAGCTGAACACTGTGAGGAGGACGCACCACACTAACTTGTAGTTTTAGCTGAACACTGTGCAGGACGCACTACACTAACTTGTAGCTTTAGATGAACACTGTGCAGAGGTCTCACTACACTAACTTATAGTTTTAGCTAAACACTGTGAGCAGGACGCACTACACTAACTTGTAGCTTTAGATGAACACTGTGCAGAGGTCTCACTACACTAACTTGTAGTTTTAGCTGAATACTGTGAGCAGGACGCACTACACTAACTTGTAGCTTTAGATAAACACTGTGCAGAGGTCCCACTACACTAACTTGTCGTTTTAACTGAACACTGTGAGCAGGACACACTACACTAACTTGTAGCTTCAGATGAACACTGTGAGCAGAACGCACTACACTAACTTGTAGTTTTAGATGAACACTGTGCAGAGGTCTCACTACACTAACTTGTAGTTTTATCTGAACACTGTGAGCAGGACGCACTACACTAACTTGTAGCTTTAGATGAACACTGTGCAGGACGCACTACAATAACTTGTAGCTTTAGATGAACACTGTGCTGAGGTCTCACTACAGTAACTTGTAGTTTTAGCTGAACACTGTAAGCAAGACGCACTACACTAACTTGTAGTTTAAGCTGAACGCTGTGCAGGACGCACTAAACTAACTTGTAGCTTTAGATGAACACTGTGCAGAGGTCTCATTACAGTAACTTATAGTTTTAGCTGAACACTGTGAGCAGGACGCACTACACTAACTTGTAGCTTTAGATGAACACTGTGCAGAGCACGTAAAAAAATAACTTGTAGGTTTAGCTGAACACTGTGAGGAGGACGCACCACACTAACTTGTAGTTTTAGCTGAACACTGTGCAGGACGCACTACATTAACTTGTAGCTTTAGATGAACACTGTGCAGAGGTCTCACTACACTAACTTGTAGTTTTAGCTGAACACTGTGAGCAGGACGCACTACACTAACTTGTAGTTTTAGATGAACACTGTGCAGAGGTCTCACTACAGTAACTTGTAGTTTTAGCTAAACACTGTGAGCAGGACGCACTACACTAATTTGTAGCTTTAGATGAACACTGTGCAGAGCTCGCAAAAAAATAACTTGTAGGTTTAGCTGAACACTGTGAGCAGGACGCACCACACTAACTTGTAGTGTTAGCTGAACACTGTGAGCAGGACGCACTACACTAACTTATAGTTTTATATGAACAATGTGCAGATGTCTCACTACAGTAACTTGTAGTTTTAGCTGAACACTGTGAGCAGGACGCACTACACTAACTTGTAGTTTTAGATGAACACTGTGAGCAGGATGCACTACACTAACTTGTAGTTTTAGCTGAACACTGTGCAGAGGTCTCACTACAGTAACTTGTAGTTTTAGCTGAACACTGTGAGCAGGACGCACTACACTAACTTGTAGTTTTAGATGAACACTGTGAGCAGGATGCACTACACTAACTTGTAGTTTTAGATGAACACTGTGAGCAGGATGCACTACACTAACTTGTAGTTTTAGATGAACACTGTGCAGAGGTCTCACTACAGTAACTTGTAGTTTTAGCTGAACACTGTGAGCAGGACGCACTACACTAACTTGTAGCTTTAAATGAACACTGTGCAGAGCTTGCAAAAAAATAACTTGTAGGTTTAGCTGAACACTGTGAGGAGGACGCACCACACTAACTTGTAGCTTTAGATGAACACGGTGCAGAGGTCTCACTACACTAACTTGTAGTTTTAGCTGAACACTGTGAGCAGGACACACTACACTAACTTGTAGCTTTAGATGAACAGGGTGCAGAGGTCTCACTACAGTAACTTGTAATTTTAGTTGAACACTGTGAGCAGGACGCACTACAGTAACCTGTAGTTTTAGATGAACACTGTGCAGAGGTCTCACTACACTAACTTGTAGCTTAAGCTGAACACTGTGAGCAGGATGCACTACACTAACTTGTAGTTTTAGATGAACACTGTGCAGAGGTCTCACTACAGTAACTTGTAGTTTTAGCTGAACACTGTGAGCAGGACGCACTACACTAACTTGTAGCTTTAAATGAACACTGTGCAGAGCTCGCAAAAAAATAACTTGTAGGTTTAGCTGAACACTGTGAGGAGGACGCACCACACTAACTTGTAGTTTTAGCTTAACACTGTGAGCAGGACGCACTACACTAACTTGTAGCTTTAGATGAACACAGTGCAGAGGTCTCACTACACTAACTTGTAGTTTTAGCTGAACACTGTGAGCAGGACGCACTACACTAACTTGTAGCTTTAGATGAACAGGGTGCAGAGGTCTCACTACAGTAACTTGTAATTTTAGTTGAACACTGTGAGCAGGACGCACTACAGTAACCTGTAGTTTTAGATGAACACTGTGCAGAGGTCTCACTACAGTAACTTGTAGCTTAAGCTGAACACTGTGAGCAGGACGCACTACACTAACTTGTAGTTTTAGCTGAACACTGTGAGCAGGACGCACTACACTAACTTGTAGCTTTAGATGAACACTGTGCAGAGGTCTCACTACACTAACTTGTACTTTTAACTGAATCCTGTGAGCAGGACGCACTACACTAACTTGTAGCTTTAGATGAACACTGTGTAGAGGTCCCACTACACTAACTTGTAGTTTTAGCTGAACACTGTGAGCAGGACGCACTACACTAACTTGTAGCCTTAGATGAACACGGTGCAGAGGTCTCACTGCAGTAACTTGTAGTTTTAGCTGAACACTGTGAGCACGACGCACTACACTAACTTGTAGTTTTAGATGAACACTGTGCAGAGGTCTCACTACAGTAACTTGTAGTTTTAGCTGAACACTGTGAGCAGGACGCACTACACTAACTTGTAGCTTTAGATGAACACTGTGAGCAGGACGCACTACACTAACTTATAGCTTTAGATGAACACTGTGCAGAGGACTTACTACACTAACTTGTAGTTTTAGCTGAACACTGTGAGCAGGACGCACTACACTAACTTGTAGTTTTAGCTGGACACTGTGAGCAGGACACACTACACTAACTTGTAGCTTTAGATGAATACTGTGTAGAGCTCGCAGAAAAATAACTTGTAGTTTTAGCTGAACACTGTGAGCAGGACGCACTACACTAACTTGTAGCCTTAGATGAACACGGTGCAGAGGTCTCATTGCAGTAACTTGTAGTTTTAGCTGAACACTGTGAGCACGACGCACTACACTAACTTGTAGTTTTAGATGAACACTGTGCAGAGGTCTCACTACAGTAACTTGTAGTTTTAGCTGAACACTGTGAGCAGGACGCACTACACTAACTTGTAGTTTTAGCTGGACACTGTGAGCAGGACACACTACACTAACTTGTAGCTTTAGATGAGCACTGTGTAGAGCTCGCAGAAAAATAACTTGTAGGTTTAGCTGAACACTGTGAGGAATACGCACCACACTAACTTGTAGCTTTAGATGAACACTGTGTAGAGGTCTCACTACACTAACTTGTAATTTTAGCTGAACACTGTGAGCAGGACGTACTACACTAACTTGTAGTTTTAGATGAACACTGTGCAGAGGTCTCACTACAGTAACTTGTAGTTTTAGCTTAACACTGTGAGCAGGATGCACTACACTAACTTGTAGCTTTAGATGAACACTGTGCAGAGCTCCTAAAAAAATAACTTGTAGGTTTAGCTGAACACTGTGAGAAGGACTCACCACACTAACTTGTAGTTTTAGCTAAACACTGTGAGCAGGACGCACTACACTAACTTGTAGCTTTAGATGAACACTGTGAGCAGGACGCACTACACTAACTTGTAGCTTTAATTGAACACTGTGCAGAGCTCGCAAAAAAATAAATTGTAGGTTTAGTTGAACACTGTGAGGAGGACGCACTAAACTAACTTGTAGTTCTAGCTGAACACTGTGAGAAGGATACACTACACTAATTTGTAGCTTTAGCTGAACACTGTGCAGAGGTCTCACTACACTAACTTGTAGTTTTAGCTGAATACTGTGAGCGGGACGCACTACACTAACTGTAAATAGTCTAGCTGCCTGACTGTGGTACTAATAGGATCAAAAGAACACCAGCAAATTTATTCAGGTAGCTGTAAATACTGTAACAAGACAAGCCTGCCTGTCAGTAGGAAGATAACAGGAACAGATCTAGCTAAACTGAATACAGTGTATATATATATATGCAACACCTGGGATGCATATATATACACAATACACTGTAAGTGCAGCTAACTCACTGATTGTCCTGCCTAATCTAGCTAACTCAAATGAAATGACACTGTCTCTCTGTCTATCTATGTATCTCAACACCGGAACACACACTACACAGGGCCGCCATGCAGGCGGCCTTATATAGTGTGGGGCGTGTTCTAAACCCCCTGAGCCATAATTGGCCAAAGCCACCCTGGCTTTGGCCAATTACAGCTCTCTCTACCGACGACGCTGTGATTGGCCAAACATGTGGGTCATAGTGCATGCTTGGCCAATCATCAGCCAGCAATGCACTGCGATGCCGCAGTGAATTATGGGCCGTGACGTACCACACAAATTTGGTGCGAACGGCCCATAATGTTCGCAATTCGGCGAACGATCGAACAGCTGATGTTCGAGTCGAACATGGGTTCGACTCGAACGTGAAGCTCATCCCTATATATATATATATATATATATATATATAAAAATATATATATATATATATATATATATATATATATATATATATATATATATAAATATATATATATATAACACAATAACAATTGCCCCCTAAGAGCACACCAACCGCTGTACCCCCTCCCCCCCTCCCCAAAAGGGACGGCAATTTTTTTTCCCACAGAAGCAGGAGCACTTACCTTTTGGGGCCTAGTAGTCACTCGCTGCTCCCTCCCCCCATGTGAAGTGGACGGCCGAGTGTCCACGGACGGGCTTCTGGCTCCCCCGGGCCACACCATGGAGACTGTCCGGACCTTCCTAGTCAGTTCTCCTCTGCGGTCCCTCCCAGGCAGTGGCAACAGGCGAATCAACCTTCTGGTTTCTCTTCCTACACAGCAGCAGCTCTGTCTAATGGACGTCCCGCAGCACCTCCTTCTGTCTCTCGTGCGCTCCAACGACTGTGCCCTGGTCTTGGCGGGCTGGCGTGTTAACTTAACTAGCCACACCCCCGCTTGCCATACTTGGCAAATCAGGGAAAAGAGAGCGAGCATGTGTCCTCCTTGTCCAATAGAAGACAAGGAGGACAAAATGAGGTAGGGGGAGGATACGAGGCTGTTCTAACACAGCACTATTAACACTATAATTGCCCAAATATTTCCAATGCCCGGGACACACGGAAAAATTTGGGACAAATACCGGGAAACGTTAGAATCGGGACGAGGGTCCAAAATTTAAGAATGTCCCGGGAAATTCGGGACTATTGGCAACTATGGAATGGATGTCTCCTCTTCATACAGAGACACACACTGGGGAAAGTGGCCTCTTACCTTGTGGTAATGAGATAACCACATATATGTATAGATCTGTAGTACTCAGATTGACGCCAGAAAACAAGCTGGTCGCTCGTGGAGCAATGTCTATACTGTATTCTACTATGTGAGTACCCTCACTTCTTATTAATAAAAGCTATTTGGTTTGAAAATTACTAGACTATCCGGAGCCCCATTTTGTTCTCTTATTACTTTCCTTTCATCCACGAGAGACAAAGACGAGTGTTTATCCATACTGATCCCGGATTAGAAGGGAGAAGCATTTACTACAGATCTATACATATATGTGGTTATCTCATTACCACAAGGTAAGAGGCCACTTTCACCAGTGTGTGTCTCTGTATGAAGAGGAGATCCATTCCTCAGCACCTTCTTCACATTGAATGTCAGTCCCACAAAGAAGAAAGGAATTTATTGCATTTTGCACAGTTTTGGACTCTATTGTTGCACACTCATATTGTATTTTTGCACAGGTCATTAGCACTTTGCACAGGAAGATTGTTGCTGGATTTGCACAGTTGATTTTGCAATTTTTGCAGTTTATTTATATTTTCTGCTCATATTTGATACACAGAAGAAATATTATAGTGTCATTAGCATTGATTTATGCACTCTGCACTTTGAAACCAGTCACTTTATCCATTACTGTGGTTATTGTTTGTATTTATTTATTTTTACTTATGTGCATTGTACTGCTACCTTTAGCAGCATTTTTTCCATTGATGTGAACAGCGCAGCACCAACCCCCATTTAGCTGTACAGAGATCACTGAGCCAGTCACATCAGTCTCTGTACCAGAGGGGCTTACACTTTAATGCCCCCTCCCTCACAGTCACACACTATTATTACATACTTGCCAACAGTCCCAATTTTCCCGGGACAATCCCAATTTTTGGACTCTCCTCCCAACCTGAGCTTGTCACGAGTGGCAGTAAGAGTAACACAGGCTACAAAAAGATGGTTGCTGCTGCAGTGAGGTGTCTTTCCTCGTGTGTTCACTGGAGAGGGGAGGGGCAGCCAATCGACTTCTCTCTTCAATGTATAAGTAGACAATTCTCTTGTACACTGAAGCCAATTGGCTGCATGGATTGGAGGCCCCTGCCCTCTCCACATGGGAAAAGAAGGAAATGGATCTGCCGCCAACCCTTTGCCCCATGATGAGAGGGGACACTGATGTAAGGAAGGACTGGGCTCCGCTGGGGACACAAATGTATGGACTGGGGGTCTGCTGAGGACACTGATGTATGGACTGGGGCTCCACTGGGGACTCTGATGTAAGGACTGGGGCTCCACTGGGGACACAAATTTATGGACTAGGGGATCTGCTGGGGACACTGATGTAAGGACTGAGCTCCACTGGGGACACTGATGTAAGGACTGGGGCTCCGCTGGGGACACTGATGTAAGCACTGTGGCTCCACTGCGGACACTGATGTAAGGACTGAGCTCCGCTGGGGACACTGATGTGAGGACTAGGGCTCTGCTGGGGACACTGATGTAAGGACTGGGGCTCCGCTGGGGACACTGATGTAAGGACTGGGGCTCCGCTGGGGACACTGGTGTAAGGACTGGGTCTCCGCTGGGGACACTGATATAGGGACTGGGGCTCCGCTAGGGACACTGATGTAAGGACTGGGCTCTGCTGGGGACACTGATGTAAGGACTGGGTCTCCGCTGGGGACACTGATATAGGGACTGGGGCTCCGCTAGGGACACTGATGTAAGGACTGGGCTCTGCTGGGGACACTGATGTAAGGACTGGGCTCTGCTGGGGACACTGATATAAGGACTGGGCTCTGCTGGGGACACTGATGTAAGATGTAACTAGCGGCGCTTTACCGTCAATGCCCGCACCACCCCAGTGTGAAAGTAGCCTTAGGGTTAGTGGGAAATTGTTGGGGTTAGCATTTCAATCTTAACAATTACTGATAAATCTAACCCTAACAATTACCATTAAATTTAACTTTAACCCTAACTATCTCTGCCAGGCCTGGACTGGGACAAAAAATAGGCCCGGGCATTCTAGGCTGAGCTGCCCATTTTTTTAAAAACCAAATTACAAATAATGGCAACCAGTTTCTCTATGTATTTTAGTTATATTTAGCTTGCTTCACTGTAACTTGTCAATCATTTGGAATTATGCAAATATATGATAATAAGTGATAGAATGAATGCAATATATAAGGTGAAACATCTTTAATGAACGATTCAATACAATAACAATTAGCAAAATATATTACATTTTTTGGCGTATATTTTTTTATATTCAAAATCACAGAACAAAATAACTGCACTAAGGATTCAGCAAGTTTCGTAGAAGTTCACTGGTTATTGCAACTGTCAATGACATCATCAGAATCAAGGTTCATTAGTATATCCTTTTTGATTGCCATCAGCATCAAAGAGCTCAAATGCTCTTGAGATACAGAACTTCTTAGACGGGTTCTAATAAACTTCAATGTGGAGAAACTTCTTTCACAGGCGACTTGAGTAAAAGATAGTGTAAGCAAAAATTTGTAGGTTAAACCAATGACGTTATAGGCATCAGTTAACAAATGATAGCGCTGCAGAGTCTTATAGCAGCAAATGGCACAGTTCTTCTATGCCATGCAAGATTTGTTGACCAGTTCTGTTTCTGTTCATTTGCTTTCCTGGTTTTCCATAGATACATCTTCTACAATACTAAATTCTTCAAGAGGTGATGATTTCAGCCTGTTCCACTGCATTGCAAAATTTGCCAGTTGGGAACGCAAATTTTCTGATGTTGCTCCCTCATCAAATGTAAATAATCGTTTGCTGAGTTATTCCATTGCTGGTGCCTGAAGTCCAGATTTTTTTATATCAGAAAAGCTGTTTGTCTCCAAGCAAGCTAAGTCGGTATAGAGGGTCCCACAGGAGAGAAAGTGGCGATTCATGCTCTCTGTGACCGTATCCAAGATTACATTGTGCACAGCATCAGAAACTGCTACATCGTCATCAGTCTCATCCGCCATTCGCTTTCTTATTATTATTCTTTTTTTAGGCAAAGTGGTCTGTACTTCTAGGTGGTAACTTTCTTCTTCTTCAATCTTGTCATTTGCCCACTTAACAAACTTATCAGCAGTCATTTGTATGGAATCAAAATCTCGTGTAATTGTTTGAAGTTTTTCGTAAGTTCTCTGTACCATTGGAATAGCTTTTGAGATATCCATCTGAGTTGTTTGCAGATATTTGGACAATGGTGTTGTCAATTCAAATATTCTCAGAAAAATTTGAGCTGTAAGAATGGTTTCATACTTGAGTGAGGATTCTGCATAAGATTTTGCTCTAACACGCAGCTCAGGTTTCGTTGAGACGCTGTCTTCGATTCTGCTCAAACTGTACAGTACACTAGGAAACAACGCGGAATCAGGATTTGAAAATTCCACAAACACTTTTCTTAGAGCAGCATATTTTGACCACCAACGCGTTTCCTCAATTACTGAAATTCTTCGATGGGGAGGGTCCTGACTAACTTGTTACCAGGTAATCATGTGCTGATAAGAATCACGAATAAAGACAGCAATGTCATTCAACAAACTGAACAGTGATGGACTTTCAACTACCACCTTTGTTGTATCTGCAAGTAGTAAATTCAGAATGTGTGCAGAGCACCAGATGGGAATTTGCCCTGGTGATTCAGTTGACAGCCAGGAAGAGAAACCATTGTATTGGCCTTACATATTTGCTGCTCCATCCGTTGAATTGCCAATGCAATTTGTAATATTAAGCTTGCATGATTTTAAGACTTCCATTAGCAACTTAAAAAGGTTTTGGCCTGTTGAAGATTCACATTAAACAACTGCAAGAAGCTTTTCAGTGATACAATCAGTCACATAGCGAACAATTATGGAGCATTGATCTTTTGAAGTGATGTCTTGAGTTGTATCCATCTGAATTGAAAACATCCTGGCTTCCCTTACTTCTTTTCAGATATTTTCCTGGATAATCATCCGAATATCATGTATTACTTTGTTCACAGTCGTTTTTGAGAGCAAGGTTATCAAAGATCCTCTTCCTTTTCCTCGAGAAGACTGTAGTTTCTTGCTGTTTTCAATACATTTGTTTCATCTTTCAGACAAATGTTATACTTGCTGACGAGAAGAATGAGCTCTAAAAAATTTCCATGGTCTTTCGTTATGTCCTCTAAATTATGGGATTCTGTTGTGGAACGGCAGCTTACTGTACATTTTTGTGCCACATCCAGTGATAAGCTAAACAATAAAACAATGGACCCTCTAATGGTGGACTTTTAAGGCACTTGTAGAAAATATTACAAAATATTAATACCAATGTAATTTATTAAATTTCAACATTAAAAACAATAGTAATATAACAAATACTATACAAAATGCATAACAGACATTTTTACATGTATGTAGACAGTTTCAGAAGTATTCTTGCAACCAACGCGTTTCGGAGTAAATATACCTCCTTCCTCAGGGGTGGGTGTAAATTAGAAACATTTTTATTATTATTGTGGTGTGTTACTGACTTGGCATTCCATATAATTGAAAATTAAAAACAACAGCAGGGACACGGTCTGTCAACCATAGAAATTCTTGGTTCCAAGAGGAAGCAATGTTGTGAGGGAAGAAAAAAGTCCGGACAGCCGCACACCAGGAGAATACAATCCAACGAAATTTCTTTATTGTAAAATCAGGAACAAATCATGTTCAAAGCACCATGGATAGAATACACAGATAATCAGCTAACGCGCTTCACGCTCTGCGGAGCGCTTACTCATAGCTAACAATGATAAAAATGAAACCACATATATACCATTTATCATGAATCGTGTGACCAAGTGGTAAATCTAAAATGCAGAACAGCTGAGATCTGATTGTGAAGGGTGTGAACATTGGTCAGTGGTTGATGAACACAGGGGTGAAAATCCCTGTGAGTGCAGGGTGTATATGTGTAAGCAGCGGCAAAATGTAGAAAAAAGGAACCAATTATATAAAATGCTATATAAGCATGTAAGACACAAAGTACATATGAAGAATGATAAAAAGAAAAAAAGTGAAGAAAGAGGCTATATTTGGATTAACGTGAAAAATAAATGATGAAAAGTGAATGAAAAGATTGAGAAATCTTAATGGGTAGTGAATGCAGGTGTAAAAATAAAAATAAATATAAATTACACCAGAAAAGAAAAAAGGAACAATGCGTGTGAAGTGTGTTTGGGGGGTGAAGGAAAAAGAAAAATATGGGGTTTCTGTGTATGCAAACAATATCACAATAACGTGATATTAATGCTGTGTATGGATATTGTAAAACCAAAAAAAAGAAAAAGAAATGATTGTGTGTATATATATATATATATATATATATATATATATATATAACAGTGGTTATCTGATAGTAAAAAAGTGATGTGGTATTGTGGAAAGTGAAAGTCCCATAAGGAATGTTTGCTTAATGTGTCAAAAGACCATGAATATGTGTGTGTATGAACTCTTTGACCAGGATGTATGTGAATATAATAAACATGTGTTTTAATCCTGTTTATAAAATACATGGTCATATAGAAAAAGGGGAGGGGGAAAAAACACATACATGCACACTTCCTCTGTTCCCAATAAAAACAATACTAATATATCAGAATTGAATACATTTGTGTCCACATGTGAATTTTTCTGGTGCGTAACATACATTTTCTGTAAATTGTAAAAATAAAGCACCTTTCCTAAAGAAACGCAAAAGGAGGGGGAAACCTTCATCAATTGACATGTGAGGACATATATTAGTACCGTAAATAACATATTATAAATACTATCATGATAAAAATTATTATAGTGAGCATGAAAACCATGCTTATAACAAAAACAACTCCATATTTTTCAGTGTGTACATAAAAAAAACTATAAACTAGGCACTTACATGCACAAACCAATGTTTATATATTTGTGTCTGTGTGTGCACAGGTGAAGGTCGCAATTAACGGGAGAAAACCTTTCCATGTCAATGACCTTGTGCACACGCATTCACACAGAGACCGTGCTTGTTAGGACTATAATTTTCTATAAATGGTGAAAAAAACTTTTATTATAAAAATTACATGTTCATATACTGAATAAGATAAAAAAAATATAGAAAAATGTATATTTGTCCTAAACCTGAATCAACAAATCATGGGAATACTAAAGAATATTTATTTGTTAATTACATTAGTCTTGTTTAAAACTTGGATTCCCAGAGATCAGGATAAAAGGAAGAACTCTCACAAAGTGACTTATCTCTTTTAAAGAGAAAAGAGTAATGGACATATTTGTGTGAAAGCCCCGAGAGGTGTTAATCAAAATAATTACCGGATGTATTGAGTTAAACCCTACTGAGTATTAAGGTTGTCTAGGTATTCAAATATATCAAAATATATTAATTAGTATTTAAACATAAACTTGACAACCCCAACAAACGATTATGTGACTGGATGAGACTATGTCGGTGCTAATGGAGAATATGGTAAAACTTTGTTGTAAGCATAGCGGCATATGAATGATTTTAAAAGGGATACCATTTCTCCACAAAGCTGTGAGTGAATATCGCTGTGTCAATGGTCTCTTAGCGATCAGTAAATGTGTTGCCTTGGTTACGATTTGTGTCTAGCCTTTAATCCAGGTGTGGAAAAACATCAGAGGGCTTTAAGATGTTACAAACATTGTGTCACTATTTAGGAAGATAACAAGATGTCTAAGTAAATACCAAAATGTAGCTAAAATAATTCAGTGAAAATGTAACCAGATGGCTATGTCTATGAATAAGGCGATCCATGGTTACACTAAGGAATGAAGAGTGTGACAGACCTCATAGAGCTGAGCGAAAATCCATGTCATATGTGTCAAGCTATATAAAAAATAGTAACCATTAAACAAGGGTATTACTGTGTCTATGTGTGTAGCCAACTATGAAAGTTGTATGTAGCTAGAAAAAGGCTCTGAACTAAACATAGCCACACAACAAAAATAGGGATAGATTTAAAAATAGAAATAGATTGCGGTGTCACCACATCCATAGACACCGTGGGCTATAAGAATGAGTGAAGCCGAGGTGTTTGCTCAGCATTTTCATATGAGTTTCACCCTGTTAGCCCTATTACTGAGTTAGATGGTCTGTGTGTCTTTATTTTTTCAAAAATTAAAAATCTACTGGACGTAATATAAAGGTAAATTTCCAAAAATCTAAACATAATAAGTATTATTTATAATAATATGTAGTAGAGGAAAAAGTGAAACTAGAGGATAAACATGTGTGTGTTAAAGCGGACTCAAAGTGAATATGGATCGCTGTATCGCCACGTCTATGGACATTGCGGTCTGTGAGATCAGGTATATAGAGCCAAGATATTTGCTCAGCTTTCGGTGTAAGTTTTACCCTATTGATCATATCGCTGAACTAAATAGTCTGTGTGTCTTCATTTATTTATTAAGGAGTAGGGGGTTCACTGAGCTTTGTATGGAAAGCATAAACATAAATGGTATTATTTTTAATCATGTTTAATTATATTATGCTTTGAATTTACTTGTTGCTATTATATTGTGGATGTAAAGATAACTTGACCCATAGTTATGGCTACAGTAACGAGTAAATATTTGGGACCGATGGGAGTGTATATTGTCATTACCATAAGAGGTCTTTGAAAGGGAAAATTAAGTTAAATAATGAGTATAGAGACTATATAATCACAAACCAGAATAAATAAACCATGTGTTAATCATAGTAATAAGAAACATCCCATTCGAAGTTTAAGCCAAAAGGAATTCTAGTATTTAAAGAAAAAATCCAAAAAACTTCACGTTTGCATAAAAGATGGAACTTATCTCCTCCTCTAATAGGTGTAACTATTTTTTCTACTCCTTGAATAAACAAGCTGGAGACATCTTTTTGGTGTACGAAAATCCAGTGCTTGGCCACATTTGTTAATGTCATATAAATGGTCATGTAATCGATCTTTTAGACGCCGTGTAGTGCGGCCAACATACTGGATTTGACATATGTCACAAGTGATGACGTACACCAAAAACTGTGTGTTGCAGTTCAAAGAGGGGACTTTAAACATTTTGCCATTTGTACATGAATGTATATTTCTCTCTACTTTGATGTGACGACAGTAATTACAACACCTTTTTCCACATCTGTAATTCCCCGTTAAATTCAACCAATTAGTTTTATCTTGTTTACTTGGGAATAAACTCGGTGATAGGGAATTTCCTAGAGTGGGTGCCCTCCGGGAGACCACTTTAATGCCCTTGGACAGGACCTTACTGTAAACTGGGTCATTGTGTAAGATAGGGAGATATCTGTTTATGATATTCTTTATCTTGTTAAATTCTGAGCTAAAGGGTGTAGAAAAAAATTGGGACACCCACTGGAATTTTGCTGGAGGGTTCCTTTTTATTTCTTTTTTGTGTGCTCTCTTCTAAAAGAACATGCCTAGAGATTTTACTGACAGTATTGAGAGATTTTGTAATTAGGGATTCTGGGTACCCATGTTCTTTGAAGCGTTGTGCCATGTCATGAGATTCTGCGTGAAAACTTTCAGGTCTACTGCACAAACGTTTTAGCCTCAAAAACTGGCCGTATGGTACCCTTCTGATGGTGTGTTTAGGGTGTACAGAATCAGCTCTAAGGATGGTGTTTCCCGCTGTGGGCTTTCTGAAAAGAATAGTGTGAATCGCATCTTCCATGCCTGTTAATCTTACATCAAGAAATACTATACTGTTGGTTTTCAGAGTTCCCGTGAATTTTAGATTGAGATCATTGTCATTAAAATAGAAAAGCCAAACATTGATGTCAGCATTGGCATCAGATGTGATGAATAAAAGATCATCAATGAAACGACAGAAGAATACTGTGTCTAGTCGGCGGGGCTATTACATCCAAAGATGCGAGACCTCTCCCACCAACCCATAAAAAGTTTGGCCAGTGAGGGTGAAAATTTCGCTCCCATGGAGGCCCCGCATTTCTGGAGGTAATAGCCCCCGTCAAACATAAAGAAGTTATGGGTCAGGAGGTATTCCAAAGCTTGTAAAATTAAATCTTGTAATACTAATGAAAACCTCCCAGATCTTTTCAAAAACCAAGCAACCGCTTGAAGACCCAAATGGTGCAGGATGCTAGAATACAGGCTAGTGACATCGCAAGTGATCCATCTGTAGTTGTCTTTCCACTTAAAACCTTGGAGTTTACTTAAGAGCTGTCTCTCAAATAGCCTGGTAACTCAATGGTTAAAGGTTGTAACTGAGAATCTACCCATTCTCCCAATTTTTCATTTAATGAGCCTATGCCGGCTACAATTGGTCTGCCTGTGAGGGGGTTGAGACCTTTATGAACTTTAGGTAGATGATGAAATATTGGTGTGATGGAATGTTCAGGAATAAATAATTCTTTATCCGTGGGTGAAAAAAGGCCAACCTGTATTGCCCTGTCAAGGAGAGCAGACAGTTTGGTCTTAAATGTGGACGTGGGGTTACATGAAAGTTTTTGGTTTGTGTGTGTGTCTGACAGTTGGCGTAGAGCTTCCTGTCTGTATGTTTCTGCATCTAACACTACCACAATGCCCCCTTTATCCGCATTTTTAATCACAATCCTATCATCTGTTGTCAGTGCTTTAAGAGCTGTTCGTTCATTCATAGTTAAGTTGGATTTTTTATGACAATTGCGAGCCAGATGAGTCAATTCACCCTCCACCATTTTTTGGAACAGATCCAGATCCTTTCCCCTAGATGCCACCGGATAAAAATCTGATCTAGATTTAGTTAAAAATTTATTACATGTGTCAGGGGGATCCCTGGGGAAAGGATCCGATTCTATAGCCAAATCAGTCAGATCATTAAGAGCACAAACATCCATAAACAATAGAGGTGAAGGGGGAGACTCACCTGAATCGCAAGTGGCTGGAGAGACATCTATTTCTTCTGTAGATGAAAAATAATGTTTTCTAAGAGTGAGATTCCGGGAAAACCTATTATCATCTAAAATGGTTTTAAACAAGTCAAAATGTTTATTGGGGCAAAAGTTTAGACCTTTTGCCAGAAGTTTGGTTTCATCTTCCTTAAGTGGTCTCTTGGAGATGTTCATGACACTGTATGTTACTTCTTTGTTCTGCCCTGCAAACTGTATTGGGTGTTGTTTGGGGTGTTGGTGTTTCCTGCCACCTCTCCTGGTTTTCTTGTGTTGGAAGGTTTCTTCTTCTTGGAGTGTCCGGACCTGTGAGGGTTTCCAGTGTGTCTTGGTGTACCTGCTCTCTGTATTTCTGCGGGTTCTTCAGAGCGATCAAAGGAGGAATTGGATGCAGTGTAAACAGAAGTGTCATTAGCAGGTATGCTCTCCTGGTCAGAGAAGCTAACCTGCTTTCCTCTGTTCCTTCGTGATCTGTTAGGGATGAATTGCGGTCTTTTCCACGTATAAACCTTGTTATTTTCATAATCATCTTTATCTCTGGCTAATTTGCCTTTTTTGCTGTCAATCACAGATTTTTCCATCTTGTCTAGTCTTCTATTTAGACGAACGTCCAGGTCTGAAAACCCTGTATGGTTTTGTAAAGAGGTGAGTTCCTTTTGTATTGAAGATATGTCTGTAGCGCTTCCACTTCTTTTTTCTTAAAAGAGATAAGAACATTCATCCGTTTGAAAGAGCACATATCCAGAGTGTCAGTCCATTCTTTCTTGAGAAGGTCATCAAAAAGCTCAGAGGTGGGAAACTTCTTAATCCTTAAGCCTTGTGGGATATGTGCCAGGGTTAAATATTCAGATAAAAAGTGGATATCCCAGTACGCTCTGATTTCTCTGGCCATCAATTGCTCCAGTTTCCTGAAGTGGTGTATCAATAATACTCTGTCATCACCTGAGGATTGTGATGATTGTGTCTGTGCCGACTGTCTCAATGGGTTGTTGGCCGGTGCTGTGAGGGTTCAGCTGTACACTTCTGCCATGGGTGTCGAGGTAACCGTACGTTCCATGTGAATATACGAGGAAAATATGCTTTTTGTAAAAAAACTGGATAGATGAACGAATAAATGATGCTGTGTGAGCTCCTGGCTGAAATCCCTGTGCCGGTGGAAAGATTTTTGTAGGAATAATCTGGAATGCAACTGCAGCACAAGTGTTTTCCCTGCACCAGGTTGTATCCAAACCAGGTATAAACTGCATGTTGCTCTCCAGAGTTGAAAAGCCCCAGGTGCTGGCTAATGCTAATCCATGATGTGAGGGAAGAAAAAAGTCTGGACAGCCGCACACCAGGAGAATATAATCCAATTAAATTTCTTTATTGTAAAATCAGGAACAAATCATGTACATAGCACCATGGGTAGAATGTACAGATAATCAGCTAACGCGCTTCATGCTCTGTGGAGCGCTTACTCATAGCTAACAATGATAAAAATGAAACCACATATATACCATTTATTATGAATCATGTGACCAAGTGGTAAATCTAAAATGCAGAACAGCTGAGATCTGATTGTGAAGGGTGTGAACATTGGTCAGTGGTTGATGAACACAGGGGTGAAAATCCCTGTGAGTGCAGGGTGTATATGTGTAAGCAGCGGCAAAATGTAGAAAAAAGGAACCAATTATATAAAATGCTATATAAGCATGTAAGACATAAAGTACATATGAAGAATGATAAAAAAAAGTGAAGAAAGAAGCTATATTTGGATTAACGTGAGAAAAAAAAAAAATGATGAAAAGTGAATGAAAAGATTGAGAAATCTTAATGGGTAGTGAATGCAGGTGTAAAAATAAAAATAAATATAAATTACACCAGAAAAGAAAAAAGGAACAATGAGTGTGAAGTGTGTTTGGGGGGTGAAGGAAAAAGAAAAATATGGGGTTTCTGTGTATGCAAACAATATCGCAATAACGTGATATTAATGCTGTGTATGGATATTGTAAAACCAAAAAAAGAAAAAGAAATTATTGTGTGTATGTATATGTATGTTATATATATATATATATATATATATATATATATATATATATATATATATATATATATATATATATATATAACAGTGGTTATCTGATAGTAAAAAAGTGATGTGGTATTGTGGAAAGTGAAAGTCCCATAAGGAATGTTTGCTTAATGTGTCAAAAGACCATGAAAATGTGTGTGTTTCATGTGTGTGAATGAACTCTATGACCAGGATGTATGTGAATATAATAAACATGTGTTTTAATCCTGTTTATAAAATACATGGTCATATAGAAAAAGGGGAGGGGGAAAAAACACATACATGCACACTTCCTCTGTTCCCAATAAAAACAATACTAATATATCAGAATTGAATACATTTGTGTCCACATGTGAATTATTCTGGTGCGTAACATACATTTTCTGTAAATTGTAAAAATAAAGCACCTTTCCTAAAGAAACGAAAAAGGAGGGGGAAACCTTCATCAATTGACATTTCTTTTTTTTTTTTTTTGGTTTCACAATATCCATACACAGCATTAATATCACGTTATTGCAATATTGTTTGCATACACAGAAACCCCATATTTTTCTTTTTCCTTCACCCCCCAAACACACTTCACACGCATTGTTCCTTTTTTCTTTTCTGGTGTAATTTATATTTATTTTTATTTTTACACCTGCATTCACTACCCATTAAGATTTCTCAATCTTTTCATTCACTTTTCATCATTTATTTTTCACGTTAATCCAAATATAGCCTCTTTCTTCACTTTTTTTTTTTTTTTATCATTCTTCATATGTACTTTATGTCTTACATGCTTATATAGCATTTTATATAATTGGTTCCTTTTTTCTACATTTTGCCGCTGCTTACACATATACACCCTGCACTCACAGGGATTTTCACCCCTGTGTTCATCAACCACTGACCAATGTTCACACCCTTCACAATCAGATCTCAGCTGTTCTGCATTTTAGATTTACCACTTGGTCACACGATTCATGATAAATGGTATATATGTGGTTTCATTTTTATCATTGTTAGCTATGAGTAAGCGCTCCGCAGAGCGTGAAACGCGTTAGCTGATTATCTGTACATTCTATCCATGGTGCTTTATACATGATTTGTTCCTGATTTTACAATAAAGAAATTTCGTTGGATTATATTCTCCTGGTGTGCGGCTGTCCAGACTTTTTTCTTCCCTCACAACATGGATTAGCATTAGCCAGCACCTGGGGCTTTTCAACTCTGGAGAGCAACATTCAGTTTATACCTGGTTTGGATACAACCTGGTGCGGGGAAAACGCTTGTGCAAGAGCAAGCAATGGTTCTCAATTGTTAGAAATTTGTTTGGTATCCGTATTGGGAAAGAATTGAGATAAAAAAATTCATTCAAAAATATCTTTGGTGAGGGAGCGGGGGTTAGATCCTCCCTTGGCCTTCCAACAAAAAGAGGAAGGGAGGCCAGTAGGGGGTGTAAGGATATAGTATTTCTGAGAATACACTGAGGCCGAGAAGCAAATCCTGAGAGTTATTTAGCGGCCCGGCTACTGATAGTGTATAGGGAGTAACTGAATGTTCCAAAGATAAGCAAACTTCTAACAGCACAGACCGGTGTCATACAGCAGAGTGTGATAGACATGACTATTTTTGAATGAATTTTTTCATCTCAATTCTTTCCCAATACGGATACCAAACACATTTCTAACAATTGAAAACCATTGCTTCCTCTTGGAACCAAGAATTTCTATGGTTGACAGACCGTGTCCCTGCTGTTGTTTTTAATTTTCAATTATATGGAATGCCAAGTCAGTAACACACCACAATAATAATAAAAAATGTCTCTAACTTACACCCACCCCTGAGGAAGGAGGTATATTTACTCTGAAATGCGTCTGGTGCAAGAATACTTCTGAAACTGTGTACATACATGTAAAAATGTCTGTTATGCATTTTGTATAGTATTTGTTATATTACTATTTAATGTTGAAATTTAATAAATTACATTGGTATTAATATTTTGTAATATTTTCTCCAAGTGCCTTAAAAAGTCAACCATTAGGGGGTCCATTGTTTTATTGTTTGTCTTCTAAATTATAGGCAGCCTCATCTTTATCTCCACTATAACTCAAACCTTGCTTTCCTATAACTTTTATTACATCTACAACCCGCCGTAGTACTTGTCGCCTGGTTCTCACTTGTTCTCGCCTTACAGACATTTGCTTATACAAAAGTAGATCATCAACTCCAGCCAGGGGCGGACTGATAACTTATGGGGCCCCCGGGCAATAGGAGATTATGGGGCCACACAGTATACACACACAAAGTATACAATCACACAGTATACACAGACAGATGTAAAAAAAAAAAAAACACAGATTTATGCATACTGTCCCTGGTTTTACTGAGGCTGGCAACCCCAGGGCCCTCGGGCAGTGCCCGAGTGGCTCAATGTTCAGTCCGCCCCTGACTCCAGCACTGATGGATTTCACAAAAAGGCTTCGGCACACAAGTTGTGCATTACACTCTTCTCATGCTCTTCGATTCTTTGATGAAAGTGGGGTTCCACCCAAAAAAACAAACATATCTAAAAAATTCTAAAAAAAAAAACAAAAAAACATTTGGATATTTTTTTTTTTTTTTTACTCACCTCTAAATGCCTGTTGCTAGGTGGTCCCTCGTAGTCTGCCCCCTTCCTCTGCCTGGGCTGGTGACATCACTTCCCCCTGGCACAGGAAGGGCTCGGCTCTTCTCCCTCCCTCCTGTCAATCATCTGGGACCCATTACAGGTCCCAGGTGACTGAGCGGCCAATCACGGCGCGCGGCGCGGCTCGCGCATGCGCAGTGGGTGCCAGGCTGTGAAGCCACAGCCCGGCGCCCACAGTTGAAATGCCGGCGCCGACGAGCGGAGGGGGGGACGAGCGGGGCTTCGATCCCCCGCATCGCTGGACCCAGGGACAGGTAAGTGTCCAATTAAAAGTCAGCAGCTGCAGTATTTGTAGCTGCTGACTTTTAATTTTTTTTTTTTTTAATGGCCCGCCTGGGTGGAACTCCTCTTGAACATGACGCTTCTCTGTCATTCCTTCAATAAAAGAATTAGTTTCCTGTGACTTTGAAAAAGCCAGACAAACAGAGCAAAACATCGATTTTTTTTCATTGCAGTAGGTGAGCCATTTGCGACTTGTTCCATCTTTACGTTTTGGAGCCTTTTTTAACACTAGATCTGGAATATCCTGCCGTGGATGATATTTGAAAAAGACAGCAAGTTCATTTTTATTTGGACGAGCAAAATAATGAAATGATATATCTATGTCTTCAATTTGACGCTCTGAAACATCCATAATAACCTGTTTACGTGGTAATTCGGTGTGCCCCAATTCTCTATGTTCTTCATAATTCTGATGTTTCATCATCAGATTCCACTAAATCACCTTCTATTGTTTTTTGTTCTATGTTTGTTTCCTCTCTACTGGGCCCTGTCATGGGATCACTGTGTAGCGGGCACCTACTTTTAGGTAGGTGACCCTTCCTGGTAGTTTCTATGTCCGGTAAATTTAGACAGGCTTGTGCTATTATAGCAGGCCTGTCTGTTGTTAATTTCCATTTGAGTAGCAGGTAGTATGTATGCTAATCTCAGCCAATCATTAATTTGCTTGGTAACACCTGGGACTCTCATATAAAAAGGGGGTCACGTGGTTCCGGGAGGAGTTCGAGTCCTGCTCTGAGGAGCGAGAGGAGCCAGCGTGGTCCCCGGAGGGGGGAGTGGAGGTTTTTCCCCTCCGGGGAACCGACGGAGCTTTACCCCCTGCAATCAGGGTAAAGAACCGGTCCTCATGGAGGAACAGACGCCATCTTACAGCATGTGGTCGCTGGCCGCCCCTGCGGGGAGGGAAGGAGATTATAAAGGAGAAAAGGAACTAAGAATCATTGCAGAAGAAGTAGCAACAAAGTGGAAGGAAATTGGGCGATCGATCGTTTATGAGTGGTACATGTACTATTGATCACGTGAGTGAAAGCCCAAGGGAAGGGTACTACCAGAGGCTGAGGGTTGTTGGTGCACAAGTCACTGAGATGGACAGTGATGGTCTATGACTTTGGGTTCAGCAATGCCCCGGGATTCCAATCAGTCAAGCGGGAGAAGTTATTCAGAGTGACTTTTCTTTAGCTCAACTTGGAAGTACCATGTAGATGGGAAGTAGTGGTAAAAAGGTAGCGGTGAAGCTGCAAGCACATATATAGAGATACAGACTGTTCTTTAAAAGTCATCCAGATGAAGAAGTTATTCAGAGTGACTCTTTATCAATTATTCTCTATCAAATCTACTTCCATCTTCCCCGATTGAAGAAATTGCACAAAGTGATTTCCCAACTATCCGCAATTGATTCTAGTTTTCCTGTAAGAGCCATTGAAAGATGATAATGTAACAAAGAGCATCTCAAAGGAAGTCCTTCTCCCATCCCAGTTCATGTTGATGAATAAAGCAAGTGACAAAGCATTAAGGACTGTGAGTTATGAATCTATGGGCTGCGAGGGTTGGATGGTAAACGTGAATTACGGATATAATAATTAATCAGCCGCTCCTTCGGGGGTAAGCGCTACAACTGGATCTCTGTGCATGAGGACTGAACATATCCCAAATTATAACACATTTCTGAGCATCAAGTTCCAAAGACTTCTTATGTTTCTCTCTGATTTTTTCTGCTCCTCCTTTTTGCTTTTTTGGAGACTTCTAAGTAAAATATAAAATCATAAAGAAAAAAAAAGTGTCACTAATTCTGGGCAGTTGGCAGGAAAGATAACTCTCACAAACTTACTGTGAGAGGAGGACCAAGCCCCCTGCCAGCTTATTGGAGGGCAGCAGACCAGCACAGCACCAGAGAAGAAGAATAAAGACAATATCTGGCGGCACCCATAGTGTATTCTAAGCACATTGCATATCCTACCTGATAAATCTTTATTCCTCCTCCAAAGGGTTGCCTGGGCTAGCAGCCTACTGCCCCATCTCTATTGAGCGCCATGAGAGGTGACCCACTGCAGCGGAGAATTACTCAAGCAGAGTAAGTTCCTGCCCATGTCATAGTCCCTCCCTGGAGGACCGCACCAGACTCACTATAGAAGTATAAAACAGAACCTGGCTACACACATCACGTAAACGATTCTGTTTTCGGTCTTCCACCACCGGGTTTTTACAGGCAGCTACCACTAAGTGGTGTCTTCATGTTCTGTGATGAGGCCGAACGGAGAACCAGTCCGGGAGGTCGGTGTCACTTCCTAGATCCCCACTTGGTTTCAGCAGACAGAGACCCGCGGGTGAGAGACAGGTCCATGATGTATACAATCTAATTACATGTTTTATGCTGCGCTTCTCACCCTCTGGAGCTCTCTGTCACATTCAGGGCTGTCTTTAATATTGATTGGGCCCCGGGCAAACATTTTCTTGGGGGCCCCCCAACCGCTCTTATACATATAACAAATAGCAGTAAGACTCAAAATCAGTTTACTTCAGCAGATCAGCAGCAATTGCAATTGGTTACCAGAGGATACAGCATATTATTATCGATCACTGATTGGTTGTTAGAGGTTACAACACATCATTTCTGCTTCCTCATTCATTGCTGGAGGTTACTTCACATCATTACTGCTCACTGCGAGATGTACGACAGGAGATGACCAGAGACTGTGGATCTAATACAGGAGATGACCAGAGACTGCGGATCTAACACAGGAGATGACCGGAGACTGCAAGTCTAATACAGGAGATGACCGGAGACTGCAAGTCTAATACAGGAGATGACCAGAGACTGCAAATCTAATACAGGAGATGACCAGGGACTGCAAATCTAATACAGGACATGACCAGAGACTGCGGATCTAATACAAGAGATGACCAGAGACTGCGGATCTAATACAGGAGATGACCAGAGACTGCGGATCTAATACAGGAGATGACCAGAGACTGCGGATCTAATACAGGAGATGACCAGAGACTGCAAGTCTAATACAGGAGATGACCAGAGACTGCAAGTCTAATACAGGAGATGACCAGAGACTGCAAATCTAATACAGGAGATGACAAGAGACTACGGATCTAATACAAGAGATGACCAGAGACTGCGGATCTAATACAGGAGATGACCAGAGACTGCGGATCTAATACAGGAGATGACCAGAGACTGCGGATCTAATACAGGAGATCACCAGAGACTGCGGATCTAATACAGGAGATGACCAGAGACTGCAAATCTAATACAGGAGATGACCAGAGACTGCGGATCTAATACAGGAGATGACCGGAGATTGCGGATCTTATACAGGAGATGACCAGAGACTGCGGATCTAATACAGGAGATGACCAGAGACTGCGGATCTAATACAGGAGATGACCAGAGACTGCGGATCTAATACAGGAGATGACCAGAGATTGCGGATCTTATACAGGAGATGACCAGAGACTGCGGATCTAATACAGGAGATGACCAGAGACTGCGGATCTAATACAGGAGATGACCAGAGACTGCAAATCTAATACAGGAGATGACCAGAGACTGCGGATCTAATTCAGGAGATGACCAGAGACTGCAAATCTAATACAGAACGTCCGCTTGATGACGAAACGCGTCTGGGCACGCACGCAGTGACGTCACCACGTAAATGAGGAAGTAGGATGAGCTCCGCTCCGTGATTGTTATGCCGGCCGGCGTTTTTACATAATCTATGCAAAATTTGATCGTCTGTTTGTAAGTGTACTACTTTCTTCATTAAAGGGTTTGTTGAATGTATTACACTATAGTCAGTTTATCTCATTTTTGGGTCGTATACTGTGGATAAGGATTTCCTGATACAGCAATCAATCTCCCAGTGTGACATAGAGCCCAATGAATGCAAAGTCTGAGAGTTGGTAAGCACACTCTACAGCTGTGGTGGTGGGATATCACCTTTCGTTTTAAAGTGCACAATAGGGTGTTGGTCTCAGGTGCATGCTCATACATGGTTGTAAAACAATACTACACTATGGCCAGCTTTTTTGTCTTTCTTTCGGTATTGAACTGAGGGAACTACGCCTGAACTCAGACAAAGCTGATCGGTCCTTATCCTAAAGGCCCCGGCTGGGTTTAAGCCATCCGCTTATTATATCTGGCGTTCTGGTAAGGGCAATTCATTGTAGTGATCTTTGGATTGTGAATCACTTCTGTGCATGTTGTAGCATTTGGATGACCCGGAGTGCTTTTTCTTGCCCAAAGTGATATTTGGACTATACCATTGAACATTCACTTCAGACGTTTATGTCACTAATGATTGATAATACAAAGGACACTTAGCGCAGTTTATTTTTATTACTGTTATTTGTGTTGTCACACTGTCTACTGCTGCTTTATCTTATCATTCCAGTGCGGCATTTTTTTACTGTAATACAGGAGATGACCAGAGACTGCGGATCTAATACAGGAGATGACCAGAGACTGCAAGACGTACTACAGGAGATGACCAGAGACTGCGGATCTAATACATGAGATGACCAGAGACTGCAAGACTTACTACAGGAGATGACCAGAGACTGCGGATCTAATACATGAGATGACCAGAGACTGCAGATCTAATACAGGAGATGACCAGAGACTGCAAGATGTACTACAGGAGATGACCAGAGACTGCGGATCTAATACATGAGATGACCAGAGACTGCGGATCTAATACATGAGATGACCAGAGACTGCAGATCTAATACAGGAGATGACCAGAGACTGCGGATCTAATACATGAGATGACCAGAGACTGCGGATCTAATACAGGAGATGACCAGAGACTGCAGATCTAATACAGGAGATGACCAGAGACTGCAAATCTAATACAGGAGATGACCAGAGACTGCGGATCTAATACAGGAGATGACCAGAGACTGCAAATCTAGTACAGGAGATGACCAGAGACTGCCGATCTAATACAGGAGATGACCAAAGACTGCAACTCTAATACAGGAGATGACCAGAGACTGCGGATCTAATACAGGAGCTGACCAGAGACTGCAAGACGTACTACAGGAGATGGCCAGCGACTGCGGATCTAATACAGGAGATGACCAGAGACTGCGGATCTAATACATGAGATGACCAGAGACTGCGGATCTAATACAGGAGATGACCAGAGACTGCAAATCTAATACAGGAGATGACCAGAGACTGCGGATCTAATACAGGAGATGACCAGAGACTGCAAATCTAGTACAGGAGATGACCAGAGACTGCAAATCTAATACATGAGATGACCAGAGACTGTGGATCTAATATAGGAGATGACCAGAGACTGCGGATCTAATACAGGAGATGACCAGAGACTGCAGATCTAATACAGGAGATGACCAGAGACTGCAAATCTAATACAGGAGATGACCAGAGACTGCGGATCTAATACAGGAGATGACCAGAGACTGCAAATCTAGTACAGGAGATGACCAGAGACTGCCGATCTAATACAGGAGATGACCAGAGACTGCAACTCTAATACAGGAGATGAACAGAGACTGCGGATCTAATACAGGAGATGAACAGAGACTGCGGATCTAATACAGGAGATTACCAGAGACTGCAGATCTAATACAGGAGATGACCGCAGACTGCGGATCTAACACAGGAGATGACCAGAGACTGCAAATCTAGTACAGGAGATGACCGGAGACTGCAGATCTAATAGAGGAGATGAACAGAGACTGCGGATCTAATACAGGAGATGACCAGAGACTGCAAATCTAGTACAGGAGATGACCAGAGACTGCAAATCTAATGCAAGAGATGACCAGTGACTGCGGATCTAGTACAGGAGATGACCAGAGACTGCAAATCTAGTACAGGAGATGACCAGAGACTGCAAATCTAATACAGGAGATAACCAGTGACTGCGAATCTAGTACAGGAGATAACCAGCTGTCAGGAAAAGCCCTCTTGCAGTTTTCCCAGCAGATTGAGGATTAAACGAATGCCTGTACATAGAAGCGCCATCCGGCGCTCGCGGACACGCAATAGCGCCAACGGCGTTAATAGTGCTAACAAACGTACGCACATGCGCAATAGTGCCAATAGCTCCAATAGTGCTAACAAACGTACGCGCATGCGCAATAGTGCCACTTGGCGCCAAAGATAGGCTATTTAAAGAAGACTGTTTCAATGCTGCCTTGCTGTCCGGGCTACAGCGTTTCCTGAGATCCCTGCTACCTTGTTACCAGTTTTCCTGTATCCAGTACTGACTTGGCTTGTTCCTGACTTACCTGCTTGCTGCCCGCCCCGATCTTGGCTTGGACTCTGACTACTCTCTTGGTTTGCCCTTCTGTACCTGATCTGCCCGCCAGTACCTTGACCCGGCTTGTCTGCACCTCCCTGCTGTCTGCAACCTGCTACAGGACTACAGTGCACCTCCCTGCTGTCTGCAACCTGCTACGGGACTACAGTGCACCTCCCTGCTGTCTGCAACCTGCTACGGGACTACAGTGCACCTCCCTGCTGTCTGCAACCTGCTACAGGACTACAGTGCACCTCCCTGCTGTCTGCAACCTGCTACAGGACTACAGTGCACCTCCCTGCTGTCTGCAACCTGCTACAGGACTACAGTGCACCTCCCTGCTGTCTGCAACCTGCTACAGGACTACAGTGCACCTCCCTGCTGTCTGCAACCTGCTACAGGACTACAGTACACCTCCCTGCTGACTACAGGATCCTGCCTTCTGCTTCAGTGTTTCAGTCAGGCACTTGTGCCCCTCTGTACTTTTGAGTCCCTGTTCACACCTTCAGGGGTTCTTAAGTCAGAGGTATACAAGAGGCCGTTCTCTGCATTCCGGGCTCCACCTACCAGGTACGTGACACCAGCGACTAAGGATCTAATACAGGAGATGACCAGAGACTGCGGATCTAATACAGGAGATGACCGGAGACTGCGGATCTAATAGAGGAGATGACCAGAGACTGCAAATGTAGTACAGGAGATGACCAGAGACTGCAGATCTAATACAGGAGATGAACAGAGACTGCGGATCTAATACAGGAGATGACCAGAGACGGCAAATCTAGTACAGGAGATGACCAGAGACTGCAAATCTAATACAGGAGATGACCAGTGACTGCAGATCTAGTACAGGAGATGACCAGAGACTGCAAATCTAGTACAGGAGATGACCAGAGACTGCAAATCTAATACAGGAGATGACCAGTGACTGCAGATCTAGTACAGGAGATGACCGGAGACTGCAAATCTAGTACAGGAGATGACCAGAGACTGCAAATCTAATACAGGAGATGACCAGTGACTGCGGATCTAGTACAGGAGATAACCAGCGACTAAGGATCTAATACAGGAGATGACCAGAGACTGCGGATCTAATACAGGAGATGACCAGAGACTGCGGATCTAATACAGGAGATGAACAGAGACTGCAGATCTAATACAGGAGATGAACAGAGACTGCAGATCTAATACATGAGATGACCAGAGACTGTGGATCTAATACAGGAGATGAACAGAGACTGTGGATCTAATACAGGAGATGACCAGAGACTGCAAATCTAATACAGGATATGACCAGAGACTGCAGATCTAATACAGGAGATGACCAAAGACTGCGGATCTAATACAGGAGATGACCGGAGACTGCGGATCTAATACAGGAGATGACCGGAGACTGCAAATCTAGTGCAGGAGATGACCGGAGACTGCAAATCCAATACAGGAGATGACCAGTGACTGTGGATCTAGTACAGGAGATGACCAGAGACTGCATATCTAGTACAGGAGATGACCAGAGACAGCAAATCGAATACAGGAGATGACCAGGGACTGCAAGTCTAATACAGGAGATGACCAGAGACTGCTGATTTAATACAGGAGATGACCAGAGACTGCGGATCTAATACAGGAGATGACCAGAGACTGCGGATCTAATAGAGGAGATGAACAGAGACTGCGGATCTAGTACAGGAGATGACCAGAGACTGCAGATCTAATACAGGAGATGACCAGAGACGCCATCAACATGGGAACAAGGTGCTTTGGGGGCTACCCCAAAGCACCCTCCTCATGTTTAGGGCATGTGGCCTGGTACGGTTCAGAAGGGGGGGGTGCTCCTCTTTTCCTGCGGCCTGCCAGGTTGGAGGAGGGGAAGTGCTCCCTCTTTTGCTGCGGCCTGCCAGGTTGCGTGCTCAGGTAAGGGTCTGGTATGGATTTTTGGGGGGACCCCCATGCCATTTTTTAAACATTTTGGAGCGGGGTACCCCTTAATATCCATACCAGACCTGAAGGGCCTGGTATGGAATTTGGGGGGACCCCCACGCAATTTTTTTTTATTTTGGTTTGGGGTTCCCCTTAATAGTCATACCAGACCCAAAGGAACTGGTAATGGACTGGGGGGATCCCATGCTGTTTTTCTTAATGACTTCTTTTATGTGCATTGTCGGACCGATAATTCATTATAGCAGCGAGTACTTTTAAATGACCTTTTTTCCTTTGAAATGTCATTTTGCTGTCAGACTGTTCTAAACACGGGAAACATGCGCCCCTTTACAGGCATACTATAGACACCCCCCAGGTACAAAATTTAAAGGGATATTACACTTTTATTGTTTCACTTTAAGCGTTATTAAAATCACTGCTCCCGAAAAAACGGTCGTTTTTAAAACTTTTTTTTGCATTGATCCATGTCCCCTGGGGCAGGACCCGGGTCCCCAAACACTTTTTATGACAATGCCATGCATATAAGCCTTTAAAATTAGCACTTTTGATTTCTCCCATAGACTTTTAAAGGGTGTTCTGCGGCTTTCGAATTTGCTGCAAACACCCCAAATTGTTCGCTATTCGGCTCAAACATCAGGCTCATCCCTAGTGCTCGGTGACTCAGTGTTTCCTGACCTCTCTAAGGGAAGCTAGATTCTGTGGGCCCCCCAGACAAAGTGAGTTCCGTCACAAGGGGGAAGCTGCATGCTCATCATCTTCCCCCATTCCTGGCCCGCGAGGCTTGGAAAAAGGTATGGTATGATTTTTAGGGGACTTTAAACTTCTTTTCTTGATTTTCATGTGGAGTTTCCCTTGAATACAAATCAGACTAGGAAGATCTTGTATAGAATATGGGGAGACCTCATAAAATAATTTCCTTATTTTTTATGGGGTTCCCGTTAAAATTCCTATCAGAACTAAAGGGCCAGGTATGAGGTCGGGGAACCCTTTTGTCATTTCTTTACTTATCCTGGCTCCTATGTTTCCATGGCTGGGGGTTCGTACCATGTATGTGAATGGGGCCAGTGACATTACTGGTTGTTAAAGTGGTTGTAAACCCTTACAGACCACTTTAACCTGCAGGTGAGCCTAGATTAAGGCTTATAAGAGAGGGTGAAGAAGAGAAGCGCCACCTGAGTGCAGTATTAGTATATACTTTTAATGACACAGAGTTTAAAAACACTTACAAAAGACATGATTAAAAAGGGCTCATCTGTGGATGGATGATCCTGGTGGGTTCCTGGTAGGGGTGATCCTGGTGAGTTCCTCGAGCTCCAGTCTGCGTGCTGTATCAGCGATGTAAGGCTGTTAGAGAAGCTTGTCAGCAGATGGTTCGTCCTGTGGCCATCAGGGGGAGGCTGGGGCCGGCGTGGAGCGCACAGAAGGTGTGCGTGACGTCACGGGCTGTTCAGCGGCTTCCGGCTTCCGGGTACATTCCAAGGGGAGGGCTCGCATGGAGGGAGGGTACTAGCTGTGAGGGAGTCTGTGAATAGGCTACGCGCTCGGAGCAGCTGCTCCTTCAATAGGCCTGAGCTCAGGCCTATTGAAGGAGCAGCTGCTCCGAGCGCGTAGCCTATTCACAGACTCCCTCACAGCTAGTACCCTCCCTCCATGCGAGCCCTCCCCTTGGAATGTACCCGGAAGCCGGAAGCCACTGAACAGCCCGTGACGTCACGCACACCTTCTGTGCGCTCCACGCTGGCCCCAGCCTCCCCCTGATGGCCACAGGACGAACCATCTGCTGACAAGCTTCTCTAACAGCCTTACATCGCTGATACAGCACGCAGACTGGAGCTCGAGGAACTCACCAGGATCACCCCTACCAGGAACCCACCAGGATCATCCATCCACAGATGAGCCCTTTTTAATCATGTCTTTTGTAAGTGTTTTTAAACTCTGTGTCATTAAAAGTATATACTAATACTGCACTCAGGTGGCGCTTCTCTTCTTCACCCTCTCTTACATGTCACAGAGCTAGCTCTCTGGAGATAGCGGCCGCCTTCTAGATCCATTGCTTCATCAACCTACTTCACACATTGTGAACTGCTACACCTTTTAACCCCTGGACTGCCAAACCCTTTTTATATCTTGTAATCCCATATCCACATGCTTCTAACTGCCAGACCCTCATTAACCCCTGGGGTGCTAACTTTTTAGCCATGGACTATATGCCTGGCCAATCCGTTTAATTCTGTTTATTGTATACTGTATATGCGCTTTAAGTTACCATTAACCTTAGATTAAGGCTTACCTGTAGGTGCAAGAAATATCTCCTAAACCTACACGGTTAAGGATATATTTTCCTAAAAAGGGACACTGATGTCTATGGCGCATGCACGCCGTAGACAACGGCGCAAGCGCACTGAGCATGCCGTTAGTGAAGGCTAACATGCCGTTAGTGAAGGCTGACGCGTGAATGTGCTGGAGTGACGTTATCGCTGCTCTGGCCACTCACAGCGCCAGAGCAGCGATACCCGGAAGGAAGATGAACGCTTCATTGAAGAGGGGACAGCGGTGACATCGCAGGCTCCTGTGTCAGGTAAGTGACACATAATGGGCTATGATGCGATGCGATGCATAGTAGCCCATTATGCTTTACTTTTGCAGGGAACAAAGAAGAAGTAAACCCATCAGGGTTTACTTCCTCTTCAAGGACTCGGCAGCGCCCACAGTATAGGGAGCATAATGGCTGTGTGTTTATTTCATAGAAACCAAATCAATTTCACTTTCCTATTACAGAAAACAGCCGAGCCCCTTTCACTGAGAACGATCATTATCTGTACCGTGACCCCCTCCCCCTCCACAGACCAAAAATATTTCCCTAATGAATGTTTCCTCATATTTCTGTACAAAACCCCTAGAGACAGAAATCTGACACATAATTCTTCACAACAAAAAATATTCATCAACAAAGATATTTCTACTGAAGACAGAAAACCAGAAATACAACATTTTACAGATTTATATATTGTTTACTGTGTTATAGCTCTGACATGACATGTCCCCTCCCCCACAGTCACACACTATTATTATTATACATTTATATAGCTCTGACAAATACCACAGTGCTGTACAGGAATCGAGTATATGTTTATTCCTGCACTACCATGTGCGGAAGGATCAGAAAAGAACTGCTGCAAGCACTGAATAGGGGTCAATCCATACCCATGCAAAGAATACGTTAAATGGGGGCTGCGCTGTTCACATCAATAGAAAAAATGCTGCTAAAGGTAGCAGTACAATGCACATAAGTAAAAATAAACAAATGATGCAAATAATAACCACAGTAATGTATAAAGTGACTGGTTTCAAAGTGCAGAGTGCATAAATCAATGCTAATGACACTATAATATTTCTTCTGTGTATCAAATATGAGCAGAAAATATAAATAAACTGCAAAAATTGCAAAATCAACTGTGCAAATCCAGAAACAATCTTCCTGTGCAAAGTGCTAATGACCTGTGCAAAAATACAATACGAGTGTGCAGTAATAGAGTCCAAAAGTGTGCAAAATGCAATAAATTCCTTTCTTCTTTGTGTGACTGACATTCAATGTGAAGAAAGTGCTGAGGAATGGATCTCCTCTTCATTCAGAGACACACAATGAGGAAAGTGGCCTCTTACCTTGTGGTAATGAGATAACCACATATATGTATAGATCTGTAGTAAATGCTTCTCCCTTCTAATCCGGGATCAGTATGGATAAACACTTGTCGTTGTCTCTCGGTGGATGAAAGGAAAGTAATAAGAGAAGAAAAGGGGGTTCCGGATAGTCTAGTAGTTTTCAAACCAAATAGCTTTTCTTAATAAGAAGTGAGGGTACTCACATAGTAGAATACAGTATAGACATTGCTCCACGAGCGACCAGCTTGTTTTCCGGCGTCAATCTGAGTACTACAGATCTATACATGTATGTGGTTATCTCATTACCACAAGGTAAGAGGCCACTTTCACCGGTGTGTGTCTCTGTATGAAGAGGAGATCCAATCGGGGGGGGGGGGGGGGGGGCGTGGCCGGATGGTGAAGAGAGCAGTCGCATAGACACACAGCTCCAGCTCTCAACGACCATCCTACCCTTATCCTTGGTCCTAACTCCACGTGGAAGGTATCGTTTTGCTCCCCACGGCTGTGGGCACCTACCAGGCTGGCAGACATGGTGAAATACGGGCCGCCGCGGCCCTCACACATGGGGGAACAGTTGGCGCGGTTCCGGAGGCGAAATGGCGCTGGGACACATGCAGAGTGCACAGACGCGCTGCAGGCCTCCTCCTCTGCTATCCAGGACTCTGTAACAGGGGTGAGTGCATCAATTCCTGCTATATTCCTCACACATACAGAACCCCTTCAGACACAGGAATCACAGCAATCTCCTGAGTTTAGCCAGGCTGTGGATTCTCCCCCTGCTGAGCCTACATTATCTACCATTATGCTGGCTATCCAGGATTGCAAGGCCTCCCTCTCCACTCAAATAACTTCTATCCATATGGACTTTTCTTTATTGAAACAAGATGTCCAGAACCTCGGGGACCGCACAGGGGATGCTGAGGAACGGATCAGTACCTTAGAAGATACTGTGCACCCCATGTCTGTTACCATACGAGATACTACTAGCGAGATGGCGGCACTGCGTGCCAAAATTGACGATTTGGAAAATCGCTCTCGCAGGAACAATCTCAGATTTGTGGGATTTCCGGAACGTGCGGAAGGCCCCCATCCTGAAAAGTTTCTTTATTTATGGCTGCGGGACATTTTTGGTAAAGACGCACCCTCATTCTCACATGTTATAGAGCGTGCACATCGCACTCCTCCTCGTCCTCCTCCAGTGGGCACTACACCACGTTCCATCATTGTACGCATCCTCAATTTTCAGGATAAAGTGGCCATCCTACGCCTGGCATGAGAAAAAGGCCCGCTTACATTTAATGGCAATAATATTTCTGTTTATCCGGACTTTTCTGCTGAAGTTCAACGCCAACGGATCTCCTTCTCGGCAGTGAAATCTTGATTGCGCACCGAAGGCCTCTCCTACACTATGCTCTTCCCTGCCAAATTGCGCATTATTAATGACGGCAAGGCCCATTTCTATACCAACCCCAAGGAGGCCATGAAGTGGCTGAATGATCATTATGGAGCAGCACACAGAAGCAGGGGAGATTGAAGTCGCCATCAACCTGCAATGTCAGTTAATGATTACCCTACTATAGGCCCCGTACTTCTCTGTATGATTTGGTGATTGTATAGCCATAATTCTACAATGTCTGAAGATTTGGTCATCTGGCCCTTTTTTATCAGGAGAGATTTTCACCCTGCTATGCAAGATACGGTGTCAATACTCTGTATGCTTCTTCATTTCCCCCTGACCTTCATCTCTACGTTCTCTCCTGCACTGGTACCGTTTGCAACCCAGGGTAACTTGCATACCAGAGTAATCACCATGGCAATCTCTTCCACACGAACGAACAAAGGTTTAAAGGGAGCTTTTTTTTTTCATGTTTTTTTGTTTTTTTTTCTTTTTTTACTTTTTATCTCTTTTTCAACACATCTCTACCATCTGTCAATAGAGAGTCATCGATGGCCTATCAGGTCACCGCTTATAGTGGTTTGTTAATGCCTCTGTTTTTATCTATATTTTTAATTTTTTTTCTAAAACAAAACCATTTTATTTGGTCCATATCACCGTGCAAGCAGATCCATGCACTTTTTTGTCATGTGCTTGTATGTGCTTCAGGTGGCGCGGCCTATCCGCTTATGTTGGTACTAGTTCAAAGGTTCACCTATGCTTCTTTATTACTACATGTTATAATATGGCACAGTCCCTTAGGATAGTGTCCTGGAACACTAGAGGTCTGAATGCACCTCAGAAGAGATCCTTGGTTTTTTCTGTATTAAAAAAATGTCACCTTCACATTATTTGCCTCCAGGAGACTCACCTGACAGGCTCTAAGACAAGGGCCCTAAAGCGCCCATGGTTATCCAAGCTATACCATGCTACTCACACTAACTATTCAAGGGGAGTATCTATCCTTCTGGCTAAATCTCTCCCAGCTGAGATGATCAACGTTAAAACAGACCCAGAAGGGAGGTTTATTGTTCTTACTTTACAAATTTCCACCATAACCTTCATGCTAGTGACTATTTATATTCCCCCCATTTTCAGTGGAAGTACTCTCTAAATTATCCCTCCAACTACTGAATAAGCCCCCCGGCCCTTTGCTTTATGTAGGGGATTTTAACGCGGTCCAGGATCCAACAGTGGACCGCCTGGGAGAGGGAGGTAGGTATTTTCCCTCTTTTGTAGATTGGGCCCAGGCCCATGGTCTGACAGAGGTGTGGTGCTGGAAGCATCCGGATGAACGCCAATTTTCCTGTCATTCGGATTCTTTCCATACTATGTCTAGGCTGGACATGGCATTTGCGCCGGTGGAGACCCTTCCTGTTGTCTCCGGCGTTTCATACCTGCCCAGGGGAGTTTCAGATCATGCCCCTCTGTCTGTGTCCCTCCTCCTCCTCCTCCTCCTCCAAGGCTCAGGACCTGCTCTATGGCACCTAAACTCGTACTGGCTGGAGGACGAGGTGGTACAGGGAGAGTGTAGGATGAGCATTTCTAACTAATGGAAACATAATTTAGATAAAGTGGACCTCTCCACAGAGTGGGACGCATTCAAGTCTACATTGAGAGGTACCTTTATGTCTATTACGGGGATTTTACGAAAAAATAATCAGATGCTCACTGAGGAATTAGAAACTGCTATGGTACGCGCGGAGTCTGATTATGCCTCTAACCCTGCCTCTGACACTAGGGAGACATGGTTACAGAGCCATAAGGAATATGAACTCCGTCTGCTAGATCTCACACAAAAACGCATGTTGCATGTATCCCAAAAGTCGTTTGAATATGGTAATAAAGCAGGACGTCTCTTGGCATACCTGACCAGACCTGACCATTCCCCCATCTTTATAACACGTATAATTACTGCTCAAGGTACTATTAGTGATAACCCGGGAGATATCCTAGATTCTTTTCTGTGCTTTTACAGAAAGCTGTATACTTCCAAGGTTGATTATGATGATGACTCCCAGCTGTCTGACTATTTGGCTGACATATCTCTTCCCTCCTTGTCGGATGAGGGACAGGACATATTGGAGGTGCCTATTTCAGTCGAGGAGATTGCTGCAGCAATCTCCCAAATGCCCGCACATAAGACTCCTGGACCTGATGGTTTCCCGACTGAAAGGTATGTTAAGTTCAAGGACCTTCTATCCCCTTTCCTTCTGCGGACTTATAACAAAGCCCTAGAGACTGTGATCCTCCCCCCAACGATGCAGGAGGCTTTGATAGTACTCCTATTAAAGCCCCGAAAGGACCCACTTACCTGTGAATCTTATCGTCCAATTTCTCTCATAAATGTGGACGTTAATATTCTGGCCAAAATATTAGCAAATCGACTGAATACTGTGGTCACATCCATGGTTATTAGTGACCAGGGTGGTTTTATCCCTGGTAGGTCTACTAGAATGAACATTCGCAGATTGTTTCACAACCTGCAATATCCACATGACTGCGCTCCTACACGCGCCATTGTGTCCTTAGACACCTGTAAAGCATTTGACAGTGTGGAATGGCTGTACCTTTCTCAGGTGTTACAGAAATATGGCTTCAGGCCCCCCGTGTGGTAGCATGGATAAAACTCCTGTACACTTCCCCAACAGCTCGGATACGGGTCAACTCATCTATCACTGATCCCCTCCCAATTACCAGGGGCACTCGACAGGGGTGCCCATTGTCGCCCCTGTTTGCCCTGGCAATGGAGCCGCTTGCAGTTTGCATTCGCTCCTCCCCCACAATTAAAGGACTCCCAATTGCAAATATAGAGGAGCGCATTTCCCTTTACGCAGATGACACACTGGTGTACCTGGCAGATGCAAATGAGTCTCTGCAGGCTTTGCTGGAGGAGATCACTACCTTTGGGGACTACTCTGGATTCCGGGTTAATTGGGACAAATCCAGCCTTTTCCCCTTGCATGTGAATAACCCTCCTCAGATACACCGGCCTCCAAGCTCCAGGTGGTGTCCTCCTTTAGATACCTTGGAGTATTGGTTCAGGCTCCCTTATCTCTATATGCCACTAATAATCTAGATCCTTTGCTGGCCCGCCTCCAGGAACAAACTAAACAGTGGATGGATTTACCTTTAGACCTCATGGGGAGGGCCAATATTCTTAAAATGATTTATTTACCTAGATTGCTTTATATCCTTACTAATTCCCCATGTAAAATACCAAAAGCTACCTTCAAACGCATAGATATGATAAGTACTACTTTCCTGTGGAAGGGTGGATCCCCCAAAGTGGCACTTGAGACACTGAGACTGCCAGCTCACCTGGCGGGTCTAGCATTCCCTAACTTCTTCCTTTACTATATGGCATCCCAACTGGTGCACATACATGACTGGATGAATCCAGATCCAGCCAATGCCTGTACAACCACGGAGGGGGCTATCGCATCTTCCCTTGAAACTCTGCATAACATAATATATAGAGGCTGGGTCCCTGACTGCCCTGGAACCTCTCTACTCTCTGCCTCCCTTTCATTGTTTAAATATATTACCATGAAAATATCAAAACATTCTTGGTTGAAATCCCTTAACAACCCCTTGTGGTTTAATCCCAATCTGCAAGAATGGTACTCTCTTCCAGATGCCAACCGATGGTATTCCAAGGGGGTTAAATATCTATGTCATTTATATACTACACAGGGCTTTAAAACTTTCTCTCAGTTACGCAGGGACTTTGACTTACCAAGATCACACTTATTTTATTATTATCAGCTCAGACATGCCATACATGCCCAATTTGGTACCTTGAAAGACTACTCGGGCAACCAGAACCCTCTAAATTAGTATACACTTACTATGCAGCCTTAATGACTGACTTTAACCCTAGGTTTCACAAAGCGCAAGAGAAGTGGGATTCAATGGATATCTCCATGGTAAATGAGGATTGGTCAGAATTTAGTGACACATATAAAACTTCTGTCATTTCCTCCCGAGACCGCATCATACAAGTTAAAATCTTTCATCAGACCCACCTCACCCCGGCCAGACTGCATAAAATGGGTCTTTTACCATCGGATGTCTGTTTCCGAGGCTGCGGCCAAGAGGCAGACTTCTTACATTGCTTTTGGTCATGCCCGATAGTTAGTGACTTCTGGGAGGAAGTGTGTGCCTTTATATCGACTGTGCTGGGCCTTCCTAACATAATTCACCCTAAGAATTGCCTGTTGGGAGTATTTGGTGACTTGAACATATCATCACATGCCAAGGCGACTGCTCCGTATACTTTATTTTTATGTTAAAAAAAAAAAATCGATTCTACTGTCCTGGAAAGGTGCACAGACCTCTTTGAAATCCCTCTGGTTAAAACTTATTAATGACTCTATTCCATTATATAAATTAACCTTTGAAATTTGAAAAAGGAATAAAACCTTTCATAAAATTTGGGGTAAATGGTTGGCTAGTCCGTTAAATCTCTCTCAACATTGAACACAATTGATCATTGATGGGCCGTGCCACAGAGACCTTCAATACAAGGTTCTTTAATATGGTTATGTCATACAAATGTGCCTATATCTGATATTCTTATTATTACCAATATCTCAGACCTTTTTCAACGATTTTTGTCTACAATGACTTGTGTGATCTAATTGCATGTTGGATACTACTTCTGTATGATAAGATGGATCATTTTATGGATCAGATACTCTTGTGTGTTTTTTTTTCTTTTTTCTCTTTATTTGTGATTGTTTTGTGTTTGTTGGTTTGTGCTGAACCTAAAACCAATAAAAATATCTTTAAAAAAAAAAAAAAAAGAGGAGATCCATTTCTCAGCACTTTCTGCTTCTTCACATTGAATGTCAGTCGCACAAAGAAGAAAGGAATTTATTGCATTTTTGTACAGCTCCATTGCATTTCGCACACTTTTGGACTCTATTACTGCACACTCGTATTGTATTTTTGCACAGGTCATTAGCACTTTGTACAGGAAGATTGTTGCTGGATTTGCACAGTGGATTTTGCAATTTTTGCAGTTTATTTATATTTTTTGCACATACTTGATACATAGAAGAAATATTATAGTGTCATTAGCATTGATTTATGCACTCTGCACTTTGAAACCCGTCACTTTATCAATTACTGTGGTTATTGTTTGTATTATTTATTTATTTTTACTTATGTGCATTGTACTACTACCTTTAGCAGCATTTTTTCCATTGATGTGAACAGTGCAGCACCAACCCCAACCCCCATTTAGCTGTACAGAGAACACTGAGCCAGTCACATCAATCTGTGCACCAGAGGAGCTTCTCCACCAGGTGGTGCTGTTTTGCAAGGTGCTGTTGGCTCACTCTGCTGGGATCTCAGCTGGAGGAAACATCAAGCCTGGGCCTGTCCTGCAGGCTTCTCCCCCAGCCCCCATGCAGTGGGTGGGAGGAGATGAAGGTGGAGGCTCTCCAGAGGCACTGAGGCCTACTCCATGTGCTCAAGCTGCAATGGAGCCTGAGCCTATCCCTATGCAAGAGGAGTCCTTAACAGTCCTCCAGGATGAAGTGCTAAAGAGGAACAGAAACTTTCTGTCATGACAGAAGATCTCAGGAAAAAGAAATCTCTGCAAAGTTAGCCTGGAAACAGTAAGAGGGAAGTTTCCAAGCTGAAGTCTCTGGAAGAGGCATTGAAAAAGCAGAAGTTGGTTGCTTCTCTGAAGGAAAGCACCGGTGTGTTAAGAGAAAAGTGTGAGAATGAGGAGAGATTCCAACAGATGAACGAGAGTGTCTGTGCCAGTACAAGCCAGAGGGTGGATGCCGCAGTAATGACGACAGTATGGATGGGGGGGTAAGGAAGTGGCTTCACATGGTGGCCCCAGTACTACCCCTGTCTCAGGATCTGTTGCACCTGAGTCAGTATCTGCCCCACTCCCTCCCCAGCAGACTGGGTCATCTCAGGAGGAGGTTGAGGAAAATGGTGGATTGATGCAGACAATTACAGAAATGGAATCTCCCTTGAGTGGCACCAACCCATCAGATGAAGATCTTGGGAATGCAGGCATGTATCCACATAGACATTAACAGTGCAGAGCAGGAATGTCGCATGGACATTAAAAATGCAGAGCAGGAATGTCACGTGACAAACCAGATTTCAGAGGTTCCTATGCAGCCAGTTAATGTGTCATCTGTCCCAGTTATGAACTATGCTAAGGCTGTGTCGGGAAAAAGTCATGCTGCTGCTGGTGGTGAAAGGGAGCCAGTTGTGCGATTTTCACCTAACGCACCTTCTTCCATTAAATGCAGGAATGTGGTACAGCTCAGGTTGGAGGGAGAAGATATTCCACCTATCAGGAGGGTGGTTGTGGATAAGATCCCAGCCATGGGATTTAAAGCAGAGCTCCACCCTAAAGTGTAACTTCCACTCATTGGATTCCTCCCACTCTCCGGTGCCACAATTGGCACCTTTCAGGAGGGTGCAGATACCTGTATAATACAGGTATCTGCACCCAGTTCCAGGCATAGATAGCCGCAGAACATTCGCAGATACCCGCCCCCCGTTGTATTCTGGGAAACACACAGTTCCCAGAACACAATGAAGACCAGTGAAGACGCGCAGCGTGCTTCGCACATGCGCAGTTGGGAACCGGGCAGTGAAGCCGCAACGCTTCACTTCCTGATTCCCTGACCGAGGATGGCAGTGGGGGCAGCCGAGAGACGAGGGATTGCTCGTCTTCTGCTGCCAACATCGCTGGACCCTGGGACAGGTAAGTGTCCATTTATTAAAATTCAGTAGCTGCAGTATTTGTAGCTGCTGGCTTTTAATTTTTTTTAAGGTGGAGCTCCGCTTTAAGGCAGAGGATATTTATGCACTTATCAGTCCGGCTGGTTCCTATGAATATGATTTATCATTTGTACGTCCAGAGTCGCTGGATCTGTTTTGGGAGCGGATTAAGCATGTATATAGGGGCCAGCCGGACTGGAAGGGGCTTGTACCCAAAGTTGTCTCACGTCAGCGCTTGATTAAGAATGTGACTATCCTGACTAGAAATGAGTCTATACCCCCCCGAGGATTTATGGGTCTGGTTGAGGAGGTTTGGTGAAACATTGTGTAGCGTTACTCCCATGGGGGCTTCTGGTGTGGTTGTAGCAATCCGCCAATCGCCCTGCTGCCATCCCTTCATCAGCCACCCAAGAAGGCAATAAACAGTCAATTACTCCTTTTTTCTTGCTTTTTATTTGTAGGATCAAACTTGGAGAGATCTAGGGATGTATGAGATGCCCATGAATATTTCAGTGGGATAGGTTATAATGCATTGCCTTGGCCTTGTCATTGGATTTCAGTCCAGTCTGTACTGCAGACTATTGCTTCTTCTGGTATCAATCTGGCTGAGGATTTACTACTCTGAATAGTTCCTCTGCTTGAGTTGATCTGCTTCCTTTGGGGTATTAATTCTTTAAGGTCAAATACCTGCACCGCCTTCTTCATGACCCGCATACTAACACCTTTCTTGGGGTATTAATTCTTTAAGGTCAAAGACTTGCACCACCTTCTTCATGACCCGCATACTAACACCCTTCAGTCTTTGGAAGTTATTGAAACATGAACTTAGCACATAATAAATGACAGACTATTGCTCCAGCCCGTCCATTGTTGTCCATATTGTGTTCCCCCGACCACACAGTTTGCTACACTTCTCTCTCCAGCACCTCTGCTTCTTCAACGTTACACTGACCTTCTCCTTGTATCAAAGTCCCGTGTTCCCCGGTCACAGGAATCCGACAAGCTGGTTCACTCCTGCCGCTTTACTCTTACTTCCTCCACTTGATCCTCCTTATAGTTAAGCACTGTGTTCCCCGGTCACAGAAACCTGATGCACTCTGTAGAGATGAGGATCCTCAACTTTATCTCCTTCCCCTGCAGCTCCTCCATTTCGCCTCCGCACACACAGCACATCCCCATTTGGGGATGCCCGGTATAGCACGCCATGCTGTCTTTCCTGTGCTTCACAACCCCCTCCTGGAAGCATGTGACCCCAGCTTATATAGGAGGCCTGCCCCCTGCCAATGCAAATTAATCATTGGTCAGAGCCCCCCCACATGAGCTGCCTGCCACTCAGGTCTCAAGCCCAGCCTCCCTTCCAGAACAATTCCACTGAAAGCAGGAGAGGATCTCTGAGCCAGAATGCAGGTGGCCACACCCCCCACTATACTAACACTCCCATTCCAAAATCAAAACAACCAGGCCTGGAATAGAAACACAGGCCTGACTAAATTTACCTGCCACTAGTCCTGCAACTAGAAAAACACCAACCCAGCACCTACCTAAAAACACCAACCCTTTGCCCCACGATGAGAGGGGACACTGATCTAAGGAAGAATTGGGGCTCTGCTGGGAACACAAATGTATAGACTGAAGGTCTGCTGGAGAAACTGATGTAAGGACTGGCCTCTGCTGGGGACACTGATGTAAGGACTGGAGCTCCGCTGGGGACACTGATGTAAGGACTGGAGCTCCGCTGAGGACACTGATGTAAGGACTGGCCTCTGCTGGGGACAGTATACACACACACACACAGTATAGTTATCCCCAAAAGTGGGCAGCAAATGCGCTGTTTGCCAAAATACGCGTTATAAAAACAAATCAAAATGCACATTTAAAAAAAAAAAGTATCAAACTACATGCTAAAAGAAGCGCCAAAATGTGCGTTATGAACCGCACCAAAATGTGTGTTAAAATAACCTGTGCAAAAAAAGTGCGCTAAAGGGGCAAAATGTGTGTTTAAAAAAAGTGCCAAAATGCACAATAAAAAAGAAAACCCACAGCCAGATGTGCACTAAAAAATAAAAAATACGGCATGGTAAAAAAATCGGCAAAATACGCGGAAATGCCCAAATGAGCAATAAAAAAGGGGCCAAAATACACATTCAACCACTTGCCGACCGACCACCGTCGTTTGACCGCGGCAGAATGGCTCCCCTGCGGAAATCAACGTAGCTGTAAGGTGGGTGCTATGAGGGGCATAGGGGGCACGCGTGCGCTGCGTCACTTAGGAGCCGATACGCGTGCCGGGCACACCACGCTCCTGACAGAGACAGAATGGAGATCTGTCATTGTAAACAGACATCTCCATTCAGTCAGGGGTGAGGAGATTAATCTGCTGTTCCTAGTGATCAGGAACAATGATCGGTCTCCTCCCCCAGTCAGTCCCCCCCACAGTTAGAACACACACTCAGGGAACACATTTAACCCCTTGATCGCCCCCTAGTGTTATCCCCTTCTCTGCCAGTGACATTTATATATTAATCAGTGGCTATTTTTTAGCTCTGATTGCTGTATAAATGTCACTGACTGGTCCCAAAAAATTGTCCAATGTGTCCACCGCAATGTCGCAGGCCTGCTAAAAAAGAAAATCACAGATCACAGCCATTAATAGCAAAAATAAATAAAAATGCCATAAATCTATCCCCTATTTTGTAGATGCTATAACTTGCGCAAACCAATCAATATACTATTATTGCGATTTTTTTTTTTTTACCAAAAATATGTAGAAGAATATATATCGACCTAAACTGATGAATATTTTTATTTTTTATTTTTTTTTTAATTTGGGGATATTTATTATAGCAAATAGTAAAAGATATTGTACTTAGAACAAGGAAAATGTGGGGATTTTAGCGGTGCCAAAAAGAGTCCCAAAAGAATACATTTGTTTAAAAATATTTTATAATATATTTTATTTTAGCAAAGTTAAAAAACCCAAAGAAAACATTCACAATAGTGACAATCATATAGTGGTCACAAGGATCTAGTAGGTTACAGCAAACCAATACATTGCACATTAGCCCGACATGTTTCGCTGATTGCTTCTTCAGGGGAGGTGCAAATCGGAACAAAAGTAGTGCAAAGAACTAAATAAAACAGATATAAAGACAGAGAATTACAATGAGTTACCAAAAAAAATACATATATAATTGTTTTTAATGAGAGCGTGGTGTTAAGACAGACATCACGGACAAAAACGCTCACCCTACAGAAAGTTCCCACCAAAGACAAACGAGAGCTGGACCCAACAATCCTGTAATAACCCCCATACACAAGGCAGATGGTCAGATTGCAGTCATAGAGGACAGAAAGGTGAGACTATGAAACAAGAAATTTTTGTTACCGTATTTATCGGCGTATAACACGCGCCGGCGTATAACACGCACCCCAAGTTTAGGAGGGAATTTTAAGGAAAAAAAATGTTTTAAGGAAAAAAAACTTACATTTAAATGCCCATCAATGCAGCCTTATCAGTGTTCATCTGCAGCCTTGCACAGCGTCCATCTGCATGCTTGTCCAGTGTCATTTGCAGCCTGGCAGTCATTTGCAGCCTTGGTGTCATTTGCAGCCTGGCAGTCATTTGCAGCCTTGGTGTCATTTGCAGCCTGGCAGTCATTTGCAGCCTTGGTGTCATTTGCAGCCTTGCAGCCTTGGTGTCATTTGCAGCCTTGCAGCCTTGGTGTCATTTGCAGCCTTATCAGTGTCCATTAGCAGCCTTGCAGCTTTGTCAGTGTCCATTTGCAGCCTTGCCTAGGCTGCAGTTAAACTGCAGTGGCATGTCAGTGTCACTGCAGTTTGAAAATGGCTCCGCCGGTGCCGAGACACATAGAGCCGTGACTTGCGGTGGCTCTCGGCCTCCTGAGCGTTTTAGCCCTGTGATGGCCGGCGTCCGGGACCGTATTGGGAGCTCAGCACAAGATCCTCTGACTCCGCCGGCCAAGCGAAAGCTTGCCGTGGCTTGTGCGGGAGTCGTGAGGAATCCCCGCTCATGGCAGACTCGGGGTGGGAGCCATTCAGCTGGGTCTGTCCCCTGCTGCAGGCATGAGACGCATGGCGGCCGCCTCGGCGGGTTCTCCACCCGACTGGAGGGTGGCTCGGCGAGGGAGAGATGTCGGCTATGTGCCTGGAATGGCCGGGGCCTGTATTCCAGAAGAGAGAGGAAGGAGAAGAGGGACGGCAGGTGCAAAGCACCATCGTGGGGACTTGGACGGTGTGCGGTCCAGATCGGTGGCCCAGGGCAGTGATGACGGCTGGACTTCCAGTGAGGCAGTGGAAGCCAGGTAGGAACCTTTCTCTCTATAAAGAAGGAAGAGACACTAGGGAGAGGAATAGGCTGCACACCCCAAATTACAATTGCAAAAAGGGAATTTGTCCCCCAGGAACAACAAGGGTTTTTAAGCAGCACAAGACTAGTACCAAGATATTAAAAATTATTCAATTTTTATTAAATATGTGACAATAGAGTAAAAACCATGAACTGTGTATGGCACATTGTAAAAGCGCAGATACATGTACAGGGCTACATATAAATGTTATACATAACAGGTGCTTGGATAGTCCTGATGCGTTTCGACCCCATCGGGTCTTCTTCAGAGGAAATGCATGCACTGTTGAGAAATTACATATATAAAAATAATAACAATACAGGAATGTACAAATGTGTATAGAGATTATCAAGGTTCTAGACATAGTTACCCAATGTATTCGTGTAGCCGAGTCTCCTGAATCTAAGGCTTTCAAAAGGGGGCCTCCATCAATTCGGTCCCCACCTGGAATCCCCCGGACGGCCAACACCCCGATAGGGGGGAATCAAGCAACAATGGCGTAACTTACGGTGAACTACACAATGGAAGTACCCCACATCCGGCACGCGGCACGTGTGGGTCAGCGGCACCTATGATCCAAACATCGTGCAATAACATCAATCAGGGTTTGAAAAGGATGTAACGAATTTTCCTATTTTATATATACTTATGTGAGTCATCAGTTAGTGATGCTCCTAGTTTTATCGCGTTTTTTTTTTATGTGGGGTACTACGCCCAAATATAGGAATAGTTTGAATACGTATCAAAAGATTAAATTATTGAAGCATATGAATATGTATTGCGAAGTAGCTAGGGGGACAGATGGGGAGGGAGAAAAAAAAAAGGGGGGGGGGGGCGGGGGAGGGAAAAAGGGGAAAGTGAGGGAAAGTAGGGAAGGGGAGGGGACATGATGGGAGGGTGGGGAAATCCGAGGGAGAAAAGTGAGGGAGGGGATGTGCAGGGTGATGGGAAGGATATGGGGAGGGAAAATGGTGAGGAAACTGGGAAGGGACATAGGAAAGGAAGGATGAAAAAAAAAACACCGGAAAAGGGGGGAATGGCAACCAGATGAGAGAATGGTATAGTGAAGAGAATGGGGACCCCGTGCGAGGGGATGGGAGTAAACAAGGTGGTTAGGAAAGGTGAAAAAATGATGAAGGGGTGAAAAGTGAACAAGGAACGAATAAAAGTGACAACGTGAATAAAAATATACAATATAACTGAGTGATAAATAGCGGTGAGGGGCTGAAAAGGCAGTGGAGCCAGGTAGTGAGACAAATCATAATGGTGTACCTTATATGTCCAGCATAAGAGCAGCCATGTACGAGTGATCAGTGAAACTTATATAGGGGATGTGTGCAGTGAGCTGTAATGAAAGAATAAATAAGTATAGGAAACAAATGCAGTAGCGTGTAAGGTGATGGTGATGCCGTGAAGAGTACGGAGTTACCTGAAAAAGGGAGCACGAATGTGGCTGTATTTCCTGTAGAGGTAATGAGGATCAGAGAGAGGATTCCAAATGAGTCCACTCACCTTTAAATGTGCAACATATGATGCTGATTGGTTGCCGATGGAGGACCACAGGTGCACGCCGCCCCCCCGCCCCCACCTACCAGCGCAGGGACACTGCTGACGTAGTCAGCACTCTAGTGTAGTTCCCCCGGCGTTCCGAGGGATGAGTCCTGGCACCGCCGTCCTTTCCGACGTAAAGACGTGGCGTCATGACGTCACGTGTGTGCGCGCGCCCCAGGGTGCGCGCGCAGACATGGACGTAACACCCGGAAGGATTCGGGACGCCGCTGGCAGGGAGAGATCACGTCCCAGGGGGAGCCACTCCCCTGATGGACGTGTGTATAGGCGCTAATCATGCGCCTGTCTCACCCTGCCAGGAAGAGACACCATAATGCTGACAAACCCCCGGAGGGGGAAGATGGTCGGACCGGGAGCCCAGGTTTGAATCTACATGAGAGAAAGCCTGGCAGTGATATTAAATTAACTATGTATATGGCATCAAACAGTGAAAGAAGCATATATGGAATTATTTCATTTTAGATAGTAGGAAAAGAGTGGACATGTTGTTAATAAAGACTGGTTATACAATAAAGATATACAAAAAACTGGAATTAAAAGGAATTCGCTCATAGAGTTCATATAGTACCATCACACCAATCCTTCCCAATAAAAAGCAAGATCTAATTTCTACATGCATCATCAGTGTCTGCAATAAAAAGTTGCATATAGGATCATATCCATAAATGGGGGAACATATTTTTATATACAGTGGTGCATATGAAAAAAAAAAAAGGGGCAACACAGCATATAAAATATGGCACATATAACAGAGAGGAAGTGACTGTGGGGTAGTGTGTCTACTGGCATCCCATTTAATGCGTTTTGCCAGAGACAAAACCTCAGAGAAAAGGGGCAAAAGAAATTGACTCGTTAAGTCCTTTATTGTATAACCAGTCTTTATTAACAACATGTCCACTCTTTTCCTACTATCTAAAATGAAATAATTCCATATATGCTTCTTTCACTGTTTGATGCCATATACATAGTTAATTTAATATCACTGCCAGGCTTTCTCTCATGTAGATTCAAACCTGGGCTCCCGGTCCGACCATCTTCCCCGTCCGGGGGTTTGTCAGCATTATGGTGTCTCTTCCTGGCAGGGTGAGACAGGCGCATGATTAGCGCCTATACACACGTCCATCAGGGGAGTGGCTCCCCCTGGGACGTAATCTCTCCCTGCCAGCGGCGTCCCGAATCCTTCCGGGTGTTACGTCCGTGTCTGCGCGCGCACCCTGGGGCACGCGCACACACGTGACGTCATGACGCCACGTCTTTACGTCGGAAAGGACGGCGGTGCCAGGACTCGTCCCTTGGAACGCCGGGGGAACTACACTAGAGTGCTGACTACGTCAGCAGTGTCCCTGCGCTGGTAGGTGGGGGCGGGGGGGCGGCGTGCACCTGTGGTCCTCCATCGGCAACCAATCAGCATCATATGTTGCACATTTAAAGGTGAGTGGACTCATTTGGAATCCTCTCTCTGATCCTCATTACCTCTACAGGAAATACAGCCACATTCGTGCTCCCTTATTTCAGGTAACTCCGTACTCTTCACGGCATCACCATCACCTTACACGCTACTGCATTTGTTTCCTATACTTATTTATTCTTTCATTACAGCTCACTGCACACATCCCCTATATAAGTTTCACTGATCACTCGTACATGGCTGCTCTTATGCTGGACATATAAGGTACACCATTATGATTTGTCTCACTACCTGGCTCCACTGCCTTTTCAGCCCCTCACCGCTATTTATCACTCAGTTATATTGTATATTTTTATTCACGTTGTCACTTTTATTCGTTCCTTGTTCACTTTTCACCCCTTCATCATTTTTTCACCTTTCCTAACCACCTTGTTTACTCCCATCCCCTCGCACGGGGTCCCCATTCTCTTCACTATACCATTCTCTCATCTGGTTGCCATTCCCCCCTTTTCCGGTGTTTTTTTTTTCATCCTTCCTTTCCTATGTCCCTTCCCAGTTTCCTCACCATTTTCCCTCCCCATATCCTTCCCATCACCCTGCACATCCCCTCCCTCACTTTTCTCCCTCGGATTTCCCCACCCTCCCATCATGTCCCCTCCCCTTCCCTACTTTCCCTCACTTTCCCCTTTTTCCCTCCCCCGCCCCCCCCCCTTTTTTTTTTCTCCCTCCCCATCTGTCCCCCTAGCTACTTCGCAATACATATTCATATGCCTCAATAATTTAATCTTTTGATACGTATTCAAACTATTCCTATATTTGGGCGTAGTACCCCACATAAAAAAAAAAAAAAACGCGATAAAACTAGGAGCATCACTAACTGATGACTCACATAAGTATATATAAAATAGGAAAATTCGTTACATCCTTTTCAAACCCTGATTGATGTTATTGCACGATGTTTGGATCATAGGTGCCGCTGACCCACACGTGCCGCGTGCCGGATGTGGGGTACTTCCATTGTGTAGTTCACCGTAAGTTATGCCATTGTTGCTTGATTCCCCCCTATCGGGGTGTTGGCCGTCCGGGGGATTCCAGGTGGGGACCGAATTGATGGAGGCCCCCTTTTGAAAGCCTTAGATTCAGGAGACTCGGCTACACGAATACATTGGGTAACTATGTCTAGAACCTTGATAATCTCTATACACATTTGTACATTCCTGTATTGTTATTATTTTTATATATGTAATTTCTCAACAGTGCATGCATTTCCTCTGAAGAAGACCCGATGGGGTCGAAACGCATCAGGACTATCCAAGCACCTGTTATGTATAACATTTATATGTAGCCCTGTACATGTATCTGCGCTTTTACAATGTGCCATACACAGTTCATGGTTTTTACTCTATTGTCACATATTTAATAAAAATTGAATAATTTTTAATAACTTGGTACTAGTCTTGTGCTGCTTAAAAACCCTTGTTGTTCCTGGGGGACAAATTCCCTTTTTGCAAAAACCTTTCTCTCTTATATTTCTCCTCTCCTGTCATTAGCAAAGGGGTGTCTGTGTGCAGGGTTGGAGGTGCAGGGGTGCCAGTGGAACAAGGGGATGGCTCAGGAGGGGTGGATCACGGTGCTGGTTCCCTGTCCCTTGGGGTAGTGGGGGGGCAAGAAGTGGGGGTGGTGCAAACATTGTTGGCTGGAAACATTGGTGGGACCATAAGGACATTAGTCTTTGGATGAAGCTAATGTCCTCTCCAAGAAGTTCTTTGTCTCCCTTTCAGGGTGGGGCCGGGGATTTGGCCTTTGCCAGGCAACCGGCCGGTAGTCGCATGGGATTTTGATGGCAATTTAAAGCTGGCACCTTGAAATTTGGGGCAAAATGTTGATTCCGGCATGGGTGTTCCACATGCGGGGGTTCGCACTCGCAGTCTCGGTGCTTTAAGCAGGGTAGCGGAAAAGGGGGGATTCTGGAAAAAGGGAAGACACTGGTGATGGTAAAAAAGGATGGTCCCCTTTCTAAGGCGCTATCCTGATCGGGCAGCGGCCAGGTTATTAGTGTTGGGGTTTACTGAGGGTTTCAAGTTGAATAGTCGACTTCAGGTAGTTCCGCCTCTGGCGGATAATTTGAGGTTGGCGTGGGAGCATGCTGGCATTGTTACTGAAAAGTTGTTCAAGGAAGTTTCGTTGGGTCGCATGGCTGGCCCGTTTGAGATGCCACCAGTACCCGATTTGGTTATATACCCTTTGGGTGTGGTTCCCAAGAAGGAGCCGAATAAGTTTCGGCTCATTCACCATTTGTCCCACCTGTGTGGGGGATCGGTTAATGATTCTATTGACCCGGGCCTTTGCACGGTGTCTTACACATCTTTTGATACGGCGGTGGCCTGGGTGCAGCATCTGGGTAAGGAGGCATTGTTGGCAAAAATGGATATAGAGGCTGCTTTTCGCCTCTTGCCGGTTCATCCTGATTGCTGCCATTTGTTGGGATGTCGCTGGCAGAGTATGTTTTTCGTTAACAGATGTTTGCCCATGGGGTGCGCTATTTCTTGTTCCTTGTTCGAGAAATTTAGTTCTTTTCGGTAATGGGCGGTGCAGGATGTTTCAGGCTTGTCATCTGTCATCCATTACTTGGATGATTTTTTGTGTATAGGGCCTGGTGTGTGCATCTCTGTTGGCTACAGTTCCGCAACTTTTTGAAGTTTTTGGGGTTCTGTTGGCCGCTGACAAGACGGAAGGTTTTGTGTTTTTTGGGGATCATTGTAGATACCTTGGGTATGGAATGCCATTTGCCTTTGAACAAATTGGAGGGTTTGAGGCAGGAGGTGGCTGGGGCGGTACAGATGAAGAAGATCCAGCTTCGAGCTCTGCAATCTCTGCTGGGCAAATTAAATTTTGCCTGCCGCATCATGCCTATGGGGCGTGTTTTCTGCAGGCATCTGGCAGGGGCCATGGCTGGCATTCAGGCTCCGCATCATTATATTTGACTGGGGCTGGATCACAAGGAGGATCCGAAAGTGTGGGACTCTTTTTTGGTGACTTATAATGGCCGCTCACTTTGGTTAGGGCGGGTGGTTTGGAACTTTGATATGGAACTGTTCACTGACGTGGCCGGCTCCGGCAGTTTTGGGGCCTTTTACCAGGGAAAGTGGAGCGCCGGGGAATGGCCGGTGGCCTGGAAGGAGGCTGGTTTGGTACGCAATTTGGCGACCTTGAAATTATTCCCCATAGTGCTAGCTGTGGAGCTATGGGGTGAGAAATTTAGGAATCACCACGTGCGTTTTCATTGTGTTAATCTGGGGGTTGTACAGGCCATTAATAATAACACTGAGTCTTCCCCCCCAGTTGTGCGCTTACTGCAGCATCTGGTTCTGAATTGTTTGTGTATCAACTGTTTTGTGACTGCGGTGCATGTACCGGGGATTGATAAATCAGTGGCTGATGCGTTGTCTCATTTCCAGTGGGACAGAATTCGTCAACTGGCACTAGAAGCGGATGTACACGGGATTCCTTGCCCCGAGAGGCTATGGAGCATCACATTGCCACTGCCCAGCATTTGATCCATAGATTGGTTTCTGCAGCTACTTGGACAGCATACAGTAAGGTTTGGCTGGAATGGGGTGCCTTGGTGCGGGAAGTAGGGGAATGCACTCACGATGAGGGTAGAGTCCATTTGCTGCTTTACTTTATAGGCAGGAATTTTGAGAGTGGAGTGTTGGCTTCTTATATGTCACAAAATTTGGCTGGGCTGGAGTTTATATTTCAGTTGGTGGGTCAATGGGATGCTACAAAGGCTTTCATGGTTCAGCGTGCTATGTGTGGATATCGCGCTGGTCGCTCACACGAGACGCCCTGCTTTTTTTAAGGTTTTGGGGGACGTGGTGGAACAGTTGGGAATGGGATATGTTTGCGTATCACAGTTTGAGAGGGTCTTGTTTCGGGCCGTTTTTATATTGGTCTTTTTTGGAGCTTTTCGGGTGGGTGAGATGGTGAGTAGGAACAAAAAGGGGGATGGTGGTTTGGATGTTCAAGATGTATGGGTGCAGGGGGATATGTTTGGGGTGTTTCTGAGGAGGTCCAAGACGGATCAATTGGGCAGGGGGGCCTGGGTGGAGTTGAGGACGGTCCCAGGTTCTCCTTTATGTCCGGTTGCGGCTGTGGGGGAATTTTGCCAAAATCAGGCCTCAAGGCGGGGGGGTTTTCTTCCAACATGAGGATGAGACAGCTGTGTCATGTTTTCAATTTCAGACGGTGTTCAGAAAATGTTTCGTGGCAGCGGGATTGAAGGCGGAGAATTATTCTTCTCACTCGTTCCGCATTGGAGCGGCCACAAAGGCGGTCCGGTGGGGATTGGATGATAAGGTGGTTCGGAGTATTGGACATTGGGAATCAGTGCAATTTAAATTATAAGTTCACCCTCACTTGCTTTAGTTAAACAAATCATCATGGGGGGAGGGAGGGAAGGCTCTTTGTGGCTCCTCTCTCTCTTAGCTTCTTCAAATTCATGTTGGGTGTTCTGGTGGGTCATTTGCTGAGGTGCTAGGGTGATGTGTTTTTTGTCTTCCCCTCTTCCTTTTTTCTGTTTCCTTTTCTTTCAGATTCGGTGACCAGCTTGGTGTGGATCCTGGGACACTCATATGTGTATTGGGGTGCCAGGAGGGCAGATGTCAGGAGGGATGGCAGGTTGTTGGGTTTGTCTGGGGAGGAGGGTGTAGTACGCTGGATTGGAGTCCCGGGCATGCTATGGTCCAGGGTGGTACCTGAAATGCATAGGTACGCCCGATTGGACCGCATCCCTGGTGTGGTTCTGATACATGTGGGGGGTAATGACCTGGGTTTGCGGTGCGCAAGGGAGTTGATCAGGGACATCAAATTCGATATGCTACGGCTGCAATCATTTTTCCCTGATACCTTTTTTATCTGGTCTGATATCGTGGCCAGGAAAGATAGGTGTTTGGATCGCTCTGTTGCAGGTTTGAACAGAGCGAGGGTAAAGGTCAACAAAGCGGTGGCTACGTTTTTTGTATGGAACGGGGGTTTGGCGGTTCGTCACCGGGAGTTGGAGGAGGAAATGTGGCGTTTTTACCTTCTGATGGGGTGCACCTGAATGCTATTGGTATTGACCTGAGGCAGCTAGGTTTGCAGGATGGCGTGCAGCGAGCGTTCCGAGTTTGGAGGGCAACACGCACGCAAGGTGTCATGTGTGTGTGCTGTGGCGGAAGGTCTATGGGGTCTTCGAAGGGGTTGCTGAGAAATAATGGAGATTTGGGGGGGTTGAGCCCATACGGAGGTATGGGCGTCCTTTCCCTTAAATGGAAACAATGGTGTGTAGTAGGTTTTATCTGGAAGGAAGTAGCTGGTTGTCCCTGAGCTTGCGTAATACATGGCGTGGGGCCTTTCATGGGTGTATAAAACTAGTTGGTTAGAAATTATAATTTGCCTTCAAAGGCCTCTAGATCAGGAAGGTTAATACTGACGTGTATTTGGTTGAAAATGTTTATGTAAAAATCTATTATATGCATTAAGTTATATGTTTGAAAAAAAATTGTATTTCTATTTGTTGTAATAAATGGCTGCTATGGCCATTCGACTCCAAAAAGAATTGTGTCGTCTGGTCAATTGCTGGTAAGTAGGGATGAGCTTCGAGTTCGAGTCAAACTCATGTTCGACTCGAACATTGGCTGTTCGCAAGTTTGCCGAGCAGCGAACAATTTGGGGTGTTCGCAGCAAATTCAAATGCAGCGGAACACCCTTTAAAAGTCTATGGGAGAAATCAAAAGTGCTAATTTTAAAGGCTTATATGCAAGTTATTGTCATAAAAAGTGTTTGGGGACCTGGGTCCTGCCCCAGGAGACATGGATCAATTCAAAAAAACCTTTTAAAAACGGCCGTTTTTTCAGGAGCAGTGATTTTAATAATGCTTAAAGTCAAACAATAAAAGTGACATTTCAAAGGAAAAAAGCCATTTAAAACTACTCGCGGCTATTGCATTGCCAGTCCGACAATACACATAGAAGTTCATTGATAAAAATGGCATGGGAATTCCCCACAGGGGAACCCCGAACCAAAATTAAAAAAAAAAAAAATTGGGGTCCCCCTAAATTCCATACCAGGCCCTTCAGGTCTGGTATGGATATTAAGGGGAACCCCGGCCAAAATTAAAAAAAAAAATGACATGGGGGTCCCCCTAAATTCCATACCAGACCCCTCAGGTCTGATATGTATTTTAAGGGGAACCCCGCGCCAAAAAAACAAAAAAAAAAACGGAGTGGGGTCCCCCCAAAAACCCATACCAGACCCTTATCCGAGCACGCAACCTGGCAGGCTGCAGGAAAAGAGGGGGGACGAGAGAGCGCCCCCCCCTCCTGAACCGTACCAGGCCACATGCCCTCAACATTGGGAGGGTGCTTTGGGGTAGCCCCCCAAAACACCTTGTCCCCATGTTGATGAGGACAAGGGCCTCATCCCCACAACCCTGGCCGGTGGTTGTGGGGGTCTGCGGGCGGGGGGCTTATCAGAATCTGGAAGCCCCCTTTAACAAAGGGACCCCCAGATCCCGGCCCCCTCTGTGTGAGATGGTAAGGGGGTACAAAGGTACCCCTACCATTTCACTAAAAAACTGTCAAAAATGTTAAAAATGACAAGAGACAGTTTTTGACAATTCCTTTATTTAAATGCTTCTTCTTTCTTCTATCTTCCTTCATCTTCTTCTGGTTCTTCTGGCTCTTCTGGTTCTTCCTCTGGCGTTCTCGTCCAGCATCTCCTCTGCGGTGTCTTCTATCTTCTTCTCCTCGGGCCGCTCCGCACCCATGGCATTGGGGGAGGCTCCCGCTCTTCTCTTCATCCTCTTCTCTTCTTCATCTTCTTCTTTTCTTCTCTTCTTCTCTTCAATTTCTTCTCCGGGCCGCTCAGCACCCATGCTGGCATGGAGGGAGGCTCCCGCTGTGTGACGGCGTCTCCTCTTCTGACGGTTCTTAAATAACGGGGGTGGGGCCACCCAGTGACCCCACCCCCCTCTGACACACGGGACATGACGGGACTTCCCTGTGGCATTCCCCGTGACGTCACAGGGAAGTCCTGTCAAGTCACCGTGCGTCAGAGGGGGCAGAGTCACCGGGTGGCCCTGCCCCCCATTATTTAAGAACTGTCAGACGAGGAGACGCCGTCACACAGCGGGAGCCTCCCTCCATGCCAGCATGGCTGCGGAGTGGCCCGGAGAAGAAAATGAAGAAGAGAAGAAAAGAAGAAGATGAAGAAGAGAAGAAGATGAAGAGAAGAGCGTGAGCCTCCCCCCATGCCATGGGTGCGGAGCGGCCCGAGGAGAAGAAGATAGAAGACGCCGCAGAGGAGATGCTGGACGAGAATGCCGGAGGAAGAACCAGAAGAAGAAGATGAAGGAAGATAGAAGAAAGAAGAAGCATTTAAAATAAAGGATTTGTCAAAAACTGTCTCTTGTCATTTTTAACATTTTTGACCGTTTTTTAGTGAAATGGTAGGGGTACCCTTACCATCTCACACAGGGGGGGTGGGATCTGGGGGTCCCCTTGTTAAAGGGGGCTTCCAGATTCTGATAAGCCCCCCGCCCGCAGACCCCCACAACCACCGGCCAGGGTTGTGGGGATGAGGCCCTTGTCCTCATCAACATGGGGACAAGGTGTTTTGGGGGCTACCTCAAAGCACCCTCCCAATGTTGAGGGCATATGGCCTGGTACGGTTCAGGAGGGGGGGCGCTCTCTCGTCCCCCTCTTTTCCTGTGGCCTGCCAGGTTGTGTGCTCGGATAAGGGTCTGGTATGGATTTTTGGGGGGACCCCACGCCGTTTTTTTTTTTTTTTTTGGCGCGGGGTTCCCCTTAAAATCCATACCAGATCTGAAGGGTCTGGTATGGAATTTAGGGGGACCCCCACGTCATTTTTTTTTTTACATTTTGGCTTGGGGTTCCCCTGTGGGGAATTCCCATGCCGTTTTTATCAATGAACTTCTATGTGTATTGTCGGACCGGCAAATCAGTAGTTTTAAATGGCTTTTTTCCTTTGAAATGTCATTTTGCTGTCAGACTGTTCTAAACACGGGAAACATGCGCCCCTTTACAGGCATACTATAGACACCCCCCAGGTACAAAATTTAAAGGGATGTTACACTTTTATTGTTTGACTTTAAGCATTATTAAAATCACTGCTCCCGAAAAAACGTCCGTTTTTAAAACTTTTTTTGCATTGATCCATGTCCCCTGGGGCAGGACCCAGGTCCCTAAACACTTTTTATGACAATAACTTGCATATAAGCCTTTAAAATTAGCACTTTTGATTATTCATGTTCGTGTCCCATAGACTTTAATGATGTCCGCGTGTTCGAAAGAACTTTTTTCCTGTTTGCATGTTCTAGTGCGAACCGAACAGGGGGGTGTTCGGCTCATCCCTACTGGTAAGGGTGTGGAAGGGAGCAGAATGTTATTCACGAGAGCCTAACGAATAGGCACATTCCTTAGTCATGCATTTTTGTACAGGTCATTAGCACTTTGCACAGGAAGATTGTTGCTGGATTTGCATAGTTGATTTTGCAATTTTTGCACAGTTTATTTATATTTTCTGCACATATTTGATATACAGAAGAAATATTATAGTGTCATTAGCATTGATTTATGCACTCTGCACTTTGAAACCAGTCACTTTATCCATTACTGCGGCAGCTGAAAGATGCATAAATGTGAATGCGTTCCATAAGAAACCATGTTAAATGGACTGTAGTGCGTTTCTGCAAATTGCACTAAAAAATGCAAAGGTGTAAACCAGAGCTTATTGTTAAAAGGGGCTCCCAGATTCTGATAAGCCCCCATCCCACCACAAACACCAACCAGTGTTGTAGGGAAGAGGCCTTTTTCTTCACCAACACTGGGACAAGGTGTATTTCATGGGGGGTCTTCCTTGGATAGTTACACTCCATGTTGAAGGGATGTGGCCTGGTATGGTTAAGGAGGGGTGTGACGGACCCCAGTACTCAAGAACAGTATGTACATTGTATAAGCTTCCCTTGCCCAGTACCAGAATGATCTAAGACCCCTTAGCTCACCCATTCACTTGTCGGGACACAGCGTAGGGTGGCATGAAACATCAACTGTTTATTGAAACACAGGCACTATGGGGACAATCCCCCCTTTTTTGCATGATGACACAGGGCGGGGTAAACTGTACATCCAGTAACATGAGACTCAGGTACATTCAACCTTTTCAACTAATAATTCAGTCAATAGCTGGGCATGTAGACAGCCTTATCAGCAGGAAGGGCTGTTGGAGAAATCCATCGTATAGCAACTAATAGCTGACAGTGATATAATTAACATCAGCTAATTAACTAGTCACTTAAACCAGCCTAGGTGACCAGACTATATGGCACCTACACCTTGGATACAAAGTACTGTACAATACACATTCTCACAAGTATAAAACACATATATGAGAAGACAGACAGAAACAATAGGGGATCTAATTAGCTATGGAATCCACATCTAAGCAATGCTTTGATGTGAGAGGGTCTGTACTGCGAGAGGGGGGTCTGCACTGAGGAAGGGGGGTCTGCACTGAGGAAGGGGGGTCTGTACTGTGGAAGAGGGGTCTGTACTGTGGAAGAGGGGTCTGTACTGTGGAAGAGGGGTCTGTACTGTGGAAGAGGGGTCTGTACTGTGGAAGAGGGGTCTGTACTGTGGAAGAGGGGTCTGTACTGAGGGAGAGAGATCTGTACTGCGGGAGGGGGGTCCCTACTGCGGGAGGGGGGTCTGCACTGCAGGAGAGGGGTCTGCACTGCGGGAGGAGGGGTTTGTAGTGCGGGAGAGGAGTTTGTACTGTGGGAGAGGGGTCTGCACTGCGGGAGGGGGGTCTGTACTGAATTCACTGACTGGGATGCCTCACCAGCTCTTTTGCAGCTAGACCTCAGGCTCCAGGACCAGCAGCCAGACCCTTGGCCCCAGCAGCCAGACCCCAGGACCCAGACCCCAGGACCAGCAGCCAGACCCCAGGACCAACAGCCAGACCCCAGGCCCCAGCAGCCAGACCCCAGGACCAGCAGCCCCGCTCCAGCAGCCAGACCCTAGCAGCCAGAGCCCAGGACCACCAGCCCAGTCCCTGTGTGATCAGGCTGCATTTCATGGGCACTGGTAAGGCTGCATTTTATTGGGGGGGGTCTGCACCGGCATGAAGCCTCACATCCCTGAAATGAGTTTTTGCAGGTTGTGGGATGTCTGCCTCCCTTCTCTTCTCTTCTACATGACAGGTGGAGGTGTAATGGGTGCTGCTTATATCAGCCTCCTCGCAGTATGGCTGTGCGTTTATTTCATTATTCATTATTATACATGTATATAGCTCTGACATATACCACAGTGCTGTACAGAGATCGAGTATATGTTTATTCCTGCACTACCATGTGTGGGAGGATCAGAAAAGAACTGCTGCAGGCACTGAATAGGGGTCAATCCATATCCATGCAAACAATAAGTTAAATGGGGGTTGGTGCTGCGCTGTTCACATAACTGGAAAAAATGCTGGTAAAGGTAGCAGTACAATGCACATAAGTAAAAATAAATAAATAATACAAACAATAACCACAGTAATGGATAAAGTGACTGGTTTCAAAGTGCAGAGTGCATAAATCAATGCTAATGACACTATAATATTTCTTCTGTGTATCAAATCTGTGCAGAAAATATAAATAAACTGCAAAAATTGCAAAATCAACTGTGCAAATCCAGCAACAATCTTCCTGTGCAAAGTGCTAATGACCTGTGCAAAAATACAATACGAGTGTGCAGTAATAGAGTCCAAAAGTGTGCAAAATGCAATGGAGCTGTGCAAAAATGCAATAAATTCCTTTCTTCTTTGTGCGACTGACATTCAATGTGAAGAAGCAGAAGGTGCTGAGGAATGGCATAGTTGCCAACATTGTAAAAAAAATTAAGGGACACTTTTTTGGCTGTAGGCGGAGTCTTGTTATAATTAGGGGGCGGGGCATGTAATTGTGGACGTGGAACAGGGGAAAAGTAAAAATGCGGCGCGCGAAGAGTGCCGCGGCGAAAAATCGGCGTGGTTTATGCAAAACAGTGGGCGTGTCTTAAATGGGCATGGCTCAAAGGGAGTGTGATTAGAGTCTGAGATGAATGAGGGATGGAGAGTGAAAGGGGGGAGAGGGATGGAGGGACAGCAGTGTATGTAATGGCTTTGTACCCCTCCCCCCGCGCACCACGCACACATCCCGCTCCTCACTCACCTCACGAAGTCTCAACCTGTCCCGGGGAGGCGTGCCAATGTGCTGACTGCTGCGCGGGAACTGGCTATTTATGGCTTTGGGCGGAGAATGTGAGACTGTGGGCGGGGCTCTTCAAACTATTCTGCCCATCGCGACGGGCAGAAATATACTCTCCTGATTAGGAGCTACGCTTAGGCTTCTTCCTCCCTCTTTCTCACTAGGGTACGGGTTTTACCAAATTTCTGCCCTTCATTGTGTGGTCCAGTCCTCCTATTGGTATTATCCTTTTGGGATCTGGCACCCAGGGATAATCTGCACCAGTTGGTTCAACAGATGACGCCTGGCAAATGGTGGTTATTGCTCTGTTCTTTTGACCTTTATTAGTAGTTAATATGAATCAGTGATATCGTGTCTAGCCCTGATGAAGCAAAAACTTCTTTGCGAAACATGTTGGCTGATAGTCACTTATGAATTCTGAAATATACTACTGGATGGTCATATTTTCTTAAAATGTTGATTTTTGTTATATATCCCCTGGTTATAGCCCAACCACTTATGTTTATCAAGCATATACAATAATGATATGAGATGGAGCATTCCTGAGCCCCCCATCACCTCATTCACCCCCATTATATACAAAAATGATATGAGATGGAGCATTCCTGAGCCCCCCATCATCTCAGTCACCCCCATTATATACAATAATGATATAAGATGGAGCATTCCTGAGCCCCCTATCACCTCAGTCACCCCCATTATATACAATAATGATATGAGATGGAGCATTCCTGAGCCCCCCATCACCTCAGTCACCCCTGTTATGGACAAAAATGATATGAGATGGAGCATTCCTGAGCCCCCCATCACCACAGTCACCCCCATTATATACAATAATGATATAAGATGGAGCATTCCTGAGCCCCCCATCACCTCAGTCACCCCTGTTATGGACAAAAATGATATGAGATGGAGCATTCCTGAGCCCCCCATCACCACAGTCACCCCCATTATATACAATAATGATATAAGATGGAGCATTCCTGAGCCCCCATCACCTCATTCACCCCCCATTATATACAATGATATGAGATGGATCATTCCTGAGCCCCCCATCACCTCAGTCAACCCATTATATACAATAATGATATGAGATGGAACATTCCTGAGCCCCCCATCATCTTAGTCACCCCCATTATATACAATAATGATATGAGATGGAGCATTCCTGAGCCCCCCATCACCTCAGTCACCCCATTATATACAATAATGATATGAGATGGAACATTCCTGAGCCCCCCATCATCTTAGTCACCCCCATTATATACAATAATGATATGAGATGGAGCATTCCTGAGCCCCCCATCATCTCAGTTACCCCCATTATATACAATAATATGAGATGGAGCATTCCTGAGCCCCCCATCACGTCAGTCACCCCCATTATATAAAATAATGATATGAGATGGAGCGTTCCTGAGCCCCCCATCACCTCAGTCATCCCCATTATATACAATAATGATATGCGATGGAGCATTCCTGAGCCCCCCATCACCTTAGTCACCCCCATTATATACAATAATGATATGAGATGGAGCATTCCAGAGCCCCCCCATCACCTCAGTCATCCCCATTATATACAATAATGATATGAGATGGAGCATTCCTGAGCCCCCATCATCTCAGTCACCCCCATTATATGCGATAATGATATGAGATGGAGCATTCCTGAGCCCCCCATCACCTCATTCACCCCATTATATACAATAATGATATGAGATGGAGCATTCCTGAGCCCCCCATCATCTCAGTCACCCCCATTATATACAATAATGATATAAGATGGAGCATTCCTGAGCCCCCCATCACCTCAGTCACCCCCATTATATACAATAATGATATGAGATGGAGCATTCCTGAGCCCCCCCATCACCTCAGTCACCCCCATTATATACAATAATGATATGAGATGGAGCATTCCTGAGCCCCCCATCACCTCAGTCACCCCTATTATGGACAATAATGATATGAGATGGAGCATTCCTGAGCCCCCATCACCTCATTCACCCCCATTATATACAATGATATGAGATGGATCATTCCTGAGCCCCCCATCACCTCAGTCAACCCCATTATATACAATAATGATATGAGATGGAGCATTCCTAAGCCCCCCATCACCTCAGTCACCCCATTATATAAAATAATGATATGAGATGGAGCATTCCTGAGCCCCCCCATCACCTCAGTCACCCCCATTATATACAATGATATGAGATGGAGCATTCCTGAGCCCCCCATCATCTCAGTCACCCCCATTATATACAATAATATGAGATGGAGCATTCCTGAGCCTCCCATCACCTCAGTCACCCCCATTATATACAATAATGATATGAGATGGAACATTCCTGAGCCCCCCATCATCTCATTGACCCCCATTATATACAATGCTCCCCGGTGACACCTTATGAGGAAAACAACTTCACTTTTCTATTTTTCTGGTTGAATTCCATTTCCTCCCTAATAGACTTTTATTGGAGAGCCTGAAAATGCACAACACCGGCGATTTCTGACCGCCCCCCCAAAGGGGGGGTCACCCACCTTCACTTCCTATCTCACCCCCCAAAAAAAAAACCATCAAGGCCATGTTCACTGTCGCTTCCGATCACCCCCCCAAAATGGGTGGGAAAAAAAAGAGGGGGTCCACCTTCCAGCCATCCGTCCCCATAAAGGCCACCCACTGCTGCTTCCTATTACCGCCCCCACCCCCTAATTTTTGTGTGTTTAAAAAAATAAAATAAAAATTAGGGGGTGGGGGGCGGTAATAGGAAGCAGCAGTGGGTGGCCTTTATGGGGAAGGATGGCTGAAGGTGGACCCCCTCCTTTTCTCCCACCCCCCCCATTTTGGAGGTTTGTGTGCGTGATAGAAAGAAACAGTTACCACGGCCTTGATGTTTTTTTTTTTTTTTTGGGGGGGGGGATATAAAGTGGTGGTGGGTGACCCCCTTATGGGGACAAATAGCTGATGGTGGCCCTGTTAGATTTTTGTGTATTTAAAAAATAAATAAAAAATGAACAAGGTCACCCACCACCACTTCCCCACTCCCCCCCCAAAAAAAACCCATCAAGTCCTTGCGCACTGTCACTTCCTATCACCCCCTACCCCTCCAAAATGGGAAGAAAAAAAAGAAAAGGAGGAGGTCCACCTTCAGCCATCTGTCCCCATAAAGGCCACCCACTGCCGCTTCCTATTACCGCCCCCTAATTAGTGGGACTGCTTTAGCAGTCCCACTATTGTTATTCGTTTTTTTATTTATTTTTAATTTTAATTGTAATTTTATTATTCCGTACGTTTTTTGGCTCTGCATAACTTCTGCATACTTTCAGCTATTAAAACCATTCAACTATTAAAATGTTTGTCTCTTTCAGCTGATGATGGGACTTTTTCAACTTTTTTTCTACTATTTATACTTTTTAAAATATTAAGCTTTTTAACACTTTTTTAACAATGAAGTCAATGGGAGCATGCTTCAGATCCTTAAAATCTTCTTCTGCTCCCAAAAGTTTCAGCTCCTTCATACTTTCACCTAAAGACGCCAAACAAACTTTAAAATGTTCACAAAATATTCAGCTATCTGGCTATATCTTTTCAGTTTGATATCTTTTACAGTTTTTGTGAAAAAGCTGTTTGTTTAGAGGTCATTTCAGGAAATTTTAGCCATTAACCACTTCAGCCCCGGAAGGATTTACCCCCTTCCTGAACAGAGCACTTTTTACAATTTGGCACTGCGTCGCTTTAAATGCTAATTGCGCGGTCATGCAATGCTGTACCCAAACAAAATTTGCGTCCTTTTCTTCCCACAAATAGAGCTTTCTTTTGATGGTATTTGATCACCTCTGCGGTTTTTATTTTTTGCGCTATAAACGGAAAAAGACCGAAAATTTTGAAAAAAATTATATTTTCTACTTTTTGTTAAAAAAATTATCCAATAAACTCAATTTTAGTCATACATTTAGGCTAAAATGTATTCGGCCACATGCCTTTGGTAAAAAAAATGTCAATAAGCGTTTATTTATTGGTTTGCGCAAAAGTTATAGCGTCTACAAACTAGGGTACATTTTCTGCAATTTACACAGCTTTTAGTTTATGACTGCCTATGTCATTTCTTGAGGTGCTAAAATGGCAGAGCAGTACAAACCCCCCCAAATGACCCCATTTTGGAAAGTAGACATCCCAAGGAAATTGCTGAGAGGCATGTTGAGCCCATTGAATATTATTTTTTTTGTCCCAAGTGATTGAATAATGACAAAAAAAAAATTACAAAAAGTTGTCACTAAATGATATATTGCTCACACAGGCCATGGGCATATGTGGAATTGCACCCCAAAATATATTCAGCTGCTTCTCCTGAGTACGGGGATACCACATGTGTGGGACTTTTTGGGAGCCTAGCCGCGTACGGGGCCCCGAAAACCAATCACTGCCTTCAGGATTTCTAAGGGTGTGAATTTTTGATTTTACTCCTCACTACCTATCACAGTTTTGAAGGCCATAAAATGCCCAGATGGCACAACCCCCCCCCCAAATTACCCCATTTTGGAAAGTAGAGACCCCAAGCTATTTGCTGAGAGGCATGTTGAGTCCATGGAATATTTTATATTTTGACACAAGTTGCGGCAAAGTGACACATTTATTTATTTTTTATTTATTTTTGCACAAAGTTGTCACTAAATGATATATTGCTCACACAGGCCATGGGCATATGTGGAATTGCACCCCAAAATACATTTAGCTGCTTCTCCTGAGTATGGGGATACCACATGTGTGAGACTTTTTGGGAGCCTAGCCGCGTACGGGGCCCCCAAAACCAATCACAGCCTTCAGAATTTCTAAGGGTGTAAATTTTTGATTTCACTCTTCACTGCCTATCACAGTTTCGGAGGCCATGGAATGCCCAGATGACACAAACCCCCCCAAATGACCCCATTTTGGAAAGTAGACACCCCAAGCTATTTGCTGAGAGGCATGGTGAGTATTTTGCAGCTCTCATTTGTTTTTGAAAATGAAGAAAGACAAGAAAAAAAAATTTTTTTTTCTTTTATCAATTTTCAAAACTTTGTGACAAAAAGTGAGGTCTGCAAAATGCTCACTATACCGCTCAGCAAATAGCTTGGGGTGTCTACTTTCCAAAATGGGGTCATTTGGGGGTTTTTGTGCCACCTGGGCATTCCATGGCCTCCGAAACTGTGATAGGCAGTGAAGAGTGAAATCAAAAATTTACGCCCTTAGAAAACCTGAAGGCGGTGCTTGGTTTTCGGGGTCCTGTACGTGGCTAGGCTCCCAAAAAGTCTCACACGTGGTATCCCCGTACTCAGGAGAAGCAACAGAATGTATTTTGGGGTGTAATTTCACATATTCCCATGGCATGTTTGAGCAATATATCATTTAGTGACAACTTTGTGCAAAAAAATGTGTCTCTTTCCCGCAACTTGTGTCACAGTATAAAATATTCCATGGACTCGACATGCCTCTCAGCAAATAGCTTGGGGTGTCTACTTTCCAAAATAAGGTCATTTGGGGGGGTTTGAACTGTCCTGGCATTTTATTCACAACATTTAGAAGCTTATGTCACACATCACCCACTCTTCTTACCACTTGAAGACAAAGCCCTTTCTGACACTTTTTGTTTATATGAAATTTTTTTTTTTTTTTGCAAGTAAATTACTTTGAACCCTACAAATTTAAAATGGTGGGTGTTTTTTTTTTCACACAGTATTTGCGCAGCGATTTTTCAAACACATTTTTTGGGGAAAAAAAACACTTTTTACAATTTTAATGCACTAAAACACACTATATTGCCCAAATGTTTGATGAAATAAAAAAGATGATCTTAGGCTGAGTACATGGATACCAAACATGACATGCTTTAAAATTGCGCACAAACGTGCAGTGGCAACAAAATAAATACATTTTAAAAGCCTTTACAGGTTACCACTTTAGATGTACAGAGGAGGTCTACTGCTAAAAATACTGCCCTCGATCTGACCTTCGCGGTGACACCTCACATGCATGATGCAATTGCTGTTTACTTTTGACGCCAGACCGACGCTTGCATTCGCCTTAGCGTGAGAGCAGGGGGGGACAGGGGTGCTTTTTTTACATTTTTTTCTTTATTATTTTTTTGCTTTTTTATCTTATTTTTAAACTGTTCCTTTCATTTTTTTTAAATAATTTTTATTGTTATCTCTGGGAATGTAAATATCCCCTATGATAGCAATAGGTATTGACAGGTACTCTTTTTAGAAAAAATTGGGGTCTATTAGACCCTAGATCTCTCCTCTGCCCTCAAAGCATCTGACCACACCAAGATCGGTGTGATAAAATGCTTCCCCAATTTCCCAATGGCATTGTTTACATCCGGTGAAATCTAAGTCATAAAATGCTCGTAGCTTCCAGTTTCTTAGGCCATAGAGATGTTTGGAGCCATTCTGGTCTCTGATCAGCTCTATGGTCAGCCGGCTGAATCACCGGCTGCATTTTCAGGTTCCCTGTTGAGACAGGAGAGCCAGAGAAAAACACGGAAGATGGTGGGGGGGGAATTCCCTCCCACTGCTTGTAAAATCAGTCTTGAGGCTAATTAGCCGCTAGGATTGCTTTTACATGAAAGCTGACCGCTGGCTGAAAAGAATGATACCAAGATGATACCTAAACCTGCAGGCATCATTCTGGTATAACTTCTCAAAGTCATGAATGGCGTACCTGAAGACAAAAAAATGGTTAACAATAAAGCACAGTAAACGGTAAAGTATAAAAAATTGCATATCTGAAAAGCAAACATGATAAAACATAATAACAATAAAACATTGCAGAATAGAATACAGTAAAAAAGAGCAGAACAATAGAGAGAGAATAGAGAGAGAGAGAACAATAAAACGACAGCTATTTTTTTTATTTTATATATTTTTACACTTTTTTTGTAACTAACTTTTATAACTGTAACCGGTTCCAGGTTCGGGTCTCTCAAAATGCGATGGCATCTTGGGAGACCCTGTGAAAGTGTGCCTAGTCTGTGCAATGCTGTACCCTACGCTAATACTCAACTAGTGAATGGTAGCATTCAAAACATTCACCAATGCAAAAACCAGGATTGTCAGGAGAGGAGGGACAATAATAGCGGGTGTCACGCCTATATCCGCACTTGCTGCAGACACATCTTTTTTGGGGGGGTTCGTTGGGTAGGGGTACTCGGGAGGACATAAAGAAAATGCCTCTCATGCAGCCGACTGCATTTGGTTGGGGATGTGAATGGGGGAAGTACGGGCGCTGCAGAAGCGGTGGGTTCCCAATTAGGATTGGCGAATGCAGCAGGAAGGGCATTATGGGCACGACGGGCCTGTGTTTGTCTTCTTGGTGGCAGCGGGACACTACTTGTGCTTGCCACCTCACCAGCTTGAACTGCACTTATGGGACTCGCCACGTCACCAAGTGTTACTGCAGTGCTGGTTTGACTACGACCGGGGTGTACTAGGCCGCTGGCGCTTGCCAGTTCACCAAAACGCTACCAAAAAAACTGTTAGCGATCGCAGGGATCAGGCCTGACTCTGCGAACGCTGCAGTTATGCGTTTAGTGCCTTGTAAGTGACAGTGATCGATCGATACTGCACTTGGGTGGGCTGGGCTGGGCCGGGCGGAGAGGCAAAATGCAGGTGCTAGCAGGTATCTGGGCTGATCCCACTAACACTGCGTTTTTGGGAACCCTAAACTGCTGGGGACGCTAGTATAGATCTGATCGGATCAGATATTGATCCGTTCAGATACTATACCACTAAGGGAGGTGTATGCTGCGTGCGTGGGTGTTAGCGGTACTGGCACTAATCTGACGCTGCCTGGGGTGACGCATATCACCGCCGGGCGATCAGGGGGCTAAACCTTTATTCGGTAATAAACGGCGGGTGCCCTGACACTATAAAAAATAAATGAACTAACCAGCGTCACCCATAATGGTTATACGGTGATCAGTGGTGAAAGGGTTAACTAGGGGGCAATCAAGGGGTTAAAACATTTATTCAGTAGTATATGGGGGTCCCTGACGCTATAAAACGCTGACGGCGAACCTAAATATTTAGCTCACTAACTAGCGTCACCAGCGACACTAATACAGCGATCAGAAAAATGATCGCTTAGTGACACTGGCGACGGGGGGTGATCAAGGGGTTAAAACTTTATTGGGGGGGTTAGGGGGGTACCCTAGACCTAAAGGGGGCTAATACTAACTGCCCTACCACTTCTAACTGTCACAAACTGACACCATGCAGTAATCAGAAAAAAAAACTGCTTGGTGTCAGTGTGATCGGGGATGGGTGATTGGGGGGTAATCGGGGGGATCGGGGGGCGATCGGGGGTGTTATGTATGCCTGGCATGTTCTACTGAGTGTGTAGTCTGTTGTGCACTCACAGTGAAGTCTTCTCTCCTCTGCGCCGGAACGGAAAATACAGATCCGAGGAGAGATGACATCGTTTCCTTTGCTGCTGTTTAGCATACAGCAGCAGAGGAATGATCTGATTGGCTGGGAGCGATCGCGAGGGGGGGCCACGAATGGATGGTCTCCCCCTCACCTCTCATCGCTCCCAGACAGAAGCCAACTGCCTCGGGCACCGGGGGGGTCCGATTGGACCCCCTGCCTGCGGGAAGCAGATCACGTACAGGTACGTGATTCTGCCTGCCCGTGCCATTCTGCTGATGTACATCGTCATGAGGCGGTTGGCAAGTGGTTAAAAATGTTGCCAGAGCAGGAAAATACCTGCAGATTAGCGATGAGCTAACTTTTGGGAAACTGTCACATGATATCAAGTCGCTGGCCCCATCCTGCGAAGGGGTGGGAATGTTGGTGACATCATTGATCTAACATGACCACATGACCATATTTGGACAATGTCATTGGCATGTCAGCTGATTGGGTCGATGACCTGCTATCATGTGATAGTTTCCTGTAAATCTGGGCCTAACACAGTGAGATTTACTAAAGCTGGAGCAGCTCTTCTTAGAAACCAATCAGCTTCCAGATTTTATTGTCAAATCTTAACCACTTCCCGACCAGCGCACGCCGATGTACGTCGGCACAATGGCACGGCTGGGCAAAAGGGCGTATCTGTAAGTCCTTTTGAAATTGCCGCCGTGCCATTGTGTGTGCACTGCCGGCCGGGAGCTCCGTGAGTTGGGTTGCAGGTCCCACGGACTCGATCGCCGTGGGGATACCCGCGATCGCCTCATGGAGAGGAAGAACGGGGAGATGCTAATGGAAACAAACATCTCCCTATTCTGCCTAGTGACAGTGTCACTGATCTCTGCTCCCTGTCATCGGGAGCAGAGATCAGTGATGTGTCACAGCTAGCCCATCCCCCCTACAGTTAGAACACATCCCTAGGATACATCTAACCCCTACAGAGCCACCTAGTGTTAACCCCTTCACTGCCAGTCACATTTGCACAGTAATCAATGCAATTTTAATCGCACTGATCGCTGTATAAATGTGAATGGTGCCAAAATCACACCAAAATTGTCCGACGTGTCCGCCATAATGATGCAGTCACGATAAAAATCGCAGATCGCCACCACTACTAGTAAAAAAAAAAAAATAATAAAAATGCCATAAAACTATCCCCTATTTTGTAAACGCTATAACTTTTGCTCAAACCAATAAATAAACGCTTATTGCGATTTTTTTTTTACCAAAAATTTTTAGAAGAATACGTATCGGCCTAACTGAGGAAAAAAAATGTTTTTTTTATATATTTTTGGGGGATATTTATTATAGCAAAATGTAAAAAATAATGCGTTTTTTTATTGTCGCTTTTTTTTTAGTTTATAGCGCAAAATATAAAAACCGCAGAGGTGATCAAATACCACCAAAAGAAAGCTCTTTTTGTGGGGGAAAGAAAGGACGCCAATTTTGTTTGGGAGCCACGTCGCACGACCGCGCAATTGTCAGTTTAAGCGGCGCAGTGCCGAATCGCAAAAAGTTGCTCTGGTCAGGAAGGGGGTAAAATCTTCCGGGGCTGAAGCGGTTAATTGAACAAGCTGAAGTTAGAAGCTGATTGGCTACCATGCACAGCTGCACCAGATTCTGAGTGCTCCAGTTTTAATAAATCTCCCCTTAACGCCTTTCTACTGGTGGTCAGGCCAGAAGTCCTGTGAATTTCCTGTAGTCAGCTGACAACCCTGCCTGTTCTAAACCACACCCCTCTTGTTTCCTCATAACATAACGGGTGGGTGTTCTATAGTCAAGCAAGGGCAAGGCTTTATATCTCAGCCAGACATACTCTTTATTATCACCTAACCAACCCCTAACCCTAAACTCAGAGGGTAACTCCCCTTTAAGACCCCTTTCACACTGGGGTGGTTTGCAGGCGTTATTGCGCTAAAAATACTGCCTGCAAACCGCCCCTAAACAGCCTCCGCTGTTTGTTCAGTGTGAAAGCCCGAGGGCTTTCACACTGAAGCGGTGCGCTGACAGGACGGTGAAAAAAGTCCTGCAAACCGCTTCTTTGGAGCGTTGAAGGAGCGGTGTATTCACCGCTCCTTCCCCACTCCTGCCCATTGAAATCAATGGGACAGCGCGGCTATACCGCGCTGTAGCCGCGCTGTACGAGGGATTTTAACCCTTTTTCGTCCGCCAGCGGGGGGTAAAACCGCACCGCTAGCGGCCGAATACAGCTGCAAGAACGACGGTACAGCAGCGCTAAAAATAGCGCTGTTGTACTGCCAACGCCCCCACCGCCCCAGTGTGAAAGGGGCCTTAGGGACAAAAAATATATATTTAATAAAACTATACAACATATACAAGCCATGTTGTCATTTAATGATATTAAAGATCACCTTTCTTTTGAATCTGCAGCTGCTGTAATTGACTGTAAAATAAATGCAATATGGTAACCTGGAGGAGTTCTGTACACTGTTGGTGAATAAAACACCCCCAAAAATGTCATTTCCTGCTCGTGTGATTGGCTGATTGATTTTTACAGAAGTCGGCACTAAGATACAAGTCACATTCTAGGCTTCTTCTGCAATAAAAATGTCAGTTTTAGTGAAATAATCCCCAAAGCATAAATACTTTGAAAGAGATGCAGCCCCTACAGCTTTTCTCATGAGAACACCGAGAATGAACCAGGCAATTATAAGGAACTATACCCTCCCATTCAGAATGAGTCTAAAATCAGTCAATGAAACAAACGGCTATTTCTTCAGTGCAGCAAAAGGTGAGAATCTGCTACAAAGTTGGTTAAAATCCCTGCAACCTACATCGATCACTCAACCTACATCGATCACTAAACCTACATCGATCACTCAACCTACATCGATCACTCAACCTACGTCGATCACTCAACCTACATCGATCACTCAACCTACATCAATCACTCAACCTACATCGATCACTCAACCTACATCGATCACTCAACCTACATCGATCACTCAACCTACGTCGATCACTCAACCTACATCGATCACTCAACCTACATCGATCACTCAACCTACAACGATCACTCAACCTACATCGATCACTCAACCTACATCGATCACACAGAGGGGATTGTTTTTTTTTCCCCTTTCTCAACAAATTGAGAAATTTCTTTAACCATTTCCTTACTGGGCACTTAAACCCCCCTCCTATCCAGACCAATTTTCAGCTTTCAGCGCTGACGCACTTTGAATGACAATTGCGCGGTCATACAACACTGTACCCAAATGAAATTTTTATCATTTTTTCCCCACAAATAGAGCTTTTTTTGGTGTTATTTGATAACCTCTGCGGTTTTTATTTTTTGTTAAAAAAATTTAAAAAGACCGAATTTTTAAAAAAAACATTTTTTTTTTTATATTTTATTATAAAATTTTAAAAAGGGTAATTTTTCTCCTTCATTGATGATAGGCTGCACTGATGGGCACCGATAGGTGGCAGTGATGGGCACTGATTGGTGGCGATAATGGGCACTGATCTGGTACATTGATAGGCAACACTGCTAGGTGGCACTGATTGGCACCACTGGTGGGCATTGATAGGTGGCACTTGTAGGCATTGATAGGTGGCACTCATGGGCATTGATACGTGGCACTGGTGGGCACTGTGGGCACTGGCTGGGGGTACTGATGGCACAATTGAGGCATTATTGCCTCCTCCTCTTCGGGACCGATGCCCCTTGCTAATGAGCCGGTGATCGGCTTTTTTTTCTCCTCACACTGTCAGCGCGAGGAGAAAAAAAACAATCACAGAGCTTTTGTTTTGATCATGTGATCAGCTGTCATTGGCTGACAGCGGATCACATGGTAAGGGATCGGCCCCTTACTTGGATCGGTGATCACCCAAGTCTCAGGGACTCGGTGATCACAGCGTGCTCCACGCGCGCCCTGCAGGGCGCGTGCACAGGGTAGGCCATCATATGACGGCCTCCCGGGAATTCAGGTCTGCGCTGTGGCCGTCATTCGGCTATAACGCGGATATCAAGTGGTTAAACCCAAAGCCTAAACCTCTATACATTACTCTTTAACTGTCTATACATTATCACAGCAATACATTTATTCCCAACATTGTCAGTGGTGAAAATATTATCTGTAAAAATGAAAGGGATACAAATATTTATTCACACAGCACTAATCTCTGCCTGAAAACCTGCACCAGACTACAATAACTTACTCTTTATTTCTCTCTGATTTTTATATAAGGAAATGAAGAAACAAGGACTGTACAGTGCTTAGGGCTAGAAAAGTCCATCCGTCATGTTCACATCACTCAGCAGTTCCCACAACACCAGATCATCATCAACATAAACATTCTAAGCAGTAGGTGGCCCCATGTATTGTACCTGCAAAAAAAAGTCCTGGGTAGGAGAATGTAAATCCCATATGCAATGTATATATATATATCATTCTTTTTATTTACTATAATGAACTTTAATTTATCAGTGAAAGTGGGGCTTCCCGACAGTATGTAGTGTGACATCAGATGTGACGCTCCAGCTGTAAAGATAAATCTCAGTGAGGATTCATGATATGGAAACTCTCCATTGCCAGTGATCCGCTCTGCATTAATACGGGTTTTAATTACCATGATTTATACACGCTGGAAAATTCCCATCAGAATTTAAAAAAAAACTTGTGTAAGAAGAAGCAGTGAACTGGAATGACTACATACTGTACATGCCGATCAATGTGCTCAGCCGCTACATAACCTACTTTAACTATTCCTTTTGGAAGAATGATCCAGCTATTGATCTAGACACACATACCTACCTACATGCACACCCACAAGGGGCCACACCATTACTCACACAGAAGGCTTGACTTATCAAGGCAAATAGGCTGTCCACTTTTCAAGGGAAGTTGCACTTTTGCAATGGAATTGACCCCAATGTGGTGAAGTTTCACTAGCAAAGTATAACCAATCACATGCAAGAAAAACAAAACAACAAAAAAAACTATTTTATGGCACATGATTGGATGATGGAAGTCAGCAGAGCTTCAGCATGTTCACTAAGCCTGGGGGGCTAATTCACTTGCCAAGTGCAATTTATCCTGCAAAGTGAACAGCCTGTTTGCCCTTAGTAAATCATCACCATACTTTCCAACTAATATACATATCATAATAACATTACATATTACATAATAATACATATCATAATAACAATACATATCACATAATAATACATATCATAATAACAATACATATTACATAATAATACATATCATAATAACATTACATATCACATAATAATACATATCATAATAACAATACATATCACATAATAATACATATCATAATAACAATACATATTACATAATAATACATATCATAATAACAATACATATCACATAATAATACATATCATAATAACAATACATATTACATAATAATACATATCATAATAACATTACATATCACATAATAATACATATCATAATAACATTACATATCACATAATAATACATATCATAATAACAATACATATCACATAATAATACATATCATAAAGCGTTGTTTAGCTAATTAAGCACAGATGCGGGTCTTAAAAATCCCACATAGAAATAAATGACTTATAACAAGCAGTACATAGTAGTCTCTCTACTTTACATTTAATGGTGCTGCTTTGGCGCTCAGTACCTGACAACCTGACACCTTTGTAAATTTTGTATCAAGTAGGAGTCACACATGAATTGCATCACAAGAAATGCTCTGGTTCGCTGGTTTCAACCAATCAGGTGTGACCTGCTAAGAAGGAGTGGCCACAAACAGCAGCAGAAATTCAGAACTCCCCGGCATATTTTTTACAGTTCGGTGCATGTGAATACCAAATATTTACAAAGATGATTGTATGTTTCCCAAATATTAGAATTCTGTTATTTAGGCTTTTAGTTACACATAAAGCTTAGCAGAATGTTTGTTTTACAAACCATTACAAAAAGGATACTAATATATAAATGAAGATGGCATTATCTACTCCACCCATTACATCAGCACAGCTCGTGCAGAAACAGAGCAAAGAAAGCTCCATTGCATGAAGGCATCTAGAATTTTTGCAGAAGGCTGACCAATCACGAGCAAGAAATGAAATAGTTGTATAAAATATAGATAAAGCAAACGTTATGCTCCGGCACAAAGCATTACAGAAATCCCTGGATCTCCAAAAGGGGTAATGTGGTTATTGTGGATCTTGTGTGTGATCCATCATGTCATTGCTGATAATTAGAATATTAAATATTATTACCAATGTGACCTACACAACCGTAATCTGTCAAAATACCCAACAGCAGCATAGCTCTATTTATAAAAGAAATTTTATTTGAGGGTTTCCCTTAGTACAGCAATGCTGAAGGAAAATAACAAATCAAAAAGAAATAAAGAAAAAGCAGACTTTGCTCAGCATAGCTCTAATGCCCCGTACACACAGTCCGATTTTCCGATGGAAAATGTGTGATAGGACCTTGTTGTCGGAAATTCCGATCGTGTGTGGGCTCCATCACACATTTTCCATAGGAATTTCCGACACACAAAGTTTAAGAGCAGGATATAAAATTTTCCCACAACAAAATCTGTTGTCAGAAATTCCGATCGTGTGTACACAAATCCCATGGACAAAGTGCCACGCATGCTCAGAATAAATAAAGAGATGAAAGCTATTGGCCACTGCCCCGTTTATAGTCCTGATGTACGTGTTTAACATCACCGCGTTCAGAACGATCGGATTTTCCGACAACTTTGTGTGACCGTGTGTATACAAGACAAGTTTGAGCCAACATCCGTCGGAAAAAATCCATGGATTTTGTTGTCGGAATGTCCGATCAATGTCCGATCAATGTCCGATCAATGTCCGATCAATGTCCGATCGTGTGTACCGGGCATTAGTGTGGTGAACTGAGAGGCAAATCAAACACCCATATGTTAAAAAAAAAAAACATTTAGAATTAAATATTAATTAGTTTGACTATCCGAGCTTTAATTGTGCTTTACTAGTTCCAACCTCTAGTCATTACGTCAAAATTGAATTTAATAGAATAACACGGAAAATTAAGTAGAAATACACTAATATTGGCTAGGACTATCCAGAACCTTAATGGCTTTCAACAGCTCTGACATTTTAAGCTGAAAGTTAGTAACTGATTACAACTTTAAAAGAAAAAAAAGATGTGATGTTGTTTCCCACTTAAAATGCAATGAGTTGCATGCTATGTGCTTACATCTACAGGCATGATGTTCTGTATCTACATCTATTTTAACGTTAAAATACCGTGTTGTTAGTAGGGCTTCTGTTTGTAAATTGTATTTCTGGAATTAAAAGTGCAAAATACAAAAATACTACATAGATACATAAATATATTAATTATGATTATATTAGTAATAATAATACTATTATAAATAATAATAATAATAATAATAGTAATAATAATAATAATAATAATAATAATAATAATAATACTATTATAAATAATAATAATAATAATAATAAGATTCATATTAATAGTATAATAATAATAATAATAATAATAATAATAATAATAATAATAATAATAATAATAAATAATAAGATTCATATTAATAGTATAATAAGATTCATATTAATAGTATAATAATAATAATAAGATTCATATTAATATAATAATTATTATTATTATTATTATTATTATTAATAATAATAATAATAATAATAATAACAATAATAATATGATTCATATTAATAGTATTATTATTATTATTGTTATTTTTAAGTAATAGTAGTAGCAGTAGTATTTGTATTATAAATACAATTATTCTATTTTCTATTAATAGTATTATTAATATTATTATCATTTTTTTTTTAAATTATCTACATTGTTTAAAAACACTTTAACTAATAAACTACAGCAATACTTTAAACTATAGCAATACAATGATATGTAATGAATTGCCAATACCAGGGCTCATAAAGCCTGCAATCTATATTTAGCCAATATAATAAATCAGGATCACTTAATGCAAATGGAAAGCACTGATGTGATCATGAGAACCCTACAGACTTTTCACCACCCCTCTAAATAAATAAATAAATAAATACATGATCGTGCTCAATTTTTGGATGCGGTTTCTGCCCTTTCGGAGCAATGGTTTGCACATCGTTGATCCGTTTTTGTTTTTTTTTAGCCAGTGATCTCTTCACTTTCCCATGTACACACAAGAGTAAAAAGCTTGATCTTTTCTTTACGCACACTGTACAATCGATGATTTTAAATGTGCTTCTCATGACTCCCTGCTGCCATATTAATGGAGCAGGGACAGCATAAGCAAGTAGTACCTGGCTGAGTAAACACAAGCAGTTGGCGGTCCCTGCCTATCCCATCCCTGTACCATTCTGCTGAAAGCACCACTATGCTAATAAAGAGACCATCCTGCTTGGCATGCATCTCCAAAGAGTAAGGATGTTGTTACAGTTCCACAAACTGACCATGAAATGGCCACCGTATTTGTTTTCAGCCCCATCCTGAGCTGAAATATTAATGTAGCTGCTTCCAACATCTCATCGTGCTAGCAGGCAGCCCTTCTACTGAACACTAATTGGATTCAAAGCCCTCTCTTTTTTTTGCACCCGAGAATCATGACTGTAGCCTGAATGCTCATTTCTTTCCCCGAAGAAACTAAGGATTCTTGCCCAAAATGTCAAGTCGTGTTTGAGGTATTATAGAAGGAGCGTGTCAAAGCTTTTTCGAACACATAGTTTAGGCAAGAAGGTGAACCAGCCACCAAAAAAAAAAGTTCAAATATGGAACGCCAGCTCCCCCTGCTGGAGGAAAACAAGACGGCTCCAACCTTGGTGATAATAGCCCAATATTAAAGCGGAGTTCCACACAAAAATGGAACTTCCGCTTTTCGGAACCCTCCCCCCCTCCGGTGTCACATTTGGCACCTTTCAGGGGGGAGGGGGGTGCAGATACCTGTCTAAGACAGGTATTTGCACCCACTTCCGGCATAGACTCCCATGGGAGTCTATGCCTCTTCCTGTCCCTCCACGCTGTCTCCTGGGAAACACACAGCTCCTAGGAGATAGCGGGGACCATCCAGATCGCGCAGCGCGACTCACGCATGCGCAGTAGGGAACCGGGAAGTGAAGCCGCAACGCTTCACTTCCTGATTCCCTCACCTAGGATGGCGGCGGCAGCTGCCGAGAACTGAGCGGGTTCTCGGCGTCGGCTGCCGACTTCGCTTGACCCTGGGACAGGTAAGTGGCCATGTATTAAAAGTCATCAGCTGCAGTATTTGTAGCTGCTGGCTTTTAATATTTTTTTTTTGGTTGATGTAGGTGGAGGTTAACATGCACAACTTGATGTTTTGGTGACTTCATAATTACAACCCTTCGTTCGCAAAAGAAAAAAAAAAAAACAGAACATTACGAAACAATTTTAGAAATGGATTGATACCGGATATTGATCGGATCTGCAATGGCAGTAGCAACAGTAGTGAGGAGGGGCGGGGAGAGCTGTCACTAAACCACTCCCCCCCCCCCGAATTTATCAGTGCTGGGAGCTCTACACATCTCTTCTTCATCATGGAATCATTGGATGGTCATCTGCCCCTCTGGATTCCCCATTACTGTCTTATTAAATGTTTCTCTTTATTTTATTTAAAGTTGTATTAAACCTTCAGAGGGATTTTTTTGTTGTTTTTGTGTGTATATTATATTTTTATAATATTTTGTAAAAATGTTATATTGGATATATTATATTGTATATTATATTTTTTATAATATTTTATAAAAATGTTATATTGTATATGATATTTTTAGAACATTAAGGGCCGGTTCACACTGGTGCGATGTCAGAGATCGGATGTGATTCGCACTGCACTGAAAATCACATGCGATGTCTGTGCGATTTCAGCTATAAAGATCGTATGGCTGAATTCGCATCAAACTCGCACAGGACCCTGTTGTTTGTTCACACCCATGCGATCCGATTCCTGTCCGAGTTTGCAGATTGCACTGCGATAGGTGAACTGATTTGGGGGTGTCATTAGGCTTTACCAGACACTCCCAGCAGTTGGCATATAGGGCAGTGTGAACTTGCGCCGGGAAACATGAGATGCGGGAACCCGCAGTGGATTTGCAAGCTTCCCGCATTGCAGCAGTGTGAAGCGGCCCTAAGCCCAGGTTCACAGTACTGCCATCACAGACATGACATGTGATTCGCACCCGCACCTGCAGTACCGATCGCATGCGATGTCTGTGAGATGCGAGTTCCGCCATGCAGTTGTAGATTGACACAGAAAGAAGTGCAGGGACTTGTTTTTCCCCGCACTAGAATCGGATCTCCTGGGCGTTCTCACCTACGCCATCCGATTCCTGTGCGAGTTCATAGTTCACACTGCGATCTGTGAACCCATCTGGGGGGGTCATTAACAATGTAATGACACCCGCAGAGATTCGCAGAAGGCCGTGTTGAAGTTCCTGCGGGAGAGGAGCGATGGGGGACCAGCACTGTAATCATTTCCCGCATCACATCAGTGTGACCCTAGACTCAGGGTTGGTTCCCACCATAGAAACACACATCAGTTCTGGACACCTTTCTCTATGCACATTTCTGCAGTGCAATTTTGGTGCATTTTTTATTCATTTCGGGATGCATTCCAGGTGATTTTTTTCTTCTCTTTTCCTGTTATTTTCCCCCACTATACTAGGGTCCGGTGCGTTTTTGATGCGTTCCAGAGCATTTCAGTGCGTTTTTGATGCATTTTACTGCGTGCCAGTCCAGTCCAGTGCAGGAAAAATGCAACATGTTTGGGTCAGTTCACACCACATGAAATCCAGTGTGCTTTTCTCTGCATCAAAAACGCATGGAAAGTAGGGTATATGGTTTACAATGACATAGTTCACACCAGTGCTTGCAGTTCCAGTGTGTTCCAGTTCCAGAAAAAAATAGAATATGCTGCATTTTCCCTGCACTGGACTGTACTGGAACGCTGTAAAACGCTTCAAAAATGCACTGGAACGCACCTAAATGCACCAAAAATGCACCGGAACACACTTGTCCTTATTTATGGCTAAGAAAAAAAGAGGGGGGAAAAAAGCAATGGAATGCATCAAAAACGCACTTGAAGGCATCAAAAACGCACATGCTGAAAAGCACATGGAAGGCACCCGGACTGCATTTCTATGGTGTGAGGAATGGTTGAGCTATGTGCCATGTTCCCCCTAGAAGCTGGAAGTAGAATGCTACTACAGTGATTGGCTCTGGCTTAAAGGTCCAGGCATGAGCGCCATTCAGGGAAACCTTTGCATTTTCTCAATGAATTCAAAGCGCTCTCTGATTGGACAAGATGGGGAGGCGGAGCAGTGATGTCACAATGGGTTTTATCCTTTTGCTCTGAGCATAGATCTTTGGAACTCACCCACTGTTGACTAGAGATGAGACAAATGTACCTGGGTTTGATTTCTGGTGGGTTTGGCAAAGATGACAAAATCTTGGGGGGCTGAATCTGAATCCTGTTGAAGTCAATGAGAGCCAAATGTTAAAAACATTGCTGCCCATTTTCTAGGATAATAGACAAGCGATTGTCAAACAAATGGCGGAGGTGGCTGGACACTGCTGGGAACATGTACCAAAAACAAGTTTACATTCCCTTTGGGGGTGGCAGAGATTTTAGCAATGCTTGTGAATTATTAAAAATGCTAAATTTGTTTGAATAGCCTGGGGGATATTTAGAACCAGCCTGTGAAGGGGCAAATCTGTGCAATGAGTAAAACCTCCAGTATAGACATTTACAAAAATTCTGTTTGTATCACTGGGAAATGGCAGTTCCTGGTTACTTACTTCTGTCTGTAAATAAAGCAGCAAAGGATTTCATTCACCAGTACCAGACCCTTATCATGGGGGGTGGGGGGGCTGTGAAGCCTTAGGATGGGAAGGTCTGTTCATACCGAGGATGGGGGGTAGACTGTGAAGCCTGAGGATGGGGGGAGACTGTGAAGCCTGAGGATGGGGGGAGACTGAAGATTGAGGGCTGTGAAGCCTGAGGATGGGGGGAGACTGTGAAGACTGAGGATGGGGGGCTGTAAAGCCTGAGGATGGGGGGAGACTGTGAAGACTGAGGGCTGTGAAGCCTGAGGATGGGTGGACTGTGAAGACTGAGGGTTGTAAAGCCTGAGGATGGGAGGAGACTGTGAAGACTGAGGGCTGTGAAGCCTGAGGATGGGTGGACTGTGAAGACTGAGGGTTGTAAAGCCTGAGGATGGGAGGAGACTGTGAAGACTGAGGGCTGTGAAGCCTGAGGATGGGGGGGACTGTGAAGACTGAGGGCTCTGAAGCCTGAGGATGGAGGGAGACTGTGAAGACTGAGGGCTGTGAAGCCTGAAGATGGAGGGAGACTGTGAAGACTGAGGGCTGTGAAGCCTGAGGATGGCGGGAGACTGTGAAGACTGAGGGCAGTGAAGCCTGAGGATGGAGGGAGACTGTGAAGACTGAGGGCTGTGAAGCCTGAGGATGGGGGGAGAATGTGAAGACTGAGGGCTGTGAAGCCTGAGGATGGAGGGAGACTGTGAAGACTGAGGGCTGTGAAGCCTGAGGATAGGGGGAGACTGTGAAGACTGAGGGCTGTGAAGCCTGAGGATGGAGGGAGACTGTGAAGACTGAGGGCTGTGAAGCCTGAGGATGGAGGGAGACTGTGAAGACTGAGGGCTGTGAAGCCTGAGGATGGAGGGAGACTGTGAAGACTGAGGGCTGTGAAGCCTGAGGGCTGTGAAGCCTGAGGATAGGGGGAGAGTGTGAAGACTGAGGGCTGTGAAGTCTGAGGATGGAGGGAGACTGTGAAGCCTGAGGGCTGTGAAGCCTGAGGATAGGGGGAGAGTGTGAAGACTGAGGGCTGTGAAGTCTGAGGATGGAGGGAGACTGTGAAGACTGAGGGCTGTGAAGCCTGAGGATGGGAGGAGACTGTGAAGACTGAGGGCTGTGAAGCCTGAGAAAAGGGGGGACTGTGAAGACTGAGGGCTGTGAAGCCTGAGAAAAGGGGGGACTGTGAAGACTGAGGGCTGTGAAGCCTGAGGATGGGGGGACTGTGAAGCCTGAGGGATGGGGGGACTGTGAAGCTTAAGAATAGGGGGGACTGTGAAGACTGAGGATGGGGGGACTGTGAAGCTTAAGAATAGGGGGGACTGTGAAGACTGAGGGCTGTGAAGCCTGAGAATGGGGGGGACAGTGAAGACTGAGGACTGTGAAGACTGAGGATGGGGGGAGACTGTGAAGACTGAGGGCTGTGAAGCCTGAGGATGGGGGGACTGTGAAGCTTAAAGATTGGGGAGGTGCTGTGAAGCCTGAGAATAGGGGGGACTGTGAAGACTGAGGGCTGTGAAGCCCGAGGATGGGGGGAGACTGTGAAGACTGGGGGCAGTGAAGCTTGAGGATGGGGGAGATTGTGAAGACTGAGGGCTGTGAAGCCTGAGGATGGGGGGAGACTGTGAAGACTGAGGGCTGTGAAGCCTGAGGATGGGGGGACTTTGAAGACTGAGGGCTGTGAAGCCTGAGGATGGGGGGAGACTGTGAAGACTGAGGGCTGTGAAGCCTGAGGAATGGGGGGACTGTGAAGACTGAGGGCTGTGAAGCCTGAGGATGGGGGGAGACTGTGAAGACCGAGGGCTGTGAAGCCTGAGGATGGGGGGCTGTGAAGCCTGAGGATGGGGGTACTGTGAAGACTGAGGGCTGTGAAGCCTGAGGATGGGGGGAGACTGTGAAGACTGAGGGCAGTGAAGCCTGAGGATGGGGGGAGACTGTGAAGACCGAGGGCTGTGAAGCCTGAGGATGGGGGGAGACTGTGAAGACTGAGGGCTGTGAAGCCTGAGGATGGGGGGACTGTGAAGACTGAGGATGCACTATATACACTATATTGTACATTACAGACTTCTTGTCTCAGCAGTTTCTGGTAGGTAAGCACTCCCTGACTATTCTAGTGAAGTTCTTCTATAAGATAGGCTCAGATAAAATGTTATCTCTCTGAATGTTTTTATGTGTAATGGAAGAGTTTTATCTTCTAATTATAATGCATAGGTTTATACAGGTCTGTGAGACTCTTGCTTGTGGCGCAGCAATGTGAGCATATTTTATGGATACAAGAAGGCTTTTGTTTTAGTCAGCCACACCCCTTTAAGCCCCTCCCACTGTTAACACAATTTGGCCAAACCCACTGTCCGCCACGGCACGCTACATGCGCAACATTACTACGCCAAAACACCAGGCCCGGGTCTTTTACAATCCTAGCAGCACCCCAACCACAATGAAAACCATGCCCACTATTCGCCACAATGCACTAAGATTTGCTTCAATTTTTTTAATCAAGCAATGGGGGCCGGCTTATGATGTTGCACACAGGCCCACTGGAGCATGGGCCAATGGAAGATAGTGGCCTGGTCTGATTTAATTCAAGAAGGGTTTGAGGAACACAATGAGTATGAGGTGTTGACTTGGCCTCCAAATTCTCCACATCTCAACCCAATCGAGGATCAGTGGGATGTGCTAGAGATACAAGCCCGATCCATGGAGGCCCCACCTCTCATCTTATAGAACTGCTACTGACTTGGTACTACATCATACCTTCAGAGGTCTAGAGGAGTGCTATGGTTGGTGATGGTAATGTTATGTGCCCATTGGATGGACTTTTGGTTGTGGACACAGATCAGCATGGGCACCCTGACCAGTCTACCACTAGGCCGTCCCATACACAACAAACTGGGATGCACTGTGTGTTCTGACTCCTTTCTATCGGAAGTAACAATAACTGCTGACAGTAGCTCTTCTATTGGACTACATGGGCCAAACTTCGCTCCCTATGTGAACCAATGAGCTTTGGCCACCCATGACCCTGTGGCCGGTGTACAGAATTTCCTTCCTTGGACCACTTTTGGTCGGTCCTGACCACTGCAGACCGGGAACATCACACAAGAGCTGCAGTTTTGGAGTTGCTCTGACCCGGCCACCAAGCCATTACAATTTGGCCCGTGTCAAGGTCCCTCAAATCCTTACACTTGCCCATTTCTTCTGTTTTCAGCACATTAACTTCAGGGAAAACATGTTCACTTGCTGCCTAATTACTGCCATTGTAGCAAGAGATTCAATGTTATTCACATTACCTGTCATTGGTCATAATGTTATAGCTGACGGGTCTCCCCCCTTTTCTATATATTTCTTCCTTCTTTCTTTCTCCATCTCCCTCCACTTCTCTCTTTCTTACTCTTTTCTCTCTTTTTTTAGCTCTCTCCATGTATTATGTGGAAAAGTCCCACCGGGGCACTCACAATGTGTTTAGATGTGAAATACTAGGTTATTGAAATACATTTAAATGAAAATTAAAAATTAGAAATGAGGAATTCAAACCCTTGGTTGCTGCAGTCAAAACAAACTATTCCTCCAACTGTCAAAGAATTGTGCAAAATCTTTGTGTATGAGGTGCAGACTGCGCTACCTTTCAAGTCAATTATTTACATATACATATGTGATTTTACATGACTCTTCATATCACCACTCAAATTCATCAATAAAAAAAACGTATACAGATTATAAAGTCCAATATATATCCACTTGTGATAATAGGTTTCTATCCACTTGTGATAGTAAAGCTGTAGCTTCTCCACCATTAATTGTGCTGCTGCGGTGCTTCTCCTTATTTGTTAAAATGTGACTTTCAGTGCCAAATCCACCACCGCTTAAGGATTGGCCACTCACCAGAATTTAAATACATTCAAGCCCTCGGTTCATTTAAGGGATAACCAATCCACTCGCAGCTGCTGCTTGGTATATGAATATGTCCTCATGAAAAACAAACAGCCTTCGTAGCGCAATATGTTTTGACCATTTATTAAAAGATTAGATAAAAGTTGTGCCACTCACATGTTTCCGGTGCCCCTATACTGGCACCAAGCTTCTCCAGTGGTTTGTATGAAGTGGTAAGGGTCTCTGTTGGTCCCGTTCGTCGGCGTGCGGCTGAGTTTCGACTTTCACATTTTTTTATATTATTTACATTTTCTCCATTCTTTTCTATTTTTTTTTTTTTTTTTTTTATATTTTTTACATTTTTTTCATTTTTCTATTATTATATTATTTTATTATTCCCCATCCTTATGTTTATTTTTATTATTTTTTTTCTGTATTTTATTTTATATATTTTTTTATTTTTATTCATTTTTATTTTTTATTTTTATTCTTATTTCTTCTTATTTCTACTTTTGTGTATTCATGTTTTTTTATTTTAGTTTTTTTATTTCAAATTTTTTTGTTTCTTTTTAATTTTTACTGTTTTCAAACATTCAGTATATTCAACATGCCTATTAGGAGCACTAAGTATTCCCTCCCTGCATTTACTGTTAAATGAAAGAATTGATTTGTGGCAAAGATCTTCCCCTATAACATGTGTAGACACATATGGATGGGTAGCGTGTGCATGTGTGTGCACACATATATTTTAGCAAAGGGATTTTTTAGAAAAAAAAAGTTTTAAAGAATTGTAAGTATTTTTCTGATGATTGTACGGGGTTAATAAAGATCCAGGTTCCCTTATGGTAAATGTAAACAATAGTTTTTTCTGGACTTGTATATAACACAGTAGTCAATGTAAGATTGTTGAAGTTTTTCCAGCCGTTTGTATGGGTCACCCCGGCGAGGATAAGGGACTAATTATACATATGAGGATGTAACGACACCCCGAGTATGAAAGGGGTTAAAGTCGTTTAGGACATTTCATATCCAAACACAAAGGCAGCTACCGAACCCTCCAATCAGCCGAACAAGGAACCCGTACAAATAATCCACCCCAAAAACGAGACTCGGCTCCGTCTTCAGGTTCCAAGCAGGAAATGAATCTTTTTTTGTTTACAAACTTTTATTGAGTGTAAAAACATTGGTACAAAAAAGCTGTTTACATATGTCATGAAAGTATATTAAAGAAAATTACAAATATGTAATATTGTCATAATGTATTAAAAAAAAACACATGTTATACAGATCCCACTTCAAAACATCCCCCCCCACCCTTGGAAAAGAGGGCGGGTTACACTGTCCAATCACAATGGACACACAGGTCAGGTGTGCTGAACTTCTCATCAGTACACAGTGTTATCAGGGGGGCTGCTGGAGGAATCCCCCTCCCTCCTTCCTCCCAGCAATACACATCCTGTGATCCAAGGCAGACAAACACAATAGAACATTGGAGTACAGCCCTTGTGCCCCTCTGTGCCCTTCTACCACCTCTTCACTTTACCAGGGGCCCAGAGGTCTTATTACAGCAGAAGAGAATTGTGTTGATGTATTTATGTTTTGTAGGGATTGTATAATATAGATTTTCACAGTAGACTATTAAACCTTTATTTAGGTTTTTCTGATAGCACCATAAGGGAATATTCTTTATTCAGGGAAAATACATCACCACCCTATAATAGGAAGTGACTGAACAGGAGGTTTAGGAGGGTGTCTATGGGAATGTCTGACCATTCTTCCAGAAGTGCGTTTGTGAGGTCAGGAACTGATGTTGGACGAGAAGGCCTGGTTCGCAGTCTCCGCTCTAAGTCATCCCAAAGGTGTTCTATCAGGTTGAGGTCAGGACTCTGTGCAGTCCAGTTAAGTTCCTCCACCCAAAACTCACTCACCCATGTTTTTATGGACCTTGTTTGTGCACTGGTGTGCAGTCTTGTTGGAACAGGAAGGGGCCATCCCCAAACTCTTCCCATGAACTTGGGAGCATGAAATTGTCAAAAATGTCTTGATATGCTGACACCTTAAGAGTTCCCTTCAGTGGAACTAAGGGGTCAAACCCAACCCCTGAAAAACAACCCCACCCCATAATCCCCCCCCACCAAATGATTTAGAGGGGTGGTGCAATACTTTTGGCAATATAGCATGGATGAGTGAGTTTGGGGTGGAGGAACTTGACTGGCCTGCACAGAGTCCTGACCTCAACCAGATAGAACACCTTTGGGATGACTTAAAGCGGAGACTGCAGGCCGGGCCTTCTCGTCCAACATCAGTGCCTGACCTCACAAATGCGCTTTTGAAGAAATGGTCAAACATTCCCATAGACACCCTCCTAAACCTTGTGGACGGCCTTCTCTGAGGAGTTGAAGCCAATATGGAATCCTACGGACTAAGACTGGGATGCCAGTAAAATTCATGTGCGTGTAAAGGCAGGTGTCCCAATACTTTTGGCAATATAGTATATATATATATTCTCTCTCTGTTGGATAACCCCAAGTAAGAGTAAATGACTGGAATGGAGCTCATAGAAAGCGGGGGTTCTAATCCTTCCCCATTACATCAAAAAGAAAAAAATATTTTTGCTGAACAAACACTTTATTGCAAAGTGCAGATTTATAAAATATAGAGATGATTTGTGAAATGATAATT